>NC_138175.1:14336794-14948348 GCF_964165515.1 Mesoplodon bidens | reverse complement strand
GGTGCCAGGAAAAAGTCTGCCGAGTTCAAACACTTGGTGAGTACTTCCTTTCTTCCTAGGAAGTATTTGCTTATAATTTGTTTCCTGCCTCTTTCAAAAAGCAATTGTAGGTAGTGTAAAGCAAAAAAATAAATTTAGGGTGAAAGAAATGAAGGATGATATTCAGGATAAAGAAGTCGGAAGGCAGTTGGAAAGGGAGACAGACTCAGAGGCTGTGATGAATTTTTTGCCCTGAAATTGAGCATTATATTTAGCTCTAGCCTGACCGCCCAGGCAGTTAGACAACGCAAGGAATTATAGAGCGTTCCTCATCTAATTAAAGAAAGCAGCAAAACCGTTTTCTCAGAGAAATACATTTTGCAGGAGGTGGAGGAAAATGCTGCCAAGACTCATCTCCTGGTTCCTGTAAAAAAGTCTTTTTTGTTCGCCATGTGGCTGGCACTTCCAAGAACTGGGCCACATCAAAACTGCCATGGCCTCGTAGCTGCATTATTTACATCAGCCAGCAGGTAGAAGAAACCCAAGTGTCTGCCTGTGAATGGACAGACAAAATGTGGGATAGACACACCATGGAATGTTACTGAGCCTTAAAAAGGAAGGAATTTCCGACATGTGCTACAACATGGATGAACCTTGAAGATGTTACGCTGAGTGAAATAAGCCACACACAGAAAGACAAATACTGTATGATCTCACTTATATGAAGTATCTAGAGCAGTGAGATGCACAGAGGAAGTAGAATGATGAGTGCCAGTGGCCCGGGGCAGGCAGCAAGGGGGAGTTATTGTTTAATGGCTACGGAGTTTCATTCTGGGAAGATGAACAAGTGCTGGATGGTGGTGCCAGTTGCACAACATTGTGAATGTAGTTAATGCCACTGAACTGTACTTAAAAATGGTTACGATGGCAAACTTTTTTATGTGTATTAAAAAAAAAACGGGGGGCTTTCCTGGTGGCGCAGTGGTTGAGAGTCCACCTGCCGATGCAGGGGACACGGGTTCGTGCCCCGGTCCGGGAGGATCCCGCATGCCGTGCAGCGGCTGGGCCTGTGAGCCATGGCCGCTGGGCCTGAGCGTCCGGAGCCTGTGCTTCGCAGTGGGAGAGGCCACAACAGTGAGAGGCCCACGTACCGCAAAAAAAAAAAAACCAACAAATCAAACCACCTATCAATTCAACCAGGAAAAAACCAAAAAACTGCCGTTGCCTTGTTAGGGGGTGATCAAAGAGAGCAAAACACACTCCTCGGCCTTCCTTCCCGCCCCCATCCCACCTCCAGGACAGCACCCCACCTCCGGGCTCAGCCACTCACCTTCTTGTTTTTCTCATACAAATCCTTCAGGAGGGCGTCCAGCTCATTCTCATCAATGTAGCCACTTCCATCCTGGCGGGGAGCAGAGGGTCAGCATGGAGCCTCAGAACTCAGGCCCCATGACCCCCGGCCAGAGTCTAGCTTTGCTCATGGTCTTTACTCTGAGCAAAAGAGGTGCCCAAATAACGTGTCACTTCTGACTTTACCAGTCACTGCAGGAACGGGTGGGTCCAGGGCAAACTGTTGGTAACCTTCCCTTCTGGTGTTTTTCATTTGCACTGACATTGTAAGTGAGGTTCAAGAAGCATTTCGCTAACTCCCTGGGTGTCGAATCCCACAATAAGATGTCAGGATGAACACAGGCTATTTAAAGTTTACCCCCAAGCCTACAGTGCTAAGGAAAACCACTGGAGTCACCCACACAGGGGCAGCTAAGGGAGGAGCGACATTGGTACGGAGGGCTTCTCACTCCCCACTTCCCTAGGAAGACAGCAAGATTATGACCTGGCACCAGGGGAGCAGTACTGAGCACCTCCTCTCTTTGGGTACCAACAATGTAATCACACTCTAGTTCCAGGCATAACCCTCTTCCATGAGCTATTCTCTCCTGTACTTTTAAGGAACCAAAACCTTGGGTCCCACAGGCCACACACTGAAGGACATTTATCTTCTCACATAGCAGAAGATGCTGCAGGGAATCCAAAGGGACAGGAAGAACCTGCGTGGCTCAGATTGCTGCTCCGAAGCTTGTTTACGCCCAAGGACCAAGGCGAGCCATTCTGGTGGGGTGGGGGGGCAGGGGGGCGCTGGAACGGGCCTCCTGCTTTTCCATCCACACCGTCCTCTGTCTTACCTTGTCGTAAAATGTGAAGATTGCGTTGAACTCCTCCGAGGTCAGCTTCATGCCCTGGAAGGCCCAAGGTATTAAAGACAGAAGCCAAAGCCCTGCAGAGTGTGTGTGTGTGTGTATGTGTGTGTGTGTGTGCGTGCTGAGGAAGGGTGAGCTCAGAGGGATGAGGGGAAGGGAGGAATTGAAGAAAAGCAAAGAGGCTATTTTACCTGAAATTTAAGCAGGAAGTTTTCCTGTACAGGCAAGAGTCTGGAAAGAGAATGTTAGAGCAGCGATTAGGAGACAGCGCAGAAGCAAGAACAACCCGGACCTGGGGGGAGGGGATGCAGAAGGAGCATCTGTAGTTATGGAAACGAGCTCTGAGCACGTAATAATCAGGTGTCAGTGGAAAGTCTAAAAAGAGGGAGAAGGGACATTGAGGTGATGATGATCATGATTTGATCTAACTTTGATTTGTGCCTCAGGGCACCTGACCTGTCACCTTCTCCACGGATTGATCTTGGCGATAGGGACGGTAGCACAGGGATGATCTGCAGGGATCTTGTGAAAAGTGATGCTGGGGTGAGTGAGGGCAGGCACTTACCGGGACATCTCCGAGAGGCCCAGTTTGCCGTCCCCGTTCAAATCAAACATCCGTAGCTGTTGGGGACAGAAAGTGGTGCCTGGGTTATTTGCTTTGACTTTCTCTCGTGTGGGACCTTGGCCTG
The DNA here is from genome assembly GCF_964165515.1 of Mesoplodon bidens. Classification (NCBI taxonomy): domain Eukaryota; kingdom Metazoa; phylum Chordata; class Mammalia; order Artiodactyla; family Ziphiidae; genus Mesoplodon; species Mesoplodon bidens. The sequence goes on along the minus strand of NC_138175.1, from coordinate 14,945,482 downwards.
CCATCCCCTGTACTGGAGAGGAAGGAGGATGGGGGAGTATGCTCATGCGTCCTCTGAGGTCACCTGGTGGCAGGGACCAGCATGGGCTGAATCGGTCACTGGGGAGACAGCAGGGGCTTGGCCATGGCTCCCCTCCCCCTTTCTCAGGGACAGGGCCGCAGAAGACAGCAGATCAGCACCACAGGCCCACGCTCTCCAAGTTTATCCTCCCCTGGAGCTGTGGAGGCTGCCATGGAAACATGCTCCAGTCTTACACTGTCCCAGGAGCATTTGGCTGAGTGGGGACCTCAAGAGAGAGGGTGCTGGGCCCATGAACTAGCATTCCTCTTGCTGGCTGCCACTGGGAGTCACTTCTTCCGGACCTGAAGAATCAGCCAACTAACAACCCCACAAACCCCAAATCCCACTGATTTGGGACCCATGTCCTGCACCCCTGGGGAGGAGGGATACTTTCAGCCACTCACTATGGTTTGGGTGTACTCTTGGAGCTTAGGTTCATCATATGGTCGGTTCGCCTTCTTCAGCAGGTCAGACAGGAATCCCTGGAATACCAAAGTCCTCTTCAGAGCTCCCAGTTCAGGCTGTCTGTCCCTGACTCACTTACCTGTTCCTTCAGACAGTCACTCAACACTGCTTTCCGGGGCCCGTCATCTGCATAGCTTGCAGCCCTCACAATTCCCTCAGCCCTTAGTGCTTGTGGAGTAACCCTGAAGGGGGAGGGAGCTGCTGGATGTAACCTCACCCCATAGGCCAGGCAGTAGAAACTGGCTCTGGCTCCTCAGAGAGCCCAGGACACACGCTAAGCAGTGCCTGGGACTCCTTGGGTCCAGAGGAATTTAGGGGTAGACGTGCAAGCGAGAAGGCCAAACTGCTGGAATGCCTTGAGGATGCCTGTCCTGGGCACTGACGTGCAGAGGAATGTGAACTGGTTGAACTCCTACAGCTCTGTGTTGCTGATTTCACATGGCTGAACATGTCCAACCATTCAGAGCCGGGCCTGAGTATCCCACAGCAGACCACACACCCAAATTCCTCACCCACCCTCTCCTCCCTCCCCAGGTTCCTTCAACCCACCACCACTTTGGTCTCAGGCCCATTCTCTGCGCCCTCCATGCCCTCTCCGAGGCTCATCTTACCTTGAGCTCGTTGGCTTCGATGTAGCCACTTCTGTCTGTGTCATACTTCCGCCAGGCCTGCAATGGGAATGTCAACCTATTCACAAAGATTTATCCACACCTAGAAACTTCCCTCCATCTTCCTTTAACGGGCCAGGCCGGGTCGTGATATTCAAGAATATTACAGTGAGTTGGGGACATGCAGATGGTCTAGACCAGTCCCTTCCATGTCGCAGATGAAGAAATAAAGGAAAGTGTCTTGGCCAAGGTCACATAGAGAAGAAAAAAACCCTGCTGGGACAAGGTCTCCTTACTGTAACTGGCTTCAGGATCATCTTGTAAGCAGGGTTATGGCTTTCTAAGGTGTTAACCAGGCAGATTTTTTACCAGGACTAGCACTATGATCTGTTGGATCCCATTTTTGCTGTGGGTGTATTGGGTGTCCTTTTACTGTTCTGGAAGCTTCTCATTCTCTGTGTGGGAGTTGGGAGCAAGGGTAGGAACCCTCTGGAAGGGCAGAAGCAGGCTTTGGTTACTTATTGTACTGCGTCCTCTACCCCTCCACCACGATGCATATGGCAGCCCTGTCTGAAGGTGGAACAGAATTGGTAGTGTAATCAGTGTGTTTAGACTATCCCAAGGCCACTCCCCCATCTTTCTGATAAAAAGCATCGCCCCCCCTTTTTTTAGGAAACCACCCCTCTCTCATGCTCAGTCCACACGGTTCAAGAGGGGCTGACCCATCTCCAGAGGTGGGCATGTGATCTAGGCCTAGACAATCGGTCCATCACTGGATCTTGTTCCATACTGGTTCTGGGCTCTGATCCGAGCCCCAGTTATTCAGTACATGCATTGGGTCCCTGTGAGGGACCAGAGAACTGCCTGCTGACCACAGCATCTGGGGGATCAAAGAGAAGCAGAGCTTCAGCAGGTGATACGGGTCTGACCACCTCCTTCCTCTCTGTTCTGGCCATCTGAGCAGGAGCAGACATCACACAGGAGAAACAAGGAAAAACAGTTGGAATGGTTTTAAAATGTCCACCAATTCTTCACCTCCCTAGTTTCCCTCTCCTTGAATGTGGACTGAACTTAGTGACTCACTTCTAATGAATAGAACACGGCAGATATGGCAGTGTGTGGCTTCCAAGCCTAGGTCATAAAGACATTGAGGCTTCCTTCTTGTTCTCTTTGATCACTCACTCTGGAGGAAGCCAGATGCCACGTCATAAGGACACTCAAGCAGCCCTATAGAAAGGCTCATGTAGTGAGGAACTGAGGCCCCTTGCCAACAGCCACGTGAGTGTACCATCTTGGAAGTGCATCTTCCAGCTCCAGTCAAGCCTTCAGATGACTGCAGCCCAGCTGACATCTTGACTCTGAACCAGAGCCACTTGGCTGAGCTGTTACCAAATTTCCAACCACAGAAACTGAGAGATAATAAACGTTTGTTGCCTTAGGCTGGTAAATTTTGGGGGGTAATTTGTCACACAGCGATAGTTAACTAATACAATTGTCCTGAAAAAATCTGGTCCTGAATGCAACTGTCCTGAAACCCCAGTATTTAACCCAATCTATCTTGTGGGGAGGAGGGAATACCATGGTGGGGGGTGAGAGTGGGTGTATCTGTGATAAAAGGCCCAGAGAACCCTGTTTCCCTAATCTTTGGTCTATTTTGGTGCCTGATCACAGTTCTTAGGTTTTCTTCCAAGTTTTCTTGATTTTTATTCCCTTCTCCCTCAGCTCCAAACAGCACAGCTAGACACCAGCAACACTTGATTTTCTGAGAGTCAGTAGGTGCTAATTCTTTTCCCAAATTTGATCTCCTGTCTCCTCAACTTCTCCACATCATGTCCCCCACTTAAAAAAATTTTTTTATTGTGGTTGATTTACAATGTTGTGTTAGTTTCTGGTGTACAGCAAAGCGATTCAGAAATATATATATATACACACACACACACGCATATATATATATTTTTTCCATTATGGTTTATCACAGGATATTGAATATAGTTCCCTGTGCTATACAGCAGGACCTTGTTGTTTATCCATTCTATATATAATAGTTTGCATCTGCTAGTCCCAAACTCCCAGTCCATCCTTCCCCCACCCCACCTCCCCCTTGGCAGCCACAAGTCTGTTCTCTATATCTGTGAATCCATTTCTATTTCGTAGATAAGTTCATTTGTGTCATATTTTAGATTCCACATATCAGTGATATCATATGGTATTTGTCTTTCTCTTCTGACTTACTTCTCTTAGTATGATAATCTCTAGCTCCATCCATGTAGCTGCAAATGGCATTATTTCATTCCTCTTTTATGGCTGAGTAATATTTCATTATATATATGTACCACACATTCGTCTGTTGATGGCATGTCCCCCTTTTATTGTGAGGAGTGTGAGAAAGTATAGATATTTTAGGATCTTTCTTCCATACCAGCAAACTAGGCTGTGTAATTCTCATGGTATAGTAGTGGCTCAAAAAATTTGATCTGATTTTTTAAAAAGTTATGAGATATGAGCAAGTCCCAATAAAAAGGTAGATTTATTCTACATACAACTTGGGTAAATGATTTTTGATTAGGGGAGAGTTCTTTCTTTGGGGAAAGAAAATGCCCGGCTCCATCAAAATATTCCTTCCCATGCTCCGAAAGCCTGCCCTTGAGTAAGCACAAAGAAATATGTGCAGATTTTCAAATATGACTTCACCAACCACCTGCATGCCTTTAGTGTATTGGAATTTAGTTCATCTAGGTTGAGTCTTGACTGGGAGAAAAAGGCAGACACCCCCTAAATTGCCTCAGGGGAGGTTAACCTGAAGGGACCCCAGTCCTCCCAGAAAGCAAAGCAGCCAGCTGCTTTCAGAGTGAGATCATCCTAGCAGGTCTGACCTCCCTCCTTCCCTCCCTCCCTCCTTCCCTCCTTGGATCCACCCCCAGCTCTACGCTCTCATGCTGGACTTCTCTTCCCATCCAGTACTTTGTGTTCAGCCATCACAAAGTATGGTCATTATTCTCTTCCCATTCAAGGAAAAGAGTTCAAGATACCTGGGCTTTGTGAAATCTCAAAGAAATCCTGAGGTGTCACTAACGTTAGAAATTAAAATGTGATGGGCAGTGGGATGGAAGCATCTGACAGGACAAAACCTTTCAGGGCAACAGAGGGGCCATTACATGTTTCCAGCTGATAAAGGTGGAACGAATGGACAACCCCAGGAGGGGATGGTCCTGTAGGATGATGGGGTCCCGGGAAACCTGGGGAGGGGGGTGGCGTTGGCTCAGTAGTTATGCTGGGGCTTAAAGGATAAAGGCAGGTAAAATATGGAACCATGTCAACTACACAGAGAGAAACCACTGATGATTTAGAGAGGGTTTCCTTCCCCTCCTCTTTAAGCATCTCTGTCCCCTGCAAGCTGTCATCCCCATTTTCCTGATCATAGGTGGAAGGGAGGCCAATCTCTGGCCGCCTCCCTATCAGGAAAGGAGTAATCAAGTATAAACGCTCCCTTTTCTACAGACAGAAAAACTGACACAAAAGCAGCACCCTGACAAATGCTATGTATATGCGGACTTTTCCTCCTAGACAGGCAAGGGGGGGACTAAGAACAGAATCCAGCATGTCAATGACCAGCTTATGGAATTTTGCCATCGTGAAAAAACTGGAGAAAATCCTTTAAAGCACAATAATATTAAATCCATATCTGATGCTTAGGCAGCTACCACTTAAAAAAATGAATCTTCTGCCCTAAGAATCCATTATTTCTAACTGACTTTCTATCTGTGTGGGGAACTCACTGCCATGTGTGTTTCTGGACTAGCTCTCCAGTCATTTTTAAGCAGTGAATCAGGGACAGGGGATTACCGGTGGCTAGAAATGGATTTAACATGACAAATGGCGACTGGAGTTGTGTTGAAGGCTAGTCATTATTTATCACAGCAGGCACTGTGTATGTGTGTTGTGTGTGTGTGGGGGTATGGGTTGAGTTTCACCTTGAGGGACACATACATTGAATGGCTAGGGTGCAGAGCCCCAGAAAAATAGCAAAAAATAACTGGTAGTTTGCTGGACATCAGGATTAGTAATATATTTGGTTAAACTGTATGGAATTTCCAATTTTTGTAAATAAAGAATGGTTAAATATGAGCAATTTCACATGGTTCAATCTATCAATTGCATATTACTCAAAAGGCACTTGAGTTTGGATGTCCTATTTCCCATGAGGATCTCAAAGAATTGCTACTGCAAAGATGGCAACATCCATTTTAAAGATGGGACAGTGAAGCCCAGACCACAGTCAAAGACCAAGCCTGGAAGATACTGGAAACTGGAATTCTCACTGGGCTTTTTCAGTTTTAGAATGGTACCTAAATCCATCCTTCTCAAGAATGCTCCTTGGAACTCTGAATTCCAGGAACACTAATGCTATTGAGTGAGAAGAAAATATGAAAGATTCTGGAGGCAAACCAAGTGAAATAGGTCTCTTTACTGCAGGATTTCTCAGAGCTTGTAATATGCAAATATCTATGGCAAATACCCAAATGGGAAGTGGTGTGTACACATTATTTTCCAAAGGTACTTTACCCAAGCTTACCTCTCACCTTATTCCCCACACTTTAACGTGCACACACGTCACCTGAGGATCTTGCTAAAATGTAGATTTTGATTCAGTGGGTCAGGGACTCTGCATTTCTAACAAGCACCCAGGTGGTGGTGACATGGATGCTCCTGGTCCATGGATCACATTTTGAGTAGTTGAGCTACTCAAAAGGGGTTTAGTGTCTTCCAGGGACCATTCCCAGGCATTGGGTAGACCTGGCTCTGAACACGAGAGAAAGGCAGGCCCCAATGTGCAAGAGAGAAGGCAGTGCCTTGGTCTCACCTCCATAAACTCGGTGCTGGAGCCCACATGCTGCCTGAAGCACAGAAGGAAGTTCTCCTCGGTTGGCAAGATCTGCGCCAGCTGTGGGGATCAGAGAGCAACAGTAACATTATGGAGAGCCCTGCCAGGAAGCAAACAGACTTTCCTGCAGGTAGGATGGAAAACAGCCAGTGGCAAGGCAGCATGGGAGTCACATTTTGCTTCCTTCCTTGAGAACAGGGGCTGGCAGCCCTTTAAAGGGGAAGGATGTTCTGAGAAGCGCTTCTGGGTCACCCCCAAACCTTTGGGTATGAGCAACTGGAGGGACAGAAAGTGGTGCCACTTTAAAACACCAAGTATCCAGACTCAAAAGAATACTTAATAGATGATTCCATATATATAATTCTAGAAAATGCAAACTAATCTGAGATTGGTGGCTGCTAGTGCAGGATGGCCTGACCAGACAGAGGAACATTTTGGGGGTGATGGAGATGCCGTATTTTGATTGTGGTGGTGATTACATGGCTGTATACAACTGTCTAAACTCATGGAATTTTACACTTCAAATCAATACTGCTTATTATATGTAAATTATACCACAACAAATCTGATTTTTAAAAACCTGCAAGTACTCTTGTGCCGCAAACACTGTTGGCTGCCCCCCTTCCCCCCAATGGCCTTCCCCTCTTTGCTCCCAGCATGCTTGAGTCACAGGCAAACTCCTGTTCTGCAAACTTCACCCTCTCTTCTGTCTTAAACTGAGCTCACCACACATTTATAGTACCCGTTGGACCCTGAGAGCATTAAAAGTCTTCATCCCTTTCTTAGGGCCAATGTTTGTTGCTTCCTCGTTCCTTTTGAGTCAAAGGAAAAGCTCCATCTGTTCTCTTTGACCAGCCTAAGTCCTGGGGGGGGGCGGGGCTTCAAGACCACCACCTCACTCGGATCCCTAGAAGGACTCTTGTGCATGGGAGAGGCACAGGCAACCGACGGCCCTTCCCGTGTAGCTCTTAGCAGGATACTAGGACTCACCTCTGCCATCTCGATTTTCCCATCTGCGTTCTTGTCATACTTCTGCATGAATTCCTTCATCTTCTCCCCAAAGTTGTCACTCTTGGACACCTGCAGAAAGACAAAGGGTGCTGATTTTGCTGCTGGGTCCCCTGTGAACCATGGATCTCTCACCCTCTTGGTGCAGCAATGGTGGGGAATCATTCTGCACCCCAAATAGGCAGGCATGGAACCAGGTTGAACCAATGCTCTGAGTAATCAGGGCTGCACCCTTTCCGTTTTTAGGGTTCCTCCAAATCTAAGTGTTCTCTCTCTTTTTAAAAATTTATTATTTATTTATTAATTTATTTATTTTTGTCTGTGTTGGGTCTTCGTTGCTGCGCGCAAGCCCCCTCCAGTTGCAGTGAGTGGGGGCCGCTCTTTGCCGTGGTGCATGGGCCTCCCATTGCAGTGGCCTCTCCTGCTGCGGAGCACGGGCCCCAGGAGCACGGCCTTCAGTAGTTGTGGCACGTGGGCTCAGTAGTTGTGGCTCACGGGCTCTAGAGCGCAGGCTCAGTACCTGTGGCGCATGGGCTTAGTTGCTCCACAGCACGTGGGATCCTCCTGGACCAAGGGCTCAGACCTGTGTCTCCTGCATTGGCAGGCGACTCTTAACCACTGCGCCACCAGGGAAGCCCTAAGTGTTCTCTTCTTTGAGGCTCAATCACATTATTTTCAAAGGGAAACAGAACATGTGGATGTGCTCTGTACCACATAAGTAAACATGCCCGTCTGCCTTTGAGATGGATTAAACCATAAGATGGATTTGAGATGGATTAAACCATAAGTCTATCAGAAGGGTGAGGACTTATTTCCATCACTCAGATGTGAGAACTCAGGCCCCAACATTTCATTTAGGCAGCTTCTAATAAGCCCAACCAATTGCAGGGGCCCCCAATAAGTTCTAGACACTCCACCAGAGCAAAGGTGATCGCTCATTTTCTTCTTTAAAGACTAACTGGAAATTCTACAATGCTTTCCACTCTGATTTTAGGCTAGGAAGAATGTGATGGGAAAGTCTATATAGTTGAGAGGTCATGTAAATAGTCCACTAGATGAATGTGACTACTAAAAAGGCAAAGAACTTCAAAAGTTCTATTGGGCCATCACTGCCTAACTTAAGTCTAAGGTTCTCTTGAAGTTCTCAGAGATTCTCTTCGCTTGGGGTGCTGCTTGTTAAGTGTTTGCATTAGTGAGCTCTTCTTTATCCCTAATCAGTGATGAATCATCTTGGCGTCTGAAGCCTCTTCGCTTCTCTAACGGCTTTCTAGTGGGTTGTGTGTTTCCTAGGATTGGGCCAAGGAAAATTCTACCAATTCTTAGAGTCTTTTGTTTTTTACCTTTTGGACTGCTCTCAATTTGCCCATATGTATTTGTTTATCAATATTTATTGCGTTACATCTACAAATGTGCCTGGAATGAGCCTAGGCCCTTATCACAAATGTGGCCATCTTGTTTGCTTTCCACAACAGTCCCCATGATGTTAGTAGCCTGTCCATTTTACACACAAACGGGGGCTGAGATGACGTGACTTCTCCTGAGGTCACCAGCTAGTATCGCCAGAATTTGAACTCATGACTCGTTTCCAAGGCCAATATTTTTTCTACCACAGAACAGCTGCTCTGAGATCCAGTCCGGGGTGATGTTAGTTGAGAATGTTGTTGACAGACTTGAAAATCACCCCTGATGCCATCTGAGGAAGGGAGTGACTAAGAGAAGGATTTCAGATTTGAAGCACTTTGTAAAAACACATTCCTCCATCTACCCCACGATCCCAGAACCAGTTGTGAAGCCTGTGTTTTCTGTGATCCGGGCTTCACTATCCTAGTAATGAGGGGTGACGGGGAACTGTTGATAAACAAACCCATGAATCACCTCCATCACTTAAGCCCATCACTTGGACATCTTCCTCACCAGGGCGCGCTGACGAGCTCTGAACCAGGTGTTCACCAGTGGATTTGTGACTCATCTCCCAAAGCGCTCCATGCAGACTTGCTAATAAGCAGTGGATTGGCCAACAGACACGCAGCAGGGGAGAGTAGAGAGACCACCCCCGCCCCGACCAAAGGACCCGCAGGAGCTGGTGGGGAGGGAGTTGGTCTGACTCCATATATTCGAGAACCAGGCATGGGAATCACAACAGACTAGCTCCAATCACCTTACGTTTTCAGTATTTCAGACGTTGCCCCAAAAGGCTTTAGTGAAGTCAATCATGCCAGGTTGGCACGTGGGGAAACAATGTGCCTGCCTTAAGGGCCTGGGACAGGATTTGCAGTCACTTCAGGCCATGAAGGGCGGTCTGACACCTGCACACATGAGCCAGTACGATCTGGCTCAGATGCTGGTTTGGAGCAATCCTCCACTTTCCTCTAGGTCCTTGCTGAGGTTCCAACCTTGGTTGGTCTGGAACAGTGGTTCTCTAGTGGGGACGATTCTGCATCCCCTGCAGGGGACATTTAGCAATGTCCGGAGACGTTTTGGATTGTCACAAGTTGGAGGGGTGCTGCTCGCATCTCATGGGTAGAGGCCAGGGATGCTGCTAATGATCCTGCAATGCCATGGACAGCCCCCCGTGACAAAGAGTTGTCTACCTCGAATGTCCTTAGTGCCGAGGCTGAGAAACTCCAGTCTTGAATAAAGGCACTTGAAACCCTCTAGGCATCCAATCTTTTGTTTGTTTGTTTGTTTGTTTGTTTTGTGGTACGCGGGCCTCTCACTGTTGTGGCCTCTCCCATTGCGGAGCACAGGCTCCAGACGCGCAGGCTCAGCGGCCATGGCTCATGGGCCCAGCTGCTCCGCGGCATGTGGGATCTTCCCAGACCGGGGCACGAACCCGTGTCCCCTGCATCGGCAGGCGGACTCTCAACCACTGCGCCACCAGGGAAGCCCTAGGCATCCAGTCTTGAGTCATGACCCCTCTGAGCATATTAGGTAGGCTATGGACTCTTCCCTAGGAAAAAATACTTTTTATACACACAGACGCAGAAACAAACTTTTGCAGTTTTGGGCAGTTTATCAACCCCCGGTACCCATGAACACCCCTCAATCCCAGACACCCAGAGATAGTGAGGTAAGGTACTCTTTTAAGGGAGTATTTCAATTTTTAAAATCATTCCAGATAAAAGAAAAACTCTGAGGGTCAAGACCAGAGATGTCAGGCTGCTGATGGAATGTATGACCTAAGACAGACAATGCTCAAAGCCATGGTCGGGATGACAGAAAATTCCAAACAACGGGCGAGGGGTCTGGGCTTACCATGCCAGAGCCTTTTCTTGCCTTCTCCAGTTCTTGGAAAAAGTTTTCTAGCTCTTTACCTTCAATATACCCATTTCCTGCAAAAATAGCAAAGAAAAAAAGCAATGAACCTCAGAGCTAAGTAGTAAAACTTATGGTGGATGGGTGGGGTGGGGAAATGGGGGGCTTTGTTGAGAACTTGTTCTCCTCACTGGTCAAGCAGGTGTCTGGGCCAGCCCTGGACTGTTAGGGATGTGGGTCCTGCCCTCTGGCCATTTGCAACCATAGAGATCCAAGATTAATAACGGTGTTGCCTTTGTGATATACATTTAGTAGTCAGAGACTGGGAGGGACCAGTGTGTGGGCCATGCTGGCAGAGGGAGCTGGGAGCTGTCTGTCTGTAGCCAGCTGGGCAAGCAGCAGGAGCTGCAGATCTGACAGGGGACAACAGGTCATCAGCCTCGAGATTTGTCAGCAGGTGGCAAGCCCTGGTCAGTAGGGTGAATGAGGTCAGAGGCAGAACTTGGGTCTTTGGGGTAGGAGGGTGTACCGAGTTGAAGAGTGTCCCCCAGGGACTTCCCTTGTGGTCCAGCGGTTCAGACTCCGTGCTTCCACTGCAGGGGGCACGGGTTCAATCCCTGGTCAGGGAACTAAGATCCCACAAGCCGCTCGGTGCAGCCAAAAAAATAATAATAATAAAGTAGACTTTCTAATAAAAAAAAAAGTGTCCCCCCAGAATCCATGTCCCTCTGGAGCTCAGGATGTGACCTTATTTGGAAATAGGGTCTTTGCATATGTAATTAGTTAAGATGAGGTCATACTAGATTAGGGTGGGCCCTAAATCCAATGACTGGTGTCCTTATAAGAAGGCCAAGTGAAGACACAAAGACACACCAGGAAGAAGGCCACATGAAGACAGAGGCAGGGATTGGAGTGATGCATCTCCAAGCTAAGGGGCACTGTGAATTGCTGGCAACTACCAGAGGCCAGGAGAGGGACATGGAACACATTACCCCTCAGAACCTGGAACCAACCCTGCCAACACCTTGATTTTGGACTCTAGCCTCCAGAACTGTAAGAGAATCCATTGCTGTTGTTTTAAGCCACCCAGTTTGTCGTACTTTGTCACGGCAGCTCCAGGAAACTAATGCAGAAGGGAAGAGTGGCAAGAGAAAAGCAGGGATGGGGGCACCTGAGAGGTGGTCACAGGGATCAAGCATATGGGAGGCAACCCACTCCACAGTAATGAAGAGAGGGGGCTCTGAGGTCTGTGCAGGTAGATTCAAATCCTGGTTCTGCTGTACTTACGAGCTGTGTGGCTTTGGGAAAGTTATTTAACCCATGTCATCTGCAAAATGGGTAATTAAATGGGATTTTTGCATGTAAAGCCTGTCACTCAGTCCGTTACGGGTGCAGTGTACTATTGTTTGAGTTCAATTACCAGAACTTGTATAAAAAACGGGAATGAATTTGGGTGAAAAGTGCCGTTATCGGGACCAGGTCCCAAGGTCAAGGCCTGACTTGCAAGATCACGTACGTAGTAAGAAGTCCTTTAGGTTTTTCACCACTGAACCCAAAAGACCTAGAGACCAGGGCGAGCTGAGTCCATGGCCAAGCTCCCTGGTCTGTCTGTGATGGGGAGGAATCATTTGTGGGTGGGAAATCAGACAGGTCTAAGGCAGTGCTCCCCAGACTGCTGTGAATGGGAATCTCCTAGAATCTTTAAAAAAATGTGGATGTCTGGCTCCCATCCCCAGACATTCTGATGTAATTGGTTTGGGGTATGAACTAAACATCGTGATTTTTAAAAAAGCTCACCAGGTAATTTCCATGTATATAGCAAGGTTTGGAAACCACTGACCAAAAGTCAAGGTCCAAATCTGATCTAAAGCAGTGAGCAAGGTTCCCATAGAGAATATTCAACTTGAACAGGAAAGGGAGATGGTAGCTTGCTTCAAGGGCAAATGGAGTTACAAACTAAACAGAATAAAAAAGAAGTATTTAGCCTGGCCTTGGTGGGGGCTTTGGGAGGCTGGAGGGTGATGTGGGAGTCGGGGTGTGTGTGCTTCCTAGCCTCCCCAACTAGTGTCCCCTGAGAATTTAGATTAGGAATGAATAATCCTAGTGGCGCTCTCTAGTGGAGAAGATGCCACAATACATAGTGTATGGAGGAATCATGTGAGATAAATTAAGTATTTTTATCTGCAGGGAAAAGATATGATTGTAATTGCAGGCCGGGGTGGGGGCGCGTGGTGGGGAGAGATGAGACTTGAGTTCCCTTTTTTCCCCTAGGCTAGAGTGGTCATCTTTCTTCTAGGATGTTCTGAAAGCTTCTTGGGAGAGCTGGACAGTGGCAGCAGGGGGAGTGGGGAGGGAGGGAGGGAGGGAGGGAGGAAGGGCTTTGTAGACAAAAAGGCAGTAGTCCAGTTGACAGTGCCACTGAGTTGGAGGAACGAGTTCTCTTTCTCTCGCTGGCCGCTCCCTGCCGTGATCTGATCTGTCTATTCTTCCATTTCTCAGGCAGGAAGCTGAGCTCAGCTCTGGGTCCAGGAGCAGGGGCTGGGGTTGGAGGGGCCAGGGGGTGGGGGGCAGGGGTGGAGCTCACATTGTGAGCATGTGCTGGGGTTCGAAGTACCAGAGGCCTCAGAGCTGGGCCCGGGCCAGGGCTGGGTGGACACCTGAGTCAGTGAGTATGAGTCTGTTTTGTGAGTGTATTAGGAGGTGGCTGAAGTATCTATGAGGGCTACTTGGACAGGGTGGGCAGGGAAGGCCTCGCTGAGAAGCCCCAGCTACTAGCAAAGGCAGGGAGTGGGGGCCAGTGCCCCTGTGGGAAGAAACCCCTCTTGCTACGCTGGGAATTACAGTACCACCTCGCTCTGTGCAAAGGGACAGAAATGTTGTTCAATTCCACAAGCCTTTATTTTTTTGAACTGAACAACCGTTTAACGTTGTGGGAACTATAGTCAAGTTTAGATATGGGCCTGTTCCCGGAGAGCATTTAACCGTCTACGGGGGTGAGGCAGCCAGACAAGAATAGCAGGAATCTACCAGCTGAAGGGAGAGGGTGAGCAGAGGTTAGATAGGCAGGGGCTGCAGGGCCCAGCCGGGGCATCCTCCAGCACTGGAGGAGAAGGTCTTCGCTCCTTTGGCTTCCCTCAGAGCAACTCCCTAACCATCACGCGGGAGGCACCTGTTACACGAGGTGGGAGGAGAGGAGAGGCTGGCCTGCCTCCTTCCGGGGAGGACTTCAGCGCTGGGCAAGTGGTGTGCTTTTTCTATGCCCGTCTTATAGGGGGGTGGGGTCACCGGCCACCGCGGCCACCGCGCACATCTCGTGTGGATGGGCATTGATAAGGATGTGGTTACCATAGCAACCATCCCTCCTGACTTCCCCGTATCAAACCGCAACCTGTGAATATTAGGGAGGGGGATGGGAGGAGCCGGGGACCCCGCATCCGTCCTTATTCTGGGCTTGCTACCATTCTTCACCACCATGGTGCCTCAGTTTCCCCAAATTTTGAAGTGAGACAACACTTCTTTAGAGTTAATCTGACCACAGACACTTGGAACACCTTGACCAAAGAATGCCGTGCCTCACGGTGGAAAGAGGCCTGTTTCTCACTGAGATTTGTGCGTACAGATTTTCTGAGAGCTGAACAGGTAAGAGGAGCCCAATTAAGGGTCATAAGTCTACCACCAGCTCTGTGACTGTCCATGCGATGTCGAGCAAGTCAATCTCTCTGAACCTCAGTTTCTTGATCTCTAAAATGGGTATAACTATTTATGCTTTTTTTTTTTTTTTTTTTTTACTTCATAGAACCATTGTGACAGCCATACAAGAGAAGGCTGTGAAAGCATTCTGGAAAATGTAAAGTCTCACATACATGGAAGGCATCATTTTTATACTCTGTGCTCTTAAGGTCTTCCGAGCCAATCCATGGCTGCAAACCCTTCAGCCCAAAGAGTTCCAGCATGACTGCAGCCTCAGAGTCCTGATTCTCAGCCCAGGCTATGTATTAGAATCACCTGGGAGGCTTTTCAAAGTGTACCACTGCCTGGGCCTTACCCCCAGAGCTCCTGATTTAATTGATGGGGTGAGGGTGTCTCGTGGGCATGTTTTCAGAGCTCACCAGATGATTCTGATGTGCAGTAAGGATTAAGGACTGCTTTAGTGCGACCTGTCTCAAATTTTAAGGTATGCAAGAATTACCTGAGGAGCGTGTTAAAATGGAGATTTTAATTTGGTGGGTCTGGAGTATGAGGGCTTGTCATTCAAAGTGTGGTCTGTGGACCAGGAACTTTGGAATTACCTGGGAGCTTGTTAGAAAGGCAGAATCCCAGGCCCCACCCCAGACCTGCTGACCAGAATCTGCATTTTAACAACATAGGAGCAGGAACATTTCAAAGCACAACCACTGCTTTTGAACATGAGCATCTTCTCCCTAGAGAGACGGCACCTTTGGCTTCACATTCAAGGTTGAGGTGGGGGGCTGGTGTGAAGCCCGAGATGTTAGACCGGGGTCTCATTTTGACAAGTGATGGCACCTCTTTTGACAAGAGGGGCCTAGACTAGCACTATTCAAAGAGTGGTTGCACCCTGACGGTGTCAGTATCACCTGCAAGCTTGTTATAAATGCAAATTCTCGGACCAACCCCAGACCGGCTGAATCAGAATTGTTAGGAGTGAGGCCCAGAAATCTGCACTTGAACCAGTCTCCTGCGCGCTCAAGTTCGAGAAGCACGGGCCTAGGGCGTGGTGCTCACCAATCTGTATTATTCTGTGTTGCGGAGTTTAAGGAACTCAAGGAGGGGCGTTATGCAGTTCTAGACTCCTCGTTACCTGCACAAGAAAGCGTTCATGAAGCCAGGCCTCCTGGCTGTCTGTCCGGAGTTCAAATGTATGGAAGGACCAATAGCCCTCTACCCTCCAGCCTGAGTTCCTCTGGGACAAACGCCACCCTTTGCGGCAAGAAATTGACTTCCTCAGGCTCTGCACCAATATAAATATTACTTTGCATGGTGCTCACCATTTACAAAGAGCTCTCCCCTCCCTGCCCCAGCTGGTCTTCAGGCCGCTACCAGGTAAACAGACGGGTGTTATCGACCTCGTGTTCGAGAGGAGTTTGAGAGGAAAGAAATTGAACCACAGCTAACAGCCTGTTTTCCTTCTGTTCACCCCAGGGACGATCTCTGTCCATATCTCTATCTTGTTTTGGTTTCTCTCTTTGTCAGTCACACACACACACACACACACACACATCTCCCAGAGGCTCCTGGGGGGAAAATCCCAGTGCAAACTGCTACTGGATGAATGTTTAGACACTTGACTTTTAATCTGTGTTTCTGGGCAGAGCTGCTTCTGGAACAGAGGCTCTGGAGCTGGGCTGGGTACCCCGAACCTGTGGACATCTGGCAGCCTAATGCTGGGCCAGTTCCCGGTGTGGAGGAGGCCAGAAGGATGGGGCAGATTGGGCGAGAGAGGAGGTGAGGCAGCTGAGAGCCAGAGAGGAGGGGGAAAGGGCCTAAGCCAGAGGCCCCAGCTGGGACCTGCGGGACAAAGGCAGGATCTGATGCAATCCTCCAGGACAGCCACCAGGTCCAGAGCTGGAGAGGCTCAGTTCTCTTTTTTTTTTTTTTTTAATTTTTTTTGCGGTACGCAGGCCTCTCAGTGCTGTGGCCTCTCCCGTTGAGGAGCACAGGCTCCGGACGCGCAGGCTCAGCGGCCATGGCTCACGGGCCCAGCCGCTCCGTGGCATGTGGGATCTTTCCGGACCGAGGCACAAACCCGTGTCCCCTGCATTGGCAGGCGGACTCCCAACCACTGCGCCACCAGGGAAGCCCAAGGCTCAGTTCTTGAAGAGCCTCCGCCTGCTCTGTTAATTCTGGCTCCCTGGGTATTGGGAGGGATTCCCCTGAGGGGCCTCATCAGCCCTGGAAACCTCCCTCAGGGGCTCAGGTAGTGAAACCACTGAAGTCAAAGGGGAATAAACAAGGCGAGTAGGGCAGGGACACGGGATCACTGGTGGCAGCCCACGCGAGGCGAGGCGAGGCTGAAGTATCCCTGTTTGTGAAAACGTCCCCGCAGCTGCCTCCCTGGGGAGCCCCAGCTCTCAGACACAGCTGCCTCCCCCATCGGCTGGCTGGGCCATGGGGCATGAGGGCCTCACGGATGATGTCCGCAGCTGGCATGCCGCGGACATCCACACCGAAGGGCACTGTTGGCAAAACAAGTGGGGAATTTGGGGTGAAAGCGGAGGTGGGATGGGGGACTTATTCCTAGGGCTGACCCCAGGTGGGGCAGGAGGCTGCTCCCAAAGAACCCCAAATCCTGACATCAGGCCTAAACGGGACACACGGACCCCACAGAGAAATGCCCACAGGGTTAAAAGAAAGCTGCCCTCAGACAGCTTTGGCTCCCTCCCAGCACCAGACCCCTTTGCCTTTAATGCTCCAAGAAGCAGTCATTTTTATAAATCCTGTAATTATCTTATGAACAGCACAGCTGTATTGCATAGTAACAGCTGTAGGATTTGTGTAAATGCTTAATATATACCAGATATTCTGTAACCCTTTTGGGGCAGGTCTTTTATTATTATTAATTTTTATTGTTGTGTTAGTTTCTGCTGTGTAGCAAAGTGAATCAGTTATATGTATACATATATCCCCTCTCTTTTAGATTTCCTTCCCATTTAGGTCACCACAGAGCATTGCATAGAGTTCCCTGTGCTATACAGTACGTTCTCATTAGTTATCTATTTTATACATAGAGGTCTTCTTTTCAGTATTCCAAAAGACTTTGTCATTTAGAATTCCAGTGCAAGCTGCCCAGGCCTCTCTCCACCTCCGAGAGGCGCTGTTGTTCAGCTTTCTTCTGCTTCCCCTACCAGGGACACAAGCTCCTCAGTGACTGAGGGCCTGCCTGAGCACTCTCTGTCTGGCCAGTGTCCCGATTGGGGGATGGGTTTGGAGGATGCTTCCGCTACTACTACTGGGTGTAGGAGGAGAGAGGAGGGCAGACTGCACAGGGCCTGCCTCAGTTCTTGGTGGTCCTTCCTGTCATTCATTTTCAGAGTCCTCAGGGCCACACCCATATGGAACAAGGCTCAGTCCCTGTGCAAGGCTTTGAGAGCCTCCGGCATCACTAGGGCCATCTGGAGGCAGACAAAGGCCTAGAAAACTCTGGGCAGATTCCCACACCTGGAGATATATATGTATTTCTTTTGGGGGGAGGGGGGTGCCCATAAAATTATTTTCTTCTTGAATATTTATTGTTTTGCTGATTACACAAGAAACACATGCTCTTGTAAAACACTACAGAAATTTACTTATAAAGTTAAAGAAAATACCTTTTAACTTTACATCATCGACTCTGTAGAAAGGACCACTATTATTATTGTCTTTCAAATATTTTCCAGCATACTTGTTTCATTAATAGTAAAAATGGGCTCATACTGTAATAGTGTCCTGCCGTAATTAAAAAAAATCTCCATAATACATCTTGGACGCTTTTCCATGTCAGTACAAAAGCCCCATCTCAATCCCATTGGTTGCATAATATTCCACTGTAGAGATTAGCAGGATTTATTTTTCTGTTCCCTAGGGAAGCACATTCTTAAAATTTCAGTATCCCAAAGAACTTGATACTAGGCCCCCTTTTTCACATAACTTTATGTATATGTACAAGTATATCCACGTAGGTTGATTCTTGGAGTGAGTGGGATTCCCTGCATTGTCCTGTGAATGTCTGCTGGCCTCTGGGAGAGAAAATATCCCTACACTTGCAGTTGCTTCCAAAGGGTAGCAAAGGCCAAGGGCAGAACTTGGCTCCCCACGGCCCTTGTACTGATCGTCAGCAGAGGAGGAGCCTGGCGGCCGTGTGGTCAGAACCACAAAGAGAGGCCAGCGTGAGCCCTGAGCTGGGCATCCCTCTGAAGCCTGGATCTTGCAAACTGAGAACGTTTCTGACCAAAAAGTGACCAGGAAACAACAGAATGGTGGACTCAGTCATGTAGGGCACGTAAGGGTCACTCAGAGCATGGGGATGTTATGTGGAAGAGATCCAGCCCCAACCTAGCTCATAGGGTGCACTCGGCTGCTGTCTTCCCTTCCTCTGCTTTTGAGAGATGATACCTGAACGCTTCCAAGGGCATGACCTTGGCTGACCACTGAGGAGGAGTGGGGGGTACTAGGAGAGGATTCCTGGGTCCCCCTACCCTCTCACTTTGCTGTGTGATCTTGTGAAAAGAACGTTGCCTCTTTGAGTCCCAGTTTCCCCCTCTTCAGACACCTGCTCCTTCCTTTCTCCACCGCAAGGCTGATGATAATTTTGAAGATAATCTAATTCTTTGGGCAAAGTCACCAGGATGACGGCTCTTCCTCCTCACTAGAAATGGGCTGAGTTAGGAGGGTCAGATTCCCTGCCTCTTCCCCACTGTCCTCGGAATCCAGCTTCTCTGCGGACTCCTAGTCTCTGTTTACTAGAGTCCAGGAGGGGTGGGGTGGGTCGGTGCTCCCCCTCCTTGGTAGCTGGGACTAATTGGGCTCCAGAGAGCTCACCCCGGGGACCTGGTGAGCCGTGGAGAGTCCTCCTGGAGCTCTTTCACTCTGTGAGCGGCAGGGGGACTCTTAGAGTCGGGGTAAAACCCCCAAGATAAAAACAGAAGCCAGAGTTAGTAAGAGGAGGCCCAGCCAGGGCAGGGAGCACCTCAGCAGTGAGGGAGAAGCTCCCTGGCAGCCATGGGAGTTCAGAAGGGGACAGGTACGGAAGGTCCAGAGCAAGGTGACCCACAGCTTAATTCTGGGTCCTTTAGTCGAATTTCAATTTGGCTATAGCCTCATTTTCCTAAATCGCCTTCTGCGCCATCTCTGGTATTCTAATCCTTTTTGCTTTCCTTCTCTGTTAGGTCCATGGTCCCTCCTTGGGACTTCCCTGAAGTGGAGACCAGAGCGGGCAATAGGATGCCGAGGGGGACAAGGAACCAAGAAGCAATCTAGCTCCCCTTTCACACTGTACCAGAGGTACGATGGTTTTGGGGGTCTTTAAAGACTCTTTGGCCTCATGCTAGCTTAGCTATGCTCCAGCCATAGGACCCCTTTCTAGTATTAAAGGGACTGCCCGTCACCTCTGAGGCTGGATCAGGAGGGAAAGCAGGTGTCCAGAAACCAGAGGTGGGGAGTTAAGCGCTGGCCAGGAACCAGTGCCGCCATCACCTCGCTACATGACCTCAGAGAAGTCACACTTTGTGTCTGTTCCCTCATCTGCCCAAGGAGAATCATGGTCTGCCCACTGCCTCACTGTGCAGGACTCAAGGTGTGATTGTGTTTTGAAAAGTACAAAGTCTCAGAGAAATGTGAGGACTTGCATGATTATCAAGAGCAGTCTTGGTTGGCCCCGTGAGAACTGGGGGAGAATAGAACTGTGGAGTCCTCTGTTTATAGCTGACTCATCTGGCAGGAGGCCTGTGGTATAACCTTGGCCCTTGGTAACTTTCCTTGAATCATGTAAGTCTCTGGTGCAGATAAACTGGCAGGAGAAGCCTTAGGGAGTGCGCGTGTCACCTAGAATACAGAGAGGCTGCAATCTTTTTATAGCCCTTTCCCCCAAGGGAGTTTTATGGTACCAGCCAGGGACTGGAAATACAACCCCTCCTTAGCCCCATTTCACAGATTTAACAATCTACCCACCTCCTTCAGTACTTCATAGGCAGATCACCATCCTAATCCAGGTGTCACATGCCCAGTCCTCTGCACCCCCAGATTCTCAGTTTGCTCCAAGGGAACAAAACTTCATTCGTTATCATACCCGTTAACCCCTGCCTCTCCACAGCACTCTGGGCCGAGGGCCTCTGTTTAGCCACCTTTATTCCCGCCCTGCCGAGGTGAGGAAGGGGAGGGAGAAGAATGGAGGGAGCCTCCACCTGATCCTCCCCCTGGTTTCCATGCCCCTCGCTCTCAATCCCAGGATAAACACCCTGCCAGTGGTCCGAGGTGCCAGAACGTTTCGGATGCCCACCCCAGCCAGGACCTCTGAGAAGGAAGTCAGATCACTTAATTTTTTGGAGTGGTGGAGAAAAAGTCTCTAGTGATATCAGAAGCCTCTAAAACGGGGTGGGGGTGGGCTCCCTTTATGCCTGAGTCAGGCCATCATAGACCCTTGGAATCCCAGTCCTTAGAGCCAACTTCCAAAGGTCGTTCAGTCCAGCCCTCGATTTTTGGGTGAGTAAATGTCAAGACCACACAGAGCAGAGGGTGGGTCACTGAGGCATTTAAGATTGTGCCTCCCCCGACCCAGAGAAGGAAGGAGTCACCCAAAGCACCCAGGATTATCATCATAAGGGAACATGTCAGGCTGGCACCCCAAGCTTGCCTCCCACCACACCCTGTGAGTGGGACCTGAATGCCCGTGAGGGATGGAACGTGGGCAGAGGAAGCCTAGGGGATGCTCACTGCCTGGATGCCCTCTCCACTCCTGCTCCCACCGGACGGGCTGGGGAGGCCAAGGGTGTCCCTTCAGGACCCCCCAGTTTGCCCCAGTCCCCAGGACCCCACGGGGCCAACCTGGTATTCAACAAAAGGGGAACTTGAGAGAAGAAATGAGTGGGCGTCTGAGACCTGTGGCTGCCGCAGCTGAAGGCAGGATGTTACCTTGAAGAGAAAGGCGGGGAAGATAAGACGGCAGGGGGAGTCATGGGGAGCCTTGCCAGCCCAAGCCTCCCCTCTGGGAAAGCCCCAACTTGCCCAGAATGAGGCTGCAAAAGCCGGTGGGCTCTGTCGTCTCTGTCAGGGAAGAAAACTTGCAGGCGGTTGTCACCAGGGCAGCCAGGTGTCTCCCAAACTCGAGACCCCGACCTTAGCAGGCCCTGCACCCAAAACACCCCCTGGGGCAATCTTACCCCTGCCCGCAACTTCCTTGCCCTCTTTCCTCCACCGCAGGTCCCCTGGGGGCGAGTGGGCACACAAGTTGGGAGCTTTACTGACCGTCTGCGTCAAAGTGCTTCCAGATCTCCAGGAACTGGGACGCCGTCAGCTCGGCCAGGTGCAGGTAAGGGGGTTGCTGCTGCTGCGGCCCAGCCATGGCGAGCCGCTCGGAGACCTCAGGCAGCACTGCGCTCTCCCTGCGCGCCGGCTCCTCTCCCGCACTCGGCCAGGTCTCGCGCGCCACGCTGCCTTTATATACAATCCGGAGGCTGCGCCCGCGCCCCGCCGCCAGCAGGGGGCGCGCGCGCTCAGAGAATCGGCTTGGGTCTCAGCGGGGCGGCGGCCGACCCGGGGCTCCGCAGGGGTTCGTGGGGTGGGGGCTCCCGTCTGTGCTGAGACCACTCCTCGCCTGGCCAGGGAAACAGAGGCTCTCGGGTGCAAAGTGGAGAGAGGCTGCCCTTGCCTTCCTTCTCCCTCTCTCTGATCATCTTGAGTGCAGCCACCACGTATCATCACTAGCAGCAGCAATAATACTAACAGTAGTAACAGCAACACCACCAGTAGTAATAATAATAAAAGTTTGACAGGTCTTTAGCACCTGGACTTCGGAGTTCTCTAGGACTTTCTCATGCCTCCTCTCGTCTGACCCTTTCACAGCAGGAAGACCAGGGACCACTTTTCCGATGAGGGGACTTGAGAACTTCAAAGGACCAAATGACCTGCCCAGCCCGGCTCTGTTTCCTCCCTCTCACAGCTCCTTAATGGGGCCCAGTCTTTCGGAGAAGCCGAGGGTTCTCTAGGCTTTACTGGGGGTGACTGGAATCAGCGACCCCCAGGAAAGATCCAGATGGGAGGGAGTGGAGGAGGGGCTTCCACTGATTGCCTTCACCTGGGTACCTCCCTCCACCCTCTGGTGCCTGCCGCACCCTGGACAGGCTCTGGGGGCTTTCAGACACTCGTTCGGAGAGCTGCAGAATGAAAGCCTCCTCTACCAGGTCGTAGCCACGCCCACCCATGGGCCTCGTGGGAATTTGCTTAGGCTGGTGGGCAGAGAAGGTCTCACGGCTGACCTAGGAATATTCTGCGCTGGTCTCAGAAAAGACAGAAGCAGCTGCTGAGGGTACAGCCCGAGAATATAGACAGGACTCCCCAGCTGGGGGGCTAGGCTCCCTCCCCATTCTCCCTGGGGTTACCCCCAGAGTGGCAGCTTTGTCCCCACTTTCTCCCCTCTCCTGCTGAGTGACTAAGAAATGAATTGATGATCATTAGCATGTGCTAATGAGTGTTAGCTGAACTGCCTTCCAAAAGGAGAGCAAAGGCAAGGAGGTGAGAATGAAAAGGAGGTCACCAGGGGAGAGAGGAAAACCAGGAGGAGACAGAGGGGGTAGGTTGTGCCTTAGGGGGAGCGACGAGCCCATAGTGAGCCCGAAAGAGGCAATACAGAGTGAAGGTTCCAAAACCACTTGTTTTTTTCCTGCCCAGAGCAAAAGTGTTTAGAGTTCCTTGCAGGAACAGACTAGGAGAGAGGAGGTGTCATTAAGAAGCTAGCTTTCCAGGCCTGTATGCATCCCCCTCCCCCATGCTGCTGGCGAAGGGTCCAGGGCTGGGGAATTCACCAAAACCGCTGGGTCTAGGGAGGCAGGATTGCTCAGTGGTTAAGAGCAGGCACTCTAGAATCAGGCTGCTTGGATTTGAATCCCAGAGTAAGCTGTGTGACCTTGGGCAAATTACATAACCTATCTGTGCTTCAATTGTTCTCTTCTACAAAATGCGAATGGGTATTTACCTCTTAGAATTGTTCCAAGGATTAAATGATCTCGTGCTTCTGCTGCCCTTTGTGGAGAAAGAGCAGCAGCGGTTGGCGGTTTGCGTGGCAAGAAGTTCTTTGGCCAGCATCCCTCCCCTGAGGTAACCAATAGTTTCTAGAGGGGCTAACCCCAGAGGGAGGCCAAGGGGAAAGGCTAGACACAAGCTCTTAACCAGTGCACTGCCAGCCCCTCAGGGGCCAGGCTCAGCCCCTTCCAGCTCTGACACTGTCATCTGGGCTCTTCTGACTCACTTCCTGTGCCCTCCCCTGGCCCAGATCTGGGGTGAGGGATCTCATCTCTGGCTCTCTAAAGACCCAAGCCAGTACCCCCCTTGCTGCTTTGGTTTTCCTGGCGAGGAAGAGAGAGTGGAGCTCATGCTTCCTACTTTCCCGAGCTGCTGAGATGGGGGAAGTTGTTGGCTTGACTAGGAGAGGTCCTGAGTATGACAGCAGGGTGACCACAGTGGTCTCCAAAGCCTGCATTGGGATAGCCCTGCATCGTTCATTTTAGATGCATGCTTGGAGTCTCTTTCTGGGAGACGCATCCCTGACTCCCAGATACAGGCCCAGGGAGGGCTGCAGAGCCCAAGCAGATCCCTTTGTTCCCAAGCTGAGACCTGCAGAAGCAGCCATGTTTAGGATTACAAGCCCCTGCTCTGCGGTTGGAGAGATGCAGGTACAAAACCTACTTTGAGACCTTGGCCAAGCTATTTAACCTCTTTGAACCTTAGTAAAAATACAGGTGATAGGGCTTCCCTGGTGGCGCAGTGGTTGAGAGTCCACCTGCCGACGCAGGGGACGTGGGTTCATGCCCTGGTCCAGGAAGTTCCCACATGCCGCGGAGCGGCTGGGCCCGTGAGCCATGGCCGCTGAGCCTGTGCGTCCAGAGCCTGTGGTCCGCAACAGGAGAGGCCACAACAGTGAGAGGCCCGCGTACCACACACACACACACAAAATACAGGTAATAATAATACTGGTGGCACAAAGTCAGTGTAAGGCGACCCAAAATAATGTAGTCGAGGAGTTAGTTAGCATGAATCCTAGCAGCTGTAAGTGCTTAATTAAAAGGTGGATATTGTTATTAATATAGAATGTTAGGAATTTTCTTGTTCTGAAAGAGTAGCACAAAAGGGGCTTAGTATCCCACTTGTTAAACTTCTCCCCAGGAGCCGGGTACCTCCTGTCTGCTGGGCTGCCCTCTACTTCGAACCAAGGCCATGGGCTATGAAAGGGGAAGCTGTGTGGGGGAGAGGAAGGAGCCTTAGTCTTTGGGGAGCGCAGCGTGTGTGGCTCCTCTGAAGCCACACTTTGCTGGGGAGACTCCAGAAGACCTCGCCAGGTCTTGGGGGGTGCCTGCTGTAAGGGGACACTGGCAGGCCCGCCTGCTCCCGGAGCAGAATTCTGGAGTCTGGGCCCCTTGTGAAGACAGAACTGGTACTTGTGTCCTATTTAGAGCTGTCTGAAGGCCCAGGCTGTCCTGTCCTGGGCCTAGAAGGAAGGTGGGGGCGATGGCACCCCGTTCCTGTTCTCTGCAGCCCTTCCTTGGAGGTTGCTGTGGCTTCTGGGAAGGTGCACAGAGTTGAAAGGAGGAGCAAAAGCTAGGTACTGCTGGTCGATCCTTGGTGTTGAAGGAGGCCGCGGTGGACCTGAAAATGGCTCCAAGAAAGCCTTCACTCTACCGTGCAAGGGGCCCTCGAACTCCCCAGAGACCAGCTGCAGTTCCCACACCCCAAAGTGACCAGATGGGTGGGAAGATCTCCTCCCTGCCCCGACCCCTGCCCACCGAGGGAGGAGACGTCTCAGAGCCAGCCCCCGGCTCCTCTCCGCGCTCAGCCCCCAGCCGAGACTCCAGTCTACAGTGGGGGGAGGAGGAGAGCTTTGAATAGCAGAAGAAACTGGAGTTGTCAGCTGGCCCTGACCAAGTTTAAATACCCGAACGTGAGAAGAAAAACACGGATGCAGAAATCGCTCAGGGATGGGAAAGAGTTTCAGTGAGCATATTTGAAAGCAGTGACCATAGAAACAAAATTCTTTTATGTTTATGTGTCAATGAATTGAGACTTTTGTAATTATTTTTGGATGTCTGAGGCTCTGCTACTCCTCCAGGATCTCCCTCACATGTTTATAACGACAACAGCAAGGATGATGACCACAAGCATACCTTTAGTTGACTTAAAAAGAGGGCTTTTGGGCTTCCCTGGTGGTGCAGTGGTTGGGAGTCTGCCTGCCGATGCAGGGGACACGGGTTCGTGCCCCGGTCCGGGGGGATCCCACATGCTGCGGAGCGGCTGGGCCCGTGGGCCATGGCTGCTGGGCCTGCGCGTCCGGAGCCTGTGCTTCGCAGCGGGAGAGGCCACAGCAGTGAGAGGCCCGCGTGTCGCCAAAAAAAAAAAAAAGAGGGCTTTTACTGTGTCTTGCTTGGTTAGGTCCTCACAGCTAGCCTATCAGTGCGAGAGTTGGGCCTATTTTGAAGATAAGGAAACCAAAGCTCAGAGAGATGAACACCCAAGACCTGGCAGGGGTGGGAGACAGGGAACATTTGGGCTCCTCTGGTCTGTGGAGTCCTTGTGGACCAGGTACCAAGGGCCTGGACAATATGTACAAAGTTCCTCCCACGTCCTGACCGCTGGAACCGCAGGGAACCTCCTAGTGGCAAGGGATGACACCACGTCTACTGCTTCTGAGATGCCTAGGAGTTCGGCTGATGGCTGCTTCCTCCTTCTCCAGAAGGGGCAGACTGGGTGCCATCCTTCCTCTCGCACCTCCAGGCCACCAG
This sequence comes from Mesoplodon bidens, assembly GCF_964165515.1. NCBI lineage: Eukaryota > Metazoa > Chordata > Mammalia > Artiodactyla > Ziphiidae > Mesoplodon > Mesoplodon bidens. Next base: position 14,919,725 of record NC_138175.1, on the reverse strand, counting down.
CTGCATCATGAGGGCTGCAGTCCAGTACCGAGAATTGGCAAGAAGACTTGCCCTCTGCCTCAGACCCCAGACTTGCTCCCCCAAGAAGGGAGGGAAGCCTGCTGACTGTCAGGTGGTGAGATGCAGGAGAACAGATGACAACTTGCTAGCCGGTATCCACTGGGCCGAGGTAATTGGCAGAGCTGCTCAGAGCACCTGGTGTTATTTTGGAGAACATCAAAGAAAAAATCAGAAACCCTGCTTGGTTCCTCCCTCTGCCTGGAAATATTTTTTCCAGATATTGCCTCTTTGGTCTTTTTTTTTTTTTTTTTTTTGATAAATTTATTTATTTATTTATTTATTTATTTATGCCGGGTTGGGTCTTTGTTTCTGTGCGAGGGCTTTCTCTAGTTGTGGCGAGGGGGGGCCACTCTTCATGGCGGTGCGCGGGCCTCTCACTGTCACAGCCTCTCCCGTTGTGGAGCACAGGCTCCAGACGTGCAGGCTTAGTAGTTGTGGCTCAAGGGCCTAGCTGCTCCGCGGCATGTGGGATCTTCCCAGACCAGGGCTTGAACCTATGTCCCCTGCATTGGCAGGCAGATTCTTAACCACTGTGCCACCAGGGAAGCCCCTGCCTCTTTGCTCTTTAAAATGGTTAGACCTGGCTACTGGAGAGCTGGCTTTGCTTCCCAGAAAGAAGGCTGAAAAGGATGCAGGAGCCCAGCAGTTTCCATGGAAACGAATCAGGTGGAGGGAGAATAGAGTCCAGAGGAACCCAGAGGTGGGAGCAGGACTTTTGAGTAAACTCAGTCTGAAGCCTGAGAATCTGTGGACAAAATACTCCCCTCTGAGCAAAGGCTTTGGGTCACCAGGATAGCAGTAGGAGGTGGAATGACAGTAACTGGGGGCTGAGTGACACCCTCCCCCAATAGGCAGGGGCACAGAAGAGGCTGAGAGCTCAGGCTTCAGGATCCCACAGACCCCTTTTAGCTCTTGGTTTTGCTGCTAATCAGCAGTTCTGCCATGTGATGGCTGTGTGACCCTTGGCAAGGCTTCCAACCTCTCTGAGCTTTCCTCTCCTCGTTGGTAAGATCTAGTAACTTCCTCATATGACCTTTGTGAGCATTAAGAGTTGGAAAGGGGCTTCCCTGGTGGCGCAGTGGTTGAGAGTCTGCCTGCCGATGCAGGGGACACGGGTTCATGCCCCGGTCCGGGAAGATCCCACATGCTGCAGAGCGGCTGGGCCCATGAGCCTTGGCCACTGAGCCTGCGCGTCCGGAGCCTGTGCTCCACAACGGGAGAGGCCACAACAGTGAGAGGTCCACATACCGCAAAAAAAAAAAAAGAAAGCATGTAAAGAGTGATGTAGGGCCTGGAACATATGAAGCACTCAAATGTTGTTATTATAGGTGAGGAAACTGAAGGCAGATGCTAAGGGGTTTCATTGAGTCAGTGCAGCCCACCCCCCGACCAAAGTGCAATCAAGGATAGGAAGTAAGAGATCGCATTCCAGAATGGGAAGGAGCTGCTGGAAGGGATGCCCTCTGTACGGCAAACAGACTGGTATGCAGCTGTGAGGTCTGGAATTGCTGCAGCCACCTTGACACCATGAGTGAGAGTCTAGAGTGGCCCAAGATGGAGAAGGGCACGGAGTGGAGACTGAGGATGCAGTCCAATCACAAAAGGCAAGACAGAGAGACTGCGAGAAATTGGGTCACGTGTAACATCATTTGAGCTGCTGGATCAAGCTGAGTCTGAAGTACCTTGGACTTTTCAGTTACATGAGTTGATATATAACCATTGGTGTTTAAGCCCATTTATATTAGATTTTCTTTTGTTTGTAACCAAAAAGTCCTAACTAATAATCCAAGAAGAGGACAGTTGTTCTCATGAGACCTGGACTTGGGAAACCTTCATGGGCCAAGGCTCCTCTCTTTCGTTTTTTCTTAGGGCAGCAAGCCACTCCTGCTCAGATTCTGTCTCCATCTGCACAGTTTGTCCAACTTCTTCTCTCCCACAGCACCTGTCCTCACGACTGCCTTTTCTTGCCTGTTATAGCCACCTCGCCTTGACTTGTCCTCAAGAGTCACAGCTTCCATTTCAAATAGGCAGTGGGACATGTTTGCTGTAAACCTGGGTAAAAAAGCACTCTGACCAGTGAGTGCAAATGTAAAAGAACTGGGGGAGGGGGTGTTATCTAGAGCAGGGGTTGGCAAATTTGTTTTTTGTAAAGGGCTGTATAGTAAATTTTTTTAGCTTTTCAGGCCGGAGTGGCAGTCTCAGCTACTCAACTCTGCCATTGTAGCACAAAAGCAGCCAAGGACAATATGTAAACAAACATGGCTCTGTTTCAATAAAACTTTATTTACAAAAACATGCACTGGGCCAGATTTGGCCTGGGACATAGTTTGCTGATTCCTGATCAAGTAGAATAAATTTTAGTCTCTCTCTAACCTCTTAAGGCCTCAGTTTCTTCTCCTATGAAACAGGAACCCTAATAGAACCTACGCAGAAGAACTGTAATGATTCAGTAAAATGATGCATGTAAATTACTCTGCACAGCGTCTGGCACAGAGTAGATGGATATTGGCTGCTTTTATTTTTTTTGTCACTGGGTGCGATCTCAGAATAACTGGATTCTAGGTCCACCAGTTTGCTTTATGAATCTACAAGAGTCTCTTCATCTTCTCTGAGCTGAGCTGGGAGCTGATAATTCCTCTCTCCAGAAGGTTAGAGAAAATCACTAAAGGACCGGGGTGAAGGAGATCAAGTAAGCTAAGGCTCAGGCAAGGCCGGCAGAGGGAAATATCACTGCAGATGAATCCAAACCTGCAGGGCCTCTGTGTGAGGCTGGCTTGGCCTCTGCTTGGGGCCTGGCAGGGAGCCCTGGGCTCGATTTGCAAACAAACCTCCATTTCCTGCCAGAATGGGACTTCCTGGTGGCTGAGAATTTGGATCCTTTCACCAAGGATAGGTGAAGTGTCCCTAGAGGAGCAAGTGTCCCACTTGCAGGATTTTCCAGGATGTAGCAGGGATGTTGGAGTGAGGTGCTCAGAGGTCAGGGTTGCATTCCATTCATTCATAAGCTCGTTTAAAACTGAATTATTCATGCCCTCAGAAAAATATTTAATAACCATCGGCTTTGTGCCAGGCACTGTAGTAGGTCTTAGGGAGACACTGGTTAGAAAAACAGAAATAGTCCCTCCCCTCAGGAGCTTAAAGTCGATTGGGGGAGACAGATATTGATCAAACCACATAATGGAACATAGAAGGGCAAACAGTTTTTAACAAGAGTCCCGTAAATATCTAGCGTTTAAGGGAGGTCATTATGAGAGAGAATTAACCAGGAGAAGGGAGGAGGGGAGGATTCCTGGGATTTGAACCCCATGCTCCGTGGTGGAGGAACTGTAAGAAGACTAGTGGGATTGGAGCATAGGGTGGGTGGCGTGTGTGGTGGGATGGTGACCCTGGAGAGGTAGGCATTGGCCAGGGCCCATCTCCAGGGGTGGTGGCCACCTTCCTTCCGTCAAGGGCAGTCCCTGGAGAAGGGTGCAGGTCTGACAGCAGCCAGCACCTGCAGCAGCTGTGGGGTGGGAGCCCTGGTTAGGGACGGGGATGGAGTGGGACCCCAGGAGCAGCTGCTGTGCCCCAGACGGGACAGGTGCATCACAGCAGTGCAGCCAGCGAGAGGACAGGCCAGCCACTCTGGAGCAGCGGCCAGCAGGGAGGACCCAGTGTTCCTCCGAGTGGCCTCCATCCCCCCACCATTAGTTATCCCATTATCGCTGCCCTCCCTCACGCTCAGACACCACGCTGGAGAAGGGGGTGAGGAGAGGATGGAAAAGATGGAAGATCTCTCCAAAGGAAACCAGATGCTTCAAAAGTGCCCTTCTGAGCAAAACAGCATGGTGGTACCATAAATGGGCAATTTATTTTTAAGTCTTTATTGAATTTGGTACCATATTGCTTCTGTTTTCTGTTTTGGTTGTTTGGCCGCGAGGCATGTAGGATCTTAGCTCCCCGAGCAGGGATCGAACCCACACCCCCTGCATTGGAAGGCGAAGTCCTAACCACTGGACTGCCAGGGAAGTCCCATAAATTGGCAGTTTTAAAGTGTGTTCCCCCATTCCCTCCCCGCTACTGCCTGGCAGCATGGAGGCATTTGAGGAAGACAGGACCAAGAAACTGTACCTTCGGTGTGCATCTATCTGAGTGATGTGTGACCCCACCATGCTCAGTTCTTCTCTGTCACCCCCACTAGAATGGAGGTAGGGACCTTGTCTATTTTGTTCATCCCTTTTTCCCGGCTCTCAGCACAGTTTGTGGCCCATATGTTCTCAATGAATAATTGCTAAGTGAATGAATGAAGAGCAGCAGAGAGGAAGAGGATGTTTCTCCTTAGAGAATTATGACCCTCTGAAAGCTCTAGAAATGAGCCCTTGCATGGACCTGGCCAGCTCAACTCCTGGCGATCAATTGCCAGGCAACGGGCCCCCGAGGGTCACCCTCAGGAGGGCAGCTGCTTGCCCTGCTGGCGGCTGAAGCACCGTCTGGCGAGGAGGAGCTGCCTGGCTCTTGTCCTCTCCCTCATTCATTAATTCCCAGGCCTGGCTCATAGCTGCTTCCCTGCCCTGCTTTCCCCATCACGTCAGTGGGGATCCCTTCACAGGCAGAACACAGGATGGGGCTGGGCAGTGGTGGGCAGGGAGCAGGCCCAGGCCGGAAGGAGCCACACTGGGGCGCTTCCTGGAATCTTCAGCTCTGGCTGTGATTGCTGGTGGTCTGATACAGGAGCCAGAAGCCCGGGCCAAGCCCAGCCCAGCCAGTGCTGGAGGGTGACAAAGGAGGAGGTCCAAAAGTAAGAGAGGAACAGGGGGGAGAAAGGGGAGGGGAGGGAAGGGAATGTGGTTTTCCAGGAGTCACAGAGACAGGTAGTGAGGTCTGCACCTACAGGGTCACCTGCCCATAGTAGATGCCAATTGTGCCCTGCTGAGGACCCTTCAAACGATGGTACTACGCCCACTGTCTGCTGTGAGGGTTGACTGCTAGGGCTCAAAGCTGCGCCGTTCTCTGGAGAATTGCCACCTTGCCCAGAGATGCTCCCCTACCCCACTGTGGGACAACCCATAGCCAATGACTGACAGATATAGCATATCTCAGCCTGACCCCTTGCCTCAGGGCGAGAGGACCCTGTGGCCCATTCATGCTCCAGAGCTCCCCAGAGATCAGGCTGAGGCCAGACTTCAGCTGAACCTGTACCTTCTCAGGGTTCCTCCTGGGTGCCCTCACCTCAATAATTCACCTGTGCAGAATCCCTGTCATGGGCTCTGCTTTTAGATCAGCCCTAAGACATGCGCTCAGGCTAAGGTTCCTCTCTCGCCACTTGTTGGAAAGCCCCACTCTCAGTCTAGGACTCTAGTTTCTGACACTATCTAGAAATGTTGTGTTTTCACAAGAGGGCAGGATATTTCCAGCATGTCAGTGGTTCTAACAAAGGGTTCTAGCACCGCCATTTATTAGCTATGTGAACTTGGACCAAGACGTTAACTTCTCAGGGGTTCTATTTCTACATCTGAGGAATTGGGATCGTGATACCATATTGGAGTGTGGCTGTGAGATAGAGAGGGCTGGGGGAGCCGGTGACAGAGAACATGGCTTTAAAGTCAGATAGATCCGACCGGCTGTGTGTCTTGGGTGTGTTGTTAACCCCTCTCGGCCTAGTTTTCTCATCCATAAGATGAAAATAACGCTGGTACTGAAGCCGTGGGTTCCTGAGAGCCCCAAGTACATGCAAAGCACTTACAACAGAGCCTGGCTCATTCTGGGAATATTAGCCACAGAAGGTTTATATGGCACCTGCACAGACCGAGTACCCAGTACGAAGTGAGTGTTGTTTTATTAATGGGGATGGTTCGTCTAAAGTCAGTTGTCATAAGAATTACCTTTGGTAACTGGGGAGAGGTGCCTAAAGAGTGGCCCAGAAGTGTGACAGATGGAACCCTCGGGGCCTGATGCATCACGTGTGGGCTAGGGAGGGGTGGTCAGATGGAACCCACCCTCAGTCAGCTGGCCTGAATCTGCAGCAGCCTGCTGCTGGTGGCTAGCCTGCATGCCAGCCCATTTGTCACCCTGTCTTCTCCTCCACATTTGAAAGCAGATCCCCAGGGATCGTGGACAGAGCACACAGAACAAGGAGCCGCTTTTTTTTCTTGAGGGCTGGAGAGGGGAGGTGAGGATGGCGAGCAGCAAAGAATGGCCAAGGGCTTGTCCTTGAGGAGAGGACGGTTTGACAAGATGGGAAAGGTGCAAATTCTGTCTCATGAAGGACAGGGAGCTGCGAGCTGCGACTCTCAGGCAAAATCCAGCCACCTCCTATGTTTGCATAGCCTGCAAACTAAGAATGGCTTTTACATTGTAAGTGGTTGGGAAAAGATTAGAAGAAGAATATTTTATGAAAATGATAAATTTCAGTGTCCGTAAGTAAGGTTTTAGTGGGACACAGCCACACCTATTCATTTACTTGGTGTCTGCGGCTGCCCTCGTGCTACGATGGCAGAGTCCAGGGATTGCAGCAGAGACTCTATGGCCAGAAAAATCAAAAATGTTTACTGTCTGACCCTTTTCAGAAAAAGTTGGCTGACTTCTGACTCAGAGCGTCAGGCTGACCAAGACTGGGTAGAAGGAACGTTGCTTCTCCCCGCTTACATTTGCTTTTCCTCCACAATGCCATCTCTTTTTAATAAGCCTCCCCTTCAAATGCTTGGTACTTTCTTAACACCTGGCTAAGGCAGAGGGAAGAATCTGATTAATAAATTCACCCTAAGGTGTTGGTGACTTAATGTATTGTGCCCTCCTTCTCCCAGGAGATTGAACTGAAGGAATAAGTCTTTGAGTGGTGGAATTTTAGGAACTGTGGATCGTGTGTGTGTGTGTGTGTGTGTGAGAGAGAGAGAGAGAGAGAGAGAGAGAGAAAGAGAGAGACATAAAGAGAGAAAAATGTTTAATCACAAAGGAAGCTGTAGAGCTCTGGCCCTAAAGGTATAATAGATCAGTAGGTTCCTTGGGAAGGACTCACCTGGGAATGAGCAGTGTGAATCTCCCTTAGTGGCCCCCGGAACTTCCGAGGGCGGGTTAGAGAAGGTGTGATGCTTCCTGATGTGAACTCTCAACCTGGATGGTACAAGGCTTCTTCGATGACCAGATAGTGCTGGGAGGACATGGAGTATGTGAACAAGTCAGGACAATGGGGGCACCACATCCCCCCAGGTGCTGCCTAGGAGGTCAAGCCCCCATGGTGTGGCCGGGGGACAGGTGACAGCTGGCTTTGTGCCTGTGTTGGCCTTGACACTTGCTCTGCGGGCTCTGGTGCTCTGGGTACCAGCTGCTTGCCTTTATGCAGAAGCATACCTTTGTCCTCCTCTTCTCTCTGCTGCCTGGATCTGAAGGTCAGTCGCAGCCGGAGGGCAGGGCGAGTGCAGCTTGGCTACCGCTGCTCAGCCATCCCCCAGACTGCGGACTCAGCCATCGTGACTTCAGGCTCTAAGTGGCTGGAGAGCTACAATGGGTTTCATCCAGCCTGCCGCCTCTGGTTTCTCCAGGCTGCCCTCTCTACCAGCACCAGGGAGAGCTTTCTGAAATGCCTGCTGGTATGGGCTGAACTGTGTCTCCCCCATCCCCACCCCATCCCCCATCATATGTTGAAGTCCTAACCTCAATACCTCAGACTGTGACTGCATTTGGGAATAGGGCCTTTAAAGATTAAATTAAAATGAGGCCCTTAGCACGGTGAGCTCTAATCCAGTCTGACTGGTGTCTTTCTAAGAAGAGACACCAGAAAGAGAGAGAGAGAGAGAGAGAGAGAGAGAGAGAGACACACACACACACACACACACACACACACACACCCCACCCCCCCACCCCCCCAGGGGTGCTCAGAGGAAAGACCACGTGAGGACATAGCAAGAGGGTGGCCACCTACAAGCCACAGAGAGGTCAGAACGAAACCAACCCTGCCAACACCTGGATCTTGGACTTCTGGCTTCCAGAACTGAGAAAACAAATTTCTCTTGTGTAAGCCATGCAGTCTGTGATGTTTTGTTACGGCAGCCCCAGAAAACTAACACTCCAGCCGAACCACAGAACTCCCGATTTGAAATCTGCATGGACTCTCCATCATCCAAGATCTGCTTCCTGCGTGGCCTCCATGCCCCCGGTCTCATCTCCCACTGCCCCCGACGCGGCCTTCATCCACCCCCACCAAACTCCTTGCAGTTGCCAGAGTGTGTGTTTTCCCCGGGGCCAAGCCCTTGCATATGTTGTGTTCTGTGTTGGAAAGCTCACTCCCCCACCTGGCAACTGCTATCTCTCCTTCAAGACTCCTTCCCAGCGTCACCTCCTCCGACCTCCCTGAGAGGAGCACTAAGCAGGGCTCTAGTGGAAGTTGCGTGCTAGATTCCCCGTGACCAGTCACGTTGATCCTAGGCTTGTTTTACTTATCTCTGCGGCCCCAGAATTCAGCACAAGACCAGACCCAGGATGCAGTAACACCTCTTCCTCTGTGGTGGGTGATGGGCTGAGCACCCCACGTAGATTTCCTCCTCTAACTCCCAGCTGTGACGTGGGCATCACGTACTTCCCACCTCTATTACTGCGGCGAGGCGTCAACGTTATAATGTACCCAAAGTGCTTGACACAGTGCCCTGTGCCTGGGATGGCTTCTGTGGGCTTTGCTTCTAGTAGCTCACACCTGTTCTCTTCCTGAGGGACCGCCTGAACCACTTCACCTTCAAGGGAACTGCTCGTGCAGGGTCAAGTCAGGCTGAGGCTTTAATAATTTTATTTATTTATTTTAAAATACTTATTTATTTATTTATTTTGGCTGTGTCGGGTCTTAGTTGCAGCATGCGGGATCTTCTTTGCGGCCTGCGGGGTCTTTCGTTGCGGTGTGCAGGCTTCTCTCTAGTTGTGGCATGTGGGTTTTCTCTCTCTAGTTGTGGCGTGGGCTCCAGAGCGCGTGAGCTCTGTAGTTTGTGGCACGTGGGCTTTCTCCTTGAGGTGCGCGAGTTCAGCAGTTGTGACACGTGGGCTTAGTTGCCCCGAGGCCTGTGGGATCTTAGTTCCCTGACCAGGGATCGAACCTTCACGCCCTGCATTGGAAGGCAGATTCTTTACCTCTGGACCACCAGGGAAGTCCCCGGGCTGAGGCTTTACCTGACGTCATGCCCTGGCTTGGCCTCCTCCCTTTCCCCATCCTGCTGCCTTCACCCCCTTACTGGTTCCTCCTGGCAGCATTTCCTTGATAAATCACTGCCCCCAAATCCTTGTTCCACTTGTTCCACTTCTGGGAGACTCTAACCTAAGCTGGGGTCGTCAATAACAGGGCCAGATAATAAATATTTAATACATATTTTAGACTCTGTGGGCCTTATAGTCTGTCATAGCCACTCACCTCTGCCATCCTAGTTCGACAGCACCCATAGGCATTCTGTGAATGAATGTGCCTGGCTGTGTTCCAATAAAACTTTATTTAAAGAAGCAGGAGGTGGGCTGTGTTTAGTCTGGGGGCCATAGTTTGCTGGCTTTAGACTAAAGGCAACAGCCCTGGATGCTTGGTGCTCTGTCATATCCTCATTTTTATAAACAAAGAACCTGAGGTACAGAGAGGTTGAGTGGCCCTCCCAGGGTAACGTGCTGGTGAGTGGCAGGGCCACTGGCTGAGCTGTTCACCGAAGCCAGGGCCTAGTAAACGAAGCTCCAGGTGTCTTGCAGGGTGAAAGCAAACACAGTGCAGGTGAGAAAGTTCTGGTTGGCTCAACTCCCCTCCATCTCCAGAAGGAAGAGTAGCAAACGAATCCCTGGGGTGGGGCTGGGGTGATGCATCTCCTCTAAAGTTCTGGGTGATTACTACTAAATCATTCATCGGTTCATTTGCCTTCCTAAAGCACTGGGTGGACTTGAGCAGGACTCCTGGAATCCTTTGTGAAACTATGCGGTGGAATGATTTTAAAAATAGCACCAGATTTTTTGACAAGTGAAGTGTCAATTACCCTGCCGCTCCGGCACCCTGGCCCGTGAGCTGCCGCCACTGTCCGCCCTCGGGCTTGGAGCCCTCCCCCAGCTTTGGATCCTGAAGGCTTTGTTGAGGAACGCGGTGAGGCTGTCAGTATGCCCCCGAATTTTCCAGCTCAGGCCAGGGAGCTGCTTCATGATGAGGGTCTCCAACCTGAACGTGATTCTGATGGGGACCTGGCGGATCCTTGCTGCCGGCACGCCTCAGGGAGTGGAGTGGGGGATAGAGGAGCCCAGGTTGGTGCCACCCAGGGGCCGCCAACCCAGGAAGCTTTCTGGCCAGCTTTCTGGATGGTTGTGTACGTGTAAACTTTTTCTGAGCAAAAATAATTTATATTCATTGTAGTGAATGCTGCTAAACAAAAAGAAAAACCACCCACAGTCCTACCCTCTGGGTTAGCAATTTATCAACATTTTGATTTAATTCCTTCCAGCCTTTTGCCTATGCATATATTCACACATTATTTATTTGTTACAAAAATGGGATCCTACTGTGCCTATGGCTTCGTTTCAATGACATAGTTTGACCATCTTTCCATGTCATTGCGTATTCTTCCACGTCTTTTAAAATGGCCATGCATGAGACACTCTTTACATGCATGTATCGTAACTTCTTTATTCACCAATTCCTTCTTATTAGGGAAAAGGTATTGTTTCCAGTTATTTTGCCATTATAAAAAAGTAGCTAAATCTTTGTTCAGGTCCTTGATGATCCTCTACAATTTTAGGCGTGGAATCGCTGGGGCTTTGGGTAACTTTGGCAGGTTGGAGTCTTATTGATCTGTTCTAGTTACCTACAGCTTCTTGACAAGACAGTCTAAGGGAGCAATTAAGGGCACATGTTCTAAAGATTGAGCGGCTGGGTTTGATTCCCAGCTCTGTCTAGAAAACGTTTGAGACCGTGTGCATATTTCTTACCCTCAGTTTCTTTGTCTGTAATGTTGGGACAACAAGAGTGCTTGACTTTTTCACGTTACAGTGATAATAACAATCTGTGATAATATCAGTGATAATAACAATCTCTTCCATTGATCTGGCCTGGTCCCCTCCTGCTCCCCCAGCCTCACTGATGGAATGTGTCGGTAGCATGTCCACTACAGGACCTTTGCACTTGCTATTCCCTCCGTGTGATACATTATTCCTCCAGATTTCCATATCATTCACTTCCTCAGTTCCCTCAGGTCTTGGTTCTGATGGTCAGGCCCCTTTCTGACCATCCCCTGTCTGTCACTCTCTGTCACTTTACTGGGTTTTATTTTTCTTAGACCACTGTGTCTTCCCGACATAAGACATGTCTATTTGCTTTTGTTTCTCTTCCAGCCCCACCCCATCCTGAGACTATAAGTTCCTGGAGGGCTAGGAGTTTATTTTGTTCACGACCATGTCCCCAGTATCTGAATTATATTGTCTGTTGCATAGAAGGAACACAAACATTATTTTTGGAATGAATGAATTTTGCATTTGAAGTACTGAGTACAGTGCCCACCCCAAGTTGATGTGCAATAAATTGTTACTCATCTCCTAGAAGAGCTGAATGGAATGACTGAGAAGTTGAAAAGGTGTGTTCCAGGGGGTCCGAGCAGTGGTGATGCTCTGGGGGACAGCAGCGCTTGGTGGAACAGGAGTTGGGGCTGGCTGGGCTGATGGGCATCGGGAAGGTGTGGCCACGTTGCCCCCTCTGTCCTCTTTCAGGCCCCTTCACCTCAGGGGCACTGTCCCTCCTTCCCCAGATGCAGAGCCACTTCTCAACTCATCTCTTCCTGTGCTGTTTAATTTTTTTTTTTTTATCGGGGTATAGTTGATTTGCAATCTTGTGTTAGTTTCAGGCGTACAGATTTTCTACATCTGTAACTCTATTTCTGTTTGGTAGATAAGTTCATCTGTAGCCTTTTTTTAGATTCCACATATAAGTGATATCATACAATACTTGTCTTTCTCTGTCTGACTTACTTCACTCAGTATGACAATCTGTAAAAAAGAACAAAATAATGCCACTTGCAGCAACATGGATGGACCTGTGCTGTTTGATTTTAAAGGGGAGTTGGGCAGCTGGAAGCCCATGGAAAACCAAGGGACATTCCCTTTCTTGCCCTTGCTTTCTCCTTGAGCTGCATTTCTCCTCTCTTTCAGCCTCATTCTCCACGCTGCAGCTGCATTGAACTGCTTGCTGCACCCTGAATGCTCTCTCCTATCTCTGGGCTTTTGCATATGCTGTTCTCTCTGCCTGGAGCACCTTTCCTTCGTTCTATCCATTTGCTCACCCCATCCTAGCTAACTCTTGCCCAGCCTTCAAGACTCAGCTTAGGTTTTGCCTGGCAAGTACCCACTACCCCCTCCCCAGTCTGCTGCTTCCCCGCCCCCATGCTTCTGTTATCATTTCTCTCACGCTGCATTGTAATTCTCTGTTTTCTTATCGGCCTCACCGACTACACTGCCCGGGTGAACGCAGGGACTCTGCAGTGCTCACCATTTATCCTCAGTGCCTTGCCTGACACAGAGAAGGTGTTCAGCACTGTTGAGTGAATGGATTAATGATGAAATGGGCACCACTAAGTGTCAGCAGGGGCATCTCTTGGGCGGGATGCAGCTCACAGTCCCATGGGCAATTTGTGCCAGGCCTGGAGTCTCAGGTTCTGTCTCCCAGGCTCTTACTGAACCTGGATTTGGATCTGCTTGCCTGATGGGCAGCAAAGCCAATCTACTGACACCAGGCTGTGGTGAAGGAAAGTGCAGCGTTTATGGCAGGGTACCAAGCTAGGAAAACAAGCAGCTAGTCCTCAAAAGACCTGTACTCCCCAGTGGCTTTCAGGGAAGGGTTTTTAAAAGCAACATTAGGGGTGTGGGTTGCAGGGTGCCTGATCAGCTCGTGGATGTTCCTCTGTTGGCTTGGTGGTGAGGTAACAGGGTGATATTTCAGAAGTTAACATCATCAACCTTCTGGTCCCAACTGGTCTGGGGTCTGTGTGCTTGTGGCCAGCAGTTTTCATATAGTGGGAGTCTGGTTTCTGTAAAAACAGCTTAGAAATGTGCATCAGACATTGTTATCTGTGTTCCTCAGGGAGGAACTAAAGGTCCTGTGACTCTGCTGTATGGCTGATCTATTGTTTAAATTACTACCAGTTTCCTGGCCCAACAGCTATTCTTGTAACAACATGTTCACATTTTCCTAATCATTAATTCTTTTTTTAAAAAATAAATTTATTTATTTTTATTTTTGGCTGTGTTGGGTCTTTGTTACTGCATGCAGGCTTTCTCTAGTTGCGCTGAGCGGGGTCTACTCTTTGTTATGGTGCGCGGGCTTCTCATAGCAGTGGCTTCTCTTGTTGCGGAGCATGGGCTCTAGGCACACGGGCTTCAGTAGTTGTGGCACGTGGGCTCAGTAGTTGTGGCTCATGGGCTCTAGAGCTCAGGCTCAGTAGTTGTGGTGCACGGGCTTAGTTACTCAGCAACATGTGGGATCCTCCCAGACCAGGGCTCGAACCCGTGTCTCCTGCGTTGGCAGGTGGATTCTTAACCACTGCGCCACCAGGGAAGCCCCTAATCATTAATTCTTGAGCCAGCCTTTTGAGATTCAGGGGAAGCCTGAAGCCTTTTACTTCAAGAGATGGAAGACATGGGGGGCTTGTATACCAGAGAGGGTCCGGAAGGGTCCTGCTCAGTTTCAAGTCCAGTACTTCCATGGTTTCTGGATAAAGCATCCCATGTGTCTGGGGAAGTGACATTCTCTGCTTGGTGCGCCAGCCCTGTCAGATTCAAATGCTTTAGCCAGTTTCTATAAATGTGAACATTTCAATCGGGCAGCAGCTGCCATGGCAACAGGCTGAATCTTAGAACTTGGGGACTAGGAACAGACCAGAGATCAGATAAATTTTAAGGAGCTCCTTTTGAACGGTGCTAGTGTTTGGAAACTCACCAGTGAGAACTGACTGTCCAAGTGCCCCATTATGCCAGGATTCTGTGCTTCCCTCCCTCTGGGAAGGGATCTTTAAGGACTTTCACTGATTGTATTTGTGGCGTCTTCATCTTATCCTCTTGGATCCCAGGTTGTTTGGGGCTCAGATGCGGCAGGCTGAGATTTTCCTTGGTACACCGAGGTGATGAGACTGGGGAAAGGATCTGGTCAAGCAGGGGGATGAAGGTTCACAGACACCTTTAATATTCTGTTCCAGTCTAACTTCCAAGTAACAATCCAGCCTCATGGGTACCTCCTTCTTCTGGAGCTTTCTGAAGTGGCAGGGCAGTATTTCTGAAACATGAACTAATGTTATCTCCCCATGGCATTTTTTCCCCTCCCCATTCAGACTGTACGACTGTGTGGTCAATATTTTGCAACCCATACAGCTGTGGATATGCATACAGCTGTTCAGGTTGTGCACTGCATAAGTTCCGTGGTGCTCCCTGAACTGTGCAGTGTGATGGCCCTGAAAAGGGATTTAACAACAAAAGAAGACCTGCCTCAGGGATTTTTGCATTCAAAAGCCTTGGCCCTAGGGGAACAAAATGAACTCCAAGTTCCGATAAAAGGATGAGAGAATGTTGGATAACTAAGAACAAGGATTCTTCAGCCTCAGTCTAAAGAAAGATTCCTTGGGCTGTCAGAGGGAGAAGAGACAAGTGCATAGAAGTTATTGGCTCACTGGGAAGAGGACCCTGCACTCTGCTCCCTGGGCCAAGCCCTGGTTAGGGCAGGAGGGTGTGGCAAGAACCTTAAGTCAGTTTGCAGAATCAAGAATCTCAGCGATGTGTGTCCCGTTTCCCTGTGGAGCTCCAGAAAGGAAAGGGCTGCATGGTAATTCTAGGCAGACAGGACCTCCAAATGTGAGGGGCAGTGGGATGACTTTGGTGCTGTAGGCATAGCATCCGAGCTGGCCAAGGAGTTGTTGAAACTGACCGATCCTGGGGCCAGGTGAGTTTTCTGGGCCGTCTTCTGTGTGGACCATTGAACTGAGGAAGGTGGATGGGGTGATGGCTGAATCCGAGGCCTGAGTGGACGGGGGACAGCCAGAATTGGACCTTCCTCCACCCCCAGCCCTAGACACTCCTGGGAATGTAGATGCAAGTATGTGGGGAAGTGGAGCTGGGATCCTCAATTTGGCCACGATTTGGTATTTGTTCTCTGGTGGGGTGAGAGATCAAAGTAGAGGTTAAGTTACATTAAAGAAAAACAAGGTAATGTTTCTTGCAGTCAGTCCTGAGCTGGGATACAAGATCTGTTCCTGCCACAAGAAATTGCTTCAAGATTTACAAAAAGAAAGCCTGATTGGCTGTCACTGGCTTATATTGGTATTATCCACCAGGGCTGCCTCTTAGAAAAACTTAGGGAGCTTGTAAAAACACATGTGTGCTTTTAGGCTTAGAGAAGCAGACTATCTCAGGTGGGTCTGGTCTGTATATTCTGTTGGCTACATTAGTGCCTAAAAAGTAGCCAGTGAGAATGTTTCTTTGTTGAATTTGCTGTGTGCTTTTGGGAAAATTTCTTATTCTTTTTCCTGTTTCATTATTTATAAAAGTGGGTCTCTCTTCTTGGGAGTGACTCTGAACACTCAGAAATCCTCAGACGAAAGATCTTAAAAGAAACATACAGCCATGCTATTCATTAAAAAAGCATTCCGTGATTACTGTTTAAAAAGGAGTCTTTGGCACTTAGAAATTCATTCTTTAATATTAACAGATGAAGTAATAAAATCATGATGATAGTGATAAACTAGTTACCTATGGGGGAGAAGGAGTAGGTTGGGGGGACAGGGTCCAAAGCTGGACTTTTCAGAATGTACCTTTTCTGTAGATTTGACTTTGAAACAGTGAACGTATTTTACATGATTACAAAACAAAATGAACTGAGAAAAAGGGAAAAAAGCCTCAAAGTAACCGAAAGATGAAAATAACAATCCCTGAACACTGAACGAAACATGAAACGTTGGAACCTGATTGTATACCAAGTTGGAGGCACACAAAGAGAAATTACTTCATAGGACTTTTAAAACACAGTATTTAACTGTACAAACCTAGTAGAATATATCCTAAGGACAAAATAACTAAAAAATAGATCTTAAACTTTTTTCAGTAAAAATATCATTAGAAATAATATTAGTATGATTATTCAAAACTATTTCTCTCTCTCTCTCCCTCTCTCTCTCTCTCCCTCCCTCCCTCCCTCCCTCCCTCCCTCCCTCTCTCTCTCTCTCTCTCTCTCACACACACACACACAGTAAAATAAATAAGTAACGATGTTACTAGAAACCAAGATTTTCAGCATGAAAGAAAAGATGCAAATATAAATTTAAGACTTCAAATAAAAATTCTGTAATTTAAAATGTGATTCGGAAATAGTTTAGTTTTATGATATATTTTCCCTTTTAAAATATACATATACACATACACAAAATACACTGTTTGCATTTCCTACATCTGTAAGCCCCCAAAACCTAGAACAATGACCAATTCCATAGCAATGAGAAGCTCGGGACTCAGTTTATAGTCTCCGAATACCATTCAACACTGGAAGGAGGACGTTTCAACCAAATGCAGCGTGTGGAACTTTAGATCCTAATTTGAGCAGAACAACTGTAAAGAAACTTCTGAAATGATTGGAAAATTTGAAGACCAGTTTGATATTTGATGAAATTAAGCAATTATGATATTTTTGTTTTGGCTGTGCTTTTAAAAAGAGACCTTATTATTTAAAGGTATTCACGAATGACAGCTCTTGGATTTGCTTCAAAATAATCCAGTAGGAATGGGGGAAAAATGGGGAGAGGTATAGAAGAAAAAAGATTGGACATGTGTTGATCATTGATTACATGGGGGTTCATTGTATCAATCCTATTCTCTGTACTTTTGCATATGTTTGAAAATTTCCATGAAAAATTGCTTTAAATGGAAAGAAGGAGTAGGAGAAGAAAGAGGAGGGGATTCCATACATCTCCCAAATCAAGGGAATCTTAGGTTATCCCCAAAGAGAGCAGTCCAGGCACCTCCACACACGCAGCACAAGCCCTTCCCTCTGTCCCAGAAGTCACAGTGCCTGCCAGGCAGAAGGACACGTGACTGGTGACCTAGGCAGTGATTCAGAAATCATGGCAGGGAGTTGGATAATCCATTTAGAGCGGCTGGCTGAGCTGGCCTGGTGGAGGGGCAGCTGGGAGCACAAGCAGAGAGAACTGAGGAATGGGACCAGCTATGGACCTGCTCCCTCTTTTGTCTGGCCATGGCTTTTAAAGGGAACAAATCCTATTTTTTAAGGCAATATAATCCTACTTAGAAGGTGTCACTGGGAAGGGATCAACTGAATCTGGCTCTGGAGGCACTTGTGTGATTCCAGCTTTAAAATATTTTGTAATGCAGATGTTTTTTTTCTTCAGATTATAAAAACAACATATTCTTAATAACGTATGTTATTAAATAACATTATGAAAAATATGAAAAAATATGAAAAAAACATAATGTTTTGTGAAAGGAGCCAGATACAACAGAATACAGAGGATATTATTCTATTTATATAAAATTCAAAAAGAGTAAAACTATGTGGTTTAGAGATACATGATTAAGTGATAATTTTTGAGGAACAAGACGGTGAGGAGAATGGTTATCTTTAGTGAGGTGGATGGGGCTATGGTCGGAAAGGACACGGTGGGGCTTCTGAGGTACAGATATGGGGAGTGGTTATGTGGTGTTTATTCTACAAAAGCTGGAAATTTGTCTTTCTAGATGTGTAATATTTCACAATATAAATATAAAAACAATATACTTTGCCAGTAGAAAACTAGGAAAATAGGGAAAAGTAGAAAATAGAAAAAGGCCACCTATGATCACTCCATATGACAGTAACCACAGGTGACATTTTGGTGTGAATCATTTTGGAAGGAGTTGAGCTTGGTGGTGAAGAAGTAGATTTTGGAGTTAAACAGACGCAGCAGTGTTCAAATCTTGGCCTTGGCAAGTATTAAAGGTGAGAACTTGGGCAAGTGAGTAAAGTTCTCATCAGCAAAGGGGGGGATAATAATAATAATAATAATAATAATAAATAATACCTCTCTTGGCGAGTTGTCATGAGGATCAAATTAAATAATGCATGAGGAGTACCCAGAATGTAATAAATGTTCAGTATGTTAGCTATTTTTAGCTCATTCCAGTCTTTTAAGAACTTATGTATATATGTATTACATATAACCTGTGTATTACATGCATATACATAGAATAAATATTTTTATGAAATTATTATTGCACTCTTAACAATTCTGACTTGAGACAATTTTTTAAAAAGTAGTGATCCCTCACTGAACTTCTCAGAGGGACAGTTCTATACAATAAAGCCTGAATTATCCGGTATAACTTCCAAAGCTGTCTGTAACCCATGCTACTCCATCATTCTCCAAAGATTATCTGCCTGTACATTTGCTTACCATATTCCCTTTGTCTGGTGCCCCTTCTCCTTTTTTGCTCATTGAAATTCTACTCATTCTTTGGGACCTAGCCTAACTGCTTGCCCCTCCCCAGTTGAGTCAGGAGAGAGCAGTCCCCTCCCTGAGGATTTCCCGGGCGATGGAAGCCTCAGTGGAGAAGCTCCCATTTCCTCCTAGCTCCAAGGCACAGGTGGAACCTTAGTCAATACCTTACCAATACAGGTGATGAACAGGTCCCAAACTTGTTTCCTGCTGATTTGAAAACCACTGGAAATGAGTCTCGGGTCAGGGCTCAAGGTGGGGATAACCTACCCAGATGCTAGGCCCTTGAGCAGAATTTTAAACAATTCAAGGTAGTATGACTCCTTCCCATCATCTAAAAGCTGGAAAAAATTGCAGATTAAAACATACAAGGGCTCATTCTCTCATGTAGAAAAAGTCCAGAGGTGGTGGTCTGGGCCTGTTAATGAGGGCTTTGCCACCTCCCAGCGCATGGCCATCCTAAGTCACCTCATGCACCATAGCCATTAGCTATCCATGCCAACCTGTAGGGCCAGGTCACAGAGGGAAAAAAAGTGGGGTGGGGGGAATGCCTTCCTGCAAAAAGAGTCTTTCCAAAAGTCCCATACAACATTTCCATTTACATCTTATGGACCAGAA
Organism: Mesoplodon bidens; assembly: GCF_964165515.1. Classification (NCBI taxonomy): domain Eukaryota; kingdom Metazoa; phylum Chordata; class Mammalia; order Artiodactyla; family Ziphiidae; genus Mesoplodon; species Mesoplodon bidens. The sequence goes on along the minus strand of NC_138175.1, from coordinate 14,900,616 downwards.
CTTAGTCACCTGGCTCTACGTAGATCCCAGGGAGTCTGGGAAATATTGCTGCCCCAATACAACTGGCATCCTGTTATAAAGGAGGAAGGTGAGGAGGTTGTTGGGATAAGCATCAAGCAGCCCCTGCCTCAGCTGGAAGGCTCTGCCAACAGCAGTGTTACCTGCATGGCTACCTATACCTGCTCTTACCTATAACAGGAGCTGGCATAGAACAGGCACTTCTGGGGGTGTCAGTGGGGTGAGGTGGGGAGCATCAATGTCACCTAGAAATCATCCTGGAGTCCTGAAAAGTCACTTGTCCTGCACTGCAGTGGTTTCCTCTGGTCTTGCATGTCTTCTTGCTCTGGAGTGCCCTGCTTTGGACCCCTTCTTGAAGGAGATCTTCCCCTCCCAAGTCCCCAACTCCAAAATGTGATTCCAAATAATTACTCTGTACTTTTCAAAGTGCTTTTACACTCATGGTTCTGTTTTATTCTTACCAAAGCCTGGTTTCAGGGTAACATCACAGGTAGTGTTTGTGGATTTTGCGATACGCCATGGAAAGGCTGAGCGCTTTTAAGGCCTCATCTCACTTCATTCTCATAGTGGCCTAGGAGGCCCCAACTACCGGAAGCCCATTTTTCACATGCAGAAATGGAGGCTCAGAGAGGTGAGCTCACTTGCCTGAGGTCACAAAGGACATAGTTGGGATTTGAACCCAGTTCTGTTTGATTTTGAAACCCCTGCTCCTTAACCATCAGGCTAACGTGGCTTTTCTTCCCCTTTGGGAAAAAGAGACCCTGAGAGAGTTAAAATGACTTGGAAAAGGTTGTAAAACAAGTGGGTGGTAACGCTGTCAGGACCCAGGCTCCCAGCACTTGCCACTGAGCTGCGTGGCCTCATGGCCCAGGACCTCAGAGTACCACCCTGGGCACACTGACTGATGTGGCCCAGATTATCCTTAGATCCCTGCCCCATCCATGCCATTCTAACCTAGAGGCATCCAGGCTAATGAAGGCCAAAGGAGGACTGGTGAGGTTCTGGGAGAGGCTGCAGACTTAGCAGGAGGGAGTGAGAAGCATCTTTTGATTTGTGAGCTAAACCCCTTTGATCTGAAAATCAATAGGAGTAAATTGGTTAGAGCCACAGAAGGCTTTTTCTGCCATGCCCTGCATACAGTAGCTCTTGAATTTGCTGCTGTCCTCCAGCATTGTGACTCCAGGACAGCCCTTGCAGTGGCCCCCAAGGAAAAGCAGGCAGCAGATGGAGTTATCATTCTGCCAGCACCAAACAGGCACAACCCATGGTGTGACTTCAATATCTCTTCCCCACTGTTTGGCAGGGGCAGCTGTCCCAGAGTCTTAGCTGTAGGATGAAGGCCTGGGTTTAAGAGATCTTTATAGAAAATGCCAACTGGACCATAGCAAAGCTTCCTGGAGACCCCCCAGGGAGCACCACGGAGCTATTTCAAGACTCCCCAGCCTTGTTCAAGGACTGAGCCCTATGACCAGCCAGGCATTTGGGATGCATGGGCTGCTGGGCTGAAATGCAGCCCTGGAGCTTATCTATCCTGTCCATCACTCAGAAGCTTTCACTGGCCACCTGATCCGTTTCAGGAGCACCCCAGATCAGCAAACCCAAAGCTGGAAAGGAATGCTACAGTCATCTTGCCCACTCCTGGATTTCCATGGCAAAGCAGACCTACTGGGAATATTTTCCAGTTATAAATAATTTGGAAGCATATCCTAGGCACTGAATGAATAAAAACTGCATGAATGAGTACGTGAACAATACGGTAACAAATGACTCAAGCCAGAGAGTTCTGCAGGAAACTCTGAGGACTCACATTCAATCATCCGCTGTACTGGAGTTGAGACAAGTGTGAGCTTAAGAAACCAGCACCTGGGTGTTCCCAGCATTCTCCTCACTGAGCATGGACCTACTTGACCCCTTGTCCCATCACACACAGGTTTCCTAGACTCTGGTGGCTATAGCATGGTGATTGAGACTGTGAGTTTCAGCATCCAGCACATCTGGGTTCAAATCCAGCCTCTGTCACCTGTTAGCTGTGTGACCTCAGGATAGTCACTTCATCTTTTTGAGACTCAACGTTTGCTCATCAGCAGAATGGAGCAATAGTTGTACCTAACTCTTGGATTTATAGTATTGCCTGAGACAATGCATGTGAAGGGTGCCCGGCACCTAGTAATAAGAGGGTCAATAAATAATAATGGTTACTGTGACATCACCACCACAGTAAGTCTCTGGGTCACTCACTCCTGCCCCCCCCCACCTTCACCCCTAATCCAGCCAGGTTCTCAGTATAGACCTTATGCTTTCCTGTTTTTCTGAAGCCAGAATTTTTCTAGTGGAACTTCATTAAGAAAAGAAGGGTTGATGAACCCTTCTAATGACCAAAAATAAAAAATTAAGCAAATAAGTGTTTGCCTACCATAAACTCATTTGACTGGCTTAGCTTACCTGATATACCACTCTAGTAGGCTTCTCTTTCATCATATTTCTCTGAGTATCCTTAATAATAATTTATTATTCATGGTTGATGATTTATTTACTGTATTGCTACTATCATCCTGGCTTGGGGGATGCAGTGCTGGGTTAGTCAGACAATAAACAAACAGTTAAATACTTGGAACATAAGATGGTTTTCAGTGCCCTACAGCCAAAGACCACCAGAGGTACAACTGTAGTTGAGCAAGGTTGGCTTTATTGGCCCTTGGCAATGAGGGAGAATGTATACTGGAGGACCATGGGGCTTCTCAGTAAGATGTTATAAAGGACCAATTACAGGATTTGGGGCTGTGTTGGGTGATTTGGGGGAGAGTTCAAGGAAGTGGGGCTTTGTTACAGACTGAATGCTGTAAGGAAGTAGGGATAATTCTGCAAGTGGTATCTGTATTAGTTTCCTATTGCTGTTGTCACAAATCACCATAAACCTAGTGACACAACAAATATTCATTATATTAGGAGGTCAGAAGTCCACAATCAGTCTCACTGGGTTAAAAGTCAAGGCATCTGCAGGGGTTGTTCCTTCTGGAGGCTCCAAGGGAGAATCTGTCTTCTTGTCTTTCCCAGCTTCTAGAGGCCGCCTGCATTCCCTGGCTTGTGACCCCTTCCTCCATTTTCAAAGTCTGCAGCATGGTGTCATCACATCTCCTCCACTGACTCTAACCCTACTCCCTCCCTCTTATAAGGACCACTGAAATTATATTGGGCCCACCTAAATAATTCATGATTATCTCCCCAGCTGAAAATCTTCCACTTAATCACATCTGCAGATTCCCTTTTGCCATATGAGGTGACATTTTCACAAGTTCTTGGGATTAAGATATGGACCACTTGGGTGGGGCGTATTATTCAGTCTACCACAGTATCTTCATAATTCTTATCCAGGAGTCAAGAGGAATGGAGCAAAGCCAGAGCTGTAGTTGGTAAAGCAGCAGCAACCACTCATATTAGCCAGAATATGGGGATGGTTGGGCTTTTTTGTGTTTTGGACCATGTTCGTATTTTTGTCTGTGTTTAAACATGATTAGGGAGTGGGCTTGTTTTTTTCTTGACCCATCACAGACACAGAGTGGCCTTGTCTGGTGGTGTTTTCCTGTGAAACTCTTTATGGTCAACAAGAGAATACCATGGCCCGGCTTACGGTACCAGGTAAATTCTTGGCTGTTAAGGATGCTTTTCTCTTCCTCCTGGTGATGAATTCTATGAAGAAAAGTAAGTCAGTTTGAGGGAGATAAGGCATAGTCGTTGGGTGTGCTTTTATCTTACAGGCCTCTTCAGGGAAGGCCTCACTGATGAATTTGACGTTTGAACAGAAACTAGAAGGATATGGAGGAGGAGGCTGTGTGGTCAGAGTGAATTGCATTCCAGGCAGATGGATTATCAAATGAAAAGGCTCTGAGATGGGGGCATGCTTTGATGTTGGGTATGGCATGGGAAAAAGGGAATGGGCTCAATGATGGCTCTAAAAGTTGTGGCCTGGGGACTTCTCTGGTGGTGCAGTAGTTAAGTATCTGCCAGCTAACGCAGGGGACACTGGTTCGAGCTCTGGTCCAGGAAGATCCCACATGTCGCGCAGCAGCTAAGCCCATGCACCACAACTACTGAGCCTGTACCCTAGAGCCCGCGAGCCACAACTATTGAAGCCCGCGCGCCTAGAGCCCGTGTTCCACAACAAGAGAAGCCACTGCAATGAGAAGCCTGCGCACCGCAATGAAGAGTAGCCCCTGCGCACCGCAACGAAGAGTAGCCCCTGCTCGCCGCAACTAGAGAAAGCCTGCGCGCGGCAACAAAGATGCAACGCAGCCAAAAGTAAATAAATAAATATGTAAAAAAACACAAGTTTTGGCCTGAGCAACTGGAAAAATGGAATTTCCATTTATTGAGATGAGAAACACTGAATTTTATTATGACAGGAATTTAATTTTTAATGAACTTTTAATGTTAGAATAGTTTTCAATGCCTAGAAAAATGGTAAAGATAACAGAGAGTTTCCATATACTTCACACCCAGTTTCCCCTATTCTTAACGTATATTGGTATACGTTTGTCACAATTAATGAACCAATATTGATACATTATTGTTGACAAAAGTCCATCCATTATTCAGATCTCTTTGGTTTTTACCTAATGTCCTTTTTCTGTTCCGGGATCTGTTCCAGGATATCATACTACATTAACCGTAATGTGTCCTTAGGCTTCTCTTGGCTGTGACAGTTTTTCAACATTTCCTTGTTTTCTTGTTTTAAACTTTTTTATGAACTTGGAAGTTTTGAGGAGTTCCGGTCAAGTATTTTGTAGAATATCCCTCAATTAGGATTTGTGTGATTTTTTTTCCCCCTCGTAATTAGGGCTGTGGTTTTTCTGGAGGAAGACCTCAGAAATAAAGTGCTCCAGAAATCTCTTGCATTCCTATATACTAATGATGAAAAATCTGAACGAGAAATTAAGGAAACACTCCCATTTACCTCTGCAACAAAAAGAATAAAATAACTAGGAATAAACATACCTAAGGAGACAAAAGACCTGTATACAGAAAACTATAAGATACTGATGAAAGAAATTAAAGACAATACACACAGATGGAGAGGTATACCATGATCTTGGATTGGAAGAATCAACATTGTGAAAATGATGATACTACCCAAAGCAATCTACAGATTCAATGCAATCCCTATCAAACTACCAATGGCATGTTTCACAGAACTAGAACAAAAATTTCACAGTTTGTATGGAAACACAAAAGACCCTGAATAGCCAAAGCAATCTTGAGAAAGAAAAATGGAGCTGGAGGAATCAGGTTCCCTGACTTCAGACTATACTCCAAAGCTACAGTAAGCAAGACAGGATGGTACTGGCACAAAATCAGAAATATAGATCAATACAACAGGATAGAAAGCCCAGAGATAAATCCACGTACATATGGTCACCTAATCTATGACAAAGGAGGCAAGAATATACAATAGAGAAAAGACAGCCTCTTCAATAAGTGGTGCTGGGAAAACTGGACAGCTACATGTAAAAGAATGAAGTTAGAACACTCCCTAACACCATACACAAAAATAAACTCAAAATGGATGAAAGACCTAAATGTAAGGCCAGACACTATAAAACTCTTAGAGGAAAACATAGAACACTCCATGACATACATCACAGCAAGATCCTTTTTGACCCACCTCCTAGAGAAATGGAAATAAAAACAAAAAAAAACAAATGGGACCTAATGAAACTTAAAAGCTTTTGCACAGCAAAGGAAACCATAAACAAGATGAAAAGACAACCCTCAGAATGGGAGAAAATATTTGCAAACGAAGCAACTGACAAAGGATTAATCTCCAAAATTTACAAGCAGCTCATGCAGCTCAATAACAAAAAAACAACCCAATCCAAAACTGGGCAGAAGACCTAAATAGACATTTCTCCAAAGAAGATATACAGATTGCCAACAAACACATGAAAGAATGCTCAACATCATTAATTATTAGAGAAATGCAAATCAAAACTACAATGAGATATCATCTCACACCAGTCAGAATGGCCATCATCAACAAATCTAGAAACAATAAATGCTGGAGAGGGTGTGGAGAAAAAAACCCTCTTGCACTGTTGGTGGGAATGTAAATTGATACAGACGCTATGGAGAACAGTATGGAGGTTCCTCAAAAAACTAAAAATAGAACTACCATATGACCCAGCAATCCCACTACTGGGCATATACCCTAAGAAAACCATATTTCAAAAAGAGTCATGTACCACAATGTTCACTGCAGCTCTATTTACAATAGCCAGGACATGGAAGCAACCTAAGTGTCCATCGACAGATAAATGAATAAAGAAGATGTGGCACATATATACAATGGAATATTACTCAGCCATAAAAAGAAACGAAATTGAGTTATTTGTAGTGAGGTGGATGGACCTAGAGACTGTCATACAGAGTGAAGTAAGTCAGAAATAGAAAAACAAATACCGTATGCTAACACATATATATGGAATCTAAAAAAAAATGTTCTGAAGAACCTAGGGGCAGGACAGGAGTAAAGATGCAGACATAGAGAATGGACTTGAGGGTATGGGGAAGGGGAAGTGTAAGCTGGGACGAAGTGAGAGAGTGGCATGGACATATATACACTTACCAAATGTAAAATAGATAGCTAGTGGGAAGCAGCCACATAGCACAGGGAGATCAGCTTGGTGCTTTGTGTCCATGTAGAGGGGTGGGATAGGGAGGGTGGAAGGGAGATGCAAGATGGAGGAGATATGGGGATTATATGTGTAGCTGATTCACTTTGTTATACAGCAGAAACTAACACACCATTGTAAAGCAATTATACTCCAATAAAAATGTTTTTTTAAAAAAAAGAAAGTACTCTTCTCATCATATCACATCAAGAGTACATTCTATCAAGACTTATCATGTTGATGTTCAGCTTGATAATCTGAATAAGATAGTGTTTTCCAGGCTTCTCTACTCTAAAGTCACTCTTCTACCCCCTTTCCAGGCTGTACTCTCTGAAAGGAAGTCATTCTGCACAGTCTAAACTTAAGACATGCTATGCTTCACCTCCTTGAGGGCAAAGTATCTTCATAAATTATTTGAAATTCTTCTGCCTTTAGCTAGTCTCCTTCATTTACTTACTTATTTACTTATTCATTCAGTCATGTATATTAGTATGGACCCATGGATTTTTACTTTATACTTTGTGTTATAATCTAGTACTATTTTATTTTGTTGCTGAAGTTGTTTCAGCTTCGACCATTGAGAGCTCTTTCATTTGGCTCCTGTGTCTTTTTGACATTTCCTCATCACAATTATTTTTTTTCCTTTGAGCATTTTCTTACCTTATCCTTTTTTTAAAAAAAAATCTATTACTGTGTGTTTTATGCTTATGGGAATAACCCAGTGAAAAGAAAAAAACAATGATTCAGTAGCAAGTGAGGACCAATACCTACAATGTTTATTGAGACTTTACTAGTTGCTAACTGCTAACTGCTTTCCATGTACCATCTAATCAGTTACTCACAAACCCCTACAAGGTAAACATGATCCCCATTTAAAATATTAGAAAACTGAGGGCCAGAGAAATCAAGCAACTTAGCCAAGGTCAAACAGCTAGTGAGTGGCGGATCCAAGATTCAAACCCACGTTCTTTTGACACCAAAGTCCATGTTCTTAGCCAATATACTCTTTTTTAAATCTTTGGGAAATTCCCTCTTCTCTCTCCTTCATTTGCTTCTTTCCTCTTCAGGAGGAAGAGTCTTTAGAACAGTGAATATAGTGTGAGCTGATAACCCTTTCTGTGGTTGGGCCGTGGAGCCACCATACTTCTCCTGAGCCACATAAACAAGGCAATATTTTCTGATGACTTTGAGGTGCTTAATAGGTTCCTCTTTTCCAATGAGGGGCCCAAGATCTTTCCTTCTTTCCTTCTTTCCTGCCTTCCTGCCTTCCATCCATCCATCCAGCCATCCCAGAAACATACAGAGTACCTGATATGTGTTACATGCTAGGGATACAATAGAAAATGGACACAGTGAATGCCTGCCCTCATAAAACTTAGTTGCCTTCCTGAGCACCTTTGGACAGAGGAGGCCAATTTTATGGCGAAAAGTGACAGTGACCTTTCACTGTCCTCTGGTCTCAGGCAGGTAATATAAGGAAGGCAGAGGGGTTGGGTGTAGCACAAAAGGGATAAGCAGGGACTCGGGTTTACTGGAAAGTACATGGCCCACCTGAAGGGGACAGCCACTCCTGAATTCCACCTGAATGTGGTCCCAAGGCCCAGTGTTGTCACATATTTGTATTTTGTCAAAAAGAAGGTGGAAATTAACATTTTAATGTGAGAACTCCCAATTTAAAGATTTAGGGAATTCATTCTAATAAATCCTCCCCTGCCTGTCCTCCCTCTTTGTGCCCCCAGCATTCCCCCCACCCCCATCTATGGGTCTGATCCAGTCTATGCACTGTTGGTTGCAATTTTTGCTTTATAGCAACCCTGTGGATTACCTAGAGTGACAGTGCTCATTTAAGAGATACTGTTTCATCCTTGCTACCCTTTGATCTTTTTAAAAATTCAAATTGGGACTTTAGCCCTGTAACTATCACTGCTTAAGAATAATTTCTCTGAAATATGCCTACTGTCTAGTGAAATTACTGAAGTGTACCTAGAGAATGCAGGCATGAACATGCATTTAGCTATCTGGGTGTTACTTTCATTTTTAAAGCTACCTCGTTTAAGAAAAAAGTCAGAAAGAAATGTATTATAGGAAGCCTCTTCGGGCTTTTGGAGCCCACTTTGATAGGAACAGTAAGAGCAGAGGGACAGGACAACACAACTCAGAAACTTAGAACTGGGGCACAGCCAGTCTTTCATGTCTAGGTCACTGAATTGAATCCAGCCGAAGGCAAACTGTGTGGAACATGTAAACATCAACAGCTGCTCAGTGGACTGTGTGTGAAGGACGTGGGATCTCGATTTGCCGTCATATTTAGGTTTTCTGTACCACTTTGTGGCTGAGCTTAGGTGCCGCCGCCCATCATACCAAATGGGTAAATGCTACCAGCATTGTCATACCCTATTTAGTGGCTGTAGACACCAAAGTGGAGAGAGGATGGGCTGCTATGTTTAGAGAGACCAAGAAGAAGCCAAGATTCACGTCTTGATCTTGAATTTAGGTTCTTTGCTCACCATGTGTAACACAGTATTTCCTAAAGGTCATGTGTTCTTACGTTGCCATAATGGTTCCTACCACAGCTTTGTACCACCTGTGCTCTTATCTACACAATTTAAAAAAATTGATCCAGGGACTTCCCTGGTGGAGTAGTGGTTAAGATGCTGCACTCTCAATGCAGGGGGCTCGGGTTTGATCCCTGGTCAGGGAACTAAGATCCCACACGCATGCTGCAACTAAGAGTTTGCATACCACAACTAAGGAGCCCACCTGCTGCAACTAAGGTCTGGTGCAACCAAATAAATAAATAAATAAATAAATAAAAAATTCTGACCCCTATTTTTGCTTAAATAATTTATTTTATAAGGAAAATTTATCTCACTACCATTATTACTTGCCATAAATAGAAGGGAACAATACGGTATGATAAATTACATAAGCATTACAGTTTTGTAAATGTTTGTCCATGTATTAATTACACTTATTTTGCATGCCATTAGTGGAATGCATTAGGTCTAAATCCTGAGGAAAGAAGAGTATGCCTAGCTCTGGGTTATATGTAGGCCATAGGTCAGGTTCACCATTCTCCTGTATCTTTTTCTGGGAAGCTGTTAGTTCATTAATTCATTCATTGACTTGACAGTCATTAGATTCCCTACTCTGAACCAGGCAGACGTTCCCAACCCTGTGATTCCTCTTAAGTGAGATTGTTTCCTTGGGTCATGAATGCTGGGTTGTTTTGCCCTGATTTTTGTCATGCTTCTTTGGCTGCAAACTGGGCCCATCTTCAGCTCTTTTACTGAGTAACTTGTGAGAAGAGATATTTGGCAAGATGTTTTCCAGGAAACTTTTCTGTGGTCTCAGGCCAAGACAAGCTTCCCAGTGTCTCTCCTGGGTTGTTCTTACCCAGATTGGTATTCTAACGCAGATGCATCTGTAGAGGGCGCCCCAGTTCATAAGCACTCCTACTGATGAACCAACTTTTCGGTAGTACTCTTCAATTTATCAGCCTTGCAGGGAAAAAGAATTTGCCTGGTTATTTAGCATCAGGTAGATCAAACCCCAGATGTCCGACTGAAGTTTTGACTCAGTGGTTTTGATATTTGGAGTGCTAACTTAAGTTCCCCAGAGATGTGGCTTGCTGGACCATTGGAGCTGCTTTATTCATTGTGGCTAGACCAGGAGAAATGACATTTGTGACTTCAGCCAAAGGGAGACACCAATAGTCAAGCTAGAAATACTTTGAGAATGGATTTTTCTAAAGAAAAGTGGATCAGTGGTTTTCTAACTTTTGACTTATATGTGTGTGTTTATATATAAATCTCAGCACACACACACATACACACACACGAGTTCATGAAATAGTACTTACTCTGTGCAAAAACACTGTGCATTTTTATTCCATTCTTTTATTTTCAAAATTGCTGGTCACAGCCCTCTAGTATTGATTTTGCTATATCCACAGTTTTAAAAACACCAGTATGGCTGGCCAAGTTCAAAGCCAGCACCTTCTGCCCTATTTGCTGTTGGCAGACCTGTCCACAGTATTGATTTCTGCCCACCAAATAGATTTGGTATGTGAAAAAAGGCATCCTAAAACCTCTTGAGCTAGCCACCAGAAGATGCACTTTTATGCTCAGTTTCTCCTCTTTCCAACCCTGAAAAATATTCTCTGACTATACAGCTGAATGTATCAATGTGGAAATCTGTGCATCGAAAACAGCCCTTGTTAGCTGTCAGCCACAGTTCAGAGCACTTTGCATGTATTATCTCCCTTCATCCTTGTAATAACGTGTTTGCAAGAGGTTGACACCATTCTTATCTCCATTTAAAGATAAATAAATGGATTCCAAGGAGATTTCATAACTTGCTCAAGGTTACACAGTTACGAGGAGGTGGAGTGGAGATTTAAATCCAGACCTCTCTGACTTCAAAGATTTTTAATAAAATGTTCTCCTTAAGATGTGTAAGTATGGGAGTTGAATAATTTAGTTCAGTTCTGCTGTGTAGTATTTACTTTTTCCCAGAAGGTTCAAATAACAGTACTTAGCCCAGTGCCCAGATTTGTGGCAGATTGTCACAGTGCACAGCTGCACGTGATGCTCAGTGCGTGACTGGCCAACAGCGAGGACTAAGCCTTGCTGATGGCCAAGAACACATCCCTCTGAACCTAAAGCACCCTGCCATCTGGAGAACTGCTTCTCTTACGTTTTGAGGGATTGCTAAACACAGCAGGCTCTCCTGCAGCAAAACATACCTTCCACATGCCTATATGTTGGCTTAGAGAAAATCCAGCCAAAGAACACAGTCAACTCAAGAGAGTAGGAAGAGAGCACACATGTTCAAAGAGCACCTCTATTTGCAATTGAGGTAAATACACTCTCTAGCTCAAACCAGAGTTCAATATAGCTACATAAATGGCCGGTATTATATCAGTGTAAGCTTCCCCAAGGTCACCTGGGCATTGCAATATTTTACAGTCCAGACATCTGACATGAACCAGATGGCTCCCTTCTTTTTTCATAATAACATGTTTACTTCTTCTCATCCTCTGTCTGACATTTATGGAGTACCTGGTCAGATGAGCAAAGAAAAATGAGGCAAGGCTCATCTGCTATTGAAGCTGATGCAATCTCCTCCCCTCCAGAACTGCCTATTAACGGGGCTTTGTGCATTGCCTGAGACTTCACCTGTCTCTTTCTATTTTCTGTTTCTGCAGACTGCTCCCTACTTTCCCCAGAGATGATCGCAAATTAATGTGTGCAAGGAGACAAGCACATGATGACAATCAGGATTTTAAGGAAGTGGGTTTTCCCTGTGTAGAATTGATAGGCTTGGCCCCCTGTGGTTCCTCAACTCCCAAACAAACATGCTGATTAGATCCGCATAAACAAAGTCTCAAAAGAGAGTGGTCTCAAAGAGGTTAAATGTAGAAAGCTATTCAAAACTCTATTTACATTTCCGGTTAATATTTCTTACCCTTTGTTCTTCACCTGTAAGTATCGTTCTGTTCTCAGCCTGCATTCTCTTACCTACTATACAGGATTCCTGAGAATGTTTTGCCATCATCTTTATCAGAGTTGACAAGTAGCCCTTACATAGTGTTGGTGGTTGATCAAGGATACTTTATAAGAATAGGTACTGGTATCTCTTTTGATCTCCCTTTGACTGCACATGGCAGGTGCTGAATACATGTTTGTTGAACTGATTAATTTAAAAATTGATCTGGAGGACTTCCCTGGTGGCGCAGTGGTTAAGAATCTGCCTGCCAGTGCAGGGGGACACGGGTTCAAGCCCTGGTCCGGGAAGATCCCACATGACGTGGAGCAACTAAGCCCGTGCACCACAACTACTGAAGCCCACGCGCCTAGAGCCCACGTTCTGCAACAAGAGAAGCCACCGCAATGAGAATCCCGCGCACCGCAACGAAGAGTAGCCCCGCCTCCTCGCAACTAGAGAAAGCCTGCGCGTGGCAATGAAGACCCAGCGCGGCGAAAAATAAATTAATAAATTAAAATAAATAAAATAAATTTGACTAGGTAAGTATCACCATGATAGTTTTAGTGCCAAGATGTTGGATACAGCCCAGGTCCATCTGTAAAGGTTTTCATTGTTCCTGGATGGTGTAAAACGGAACATTCTCGGATGAAAATACTCAAAAAATGAGAACTCTGAGGGCTTCCCTGGTGGCACAGTGGTTGAGAGTCCGCCTGCCAATGCAGGGGACACGGATTCGTGCCCCGGTCTGGGAAAATCCCATATGCCAAGGAGCAGCTGGGCCCGTGAGCCATGGCTGCTGAGCCTGCGTGTCCGGAGCCTGTGCTTCGCAACGGGAGAGGCCACAACAGGGAGAGGCCCGCGTACCCGCAAAAAAAAAAAAAAAGAACTCTGAGAGTCAGCAAACATCTCTGGATTAGAGGCAAAGGTCTTATCAGCCGGTGTCAACCACCATCTTTTCTGATAGTGCCCTTTTGCTTGTCCTGGGTTGTGATTACAGGAATACAGAAGAGATAATAAAGCTAAACCTAAGAGAAGGTTGTGAAATATTACAGTGAGAGAAGTTTTGGGGACATTTGGACAAAATGTGACTGAGTTATATGGAAGATGATTAAAACCTTGTTCCCACCATTGGGCAAACATCAATTATCAGTAACATCTCCCAGAATTCCACAGTCCAGACAGATCACTCTCTATTCCCTATGCTTGGCTTAGGGCCCCAAAATGTTCCAAGGTTCTTCGAATTTTAGAGCTAGAAAGAAATTTCCTTACCACGGAACCCAAGGGATCTTGTTTCATAAATGGGTCTTGGGCTAATTGAATTCCTTCATTTGTTCATTAATTCAATCTCTGTGTCTTAAAGATCTACTAGATGCCAGGCACTGAGCTTCTATTACTACAGGGCCTCAGTAGTAAACAAAACAGAAAAAGTTCTAAGTACCTTCTTTGCTCTTCGGTAGTTTACATTCTGATGGGGTGACACAGAGGGAAAACCAGTCAAATAAATAAGTAAGATAGTTTCAGATAGTGGTGAATACTGGGAAGAAGATAAAACAAGCTAATGAGACAGTGACTGGGAAAGGGGTTGGCCATGGGAATAAGGGAACATGCCTCTAGAATGAATTTTTGAATTGGGATCTGAGTTGACAAGGAGTCAGCCTTGCAAAGGTCAAAGTGAAGAATTTTCTGGCTGCTACTGTGGCAAATACCACAAGGTGGGAATAAGTTGTTATATTCAAGAACAGAAGGAAGGCCAGTGTGACTGGATCACAGTGAGGGAAGGGGTGGTGCTGCAGGGGTCATATCTCGCATGATTTTGCAAGTCACGGCAAGTGCTTTGGATGTCCTTCTTTGTGCACTGTGAAACCACTGGGAAGTGTTAAGCAGGGAAGCAAAGTGATTTGATATTATTTTGAAAGGGCTACTCTAGCTGTCTAAGACAAATAGGCTATTGGAGGTGGCAACAGAGAAGCATGGAGTAGAGGGAAGAGACTTCTGCTTTGATCCAAATGCGTGATAACTCCTCAATCATAGAGTGAGTTAATGGCAGAGCCGGGGGTAAAAAAAGTTAGGTTTCTTCTAACAGTAAATGGATTCGGTACAGTAGAAAAAATGTTAAAAGAATAATTATCATTTGTTAAGTGCTTAGTGTTGCCAGGCTCTGTGCAATGTGCTTTATATGCATCATTTTATTTAATAGTTGTCATAATTATGTAAGGTAGATTCTACTTTCTTTTTACAGATGAGGAAACTGAAGCTTCAAGAATTTAAGTATACTGTCCAAGTTCACACAGATGGCAAATGACAGAAAGGCAGAATGGGGATTAAAATGCAAACTAAGTCAGAGTCCATAAGCCACAAAGATCAGTCTCATTACTTGTAGTGAGGGGCAGTGTATTCTAATGGTTAAGCTTGTGGGTGTTGGAACCAGAAAGCCTGCATTCAAATCCCAGCTCCCTTGCTTACTAAACTCTGTGACCTTGGTCAAGTCCCTTCATTTTTTAATAGCATGGTTGAATTTTTTACTGTATTGCATCCCTCTCCACTCCCCCGACCCCCGCCTGCCATTTCTCCACGGTGATTAGCAGTAAAGCTCTGGAAAGAAATAATGACCCTTGGGCTTTGTCTTTGCAAAGAACAGAGAAGCTGGGAAGACTGGGTCCCATGTTACAGCCATAACTTAGAGAGTGGATGGTACCAATGCCTGAGGCAAAGGAACAAATGCGGATTCTCTGGATCCCTGGGGGAAAGGAGAAGGGAGGGGGTAGATTCTGAACTAGGCCTAATAAGCAGCCTTGGGGCTGAGTAGGCAGAAAGTCCTCATAGGTTCCTTGGTACATGTGCGGTCTGGTGGTCTCTGAAACCCAAGTTCATTGTTTTCACTGGCTGTTAGTGTTTGTGCTCTTACACATGATGGTCAGCAGGGGGCAGAGTAGCCAATGTATTGTGAGTAAGGGGTTGTCTGCTTTTCACACAAGGGTCTGGGTAGGAGTTTCTGTAGCCTAAAACTGAGCCCATGTGGGCAGGTTCTGTGTAGAGGAGTCCACCTTTTCTGTTCTCCTAGATCCTATTCTACCCTCTTCCTCTTGTCTCCTGTTCTATTCTGCTTCCTCCCCTCCTTTGCTCAGTGTCATACCCCCAGACCTTTTATCCTTGTAAAGCATACTCACACTCATTGCCTCCTTGGGTCCTCCTAAATATTCTGTGAGAGAGACAGGATCAGGTTAAATATTTATCATTTGCAGATGAAGAAACAAAGGCCTTCCGAAGTGCCTGGTCCCTAGCCCCTGTTCATTCCTCCAATGTACTTACAGGACATGAAATCCAATAGCTGAGACTGATCTTGTTTACCATTCTAAAGAAGGCTATTATGCCACCAGGCACCACACACACTTTGGAATTAGAGCAAAAGCTGCCAAAGCAGTAAACCGAGAAGGAAGCTTTTTCAGAGTCATGAGCTCTCAGGTCCTATCAATTTCATAGGACCCTCCACTGAAAGGGTGAAAAATCAAAGGACTAAACCCTTGAATACACATTTGGGACCAGGTAGATACAGGTAGATACAGATCAATCGTTATGCTTTTTTTTTTAAAAAAATTATTTATTTATTTATTTATATCTGTGGCTGCATTGGGTCTTCGTTGCTGCGCGCAGGCTTTCTCTAGTTGCGGCGAGCGGGGGCTTCTCTTTGTTGCGGTGCACGGGCTTCTCATTGCAGTGGCTTCTCTTGTTGCGGAGCACAGGCTCTAGGCACCTGGGCTTCAGTAGTTGTGGCACACGGATTTAGTAGTTGTGGCTCGTGGGCTCTAGAGTGCAGGCTTAGTAGTTGTGGCGCACAGGCATGTGGGATCTTCCAGGACGAGGGCTCCAACCTGTGTCCTCTGCATTGACAGGTGGATTCTTAACCACTGCGCCACCAGGGAAGCCCTTTATGCTTTTTAAGAAAAGAAGCTACCAGAGCCTCTGGCTCAGGGCCCAGCTGGTTGGAGAGCCAGCCAAGCTAAGGCTATGTCCTTTGTGCAGAAGCGTCGGATTGCGAGCAAGTTTCTTCATTTCTTTAAGCCTCAATTTCCTTTCATATGAGGCACAATTGTAATAGAGCAGTTGTGACAGAGTCCACACATACCCTGCATTCAACCAGTATTGTTACTGGTGTCAAAATAGGCGTTTGACTGTTTCCACAGCTATTCATTGTGGAAGATTGATTGCATCAATGGCCCCAGTTAATGACTCCCTGTATCCATACCCTTTGCAGTGAGAATTTCTAGTCCCTGCCCACTCTGACTCCAGGCTCGCCTTATGTCTTGCTTTGGGCCATAGAATGTGGCATCTTTTAGTTTCAAACCAGGGCCTCCAGGTGCCTTGCACTCTTCTGCAATCTCTTGCTTGCTTTTGAAACCCTGCCACTGTCGTATGAAAAAGCCTGGACTAGCCTGCTGGAGGGTGAGGACCACATGGAGCACAGGCCAGTTGTCCCAGACGAGGCCATCAAGACCAGGCCATCAGTAACCTACAGACCCCAGTGGTGTGAGAGAGCCCAATTAAGGTCAGCAGGACTGCCTACATGACCCACAGCTGACCTCAGTTACGTGAGTAAGTCTAGCAGAGACCAGAAGAACTGCTCAGCTGACCCATACAGACTCGAGCAATCACAAGTACTTACTGTTTCATGTTGCTTAGTTTTGGGGAGAGTTTACTCTGCAGCAATAGCTAACTGATATGGTACTTTTTACGTAGGCCAGTTGAAGGAGCGGGGTGATGCTGGGTGAGACTATTTGGAAGGTTACTAACTATATTACTAAATACTTAAGGCAACTTGATATTTTTAGAGTCTCAAGTTTAGGGATCAAAGACAGTGGTTCAGAGTAAACACTGGAATAAAACAGAACTGGTTCCAAATCCCTGCTCTCCCAGTTACTAAACGTGCACCTTTGGTCAAATTTCTGAACCTTTTTTTTTGTGTGTGTGTGTGTGGTACGTGGGCCTCTCACTGTTGTGGCCTCTCCCGTTGTGGAGCACAGGCTCCAGACGCGCAGGCTCAGTGGCCATGGCTCACGGGCCCAGCCGCTCCGTGGCATGTGGGATCTTCCCGGACAAGGGCACGAACCCGTGTCCCCTGCATTGGCAGGCGGACTCTCAACCACTGCGTCACCAGGGAAGCCCCAAATTTCTGAACCTTTTGATGACTCAATTTCCTCTTCCTTAAAATGGAGATAATAATAGTTATTGGGAGGGTTGCTGTGAGGCTCCAGTGAGCAGATGCATGCCTAGTGTTTAGTGTGGTGCCTGGCACACAGTGAGTGCTCAGAAAATATCATGCACTCTTCTTGATGATGATGAATCTCCAAAGGACATCTTGACATAGAAGCATGTGGTTGCTGCACGTCCGATTGGTAATGTAGGACAGGATTTTGCAATTAATTCATCTAAAGTCTGATAAAAAAATGGCGATTACATATATATTTTTTTTTCCTCCTTCCTTTAGTTATAAAAGTAACATATACCTTAAGAAATATCTCTTCTAGGGAAAAATTCCTGATTCAAGGAAAATTTGTATTGTGAGTTATGGCTTATAATTATGAGTATTGATCTCCACTTCAGTGCATCGAAGTATATACCTTATTTTTTTAAGAAAGGAACGTGCACACCACGCTCAATTGTGAGACAGGGGCATAAACCTGTCTTTGTTGCCAATTGTAACAATTTACCCCATATTTCACTGGACAAGGGAGCGGAACAATCATCCACAATATCTAATGTAGGAAAAAACTCGTCTGACTGTATAGCTCTCATGCAAAGGTTTAACTCAACAGGAGATCTCAAAGGGAAATCAGATTTTGGTTTAATGTGCAGGGCAAAACCTCCTTCAGTGATCAATTCCTCACGGGCTTTCAGATGGCACTCACTGACGTTTATTCCTAATGGAGAAAGAAAATTGTGGGGAGACAAGGAGTCAGGGTGGAAATTCTTCCCAGTCTAGAGAGGAATGCTGTGTCTACTCCTTGTTCCTGAGCAGAATCAGGCTGGGTGAGCATCCACTGATTTTGCTGACTCTCAGTTGATTTAATTTAAAAAATGGTCATAATAAACCTAATCCTTTCCCTACACAGCACCTCTTGGCCTCTTTCATTTTGTCTTGTCTTCGTCATGTCATTGGAGTACCTGATGTTACCTACATACCTGTGAATACCCACAACACTCTGTGCATACAGTCTAGGGGTTCCCAGTCCCTGGAGTGTATCAAGGACCTCCATGGTCCTGTTTTAGACGGAGTGACACGTTCCCCAAATCCCATAACCCGCTAGTGGATCTAGCCCCTTCTCACACAGATCACATGGAAGCTTTCCATCCCTGGATAGGCCACTTGTGTGTGTTACTGCAGGGGTCACAGTGAACGCACTTGACATTATCACAAAAACTCATCTGTGAGTTGTCGGAAAGCAATACTGACTCCCCAGTGGGCTACGGAGGAAAGCTGTGATCGTGCTATAGTTTGTGTGACCTGCTGCGTGGTCCTGCGCTGGTGAGCCTGAGGTCCTTAGGTCACACTTTCCTGCAGCCCTCTCTGAGGGCAGCAGTGTGGTCGAGGTGGGAAAGAGGTGAGCTCTGAGGCGGGGGCAAAGAGCTGATGAGCACCCAGAGACCAGCAGTGGGCTGCACTAGATGTTTATGGTGAGTTCCCTCTGGATCGGTTGGCATTTGGGCCTTATCGGTGGTTAAGTATTACGACGATCACCCCTGGTTACACGTGACAGAAACCTAAACTTCTTATTGTACCTCTCCACATCCAGGGGAGGAAGCATTGTCTGTCTGTCCGTCTCTCTCTTTCTTCCTCCCCTCCCCGCCACCCCACTCATATGTGGCTCTCTCTGCTTATTTTGGAGCACAGCCGAAGATGGCTGCCTCATAGCTCCTGTTAATTTTAATCCATTTCAAGCCTCTAGTAGAAACCAACTAGGGTCTCTGGATTGTAATTCTGAATTCCTGGGGGGGAAGTATCTAACTGGCCAGGTTTGGGTCAGGTGTCCAGCTCTGGACTGTGGCTAGGGGGTCACAGTCACATTATACAATCATACCATTTAGCCTGCCCCTGTGAGTGATGGGAGAGAGGCAGTTACTGGAGAAGGACACGGTGACAGGCGGCTTCTGAAATGGCTCTCAATGATCACTACTTCCTGGCATCCACAGGAATTATCCTCTGTGTAAACCCCTCCCCTTAAATGTGAGCTGGATCTAGTGACTCTTGCTTCTAATAAACAGACTGTGCCAAAATTAGGTTACAAAAGACTGGGACTTCCATCTTGCTCAGACTCTTTCTCTCTGGTTCTTGTTTATTTGCTCTGACACAGCAAGCTGCCATGTTGTGCCCTATGGAGAGGTCCATGGGGCAAGGAACTTGGGGTGGCATCTGGCCAAGGGCCAGCAAGGAGCTGAATCCTGCCAGCAAGCATGGGCGTGAGCTTGGAAGCAGATCCTTTCCCACTCGAGCCTTGAGATGACTGCAGTGCCAGCTGACACCTTGATTATAGGCTTGGGAGGCATCCAGAGCCAGAGGCACCCAGCTGTGCTCCGATTCCCGACCCACAGGAACCGTAAGATAACAGATGTTGTTTTAAGCCACTAAGTTTTCCTCCACCGTTCTGGAAGTTCCACCCCTAAGCTAGTAAATTTTGGGCTAGTTCGTTATGCAGCAGTCGATAACTAGGCAGGCACGTGGTGATTGAAGAGGCTCTGAGGTCAGATGACCTATGTCTTGTCCTAACTTCACCAGGGGCTAGCTGTGTGGTTTTGTTCAAGCTCTTGAACCTGTTCAAGTCACATTCTCTTCTGTAAAATAGAGATAATAGTAGTAATCTGGTTGTTGGGAGGACTAAATGAGTAACCCAGTGCCAGCACTAAGTTTAATTATATTAATATTCATTCGTTCATTAACTAATATTAGCAATATCACTAAAGTGTAGCTACTGTTCCTAAGCTTTCCCAGCTCTGCTAACTCTATACTCTTGGGTTATTGTTGCTTCAGTTTCTTCTTCAAAGAATTGGAGAACTCTATGCCCTTCACAGGGATGATATAGAGAGGAACATAAAACATCCAAAAATCTCTTTAAAGCAAATGGCTATTTAACTGCTAAATATGGAGGGCTGTTTTCATTTTACTCTTTTTGGTTTTATAGTAAAGAACAATTTCATATCGTGGAGAAGTCAAATAACAGAATTTGTGCTCTCCGATTCAAAATATCAAAAAATATTTGAGTTGATAGAATTTGTTTTTGCAGCTTCCTTCCCACAAAGGCGTCCAACAACCTTCTGCAGCCAATTATTTTGTGCTTCGAAATGCCAGGGCACTATGCGGGTGGCATTCCATCACCGAGACAGAGCCTAAGATGAAGAGCAAGGGGGTGATCATTGGCACTTAAAAGGTTTCTGCCTTCTGAGGCCAGAGCCCATTGTGTCAGAGTTCTGTTGGGATTTGCTCGCTAATTCGAAGCTCCAATGCTTAGTTACCATGTGTTCATTACTCCTTGGGGATGCTGCTTTTCTCCCACTGGCAGCTGTGGACCTTGTGTGATGATGGGAGATGTCAGATTTGCAGATCTCCCACCCATCTCACCTCCATCTTTTCCCGCACTCCATCCCAAGACCACTGCCCAAGCCCAGATTTCCCACCCGTCTCCTTCTGTCATGCTGTGTCTTTGTTACAGTGCCTGGGGCCCAGCCCGCCTGCTCTCAGCTGCACTCCTTCACACTGCTGGGCCGCTTCCTTCCTGAGCCTGGCTGCTGAGTGGGGAGCAGCTTCCTGGTTCTCCCACTTGTGCTGTTCTAAAGTCAAGTACAATAGAAGCCCTTTCTGTGTTAAGGGTGACACTACTCCTTGCTGAGAAAACACAGAGCAGCAGAAAGAGTCAATGAGGGTTGTGGTAGCCAGATATCCTTCGAAAAAAAAAAATACCAGGCTCCCTGAGAAGAGCCTCCTGCTGCCACCAGGCAGGGGTCTGTGTAAGTTCACCACAGTTCATCTCCTCCCCCACCCAACCCTGTCCCTAAGGATGGTAGAGTGAAATGGCCAGTCTCCAAACAATTAAAAACAACACTTTTTTTGCTTCCAGAATCACCGTCCCCCATCACTCAGTGAAATCAACCAGTTAAAACTAATTGCCAGCAACAACCAAACAAGGAAAGACCTTATCCTCATGCTATAAACTGAAAAGCGTCCAACAAAAAGAAAAGCAGATTCTGGTGTGACTTAGTGCAGCCCTTACATCCCCCTTTCCCCAGAGAGTGACACAAAGAAAGGAAGGAAGGGGCAAAACCTTGAGAATTCCCACCAATGCCCCTGATTTGAATAGAAGCTGACAAAATTGGGAGTAGGGAACTTAGAGAAAAGTCAAGGAAATCTCTTCCAAGAGTAGAGGTTTCCACCTATGATCTCAGGTTTTCCTGAGCCAGGAAAAGTCCCCAGGTGTTATCATCTGCCAGGATTCCATGATGAGTCAGGGAATTGAGATGAAGCCCGAGAGCACCCACTCCTCCCCCCACCCCCATGGAAAGGGGGTACCCCAGCCTGGACATTGACAAAATCTTAGAAGAGAAGGTAAGCCCAGTCCTATACCAAAGGCTGCAGGAAGTTTGCCAAGCTCGTTCCCAAGTTCCTGCCCTCAGGCTATAGGAAAGTG
Source organism: Mesoplodon bidens (assembly GCF_964165515.1). Taxonomy (NCBI): domain Eukaryota; kingdom Metazoa; phylum Chordata; class Mammalia; order Artiodactyla; family Ziphiidae; genus Mesoplodon; species Mesoplodon bidens. Next base: position 14,878,772 of record NC_138175.1, on the reverse strand, counting down.
GACAGAATACAGTTCCCTGGCCTCAAAATGTAGCCGGAAGGGGGAAAAAAAGGTCCTAGATAAGGTTAAGAAGTTGTCATCATCTTTCTACAAAGCAGAATGAAGAACTGGGTAGAGCTGTACATTTGAAGCATGAGCAACATGAAGCAACATGGTAACTAAGGGAGCATTCTGCAGGTGACTGAAATGAAAGAGTTACTTGAGGACACGGGGAGGGGGAAGGGTAAGCTGGGACGAAGTGAGAGAGTGGCATGGACATATATACACTACCAAATGTAAAATAGATAGCTAGTGGGAAGCAGCTGCATAGCACAGGGAGATCAGCTCTGTGCTTTGCACTGCCTAGAGTGGTGGGATAGGGAGGGTGGGAGGGAGTTGCAAGAGGGAGGGGATACGGGGATATACGTATGGATATAGCTGATTCACTTTGTTATACAGCAGAAACTAACACAACGTTGTAAAGAAATTATACTCCAATAAAGATGTTAAAAAAAAAAAGTTAAATGAGCACAGCAGGCGTAAAATAGATGCCAAAAAAAAAAAAAACCCAAAAAATCCAAGGAAGCTAAAGTTCCCTGCAATTGCTTTGAGCTACAGAGGAAACTAAGAACATGAATTCAATAAGAAAAGAGTTTGAAAAAAAAAAAGAAAAACCTACTTCAGTGATGAAATTCAACAAATCACAAGATGAATGGAGAGGTCAGGAAAGAAGAACTAATGCAACACTCATTACCAGGTGATCATGGAACAAATTCTACAAAGTTATGAGGGAAAGACAGTCTAAATATCCTTTGAGAATAAAGGAGACATTTTTAAGCTTGCTCAAACTTTGCACCTAGGAGCCCTCTTGAAAAAAAATTATTGAAACCATGGTAAAAAGACACAAATGGAGAAAGCATAGTAAAAGGAAATGAGTTAACTTGTATATGATGAGACCAAGGTTTGGGCCTGTACAACTGGGAGAGTGAGCTCCCATCTATTGACATGTGGAAGTCTGTGGGCAGAAGAGGTGTTTGGGACTGGAATTGGATCTCGGTTTGATCTGAGATGCCTAGGATGCATTTAAGTGGAGAAGTTGTGTAGGCAGTTGTATATAAGAGAATAGAGGTTGGAAGAGAGGTCTGGATTGAAGATATATATATATATCTAGGAATCATAGATCTAGAGATGACATTTATGGCTTGAGATTGGATAAGATCTCTCAGGGAATTAGTGTAGAGAAGAGGGCCAAGAAATGAGCCTTTGTTAACCCCAATGTTAAGAGTCAGGGAGAGGAGAAATGAGCAAAGAAGACTGAGAAGGAGAGTCAGCAAGGAAGGAGGTAAACCAGAAGAAGGTGGTGTCTGGAAAGCCAAGTGAAGGATAGATACTAAGGAAAAGTAGGTCATTAACTGTGTCAAATGCTGCTGAGAGATCAAAGTAAGATGAGACTTGAAAATTGTCCACTGCCTTTAGCAATGCAGGAGTCATGAGTGATCTTGACAAGAGCTGTTTCAATGGCGTTGTATAGTAGTAAGCTTGATTGAAGTTTAAGAGAATTTTCAAGAAACGCTGTTGCATATGGGGTGAAGAAAAGGGGAGGTAGCTGGCTGGGATGGTGGGGTCAAGATAATGCTTTGTAAAGATGGGACTGGATGTGGTGAATAAAGGAGAAGAGGGATAATTTCTAATTCTGTTAGGCAGTTGGCCAGCTGGCTGTAGCCTCAGCAGTGAGCTCTGGGTTGAACAAGTAACGTTGAGAATCCTCAACTTATTTAAGGATTGCCTGGAAATTTGATGAGACATCCTAGGCGAGCATGTAGACTGAGGAGGGTAGAATAGAAGGCCTAGTGGAGAACTCTGAGGACACCAGCATTTAATGCATAGACAGCGGTACTGGAGCCTACAGAGAAGCTTAAGGAAGACTGAGCATAGGAGGAAAACCAGGAGGTTGTTGCCAAAGTCAAAGAAAGAGAATGTTTGAAGAAGGAAGACCACAGTGTTGAATAGTGTCAGGAGTTCAGTAAAGATAAGGGCAAAGAATTCCAGGTTGGATGTAGCAACAAACAAGGTTATTTCAGGTCTTCAATGAGAGAGTTTCAGGGATATGATAGAGGAGAAACATTTTTCATGAGTTGAAGAATTGCTCGGAGATGATGAACTGAAAACCATGATCACACAGCTCTTTCAAGAACTTTGGCCATGAAGGAAGTAGGGGAGAGATAGGACAATGATTGGAGCAAGTCACGAGTTTGAGAGACTTATTTTCAAGATGGTAGAGACACGCATATGTAAATGTTGATGGAACCAGGAGAGAGGCTCCTCTGTGCCTTTGGGATGAAGTTCAGAGAGAGAGAGACAGAGAGATACAGGAGAGAGAAATGATTGATGGAATCACGTTCCCTGAGAAGGTGGAAAGACCCAGGACACAGAGGAGAGAAGGAGGGATTAGTCTTAGACACCTATTGCATTATGGCAGGAAGAATAGAGAGTGCAGGGGGGAAGGGAGGGGGGAAGGAATAGTTAGGCAGTTTGGGATTGACATGTACACACTGCTATATTTAAAATGGATAACCAACAAGGACCTACTGTATAGCATAGGGAACTCTGCTCAATATTATGGAACAACCTAAATGGGAAAATAATTTTAAAAAGAATAGATACATGTATATGTATAACTGAATCACCTTGCTGTACACCTGAAACTATCACAACGTTGTTAGTCAACTATACTCCAATATAAAATAACAAGTTAAAAGAAAGAATAGAGAGAGCGGCTTCCCTGGTGGTGCAGTGGTTGAGAATCCACCTGCCAACGCAGGGGACACGGGTTCGAGCCCTGGTCCAGGAAGATCCCACATGCCGCGGAGCAACTAAGCCCGTGCGCCACAACTACCGCCCCTGCACTCTAGAGCCTGCGAGCCACAACTGCTGAGCCCACGTGCCACAACTACTGAAGCCCGCGTGCCCTAGAGCCTGTGCTCTGCAACAAGAAAAGCCACCGCAATAAGCCTGCACACCGCAACAAAGAGTAGCCCCCATTCGCCACTAATAGAGAAAGCCCGCGTGCAGCAACGAAGACCCAATGCAGCCGAAAATAAATAAATAATAAATTTAAAAAAAAAAGGAATAGAGAGTGGGTACAGATAAATTTGGGATGAGTGGCAGAATTCTGAAGGAGTTCTCTTCTGATGGCTTTTATTTCCTTTGTGAAGGAGGAGATGAGGTCATCCCCTGACAGTGAATGAGAGGACCATAGGGTAGGAAATATGAGAAGAGTGGAGAAGTTTGAGGTAGTCTCTGGAAGAGAAAAAGACTAGTCATTTGGAAACACAGAAAGGGAGTTGGGGGAATAGAAAGGGGTTATTCGTTCCACTTTCTTCTTTGTCCACTGCACCCAAGAAATGGACCTCTTTTCATTTCGAAATGTTAAGGGGATTCAAAAATGAGTTATCATGGATTAAATGCTCCAACCAAAAGATACAGACTGGCTGAATGGATACAAAAACAAAACAAGTGATCAAGGAGGATGTGGATCAGTTGGGCTTGGATTCCTCTAGGTCTCTTGAGAGCCATTGTCAACAAGGTCCTCTCCTCCCTTCTGATCCCAGCTTTGCGGCCAGTTTTCTCATAAGCCTTCCTCAACTCCTTGGTTTGGAGGTATGAAGGGATTGTTGACCTAACTCCAACAGGGACTATGGAAACACTGGAATCAGGATTCTGGAATGTGGGTTGAAGCAGAGAGGATGTTCAGTGAAGGAACCAGAGACATAGGAGTGTCTATTTACCATCTTCTACAGCAAGGTCCCCAAGCTGTGGCCCATGGGCCAAATCTGGCCTACTGCCTGCTTTTGTAACAAAATTGTATTTCAATACAGCCATGTCTGTGTTTGCTTTCCAGCTACAACATCAGAGTTAAATGGTTGTGACAGCGTTCTTATGGCCCACAAAGCTGAAAATATTTACGATCTGGCTTTTTTACAGAAAATGTCAACCTCTGTTCTAGAGGAAAGATGGGGATGTTTTGGAGGAAGGATAACCTTGAGAAAACCCCAACTTCTGAGTCCGTTTCCTTTTCTGCAAAATAAGGACACCATTCATTAAATCATTCTTTCATTTAACAAACATTTATTGATTGCTCACTGTGTGCCAGAAGCTGAGAGTGCAGAGATCAATAAGACCCAGGCTTGTTCTTGCAAAGCCCAACAGCAGAGATAGATGGGTAAACAAATAGTTGGAATACTGAGAGATAAATGCTCTGTGCATGCCATGGGGATTAAAGTGGAGGGTGGGTGTCTCACCTGGCCCAGATGGACCTGGGAAGGCTTCACAGGTAAACAGAAGAGGAGGAACTCACCAGCAAGTAGGGCTGCTGTGGATGAAGATGAAATCAGCCAGGGACTTGCAGGCTGAGTGAAGATCAAGGGGAATGAAGGAGGGGAAATTCTTGGAAGCACCAAGATAGAAGGGGTAGGTGAAGGTAGATGGAGAAAAAACAGAGAGGCAGAAGGAGAATCAGGAAAGTGTCAGGAGTATCAGTGGGATAGTGGTACCACCCTGCCCTTGACATACCTCCCTAGCTGATCGTTGCCTGTCCAGTGGAGCCCAGATATGGTTTCACAATTGGCTCAACACAGCACTCTAGGCAGCCACCATCAATCAGGGTTTGTCCCTGTGATGAAACCTATTGGTGATCTTAAGGTATACACACTCTTAAGGTATACTCAGGGGCTTCCCTGGTGGCGCAGTGGTTGAGAGTCCGCCTGCCGATGCGGGGGACACGGGTTCGTGCCCCAGTCCGGGAAGATCCCACATGCCACAGAGCGGCTGGGCCTGTGAGCCATGGCCGCTGAGCCTGCACGTCCGGAGCCTGTGCTCCGCAACGGGAGAGGCCACAGCAGTGAGAGGCCTGCGTACCGCAAAAAAAAAAAAGTATACACAATCTTAAGGTATACACAATCTTAAGGTATACACAACCAATCTGTTAATTACAAAGCACCCCCAAATTGTAATGTGGTCTTATTATCAACTGTTAATAAAATAAAATGAAAGAAAAACTCAATAATATGGTAGTATGTGTAATTCAACCCAGATATCAGAATTTGAAATCTCTTTTGGTAATATAAACATGACACAAAACATAACCTATTTTTAATAGATTCACTATAGTCTTTTCAAATTGAATCTGAGAAGCAGACTCATTCCTGAAAAGCATTCATACATGTGATTTAGCTGAACAACTGGATTTCTACAGTGTGTGGGAGTTTGAATGGATTTAAGAATGAGGCAGATTGTCCTCTTTTTTTTTTTTTTTTTTTTTTTTTTTCTTTTTGCGGTATGCGGGCCTCTCACTGTTGTGGCCTCTCCCGTTGTGGAGCACAGGCTCCGGACGCGCAGGCCCAGAGGCCACGGCTCACGGGCCCAGCCGCTCCGCGGCATATGGGATCCTCCCAGACCGGGGCACGAACCCGTATCCCCTGCATCGGCAGGCGGACTCTCAACCACTGCGCCACCAGGGAGGCCCTGTCCTCTTTTTTATGTTTAAAAATTTTAGGGAATATTTCAGACATTCAAAGAAGTAATGAGAATAATATAACACCTATGTATCTATTACCTAGATTTTTAAAGTGCTAATATTTTGCCACTGCTTCAGTGCTTAATAAAAAGAATAAAAACATTACAGGTAGAGTCGAGGTCCCTTTTGTGCTTCTTTCCCATCCCTTCTATCTTCCCAGAGCTTACCACTCTCTGGAAGTTATAGTGTGCATCTTCCTCATCTGTGTTTTTATATTTTTACTATGCTTGTATCAATAAAGATTAGACAGAATTGTTACGTGTGTTTTTAAACATTACACAAATGGTAAAGCAATGTAAAACTTCTGCCACTTGCCTTTATCATTTTACACTGTTTTTGAGATGCAGCCATGTTGATTCGTTTGCTCATTCATTTTACAGCTGGTCCTCTTTCTGTTCTTTGAAACCTGCCCAAATTGTTGAAGACAGAAAGCAGACACATCTGATAGCTTCTCAGTGACAGATGTGAGATAATTTGGTCTCAATTGTCTTCTCAGTTTTCCCTTTCTCTTCCTTAGTCTCCCTCCCTCCTTTCCTCTCCTGCTCTATTAAGGATTTTGAATTAAAAAAAGAAACAGCAAAAGAAGGAACACTCTGCAAGGAGGGCCTGAATTTAGCATCCTATCTTCCAGAATAGACATTTTTCAGGAGCAGCTAACATTTGTCAGATACGGGCTAAGTGCAAAAACCCTGTACTAAGCACTTTACATTCATTTGTTAATCCTCAGTGAGACCCCTGGAGATCTTTCTTGCCCAAGGTCACAGAGCTAGTAGATGAAGATTTTTATCTAGGCGCACAGATGCTAGAGCTGATATGCTTAACCATTCAAAAAGAGAAGCCGTATTGAGCCCAAGGAGGGACAGTGTTAGGTGAGCTATTAACAGAAAGAATCCCCAGGGCTAGTGCTTTTAACAACTTTTGGTATGGATTTCACTTCTGAATCAAGTATCATAATGAATGTTAATAATAATAACAAAGTACTTAAAAATTCACAGGGTTGAGTGTTACCTCAGTTCAGTTTTCTCACCTGAACTTCAGCCACCCATTGATTTCAAACTCCCTCCAGGATATTTCTGCTTGGCTATTCCTCTACCATCCCTAACTCTCTAAGAACCAAACTTAGTTATTTCTTTTCTTCTTGACCATGTTCTATTGCTGCAGATTCTGGCACCTCAGTCTGGCTTCAATGGTCGTGTATACTCTGGTTCTTCACTACCTGCTGTGTACTGAATTGTGTCCCCACAAAATTCATATGTTGAAGCCCTCCCACTCAATGTGATGGTATTTGGAGGTGGGGCCTTTGGGAGGTAATTAGGTTTAGATGAGTTCATGAGAGGGGGGTCCCCATGATGGGATTAGTGCCCTTATAAGAAGAGACCAGAGAGCTTGCTCACTCTCTCTCTCTGCCTTTTGAGGACACAGTGAGAAGGCAGCCCTCTGCAAGCCAGGAAGAGATCCCTCACCAGGAACCAAATCTGCCCACACCTTGATCTTAGACTTCCCAGCCTCCAGTACCGTGAGAAGCAAATTTCCATTGGTTAAGATTTCCAGTCAATGGTATTTTGTTATAGCAGCCTGAACTAAGATACCACCTATATAGCATTTTAATCTTATTAACTTTCCGTCCCTTTTCTGCAATTATCCTTCCTCTTCCCTGTTTTTTCACCTGTTATTTTCCCTCTTCCCAAGTAATAGCATCCTTTTAAGGGAAAAGTTAAAGTCTCTTTCCCCATCTTTTCCCTACTAGTTCCCCCTTTCTTTAGACTCCTACAACACTTAACCTATACTGTACAATATAGTACTTAGTTGTATAATGTTATTTATTTTTTAACATCTTGTGTCTGCAATGAATTGCTTAATGCTTCGAGGGTGGGCCATGTCTTGTATTCTATTCCACATGTCAGTGTTTCCCAACCAATTTTTTTTTTAACCTCCTGAGACCATCTCATGGTAATATATATCCTCTCTTAAACCCTTACATTTAAAAAAAAAAGTCATTTTGGTCATTTCTACAAAAATAAAATAAAGAATTAATTTTAAGTAAAAACATACTTTAGGTCAGCAGATTATCAATGACTATTATAAACCTTGTTTTAAAGTTCATTTAAATATAATCTTGAATGCTATTCATAACATATAAAAACACATTTTGACTTTTCTTCCTTTAGCAAGTGACTCACTCTGTTTAGTTAACTTTAACTATATGAGAAAAAAAACAAATTGTTAAAAAATAAATTTTATGGAAGACATTTCATATTTAGTTTTAGTCCTGAATGTATTTTAAAATGCAAAATGAAGTTTAGCTATGTTTACAGCACCAAAGATAGACAAAAACTGCTTTAGTGATCAGATATTTAAAATTCTTGCATTTATGCTTTAAAATTAGTTGATTTACTTTAATAATTTTTGTTTAGTTTCCAAACAGTAAGAAAAAAAAAATAGACTATAGGCTGCTGTTTTCAAGCACTTTTCCACAAATACCACCATGTACAAGTTCTAACCAACGGCTGAATAGACAAATTGGTTATAATTTTTACTATATTTTCTCTTTTTAACATTGTATTTTGACAGTTTAAGGTGCCGCATGAGAATTTTGATCAGAATACAATTTAAAGATCTAGGGGAAGATCATCAGGAGGGAAGTTGGAAGACTTATCATGTTTATAACCTTTATTGACTTCTGAAATTTCAGTGTCAGTGTTCCCTTAGTTTGCTGCCTTTGAACAACAAGTCCATTCCATGTGGAAGGAAGAGGAAGCAGAACAGTATGTGACAAAGAATAGGAACAGTTTAAGATTGTGTAATGGTCAAAACCAAGCCTGAATGCTGTTCGCTGTCAGATAAGTGGGTCAAATGACTGAGCCATAAAGACATTCACCTGGTCTTCACCAAGTCGAAGCTGTTCACCTAAAGCTCACTTAGAGGCTCTCTTTACTGCCTTAATGGGAAGTACTAGATACTCATTGTATGTATGTATTTGTTTTTTAGTGGAAAGAGATGCCATTTTTGCCTTTCGTGCTGTGAATCTCTGTTTATTTCCCCAAATATTTTATTATGAAAATTTTCAAAAGAGAAAAGCTGAAAGAATTACACAGGGAACAGCCACGTGTCCACCACCTAGATTCTACAGTCATGCCCATTTTGCTATACTCACTTTATCATTGATCCGTCCTTTTATCCATCCATCAACCCATCTTAGGTGTAGCGCATTTCAAAGTAAGGGGCAGATGTAGTATACTTCTCCCCTAAACATTTCAGCATGCAAATGGTTAACCTAGAGCTCAATATTTGTTTGTGGCTCTTTTTTTTTTAAAGCAGAATTTATATTTAGTGAAATGCTAATCTGAATTGTACCATTTGATGAGTTTTGACAGATACATATACCTCTTAACCTAAATCCCCTATCAAGATATAGAACATTTCCATCACCCCAGAAAACTCCCTCTGGGGTTTTGGAACCATGACTTGTACATTGTCGCCTCACAGAATCTGAGGATGTAATTAGAGACTCAGGAAGTTGATTGGTGATAAATGATCACAGAAGCAGTTTAGTTTTTGTTTGCTTTGACAGAGAATTATAATCAGAGTAGAGGCCAGGGAGCCAGTTGTTTTAATCCTTGGATGCTACTTATGTTGTAGTCATGCCAGTTGAATATAAGGAACACTCAGGAACTAGAAAGAATAACTAATTGTAGCTAGCTTCCACTCAGGTACTGTGTATGATCATCAAAATATATTTTTAAAAGTTGAAACTAAATGCATTCACATAACTGCATTTTAATACGAATTTGAAAATACATTAGTGCAGGGCCTGGTTATTTTCTTTGAACTTTTCAAAGTTTTAAATACTAATTTCATTCATTCATTATATTTCATCTTTTCCAAAAACTTTGCGACAATCTACCTTCCTGCTTTTAGGACAAAATGAATAAAACTCATCTATTTTTTTAAATTAAACTACTGGCCTACTGTAAGCATTTCTGGCCATGAATGTGGACTATAAAGTTGTTTTTAAATTACTGGAGGCAATTTCTAGGAATTCTCTGCAGAACGGATTGGCCTTGAAGTCAGGCAGACCTAGGTCCGAACCTTGACTCCACTACTGACTGACTGCATAACCTTCAGCAAATTGCTTAATCACTTTGGTCCTTGATTTCCCTGTTTATAAATGGGGACAGGGACTTCCTTGGTGGCGCAGTAGTTGGGGGTCCGCCTGCCGATGCAGGGAACGCGGGTTTGTGCCCCGGTCTGGGAGGATCCCGCGTGCCGCGGAGCGGCTGGGCCCGTGGGCCGTGGCCGCTGGGCCCGTGCATCCGGAGCCTGTGCTCCGCGGCGGGAGAGGCCACAGCAGGGAGAGGCCCACGTACCGCAAAAAAAAAAAAAGGGGGGGGGGACAATACATATATTGACCTCATAGAGCTGTTGAGACGAGGAAATGAAAAATGGCAGTTTTCAGTGCTTAGCACATATTATGTACTCAAAAAATGTTAATGTGATTATTTTAGTAAAGACAGGCTCACTATAAGCTTTGTTATTTGGAATATTCCTGATAATATTTATAAACTGTGGGGAACATAGTGATTGTGTTTAAGAGATTACATATCCTTTATCTAGTCTTTGGTCCCATGAAAGAACAATATCCACAGCTTTTAGTTTTTAATGACTATTTATTAAGAATCAGATGTAAAAAGCAACCAATTCCCACCAATAGCTAAAATAAAAAAGATTCACAACACCAAAAATTGGTGAGGATGTGAAGCAACCAGAATGCTCACATACTGTGGGTAGAGATGTAAAATGGTGCGAGCACTTTAGAAAACTGTTTGGGGGTTGCTTGAAGAGTTCCACGTACATCTCCCTTGGTAATTCTCAAAATGACAATAATGCTAAGGTTGAGAAACCCTGATCTACTTCATTACACAGCCATATGATGGCTAGATATTTACCCAAGAGTAAAGAAAACATATGCTCACCAAAATGTCTTGTACTGGAATGCTGACAGCAGGTTTATTCATAATAGCTGCAAACTGGAAACAGAACTCAGATGTCCATCAGTAGGAGAACAGATAATTAAACTGTGGTCTATCCATATAATGGTATACTACTTATCAATAAAAAGGAACAAACTACAGATACAGAAGACAACATGGATGAATGTTGTCAGGGTTCAGAACACACTACCACCAAATATGGTCTCTTGGCATACTGAATATTTTAAGCTAAAGGAATTTAAGAAATAGTAGGTGCAGGAAAGACTGTCTGACTTTGCTCTGAAGCAGGTCATAAGAACCTTGTGTGAGAGATGCCCTCCCTATGCCTGGAGGAAAGAAACATCCTTATCTCCAAAGATGGAAGGACTCCAACAGGAATTTAAATGAACATACCTTGCTCAATTTCTCCCAGTTTGCCACTCTTAGCTCATACTTATTTGTCACATTTTCCCACGACTTTCCACTTCTCATCAAACCTATATAAAAACACTCAGGTCCTAGTATAAAAACCTATTATAGGACTTCCCTGGTTGTACAGTGGTTAAGAATCTGCTTGCCAAGGCAGGGGACATGGGTTTGAGCCCTGGTCCGGGAAGATCCCACATGCCACGGAGCAACAAAGCCCGTGTGCCACAACTACTGGAGCCCCCACGCCTAGAGCCCGTGCTCTGCAACAAGAGAAGCCACTGCAATGAGAAGCCCGTGCACAGCAACGGAGACCCAATGCAGCCTAAATAAATAAATAAATAAATAAATTTATTTAAAAAAAACAAACAGGGCTTCCCTGGTGGCGCAGTGGTTGAGAGTCTGCCTGCCGATGCAGGGGACACGGGTTCGTGCCCCGGTCCGGGAAGATCCCACATGCCGCGGAGCAGCTAGGCCCATGAGCCATGGCCGCTGAGGCTGTGCGTCGGGAGCTTGTGCTCCGCAACGGGAGAGGCCACAACAGTGAGAGGCCCGCGTACTGCAAAAAAAAAACAAAAAAAACACAAGACAAACAAAAAAAACAAACCCAAAATCCTAGTATAAAAACAGTTTCTTCATATCTTCATTTCCCTGTGAAGGCTTCCATGTCACAAAAACATTAATAAATTTATATGCTTTTCTTTCGTCAATGTATCTTTTGTTACAGAGCCCCAGCCAAGAACCTAGAAGGGTAGAAGAGAAAGATTCTTTTTCTCCCCTACAATATAAAAAAAAATTACACTGAATAGAAAGGGGCTGGAAACTAAAAATTATAAACTGTAATGATAGAATTTATATGACATTCTAGAACAGACAAAACTAAACTATAGTGTTAGAAAGCAGATTAATGGTTGCTTCTTGGGGATGGGAGATTGGGAAGGGGCTCGAGGGAACTTCCTGGAATATTTAATAGGCCTTTGGCAAAAGTGGTTGAGTAGTACACTTAAGATCTGAACATTTGACTGTATATATTATACCTCGAAAAAATTGAAAAAGGCAAACAACCCGTGAGCTTGGAAGATCTTGGAAGCTCTTTTTCTTACAAACAGCTTTCCATTGGTCGCCCCTCAAACTCTCCAACAATTATATTTTCAGTGTTTCATTTTAGCTAGTAGATGTGTAATTGTATTTCATTTTGGTTTTTTTTTACATTTTCCCCAAAACATGAGGTTAAGCATCTTTTCATATATTTATTGGCCTTCTGGATACCATCTTTTTGAAGTTTTTGTTCTGGTCTTTGCCCATTTTTCCACTGGGACATCTTTTCTCATTTATTTGTAGGAGTTATATGCTCTGGATACAAGTCCTTTGTCACATATTCGTATGGTAAATATCTTCTCTCACTCTATAGGTTGCCTCTTCACTCTCAGTGCTGTCTTATGATGAATAAACATTCTTAATTTTTTTTTTTTTTTTTTTTGCGGTACGCGGGCTTCTCACTGTTGTGGCCTCTCTCGTTGCGGAGCACAGGCTCTGGACGCGCAGGCTCAGCAGCTATGGCTCATGGGCCCAGCCGCTCCGTGGCATGCGGGATCCTCCCGTACCAGGGCACGAACCCGCGTCCCCTGCATCGGCAGGTGGACTCTCAACCACTGCACCACCAGGGAAGCCCAACATTCTTAATTTTAATGTAGTTCAATTTATATATTTTTTCCTTATAATTAGTGCTTTTTCCATCCTGTTATAAAACTTTTTGCCTATTTCAAGGTTACGAAGGTATCTTCTTATATTTTCTGCTAAAAGAGTTATTGTTTAATCCTTAAAATGTAGATTGGCAATCCAAAAGAAAGCTATTTTTATTATGTGAGGTAAGAGTCCAAATAAAGTTTTTTCCATATAGATATCCAAATGTCCTAGCACCGTTTTTTTGAAAAGACTTTTTTCTCCACTGATGCATGTCCTGGAAGACTTGTAAAAAATGTGTGTATATATATATATATGTATATATATATACACATGCACACATATATATACATATACATATATAGACATATATAGACATATATACACACATATATGTGTGTATATATACATATATATGTGTGTATATATATATTACATAAATGGATCAAACTCTACACACAGTTCTATATTCTCCTATTTTCACACAATACTGTTGGCACATATGGCCTATTAATGGCTGCATAGTATTTCATTATATGGATGTACCATAAAGAATTTAATTTCCTTATAACAGACATTTAGAGAGTAACCAGGTTTTGTTATTGATGTCATTAAGGTGCTGTAATAAACATTTTGTCCAAAGTGAGTGCCAGTTGTTTGTTTTCTAAAGATAAATTGCTAGGAGTGGGAATAGCTGGGCTAAGGTGCAAGGCCATTTTAAAGTTTGCCTTCTGTAAGGTAGTACCAATTTTCACTCTCCCTCACAGTATGTAAACCTGATTCTCCACATTTTCACCAAAAGTTGCCATTATCGATCTTTTAAAATCTTTGCTAAGTTGGAAAAGAAAACATTTCTAATTATTTTTTTTAAGTTAAACAGCTTTGTACTATATCCTTATTGGCTATTTTACTGTTTTTGGATGGCCTGTTCAAATCTCCCATTTTTCTTCTGAGGTTATCTTTTCATATTGGTTTATAAATATATGTATGTTATGATAACAGAGTGTTATTTCGTAGTTTCCCTAGCTCGGCTTTTCTCATGTTCTTCTGAGCACCAGTTTGAAGTCAAGTAGTACTAGGAGTTCAATTCTACCCAACGGCAAAAGAAAACCTCTGCCTTACGGGGCCCAGGTGGGCGGGGCCCGCGTGTCCCGGACAGGTTGGCCACGCCCCATCCCACGCCTCCACTATCGAGGGGGCGGGGCCAAAGGACGCTCGGTCTGTGCGCGCAGTTGCCATAGCAGCCTTGGGGAGGAGGCTGGAGTTTCCCAGCTTCTGCACCCGCGGAGAAACGAAACCTAGAGAGCCGAGGTCTCGGCGCTGCGAGAGTCGCCGGCGTGCGTAACGTTGACGTGTGACGCCAGCCGGGCCTTGAGGCGCATGCGTAGAGCGTGTGTCAGGGCTATCGGGCCGCTGTCTGCAGACTTTTGGCGGCGGCGCGGCCTGGAGGAGTGCTTCTGCTCCGCGTGTCCTGCCGCAGTAGAGTAAGGAGGGCGGGTCCCTGCCTCCTTCCCGGCCTCCTGGCGCGCCACCTCCCTTCCCTGTGTCGGGGACACAGAAGGCCTGAAGGAGCGACGCTCCCGGAAATCATCCCCACGAGCGGAAGTGGAGAATGCCCTCTTCGAGTGAGGAGAGGGAGTGAAGCGCAGCCTCTCTAGACTCTGGGGGCTGAGGTGGGCGTGAGCGAAGGTAATCCAGGCCGTGGTTCCGAGCCCGGGTCTTCCTTCGACTTTCCAGTGGGTTAGGCAGGGGCTGGAACTGAAGTTCCTCCGGGTCAGGGACCGGGCCGCTCGAATGGAGCTTGGGACTCACTTCCACCAGAGGAAACTAGGTCTTGGGTGCTCCTCGCCCAGAGTAAAGCGCTGGCATTATTTTCACCGTTGCTAGGAGGAGGAGGAGTTGGCGGAAACACTTCTAAAACTCTTTCGTTTAAGTGTTGGTTGGAGGAGTAACAATTGTATGTGAGGTCTTGCGGGTTTTGTGTTAGGTCGGCGAATTTTGCGGGGATTTCCTTCGTGGGGAATTCCCTTCGTGGCTTTGAGCAGGGGGTCTACATGACTTCCTACTCGACTCTGCAAAACAAGAATGGTAATACTGACCCTCGTAGCAGAATTATAATGCTACAAAGCTCTTTGGAGTGCTTAATGAGAGGGACAGAGGAACACATACTGGAAACTTTCCCCTTATATCCTGTAAACCACAAGCATTTTTGTTGTTAAGCACTGCGGTGCTAGAGTGACATTGAAGTGCATTGTTAAGACGTTCAGAACCGGAGGAGTGCCTTTTGTGCTAATCTGATATCCCTTCAATTATTCGATAAATACTTATTGAGTGCTTACTGTGTACTGAGTGCTTACTGTTCTAACTTCTTGGAATGATAAGTGAGTAAAGAAAACAAAGATCCCTGCCATGTGGAGCTTAGGTTGTAGTTTTGGGAAGACAGTAAACAGTAAACATAAATAGGTAAATTATGTGTTCGACGGAAAAGAGTGCCATGGAAAAAAAGAAAAAAAAATACAGCAAGGTTCTTACCTTTACTTTACCATTGGTAATGCAAGATGCAATTTTAAATTAGGAAGTCAGGGTAGGCTTCACAGAGAAAGTGACACTTGAGTAAATTCTTGAAGGAGGTAGCGGAAGTAACTATGCAGATATATGAGGGAAGAGCATTCCAGGCGGAGGGATTAACTCGTGCATAGACTTCCCCCTTGCAGTGTGTCTGAGGTCTTACCTGAGCAGCAAGAGAGCCTGTGTGGCTGGAACACAATTAGTAGGAGGGTTAGTACTAGAAAATTAGGTTAGAGACGGAGTGGGGGTGGAGGACAGACATCTTCAAGGGCCTTGTAAGCTACTGTAAAGACTTTGGCCCTTACTTTGAGATGGGGAGCCACTGCAGCCCAGTTTTGAGCAGAGCAGGGATACAATCTAACTTAGGTCTTACAAAGTTACTGTGGTGGGTATGTTTCAGAACAGAATGTAGGAGGCAAGGGTGGAAGCAAAGAGACCAGTGAGAAGGCTATGGGAGTAATCCAGGAGAGGGTTGACAGTGTCTGCAATCAGGAGGCTGACAGCTGGAGGTGGGTGAGAAGCAGTTGGATTCTGGGAATTTGATAGTAGGAAACAATGTTTGGATAATTTGTGGATTATTGACCTGAACATTATTCAATATAATATACAATTTATATATAAATATATAATATATAATTTTGGTCTGTGTTCCACAAGTATAGTCAGGAAGAACAATGGAGTGTTTGAATCACTTTAGTTGTTTTCCTGTGAAAATAATTACCTATTAGCTTAAGTAAGATTTCAGAGCTTACCTACAACCATGAATTAGTATGTGAAGTTAATGACTAAAATCAGACTTTTTCCAAAATAGAATATAGTTGAAATCTAAAAGTTGTAGTTTCCAGTTAGCAAAGGGTGAATTAGGACAGAATAACTTGTGGTAGTAAACTTTCATTTGCTTTTATTTAGGATTTTAGTGAATGCCTCCTTTTTGCCATCTTTCAGAAGTTTGTCTAAATATAGCTTCTAACAGTTAAAAAAAATCTAAGGTAAGAAAAATATATTAATGGGTAACTGTGACTATTATCCACAATTTTTGTGCAATGTGTAAATATATGGTGGCAAACAGAAATGGCTAAGAAGATACTTGTTACCTTAAGAAGTTTACAAGCTAGTAGACAGACTTGTAAATAATTTAAACAAAATGTAGAAGGATGAAAAAAGTGTGTTAAGAGTACAAATGCTAATAGAATACAGTCTTCTGGCTGTTATTGTGTTTATTGTATTGCTCGCTCACCTCTATCTCCCATTTTAATCTTCAGACTGGTGTAGAATGTATTGAATATGCAAAGTAAATGCAGTAGTCATGAACTGAAGCACCTGTTGATTAACATTGTGCCAACGAGTACCGTGTAATACTCATTGCTGTATCTGTTGGAATTTAGAACTTTTCCAACACTATGCCATTAAGCCTTGCTTCTTTCTCTTGTACCCCTATCCCTTTCCATTGGACAGATGTTTTTGGTTTCTTAGGCAGTGTTAGAACACAGAATGTAGGGTTACTATTTGTAATTTGTATATTCATTAAGGATATTTCTTCAGTTTAAAATTATTCTATCAAAGTGTATTAAGTTTTTGTGACAAAAAAATAATATTTTATGATACAAGCATGGAGCTGTCTGACCAACCATATAAAGCAGGAATCTGTAGTCTAGAGACATGCCAGGGTGAACTATAGGTCAGTTTCAACATTGATCAGGAGGCTAACCTGTCAGGTACACCACAGTTGACAAGCAATATGGTGATGAGTGTTTGCTGGTAGCCTGTAAAGGCGATTTGGTACCACCCAAGTGTGTGATTTAGCAAGAGAGTGAGATCTGGACAGAGGACATATTTGGCAATCTTCATAGGTTAGTAAGTGGGTGGTGGCAGAGAGGTCTGGTAACAGGACTAGTGCTGGGTTCAGGTGCAGGAACCTCTCCTGGAAGGAAGTGAGATTTGGAGGGAGCTAAAAAAAAGCTAAAAGTCACTTGTTAGAGTTTGATCAAAGGTCATGTTCAGGGATGCATCTTAGTCTAAGTAAGTGTTTGGGGCCCTGTGGGCAGTGTCTCAGTGATGGGTAGAGGAGAACTTTGGAGAGGAGCTAGGTGCATTATTTTGGTAATAAGAGCTGCCATTCGCTGATGGATATTCTCTGGTATATGCTTTTTATACGCTAGCATGTTTTATACTCATCTAAAAAAAATGATACCTCAATTTTTTAAATAAGAAACTGAGATGTGGAGTTATTTGCCCACAGCCACTTACTAAGCTGTAAATGGCAGTGCTGGGGTTTGAGCCCAGGTCTATCGGATAGCAAAGCCTTTATTCTTCATTCCAGATCGCCTCATCATGTAATGAATTGTGCTGACATTAGTCTTCCCATTTTTTGTGGGTTGTCGTGATTGTGATCCAGTTTGCTGTGGATGAGATTTCACTCACTAATAAATTTGATTCATTTAATTGTGTGTTTTCTTTTTCTAGATTTTAATTTAATTTGAAAATGAGTAAGTGCAGAAAGCTCCCACTGGGTTCAAGTCCTGAGACATTCAGCCCAGATGTTCTTGCTGATATTTTTGAACTCTTTGCCAAGAACTTTTCTTATGGCAAGCCACTTAATAATGAGTGGCAGTTACCAGATTCCAGTGAGATTTTCACCTCTGACCACACGGAATTCAATGTGTTTCTTGATTTGAAGAGCTCCCTAAACGAAGTGAAAAACCTACTGAGTGATAAGAAATTGGATGAATGGCATGAGCACACGGCTTTCACTAATAAAGCTGGGAAAATAATTTCTCATGTGAGGAAATCTGTGAACGCTGAACTTTGTACTCAAGCCTGGTGTAAGTTTCATGAAATTTTGTGTAGCTTTCCACTTATTCCACAGGAAGCTTTTCAGAATGGAAAACTGAATTCTCTACACCTTTGTGAAGCTCCTGGAGCTTTTATAGCTAGTCTCAATCACTACTTAAAATCCCATCGATTCCCCTGTGATTGGAGTTGGGTGGCTAATACTTTGAATCCATACCATGAAGCAAATGACAATCTTATGATGATTATGGATGATCGACTTATTGCAAATACCTTGCGTTGCTGGTACTTTGGTCCAGATAACACCGGCGATATCATGACCTTGAAATATCTGACTGGACTTCAGAATTTCATAAGCAGCATGGCTACCGTTCACTTGATCACTGCAGATGGAAGTTTTGATTGCCAAGGAAACCCAGGTGAACAAGAAGCTTTAGTCTCTTCTTTGCATTACTGTGAAGCTGTCACTGCTCTGATGACTCTTGGAAGTGGTGGCTCTTTTGTTCTGAAGATGTTTACTTTGTTTGAACATTGTTCCATAAACCTGATGTACCTGCTAAACTGTTCTTTTGACAAAGTCCATGTTTTCAAACCTGCTACCAGCAAGGCAGGAAACTCAGAAGTCTATGTGGTATGTCTCTACTATAAGGGAAGAGAGGCAATCTATCCTCTTTTATCTAAGATGGTGCTGAATTTTGGGCCTGAAATGACCAGGAAAGCTCTCTTTCCCCATCACATGATTCCCGAATCTTTTCTTAAAAGACATGAAGAATGTTGTGTGTTCTTTCATAAATACCAGCTAGAGACTATTTCTGAGAACATTCGTCTGTTTGAGTGCATGGGAGAAGGGGAACAAGCAAAGCTGAATAGTTTAAGGGACTATGCTGTTCAGTATTTCATGCAAAAGTTTCAATTGAAGCCTCTTTCCAGAAATAATTGGCTAGTGAAAAAATCTAATATTGGTTGTAGTACAAATACAAAATGGTTTGGGCAGAGGAACAGATATTTTAAAACCTACAATGAAAGGAAAGTGCTGGAAAGCCTTTCATGGAAAGATAAGGTGGCCAAAGGGTACTTTAATAGTTGGGCTGAAGAACATGCTGCATATCATCCTGGGCAAAGTGCTCTTTTAGAAGGGACAGCTTCCAATCTTGAGTGTCACTTATGGCAGATTTTACAGGGAAAGAAACTGCCAAGGGTAGACAGTTCTCCTTTCTGTGATGGTGAAATTTTAAAGGCTCTTAATGAAGCAATTGAAAAGTCATTGGGAGGAGCCTTGAATTTGGATTCCAAGTTTAGGCCAAAACAGCAGTATTGTTGTTCTTGTCACATTTTTTCTGAAGAATTGGTATTTTCTGAGTTGTTTAGCCTTACAAAATGCCTTCAGGATGAGCAGGATGTAGAACCCAGCAACCAAGTAAAGTGCCTGCTTGTGGGTTTTCCAGCTCTCCAACATGTCAAAATACATATACCATTGGAAGTTCAACTCTTGGAGTCAGCTGAACTCATGACTTTTAGCTGTTCATTGCTTCATGATGGAGACCCAGCTTACCAGCAGTTATTTTTGGACTGCCTTCTGTATTCATTGCAGCAGCTTCATACAGGAGATACTATGATTTTGCCTGTACTTTCTTGTTTTACAAGATTTATGGCTGGTTTGATCTTTGTACTCCACAGCTGTTTTAGATTCATCACGTTTTCTTGTCCCACATCTTCCGAGCCCCTGAAGACTTGTGCAGTCCTGCTTTGTGTTGGTTATCAAGACCTTCCAAACCCAGTTTTCCAGTATCTGCAGAATGTGAATGAACTGTTGAGCGCTTTGGTTAACTCAGATGCACCCCAGCAGGTTTTACAGTTTGTGCCAATGGAGGTGCTCCTTAAGGGCACACTACTTGATTTTTTGTGGGATTTGAATGCTACCATTGCTAAAAGGCATTTGCATTTGATTATTCAAGGAGAGAGAGAAGAAATCAGCAGCAGCCTTCAGTTATGAAGTTGAACTTGTCCTTTCTGAGATTTAACTTCATGGCATCTTGCAGTTTCCATTGGTATTGCATCCCTTTGTATTAATTTAAAACCTTTTATTTTGAGGAAAGGCCAACTTTTGCATCATTTAAAGTTTCATTTTTTCTGGAAAGCCATCAGCTAGTTCTGACCTCTAGGGTATATACACTCACAGACATAGAGTTTTCTATGTGGTAGAATATATGCAGTGATGATATTCAACCTCAAACATGAGAAGAGTGTATGAGCATGGGGTGGACACACCCATGCTTGCATATGCAGTTTATGCAGTTGGTCTTATTTATCTGCTTAAGATTTGCACCTGTGTGCCTTCATTCAGATTAGATTTTTTTCCAACTAATTTTCTCTCAGTGGCTAATACTGTTAATGAATTGATAGAGGTCTTTGATGAAAGGAGGTGAGCCACTACTCAGCAACACTGATTTCCTTTAATACTGACCGTGTCAGTTATGGATATGTGGAATTCATCATGCCAGACATCTTGATACATGCCATTCATTGCCTTTAGGCCATCGATCCAGTTTACTTCTGTGGTTCAAATGAAGCTACTGTGCTGTTTTATAAATATTTTACTTAACCACAACCATCCAACTAGAAAGGATATCAAGACAGCTTCGAACCAAAGATCATGTTTAAAAAAATGAAAAATTATTGTGTCTAAAACACTCCTATATGAATGAAACGTTTCACTTAGCAATGGTGTGTAATTTTTAACTTCTGGGAAATAATCTGTGAACAAAAAGATTTTTTTAAATTGCTAAGTAATGTTTATGGTCTCATAATGTGGACATGTGAATGTGATGAATGTAGTGAGTACTGAAGAGAAATTTTAACACTTTCAGGATGATGGTATAACATTAAAAATTTTTTAATTTTCACTCTTTTTTTCAGTATGAAAGTAGCACTTTACCAGAAGATTAACCATGAGATCGTTACTTTATCCATTATGTTTGATTTCTTTTGAATTATATGTATTTGTCAGTATAAATGGGCTATTCTGGCCAACTGAATTAAGCAGATCTTTGTTACTTTGAAATTCTGCAAAGTGAAGAGTATGTGTATTGTCACATGTGCATTTTAGACATTTTTGTTATATGAAAAGTAAATATATTCTTTGATGTATTTGGTTGACAAATATTAACCTGAGTTTTTTCATGTTCTTTGCTATTTTGAGTTCCATTATAGATTTATGAATAAAGTCATTAGCAGAGAGATTTTGTGTTCAGTTTTTTAAAGAGAATCATGGGGGAAGTTAAAAATATAACTTGGAAACACATTTTTTTTAAAGGAAGGTTTGAGTGGGAGTTAATGTTCCTTCATTTCCTCTGATTTGTATTCATTAAAATTTAGTCCTTAATATTGCAATATTTATGGAAGCTCTGCTTCAGGAAAGAAATTGAATGCTTAAGGGAGGGAGGAAGAGGGTAGATGTACTTCTTGTCAGGGAGGGTGTGGAGTACTAGAGGTAGATTTCTGAAAGAAATGTGATTTTCTTCTTGTGACTTCATGGAAGCTTTTATAGTTGTATAATGGTAGAAGTCTGATAGAAAAATTGCTTACCAAGAGAGAATCAAAAACCACTCTTGGGAAGCCATTTTGCGCTTAATAGTCTTTATGCCTTGGTTGATTTGGTCCAGTACAATGACTCAGTTTGTTTTTACTTGTTTTAACTATTTGATTAGAATGAAGTTGAAAGCCTAGGTCCAGGTTCTGGTACTAACACTTTCTTTTAAGCCCCTCAAATAAGTATTGAATGCTTAGTTGTTTTTAACATTAACCTGTTTTGGAATATGTAACATACCTGGTGTATGTTAGAGTGTATTTTGGTTTTTAATCCAGTGTTTGGGATCAGTTGCTGTTCATCTGGTTTATTGGATTCAGATTTGCTCTAGAGGTGAGATACAACTTGAGGAAGGTTCATATTGAACCGGATGTAGCTGACGGGTACCAATAATTTATAAGAATTTCTCTTTAAGAAAAAGGGAAGGAAAAATGCTGTCTGAAAAATGAATAAAAAAATAGAGGACCATAAGATGAGAGATGATTTGTATAGTTTATCAAGTTAGTTACTATTCTTTTTTTTTTTTTTTTTTTTTGCGGTAGGCGGGCCTCTCACTGTTGTGGCCTCTCCCCTTGCAGAGCACAGGCTCCGGATGCGCAGGCTCAGCAGCCATGGCTCACGGGCCTAGCCGCTCTGCGGCATGTGGGATCTTCCCAGACCGGGGCACGAACCCGTGTCCCCTGCATCGGCAGGCGGACTCTCAACCACTGCGCCACCAGGGAAGCCCAGTTACTATTCTTAAAAAAATTCTTTTTAGTAGATTTTGAGATTTTTAACTTAATTGTGATGCTGTTTGTTTGTTTGTTTATTTATTTATGGCTGCGTTGGGTCTTCATTCCTTCATGCGAGCTTTCTCTAGTTGTGGTGAGGGGGCGCTACTCTTTGTTGCATTGTGCGGGCTTCTTGTTGCGGAGCACAGGCTCTAGGTGCGTGGGCTTCAGTAGTTGTGGCACACAGGCTCAGTAGTTGAGGCTCACGGGCTCTAGAGCGCTAGCTCAGAAGTTGTGGCGCACAGCCTTAGTTGCTCTGCGGCATGTGTGATCTTCCCGGACCAGGGATCAAACCCGTGTCCCCTGCATTGGCATACGGATTCTTAACCACTGCACCACCAGGGAAGTCCCAATTGTGATGCTTTTTGAAAGGAATTTTTAACAGCCAGAAAATTCAAACGTCGTAAATGTGTTTCCTAACAAGCTTAGAGAAAGAGGTCTTACACATTTACTTTCTTCAGTACTGATTTTTGTTCTCCCTAAGAGAAGTCAGTTTTGTATTTTAGTGAGGGCTTTTATATATTATCCTAATGTCACATAAATATTTAAATGTGTTAAAAGTATCTTTTCTGAATAAATTTAAAATCCAAATTTGTGGACTTTCTCTATCTTTAGTTACTTTGTTTAAAAAGATTTGCATTAAAAGTTTTTTTCTACTCCAAAGATCTTGGAGTGTAATGAAAGAAGCAAGATATTAGGATAGTTGGAAAAAAACATGTTTATTATGCTTTTGTTATTTTACTTATCTTTGATGAGAATACTGGGTCTTTTAAATATTTAAACCTTATCTTTTATTTCCAGAGGAGATCATTAATTGAATAGTTTTAACATTAGTTGTGGTACTGTGGTATGTGGTATGGGTATATGAAATCAGTTAATACCTCACATTTTTAGAAATGAAAATATTGATTATAAACCCAATCAGAATCTTATTTTCCATGTTTAAATACTTAATACTTTTCATTGATTTTTTTAAAAAGGCAACATATTGCATTTAGTGTATTTTTGCTTTTGAAGGTGAAAGTACGAAAAAGGAGATTTTTAGTTTTGTTTCAGTTTTTTAAATTGTCTCAAGCAGTAAATGATTATTACTTCTTATAAAACCAGTACCTCCTTACAAAGATTTTAACCAAAGCATGAGAGGTTTTCTGTTAATTTTTATGTTCTAAAAAAATAAAAACATTTACTAATTTCACTGGTACAATTACGTCTTAAATTTCCTTTGTAATCTGTTTAATACAATTTGAACAAAACTTAGACTTAATATAGATATTATCCTTTATTAAAACGATGAAAAATTATTATACTTAGATGGTACAGATAGGCAAGGCCTGGCTGAAAATTTGTTTACAACATAGTTACTATTGAAAAGAGAGACTCAATTATTTGATAATAGGCCTCCCCACCTTTTTTTTTTTTAAGTTAGATTAAAACTTATTTCTGGATGATCTTAGTAGAACTAACTATAAAACAAAAATTTCTATATTTCCTAATAAATTTCTATTTGGATGGTAAATGTTTTTCCGGTTGGCCTAATGGCCAAGTAGCAAAAAACTAAAAACTGGATACTACATATAGTCACTTATAATATGTTGGTATGTTGTAGGGCATGTAATTAAAACAATAATCCTTAATAAATTTGTAACAAGTTATTTATTATTTTGTGCTTCCAATCAGTGCATTCTTTAGTTTATATAAAATAGTTTATATAAAATGTTTGAATAAGAAGGGATTCCCCTGCCCCCCCCCCCCATTCTGTTATTTGTTTTTTCTTAGTTTTGGTCAATACAGAAAATGAAGGTAATTTATCTTTGGATAAGTACAAGTTTATACTGGAATGTTTTGGGAAGAGGTGAAGCTACTTTATAGCCACAGATATGGAAGATGCCGACTGTTCTTTACTAGTGAAAATATTTAGAAATTATCTGTCACTGAGCATAGGTTTGCATTTAATTTCACTCAATTGAAAATTTTATTTAAAAAGGTAATCTGCTTATGTTCATATATAGGTTGCGTACTCATTTACAAATTGTACCCATAATGGTGTTTTTCTAATTTTCTCAAGATCTTGACCGTTGTGTTTTTACAGTGTCTTAATAGATTAACTAGGTGTAATCATTCTGTGTTCATTTATACCAAGTGCAGGAGCATCAGTTGAGCCTATTACCAGGGATTTAATAATATTTAATATTGCAACCACATTGTTGATTTGTGGCTTAAATTTGTTATGATACAGTTAAGGAACACATTTGTAGAGAACACATTTGTTCTTTTTCTCTATGTACACTATGCTAAAAAGATACTTTTATTTTGAAAAGTCTACATATCTTTGTGGATAAACCTATTTTGTTTACATGTATATCTACATCTTTTTTCTCTTTAAGGATTTAGGATTTAAGATTGTGTGCATCAACACCAAATTAATTTACTGGGCATGACAGATGTGCTTTTACTGTCTGGACTTTTGGGAGTTCTATTCTGTTTCCAGTGAACTCCAGGACTGAAAATTTAGTTTTTATACTAGACTAGCTGAGAAAATTCAGAAGCAGCACAGATATCCTAATGAATTTCTTTTTTTATTTTGTTAGAGTAAACATCATTCCTGCAACTATTCTGTAACTCAAGTAATGTTAATCTCATCCTGGAGCTGTTTTTATTTCACTTACTGCTTGGGTCATTCAATTTGAAATTTTTTGATTGATTTTTCTGCTCTCTGGAACATTTTATTTGCAGTACTATATATATATATATAAGTTTCAGGTGTAAAACATAGTTGAGAATTTTTAAAGATTATATTCCATTTGAGCATTACTTACATTGTTCTTTCTTTTTTTTCTTCATTCTCTCATTTTCTTGCCAGAACTATAAACTCAAGGGCAAGGCACTATGACATATACTTATTTTGTATCTCATATTGTCAATATAGGTGTCTACAGAATACTATTTGATTTTGTGTTTTTATTATAGAAAACTTTCAAACATATACAACATTAAAATTAGATAACAGCCCCCCATACCCTCACCCAGTTACCATAACTATCCACATTTTTCTGAACTAATTTTATCCTCCACTTTTTTTTTGGAGTATTTTGAAGCAAATTCTGAAATATCTCTAACAGATATCAACAAAATATCATCCAGTACTTAGTCTGTGTTTAATTTTTCCAGATTGTCTCAAAAATGGCTTTTTACAGTTGATTCAAATAAGGATCCAAATAAGGCTCACAAATTGCATTTACTTAATATGTCTCCAAAGTCTCTCTATCTATTAAGTCCCTCTCCCAGCATTTTCTTTTCCATGCTAATTTAACTGTCCTGTAGTTTTCCACATTCTGGATTTGGCTGATTATTTTATCTTTTAATTTGTATGTATGCCACACATTGTCTATAAAATGGTAGTTAGATCTAGAGATTGATTGCTTTTGGCAAGGATACTTCATAAGTGGTGTTGTGTACTTCCTTTTCTGTCATGCCAAAAAGCACAAAATGGCTGGTTGCCCCCTCTCAGTGACATTAGGGTTAGTCAGAGATTCAGATATCAATTTTATTTTTACACTACTAAGTTTTCTATCAACCTTTCACTTAATAGCATTAGCTTCTATTGAATATTGATTTTTAGCTCTATTAGGGGTTGCAAATTAGTGGTTTTCTGACCACATTTTTTCTGTACTAATTGGACTTTATAATATGTTCTTGAGGTCATCAACTATTTGTTTCTTCCTGAAGCTATTCAGAAAAAGTTGGAGAAATGCTTAATATTTTAATTTTTTTATTGAGGTATAGTTGATTTACAATATTGTTTTAGTTTCAGGTATACAACATAGTGATTCAAAATTTTTATAGTTTATACTCCATTTATAGTTATTATAAAATATTGGCTATATTCCCTGTGCTGTATAATATATCCTTGTAGCTTATTTATTTTATACATAGTAGTCTGTATCTCTTAATCCCCTACCCCTATTTCCCCCTCCCCTCTTTCCTTTCCCCACTGGTAACCACTAGTTTGTTCTCTATATCTGTCACTCAGTTTCTTTTTTATTATATTCACTAAATTTTAGAGTCCACATATAAATGATAACATTTGGTATTTGTCTCTCTCTGCCTGACTTATTTCACTAAGCATAATATTCTCTAGGTTCATCCATGTTGCTGCAAATGGCAAAATTTCATTCTTTTTTATGGCTGAGTAGTATTCCATTGTATATGTATACCACATCTTCTTTATCCACTCATATTGATGGGCACTTAGGTTGCTTCCATATCTTGGCTATTGTAAATAATGCTGCTATGGACTTTGGGGTGCATGCATATTTTTGAATTAGTGTTTTTGTTTTCTTCAGATAAATACCTAGGAGTGGAATTGATGGATCACATGATAGTTCTATATTTAGTTTTTGAGAACGCTCCATACTGTTTTTCATAGTGTCTACACCAATTTACATTCCCACCAACAATGTACAATGGTTCCCTTTTCTCCACGTCCTTGCCAACATTTGTAACATGTTGTCGTTTTGATGATAGCCATTCTGACAGATGTGAGGTACCTGAGATCTCGTTGTGGTTTTGATTTGAGTTTCTCTGATGATTAGCCATGTTGAGCGTCTTTCCATGTGCCTGTTGGCCCTCTGTATGTCTTTGGGAAAATGCCTGTTCAGATCTTATGCCCATTTTAAAATTAGGTTGGTTGTTTTTTTTTGGTATCGAGTTACATATTTCAGATATTAATCCCTTATTGGTCATATCATTTGCAAATATCTTCTCCCATTCAGTAGGTTTTTTATTTTGTTGATGGTTTCCTTTGCTGTGTAAAAGCTTTTAAGTTTAATTAGGTCCCATTTGTTTGCTTTTGTTTCCTTTGCAGTAGGAGACAGATCCAAAAATATATATTGCTACAGTTTATATCAAAGAGTGTTCTGCCTATATTTTCTTCTAGGAGTTTTATGGTTTCTGGTCTTATAAATGCTTAATTTTAAAAAACACTTTATCAGTTTTCAGATAAGTAAGTTGGTGTCTTAGCAACCTCATGGAGTGACAAAAATGTTTTTTATAGTTTTTTTTTTAAACTATCTTTAGGACCTCATGGGTGGTTATGTATTTGATGTATCTTAATCAATTACAATTATGGTTCTCACTTGATGCTTGAATTATCCTATTTGGCATGGGTGTGTGGGAGAGAGACTCCGTCAAGTTGATACTATGTCATTTTTTACATAATTCAGTCTTTGATACTTTCTGGCACAGCATGTGCCAGTTTCATCTTTTATATTTTCTGCCCAGACCTGATGTCATCCTGACCTTAGTGGAAATGTCTGCAGTGCTGTGGTTCTCAAGATTTTTGGTGTCAAGACCCCTTTACACTCTTAAAAATTATTGAGGAATCCAAAGAACTTTAGTTTATGGGAGTTTATCTGTTGATATTTTCCATATCAGAAATTAAAACTGAGAAAAATTTTGTTTGTTAATTCGAAAATAATGATAAAACCGTTATATGTCAATGTAAATATTTTTTATGAAAAATAACTTTCAAAACAAAATTTAGTGAGAAGCATGGCATTGTTTACATTTTTGCAAATCTTCTCTTTTTTGTCTTTATAATAGAAGATGGCTAGAATCTCATATCTGTTCTTACATTCAGTCTGTTGTGACACACTGTTTTGATTGAAGTACTTAAAATCTGGCCTCACATGGCTATGTGGTTGAGAAATGGAGGAGTATTTAACAACCTCTTTATGTGATTATGGATATTCTTTGATGCTACTCTAGAATGTGACAGGTAATAGTTTCTTAAAAGTTGGTTGCAATGAAGAATCTTAAACTATATTAATAATATTTTATACTCTGTTACACTAACGTCCACTGGTCTGTCTTGGACTTTGAGAGGGTCACTTACCCACGTGTGGTTTTGTAACACCATGAATTTGTCATTTGGAAAATATCAGTTCATTGAATTTTGTACATCTTGCAAATGTTGACACATTTGATTATATGGTATCAAAAATAAATCACATTTTTAAACATCCCCATTAATCTCATCAGAGAAATCTAAGTACTGAGAAGCTGTCACGCTCATGGTGGTGGACAAAACTTTTCTAAAATTCTGATTTTCACTTGAGTGCTTGAATTTTATCATGGCAGCAAATATTGTCAGTTGTTTTCCTTGAAGTGACAGCTCACTTTATCAATTTTTGAGAAAATATCTGTCAAAAATACTCAAGTCTGAATAACTATAGTTTGTCTGCTGGTTGTGCTTTAAAGTGAAAATGGTGTTCCATGAAAACTGCACCACTTCGGTTTACAACTCAGTCACACAAATGCTTCCTGGAGACAGCCATCCTACTTGGATATGCAGCAGAAGTGCTTCATGTGTAGTACCCATTACTTCACCTAGAATATTAAAGACATACTCAAGGGTTGAGACAATAAAATTCCTCATGTTTACTACTTCATCAAAGGTATTCATAGGTAAAAATGGCTTCCCCTCCCCCCACTACGATATGTGTGATGAAGAATGACTACTAGTATAGTTTGTTGCCACTACCATGATTTGTGCTAAGACACCAGCAATTTTGCCCACTGCTTTTGCATAACATTCACTAGTAACATAGTGAAAAGGGGAAATAATGTCTTGGTTGGGTCCACATACCACACTTTGAGAACTGGAGCTCTGGTGTTTCCCCATTATATCAGCTGCTGAGTTTTAAAAAATTTATTTCATTATTTTTATTTATATTAATGAGGTGTTCCTATTTTTGAGGCTTTTAAAAACATAAATGAGTGTTCATTTTTCCATTTTTTTTAAATCTGTGAAGATAAGCATATTTTTCTCTTTAGCTCTCTTAATATGATTAGTTGTATTAATGGATTTCTTAATATTGAACTCCTCTTACATTTCTGAAATAAGCACTGCTTGATCTTGATAGATTATTGGATTCTGTTTGCTAATAGTAGTTACAATATTTGCATTAATATTTATAAGTGAAATTGGTCTATAGTTTTATTGAGCAGTATTTATCTGGTTTTGGAATCAATTTTATATTTGCTTTATAAAAATAATTTGGATGTTTTCTTTTTTTCCCCTGTGCGCTGAAGGAGTGTAAATAGCATTTGCATCATCTGATCTTTAAGCTTTGGTAGACTGCTTTGTGAAACAAGCTGAGCCTGGTGTGTCTTTGGCAGGGGAACTCATTTATGATTTCCTTTATTTCTTTTTACAAAATTAATTTGTTTAGGGCTTTTGTTTCTATTCGTGTCAGTTTTGGTATATTTACTTAGAGTGTTACTTATTTCATCTAAATTTTATTAAATTCTTTTTTTCCATAAAAGTATACAGGGTAGTCTCATGATTTAAAAAAATTTCCTGTTTTGAGTTAGTTTCTTTTGTGTGTTTGTACTTTCTTTTAAAAATCACGTTGGGGCCTCCCTGGTGGCACAGTGGTTGAGAGTCCGCCTGCCGATGCAGGGGATACGGGTTCGTGCCCCGGTCTGGGAGGATCCCATATGCCGCGGAGCGGCTGGGCCCGTGAGCCATGGCCGCTGGGCCTGCGCGTCCGGAGCCTGTGCTCCTCAACGGGAGAGGCCGCAGCAGTGAGAGGCCCGCATACCGCAAAAAAAAAAAAAAAAAAAAAAAAAAAAAAATCACGTTAACTATTTCTATTTTGTTGATTAATTTTCAAAGAACCAGTTTTTTTGGTTTACTTTTTGTTTTTTTCTGTTTCTAACTCATCAATTTCTGCTTTATTTTTTTAAAATTGACATATAACATTGTATTAGTTTCAGGTATACAACATAATGGTTCAGTATATGTATATATTGCAAAATGATCACCACAATAAGACTGGTTAACATTCATCAACATACATAAGTTACAAATTTTCTATTTCTTATGCCGAGAACTTTGAAGATCTACTCTCCCAGCAACTTTCAAGTATTCAGTAGAGTATTTTTAACTACAGACAGTTGACTCTTGACCAACATGGGTTAGAACTGTGCAGGTTCACTTTCATGTGGATTTCTTTCACTAAATGTGTATAATATACATACACTATACTGTCCGTAGTTGGTTGAATCCATGGATGTGGAACTGTGTATAATGAAGGCTGAATATAAAGTTATACTTGAATATATGACTGCATCGAGCATTGGTGCCCCTAATCCCTGACTTGTTCAAGGGTCAACTGTATATGTATTAACCTCCACCTCTGCCAACCACCAACCTATTCTCTGTATCCATGATCTCACTTTTTAAATTTTAATTTTTTATATTCTACGTGTAAGTAAGATCATACGGTATCTGTCTTTCTCTGTCTGACTTATTTCAATTAGCACAATGCTCTCAGGGTCCATCCATGTTGTCACAAATGGCAGGATTTCCTTTTTTATGGGTGAATAATATTGCATAATGCATACTGCATTTTCTTTTTCTTTCTTTTTTTAAAATTGAAATATATTTAATGTATAATATGTTAGTTTCAGGTGTATTACATAATGACTTTACATTTGCATACACTATGAAATGATCACCACAATAAGTCTAGTCCTGTAACTATCTGTCCATATTCAAAGTTATCACAATATTATTGACCATATTCCTTATGCTGTATATTACATCCTCATGACTTATTTATTATATAACTGGAGGTTTATACTTTTTAATCCCCTATACCTATTTCACCCTCACTTCTATTTCTGGCAACCACCTGTTTGTTCTCTGTATCTATGAGTCTGTTTTCATTTTGTTTTGTTTGTTTTGTTATTTTAGATTCCACATAGAGCTGAGATCATTAGGTATTTGTTTTTCTCTGACTTATTTCACTTAGCTTATTTAATACCCTCTAGCTCCATGCATGTTGTCTCAAATGGCAAGGTTTTTTTATGGCTTAGTAATATTCCATTGTATATATATACCACATATTCTTTTTCCATTCATCTGTTGATGGACACCTAGCTTGCTTCCATATCTTGGCTATTCTAAATAATGCTGCAATGAACATTGGAGTGAATACATATATCTTTTTGAAATAGTGTTTCTGTTTTCTTCGGGTATATACCCTGAAGGGAAATTGCTGGATCATATGGCAGTTCTATTTTTAATTTTTTGAGGAAACTCCATAGTGGCTGCACCAATTTACAATCTCACCAACAGTGCACGAGGGTTCCCTTATCTCCACATCCTTTCCAACACTTGTATTTTGTTGTCTTTTTGATAACAGCCATTATGATAGGTGGGAGGTGATATCTTCCCATGGTTTTGTGATCATCTATGAGATGATCATATGATTTTTTATCCATTTTGTGAGTGTGGTGTATCACACTGATCGATTTGCAGATGTTGAACCATCTTTGCATCCCTGGAATAAAATCCTACTTGATCATGGTGTATGATCACTTTTAATGTATTATTGAATTTGGTTTATTGAGGTTTTTACATCTATGATTATCAGGGATATTGGCCTATAATTTTCTTGTGGCATTCTTGTCTGGTTTGGTATCAGGGTAATGTTGCCCTCATAAAATGAGTTTGGAAGTGTTTCTGTTCTATTTTTTTGGAAGAGTTTGAGGACTGGTATTATTTCTTCTTTAAATGTTTGGTAAAAATCACTAGTGAAGCTGTTTGGTCCTGGACTTTTGTTTACTAGAATGTTTTTGATTACTCATTCAATTTCCTTACTAGTAATCTGTCCAGATTTTCTATTTTTGTGATTCAGTCTTGGTAGTATTTTTAGGAATTTACCTATTTCTTCTACATTGTTTAATTTGTGGGTGTACAGTTGTTTATAGTAGTCTCTTATAATCCTTTGTATTTCTGTGATATCAGTTGTAACGTCTCCTCTTTTATTTCTGATTTTATTTATTTGAGTCCTCTCGTTTTTTATCTTGATGATTCTAGCTAAAGGTTTATCAATTTTATCTTTTCAAAAACCAGCTCTTGATTTCATTGATCTTTTCTATTGTGTTTTTAGTCTCTATTTCATTTATTTCCACTCTGGTCTTTGTTATTCCCTTCCTTCTACTAACTTTGGGCTTCATTTCTTCCTCTTTTTCTAGTTGCTTGAGGTATAAAGTTAGATTATTTATTTGAGATTTTCTTATTTCTTGAGATAGGCATTTATTGCTATGAACTTCCCTCTTAGAACTGCTTTTGTGGCATCCCATGTTTCGGTATGTTGCATTTCCATTTTTATTTGCCTTAAGGTATATTTTGATTCCTTGTTTAATTTCTTTTTTTAACTCACTGGTTGTTCAGTAGCATGTTGTTTAATCTCTCCATATTTGTGAATTTTCTAGTTTTCTTCTTATAATTGATTTCTAGTTGCATACCATTGTGGTTGGAGAAGTTGCTTGATATGATTTCTGTCTTCTTAAATTTATTAATACTTGTTTTGTGGCTAACATGTAATCTATCCTGGAGAATGTTCCATGTGCACTTGAGAAGAATGTGTGTTCTGTTGTTTTTGCATGGAATGTTCTGGATATATTTGATAAGTCCTTCTAGTATAACGTGTTATTAAAGGTCAGTGTTTACTTTTGATTTTCTGTCTGAATGATCTATTCATTAGTGAAAATGGAGTATTAGAGTCCCCTATTATTCTTACATTGCTATCTATTTCTCCCTTTATGTCTGTTAATATTTGCTTTATATATTTAGGTGCTCTTTGTTGAGTGTGTAAATATCTCTCATTCTTTTCTGAGGGACAACTTAGTCTGGTAAAGTTTTCTTGGTTGGCAGGTTTTTTTTTTTTTTCTTTTGGAAGTTTGAATATATAATCACATCACATTCTCTCTTGGACTGCAAGGTTTCTGCTGAGATATTCAGTGATAGTCTTGTGGGAGTTCTCTTGTAAGTGCCAAGCTTCCTTCTCTTGCTACTTACAAGATTTGCTCTTTTTTTATTTTTATTTTTTGCAGTTTTATTATAATGTGTTTTGGAGAAGATCTCTTTGGGTTGAATTTGTTTGGGGACCTCTGAGCTTCATGATCTTGATGTCTAAATCTCTCCCCAGATATGGGAAATTTTTATTCATTATTTCTTTAAATAAGCTTTTTGCCCCTATCTCCCTCTCTTCTCATTCTGGGACTTCCATAATGCATAGATGATGATGATGATGATGGTGATTTTGGTGCCCCTTAACTCCCTTAGGGTTTCTTCATTTCCTTTCATTATTTTTTCTTTCTACTCTTCTGACTGGATCATTTAAAATAATCTGTCTTCAAGCTCACTGATTATTTTTTTCTTCCACTTGATCGAGTCTGCTGTTGAAGCTCTTTATTGAATTCTTCAGTGCAGTTGTTGAATTCTTCACCTCCAAAGTTTCTGTTTGGTTTTTATTTATATATTCTATCTCTTTGTTGAAATTCTCATTTTGCTCTTATATTATTTTCCCAATTTCATTAAGATGTGTGTCCATAGTCTCTTGTAGCAGTCTGACCATCTTTAGAACAATTATTTTGAATTCTTTTTTGGGTAATCTGTGGATCTCTATTTCTTTGGGGTCAATTACTGGAAGTTTACTGTGTTGCTTTGGTGGTGTCATGTTTCCCTGATTCTCCATAATCCCTGTAGCCTTGTGTAGGCATCTGCACATTTGAAGGATCAGTCACCTCTTCCAAACTTTATGGACAGACTTTGGTAAGGAAAGACCTTCACCTTTGGGTGGTGGCATGCTGGAGCATTTTGTGATTCTAAGTCTAGTGGTGTGGGGCACCAAGTGTGAGGGTGTGTTGTGGTTCTGGGTCCAGGAGTACATGGTGTCTTGTTAGCTCAGGCGGCTGGGATCCACAACATTGACAATTGCATGATCCTTGGAAAGAGCTGCAGGGGTCCACAGTGGCTGCAAGGGCTCCTGGTCCTCAGTGGTGCCTCTAGGTCCAGTGGCTAGGGACCAGGGCACTTGGTAGTGGTGGTTGGAGTCAGGGTATACACATACTTGGTTGTGGGGGCAGCTGCAGGTGCCTGCATGGTGGCAGGGGCTGGCTGCAGACACCTGTGCAGTGGCAAAGGCCAGAGCCAGCAGCAGGAGCCAGGGCCAACTGCTGTGGCTGCACGAACAGCTGTGGAGACCCTGGCTGTTGGTATGTACTCGTTTGACTAAAGGGGCAAGCCTTAGGTGAGTGCAAGGCAGTGGAGGCTAGTGATAGGAGCTGGGGCAGCTTGCAGGCACACAGTTGCAGGGGCTTGCTTCAGGCCCATGTAGCAGTACAGGCCAGTGACAGGAATCAGGGCCATCTCTGGGTCCACAAGCTGCTGAGGGGGCCTTGGCTGTCTCTGTGTACTCTTGTGGCTGCAGTAACTGGCCATGGGTGCATGCACAGCAATGGGGATCAGTTTTGGGGACCTAGGCTGCAGAGACTGACTGGTAGTCAGTGTGGATCCTGGGCTTTGGTGGGGAGGGACTTGTGCAGATGGTGTCTTTGAACATGAAAACCTGTGAGGTGAAAATCTCAGCAGCAAAATCTCTGCTGAGGGGGCCTGCAGTGAGTATGCTTACTGTTGGTTTCCTCAGCAGCAAAAGCTGTTAGGGTTCTCTGCGAGCAGTCTGCTGGGATCTGCAATGAGACCTTCAGTGATAAAAGCTAGAGAGGCAGTCTACAGCGTCCACAAGGGCTGTTGTGGTCCTCAGCAGTGAAGACTTCTGTGGTCCTCTGCAGAGCCGGCTGCTGGGAGCCACATTTGCTCGTGCTTCAGGACTGGTACTGGTAGCTCCTGCCCTTCTCTGTTCCTAGCCATCTCTAGGTGTCTCAGCCTTGCTGGTCTCTGGGCAGGGTGACACTGAAGTGGGTTCTTCGTGCAGTGCTCTGAAAGGCTGGGGAAGCTGGTTACCTACCCCACTTTCCTTTCACTGATGAGGGAAACTTCAGGCTGAGGAGTTTCCTCTTATAGCACTGAGCAGTGCCAGCCTGGGGGATGGGATGATACAGACAAAATGAAGCTATTCTTCCTACCGTTTTTTTGTGGTTATTTTCAGTTTTTTGGCTCCATTGTGTTGCTGAAGCTTCTTAAGTGGACTCCTGAGCTCTCCCAGAGCTAATTTTATTCATGGATAGGTGTCTAATTGTTATTTTTTGTGTGTAGGGGGGGTCTCCTACTCCACCGTCTTGATGATGTCACTCTTGTCCGGTCCTTTAAAAATGTCACACTATTGTCTTTTAGGTGCATGGTTTCTAACAAGATGGCTGTTATAATTGTTACATTATTTCTCTTTAGTAATGTGTCTTTTTTTCCCCTTTGCCTTCAAGATTTTCTCTTTGTTCTGTGTTTTCAGAGGTTGAATTTGATATGTCTCCATCTTGCTTGGGTATTTATCTTGGTTGGTGGTTTAGATCTGTGGTTTGATATATGCCATTAATTTTGTAAATTCTTAGCAATTATCCCTTCAGCTATTTATTTTATCACAGTCTCTGTCTTTTTTCCTTCTGGAATTCTAATTGAACATCTATTAGATCATTTGTTGTTGTCTTACAGTTCCTGGATGCTATATTCTGTTTTTATTTTTAAATATATTTTTCCTTGTTGTTCAGTTTGTATGTTTATCAAGTTCACTGATTCTTCCCTTAGCTTTGTTAAGTCTACTAATGAGCTTCTCAATAACAGTCTTGATCTCTATTACTGTGGGGTTTTTTATCTAGCCTCTCCATTTTTTTTTTCTTCTAGTTTCTCTCTCTCTGCTGAAATTCCTCATTTGACAATGAGTGTTGTCTAATTTTTCCACTGGAGCCTTTGACATATTTTTCATAGTTATTTTAAATTCCCTATCTGATAGCACCAATTTCTGTGTCATATATGAGTCTGGTTCTGTTGATTGTTTTGTCTCTTGGCATTGTGGGTTCTTTCTCTTGCTTTTTTTTTTTTTTTTTTTCCTCTTGATTTTTTTGTACACCACATTACTGGTAATTTTTTTTTTTTTTAATAGGGGAGATAGAGAAGAAGGATCTGGGCAGGGCTCCATGCCCTTCCTGCAGCAGCTGCTCTCCCACTCCCCTAAGCCTGTACCATGAGGAGTGCTTTCTCAGGACTCTTGCCATCATTTTTTGTGAGTATCCGGAATCTGCAGAGAGAGAGGCCGGTGAGTGGTGTGAAGTCCCCTTTATCTGCAGCCTTTAGAGCTCCATACTCTGTCACCAGCCAGTACTCAGCCTTCACCAATTTCTTAACAATTCTAGGTGAATTCTTCTTACCAGTGTTCAAGTGCCCCAAGTAAACAAGTGCTTGCATTTCATGTCTCCCTGTAGGCATTTGTCTCTCAGATTTGGGGCTAGTTGGCATTTCTTCAACTTCAGCTCTGTGTTGGATCCAGGAAAAGTCATTAACTAGCAGTTTGTTCAACTTTTTTTTTTCTATTATAAGGTCTTTTCCAGCTCTCAATAGCCAAGCAGAAACCCAAAACCCGAAACCCGATCCTTCTTTTTACCCCCCAATATCTCTACTGGTAGGATGACTCTTTGTCCTGATTTACACCAATATAATTATTAATAGCATCCCCCTTACATTCAAGAGTTTCTTCATTTGGATGATAAATTGTATGATCAGCCTGTCCTTGAAAATATTACATAATGAGGTTTCACTAGGAACATAAGTTTGGATGGATTTATTTTGGATAAAAATCAAATACTGAAGGTAATTTTGGTAATATTCAAAAGGACATGGGGAGAAAAGGTGTAAATGAAAGACATCAACCAAATCCAATGTGTAGACTTTGTTTGGATCCTGTTTCAATCCAAAACAATTTTTTTTTCAACTATCAGGGACATTTGAACATGGGCTTAGGTATTAGAAGATGTTAAAAAATTATTGTTATTTGGTTAAGTTTTACAATGATATAGTTATGTTTTTAAAAAGTCTTATTTGTTATAGATAAATTCTGATGTATTTGGAGGTAAAATGATAGGATAGTGGGAATTTATTTTAAAATGCTCAAAAACAAAAATAAAGGTGAAGGGTGAGAGAAATGTAGATAAAAATGAGAATGACAAAATATTGATAATTACTGAAGCTAAGTGATAGGTAATTATTTTATTATCTCATCTTTATTGTATTTTTTGTCAATTTCCATAATAAAAACTTTTAAAAAGAGAGACAGGAATATAATCAGGAATCTATTTCTTTAAAAAAAAAAAGGTAATTATCCTAAAATTTAAAGTGCTAAAGGTGAAATTTTCTTGTGGCAGATCAGAGGTCAGGCAGCCCTGCCTAAAATTTCATTTGAAAACTTCCTGTGCTTCAGTGATTATTTAGCAAACCAGATAATCTGTGATATGACAGGTACAGGGAGAAAAATAAGAGGTGAAATGCCATGGTTTCAGTGTAGTTCAGTCCTGCAGACCCACACTGGACCAGGAGGAGGGAATGAACCTTGCAGATGGCTTATTAATCCTGGTTCAATTCAGTGTCTATTTTGTGCAACCTTACCTTAAGGATACGCTCTGCTATTCTTCCCTTTATCCAGGTTCTCACTGTCCCTCCATTCTCTCCTGTTTTCATAATTTGGAGAGACAAATGCCTCGGGAAGTGGGTAGCAAGGTTATAAACTCTAAGGGGCCAAGGACTGTTCACTGTTTTAAACAGTGAATGGTATACCTAGTACCATTACTGGCACATGAAAGACATTAAATAAATATTGGATGAAGAAATGAATGAATAAATTCACATTTGCTGCTTGCCACATGGAAGGGACCTACTGAATATTGTATTTGTTCAATTGAATTGTGAGTGACAGAACTGAAAAGAGAATTTTAGAGTTTTATGTGCATTTAGTGCTGGACCTCTTCAAGTGTTCAAAAGATGTCCAGATGAACAGTTAGCCAATGTGATGTCTGTGAACAGGCAGGGGAAATCAAATGAAGTGCAGCTTCCTTTAAAATAAAAAGAACATTATGCAGTTGCATATAGGCCACCTTTCTTTCAAATGTATTTATGGAAATGATTAGGAGAGGACAGTGATTCTCTCCTCCCCTCTAAAAGTCCTTAGCTATAGTTCTGCCAAGAAATCAGGAGATTGTAATATCCTGTCCACGAAAAGTTGGTATGACAGGTACCCTTAAATAAACAGGTGTAATTAATCATGGTGCTGTTTGTTTTGATGAGCATGCAAGAGTGACAAGTTAATAAATCTCCAGCTCATACAGGGGAGGTGGCTATGAGGAGATGCTGTGGTTTAATTTACATCTTTGGAAGGCACTGAAGATTTAATAATCTCCCTGTCTCATATATCAAACTAATACCCCTGAGGTAGAAAAGCAAAACATTTTAAACTATTAATCTGAGAAGCAATAAAATCTTGTCTCAGATCACAAATAAATTGAGTTTCTGGTGTTCTCAGTGGACCCCTAGTATGTGTGATTTATTCAGATTCCAAAGCCACTCAGGACCCCTGAGAACCTTGGCTGCAAAACCATGCAAACTGGGAACACCATGGGAATTGCCAATCCAATCAGAAGGTCTAGACCGAGGGCAGTGACTGATTTTACCTTAGATCTACCCAATAATTTATTTCACTTTCTATGTCGACTACAAATAGATTATGGAATACAAGTGTATGTGAATTTGAGATTCAGTTCTAAACAATTGCTTTTAGTTTTTGCTTTGGTTTAGTTCTGCTTATGTTAATACTTG
Organism: Mesoplodon bidens; assembly: GCF_964165515.1. Lineage (NCBI taxonomy): Eukaryota > Metazoa > Chordata > Mammalia > Artiodactyla > Ziphiidae > Mesoplodon > Mesoplodon bidens. The sequence continues at coordinate 14,839,816 of NC_138175.1, read as the reverse complement.
TTCTTAAAAGATCAAAAGCTGTTTTAAAGTTTTTACCAAGTGTAGGATTTTAACCTGGCTTGAGAAACTGGGATACAGAAAGGGGAAAAAATCCTTCCTGGCACGATGAGCCACTTGTGAAATCTAAACTGTGTTCAGTCTTCCAGCTCTTTGTTTCTTAAGGAGCTAAGCTATGGGGTGTATTGAATTTATTAATTTGGAAAACTGTCTCCTTATTGATACTAATAGAGAAGATATCATTTTCCTTGTTTAAAGAATGGAATGGTCTCAGAGAAAGAGGAAGGTAGAATTATGTGCATTTGCTGTATGTACAAGTGTATTCATTGCTCTAATTTGCTATGAAATAATTTTTATAATGGAATTAGATTATAACGCATGATTTCTGTTTGTCTTTTTACTAATGCTGCTTATAATTTCAACTGAATCATTGTGATGTTTAATGTACCCAATTCCCCCCATCCTTCTACCTTCCTTCAGCCCTGTGGCGCACAGCTGTAAATTAAGGTTGCATTTTGTCATGTCTTCCAAGGGCACTCCGACTGGCATAGAATGAGAGTCATGCTTCAACTAGCATATCCATTCAACTTAGCAATTAGGAAAACACATAATATCACCCCAGATATACTTCGGCTGCTTCTGCCTGCCTCTCTTTGAGGAAGGCTATATTCTCCTGGTCAGGAGTTCAGGTTGGGCCAGGTGGGAGAAGCCTTAGAGGAAAATCTCTTCCTCCGTATTCACCTAGCAAACATCCATTGACTCCCTTAGGTCAGGGGGATGTAAGGACAAACAAGGACAGAGGCAAAGAGCACTGTATCAGTTCCCTATTGCTACTGTAACAAATTACCACAAATGTAGTGACTTAAACCACACAAATCTATTATCTTCCTGCTCTGAAGGTCAGAAATCTAAAATCAAGGTATTGGCAGGTCTGTGTCCTTCTGGAAGCTCTAGGGGGAGGTCTGTTTCCTCGCCTTTTCCAGCTTCTAGAGGCTGCCTGCATTCCTTGGTTCATGGCTCCTACCTTGAATCACTTCAACTCCTGCTTCTGCTGTTGCATCTCCTACTATTCAACATATCTCCTACTCCCTCTTATAAGGATTCTTGTGATAACATTGAGCCCAGCGTAGTCCGGCATCATCTCCTCACCTTAAAGCCCTTAATTTAATCACATCTGCAAAGTCGTATTTTCCATATAAGGGGTTCCAGGAATTAGGATGTGAACGTCTTTAGAGGCAGCATTATTCAGCAAGAATTTGGCGTTGGACAGCTCTGCTACTCTCTGACTTAGTCTGACTATTAAGTAAGTTTCTTCACCTCTCTGAATCTCCAGCTTCTTATCTGAGAAATGGAGTAAGTAATACCCATCTTATAGGCTTGTGTGAAGATCAAATGCCTGAAAATAATTAGCATTGTGTCTGACACATATTACTAGTTCAACGAATGGGAAGTTAATGGATTATTGGTTTTACTATTCAGTGATGAAAGGCCCAGTCTCACCTCTTTGAGGACTTGTAAGTCTAGTGGAGAAGACAAACACCTAAACAAATCATTACAAGTCAGTGTGAGGCAGTGTTACACGGGCTATATTTGTCTCAGGCCACAAGGTCCTCCATGCATGATTTCAGTCGTTCGTTTGTAGATGATTACCTAACATGAGTTCTGAGGTGAAGAAAGGCAAAACATAAAAGGTCGTCTGAAGCCATGACTGACGTGGAATGTCAGGTCCTGGAAGGTTGTGTATTTTTATTTTGATGATCTCATGTTTTTTTCCTAAGAAAAAACTATTTCCTGCTCTTGAGATATTATGTTAACTTCCTTGGACTTAGGGTATATGCTGTTTAACAAGTTAGCGCCTTGGACGGCTCAGACTACATCATATGGTAAAAGGAGAGACCATAGTGTAGGTCTGTAAAGGAAAGTTGAAAGTCTTCTTGCTCCTCTCTCCTCTTGCTACTGACTTTCACACCTTCCCTCCCCCACGGGGAAAGAGTGCTGATCTGTTTGGAAATGTCCCAGGATTGTAGCTGGGCCATGTTTGCTGGTGACTAGAGTCCCTGTATATGAAAAAGTCCACATTCTGAGTGGGTACCATTCTTGTGTCTCTCCCGTCGTTGTGGCTTGAGTGCTGAGGACCAGCGTTCACTCTTTTCCTTCTGTGTATCAACTGGCCTGAGCACGTGTGCTCTCCCTCTTCTGTCTGTCTTGTTTCCTAATTCTGCCCTCATTTTACCTGACCCTTCAGCAGCAGGTGATGCATACTCTTCATTTGGCTTCTAGAATACCACTTTCTTGTTCTACCTCATGTCCACTCCTCTTCTGTCATCCCGGTTGGGTCTTTCTCATTTCCCTGACTTAATATTCAAATTTACCAAAGCTCATTCCCAAGACCTTTTATCTTTTCTGTCTCTATTTATCCCATTCATATGGATTTAAATACCATCTATATATTTATGGTGCTGGCATTAGTTTTCCCTTGCTGTTGTAACAAATTACCACAAACTTAGTGGCTTAAACCAACACTAATTTTTATTTCACAGCTTTTTAGGTTAGAAGTTTGACACAGTCTCACTGGGCTACAATAGCCTGTCAGCAGGGCTGTATTCCTTTCTGGAATCTCTAAGGGAGAATTCGTTTCTTCATCTTTTCCAGCTTCTAGAGGCCTCCTACATTCCTTAGCAACATCATATCTCCCTGAACTTTCTTCCTTCATCAACTCTCTCTCACCACAGCTGAGAAGAATTCTCTGATTTTAAGGTCCCATCTGATAAGATTAGGCTCACTCATATAATCCAGGATAATCTCCCCACCTCAAGGTCCATACCCTTAATCACATCTGCAAAGTTTTTTGCCATGTAAGGTAATATATTCACAGGTTCTGAAGACTAGGTCATGGACACCCTTGGGAGAACATTGTTCTGCCTACCACAATGCCCAAATATATGTCTCCAGCCTAGACCATTCTCCTTAACTCTAGGACCATATATTCAATCACCTACTTGACATCTCTGTTTGGATGTTTAATAGACATCTCAAACCTAATTTGTCCAAAACTGAGTCCCTGGGCAACATACATATGCATATACTATATGTACATACATACATATATATGCACATATATATGTATATATATAATTTGCGGTTAAACTTGAGCTTGGTGTGGAATCTCAGGCCTCTATATCCAATGTCTAGAGTTCATGCAATCCAAAAGCTCCCTGCTAGAGTAAACTTGTATTCCAAGCCCCATTTTATAAGACCCAGAGAGGTTTTGACCATGTCTGGAGGAGAAGACTCATCTCTTGACCTTCAGTTTGATGCATGGAATACATCGTATCCCAAAGATAGAACTGATAATTTGAGACGTCATAATGTATTCTTGGCTGTGGCTCAGCTTTTTGTGACATTAAAAGATTACTTAGGACCAAGTGCAAAACCTATCCTTTGTAATCCTGTCTGTGAACCGTCACTGGTATGACAGGAGGGGTCAATACAGACATAAGGACTTCCTTTCCTCACTGATAGGGGTGCTGGCCTCTGGCTCCCACAGCTGTTCCCTGCTGGAACGGTCATAGTTCCTAGTTGCCCTTTGACATTCTGAGCAGCTGCAATAGCAAGCAATTTAGTGCAAAATAATTCATCAATTAATCTCTTTGTTGTTGGACATTTCAGATGCTTGTGCCTTAGTTCATACTATAAATGAGGTGGGATGTGGCATGACTCTTGATTGTCACAAATCTCCGAACGTATGCTTGTCCCACCTGTCCCACCAGTGACCCGTGGGGACTTCCAGAGCCCAGAGAAGAATAGGAACAGTGTTAGGAGATGGTGAGACAGGTAGCCTGTGGGTTATACACAACTCCCTCAACATTAGCAGTGACTCCACCCTTTGTCTCCCACCCCAGGAAGCATATTAGGATGCCACTGAGTGAGAGGGCTAACTTTGGGGCCTCTTTAACTGTGACTAAAAGTACGTTATGTGAAAAATTTAATACTTGAAACATTGGTGACAAACTAGTTTCAAGATATCAGGGTTCAGAGCTACTGCTCTCTTGGAATACTTTTAATAAATAAAAGAAATGTAAAGCAATGTCTACTCACTTCAGCAGAATTGTCCAGAGGCCTAACTTTTGCCAAAGCTGAAAAATCCCTTGGAAATCTTCAGCTTCACACTTAATTACCACCTCCTTTGGCTGTTTCTCTTTTACTGCTTTTCTCTCCTCCCCCTGTGATTTTCCCTTCTTGTTGCCAAACACACATTCTCTTCCAGACACCATCTGTTTTCAGAATATATTTGCATTTTCTTTTTCCTTCCCAAAGTAGCCCTACTTTGGGGCCTGTTTTCCCCTCAGTGGACTGCTTCCACTATGTTACCCCATGCCTTGGTGGGAAGGAAAGCTGTGGCTTGCCGAATTGAAATATAACCAGGAACCCAACAGAGACATTCTTCTGGACTTGGAAATATGCACCCACCCTCTTAAGGACCTCAGGGTACAGGGATTGGTTTATGGTATGTCTTTAAGATAGCTTTCGTTTGTTATAAAACTTCAAAGAATTCCGAAGTATCAAAAGGAGAAAGTGAAAGTAATTCTCTCCAGTTCCTGCCATTCACATTCCTCAGAGGGCCATGAACTCCTCAGCCACACTCAGTGACCCTTTGACTGCTCTCAACAGTGCGGCCCATGTCCTTCTAGTCTCTTTTGCTATGTGTGTATCAAAATGTGTAATATGAATACATAGACATGTAAAACAAGTTGGATTATACTGTACACATTGCAACTTGCTTGCTATTATTTTACATAAATATCATGGGCATCTTTTCATGTCAGTACACATATATTTTCTCATTACATTTAACAACTAGTATTCCACTGTATGAATGTACCATGATTTATTTACCCAACCCATTACTGATATATATTATTTCTAATATCTTATTATTATTACTAGAGCCTAACACATTAATCGTTACGCTTGTGCAGCTATATTCTGTAGGATAGTTGGAATTGCTGCATCAAAGGGTATGTATATTCTGAATGTTGATAAGGGTAAAAGATATGTTTAAAAGGGTTATGCATTTTAAACATGGGTAGATACCATCCTAAACTTTATATGTAATCACTAACAGAAGCACAGCATTTTCTTCCTTCAGTTATCAGAGATTATGAGATAAATGATACTAGTTTGTAGCATGTAAAGCATCTTACAAAGTATTTTTATTCAACTTATTTAACACTCACAGATATTCTATAGGGAGATAATGTTATCTCCAATTTACAGGTGAAGAAACAGAGGCTCATCAAAATTAAGTGATTTGCCTAAGACAGTACACTTGGGTGGCAGATCTGAGCCCGAGTCCATCTTTTATCTCCAAGCCTGAAATTCTTTGTCCTACAGCATTGCTGGCTTCTCATGGAGGAGCACCAAACCGTCTGCTGTGGTGGATTGACTGAGCATGGGTGCACGGGGAGAGGGAGCGTGGAGGGAATATTGGTCAGCTAACCCCTGAGGCGTACCCGTGGACATACCGACATTTCTCTCTCTGCCATCACTTCCTTGGTGATGTTATTTGGTCACAGCTTTTAAATACCTCGCTGTATGTCAGCGAGTCCTAAACTTATATTTCCAATCTAGAACTTTCTCCTTAACGTATCCTCTATGGAACTCTTGATCTTTCCCCCTAAACTTGCTCTATCTACAGCCATCTCAATCGGCTACTACCTCATCCTTTTAGTTCTTCAGACCCAAATTCTTTCTTTTTTTTTTTTAATTGAAGTATAGTGAATTTACAATGTTGTGTTAGTTTCTGGTGCACAGCAAAGTGATTCAATTATACGTATATATATTCTATTTCATATTCTTTTCCATTATAGTTTATTACAAGATACTGAATATAGTTCCCTAATGTATACAGTAGGACCTTGTTACTTATCTATTTAATATATAGTAGTTGGTGTCCTTTAATCCTAAACTCCTAATTTATCCCTCCCCTGCTTTCCCCTTTGGCAACCATAAATTTGTTTTTTATGTCTGTGAGTTTGTTTCTGTTTTGTAAATAAGTTCATTTGTATCATATTTTAGAACCCACGTATAAGTGATATCATACGATTTTTGTCTTTCTCTCTCTGACTTAACTTCATTTAATATGATAACCTCTGGGTTCATCCGGTTTGCTACAAACGTTCAGGCCCAAATTCTTGATTCCTTTCATTCTCTCATAGCCCTCATTCTCAGAGAATAGAACCAAGGCCAGACTGCCAGTTCCTACCAGGTTTGTAATTAAAATCCAGGCATGCCTTGCTTTAAAACACACCTAGATTATACTGCTTTATTCTAATCCCATTAGCCTGAAGTGTAGTTCTGATTTGACTCTTGGAATTTGTACTGTAGTTTAGGAGTCCATGGACTGAGTAAATGTTTAGACATGAGATCACGTTCTTAATAAATTATTTCTCCTGGTTTCTAAGACTACAAAAATTGAAAATCTGAGTTAAACTTATTGAAAACATAATTAATCTTAGCTCAGGGCCCAGATTTTTGAAGACAAACAATTCCTTCCTAGGTTAGTTCTTCCACATTTCATGCATACATGTTGGGGGAAGAAAAATGGGGATGAGAGGAGTCCCAGAGAGGAGCCTCTTGCTCTGCTGCTTATTCTCTCCCTCGCAAAAGTACAGGATCAGAATGAAGGTCTTCCAATGGAAAGGCAGCTGATTTGGGGGGTTTAAGCAGGAGCTGAGGCAAAGCTGTGGATCTTTCTCCATGCACAAAGGAATGCAAACTCTTAAGTAAACCATGGTGAAAAACTTAAATTACTGATCAGAAAGGGGATTTAGCTTGTCAGGAGATTTGATTTTAATTTTAGTGTACACTTTCGGTACTTGTGTTTCTGTGTATATGTTTTTGTATAAGAAGAAGTCATACTTAGAGAACAAAAGCTGAACACTATATGTGCTATTTTAGTTATAATTTAGTTGTCAACTGGAACCTCCCTGGCCTTAGGAAATTTTGGTAAACTTAATTCAAATCCTCAATTTTCCAGCCTGATTAGAGTTTGCTTGGGACAGAGGGGGTTCCTGGAATGCGAGCTTTCCAATGCTAACATTGGAAAAATCCTACACAAATCACAAGTTGGTTACTCTGAGCTTGACTGAGTCCAGAGCCCTTGCTTAATTTTTTCTGCCTCCTTGTTGTGACTCCTCTATTCAGGCTTTCTCAATTCTACCCTGGGAGAACCTGCATCCAAATCTCCGTTCCTTCATGGATTTCCACAAAAGATTCACTTGGCGCCATGCATTTAAAGAAGTAAGCACCTTTCCTGAAGACTTAAAGGGTCAAATATTACACGGAGCGGCCTTTAACCATGTCTTTAGCATTTTAGCATCCGTCTCTTTCTTTCTATTCTCTTCAACAAAGCAGCAAATTTGTTCTCTTGTCTTATCCAGAGTATTTCTGACTCTCAAGGTCCTTGGTGGCAGGGGTCCCACATTTTATTTCGTAGGGTACACCAAGAAATTTTTTCAAGAAAGGTGGGTCTCATCTAAGAGGAAGTCTTTACCCAGCTACTTAGGGAATAAAATTGTGTCCATTACATTATATAATGAAGAATATTTTATACAAACATGGGCAAAAATTTTTGACCTGATTTGGGATTATAAAGCTGCCTTCCTTTTTTCCTCTTTCCTAAGATCTTGTAAGATGCAACTCTACCCCCAATTATACAATGCCATTTTTTTTCTTCTCTCCTGGAGCTTACCAGGAAGGACTAAACTGAGGATAGAGCTTAACTGTCTTCTTGTTTTAGGGACATCATGGAATTTTCCTCAGAGGTATGTGGCTTTATGCATTAACAAACCCCTCAGGATACTGGCTATTCGAGGGGGAATTGACTGTGCATCTTAAAAATCAAGTGATGCATCTTTCCTAAAGGAAGGCATTAAAGATTCAATTCTGGCTTGGACCAGAGGCAGTAATAATGAGGAAGTTGTCAAAACCATTCATCAGGAAGGGTCTAGAGGGAAGTGAGGTCAGATGGATGAGATTCTGGGTGGTCTAGGGCCTCTGAGTGAGGATTGTTTTGCTCTTCCTGGAGATTACACACCTGAGCAGGGATGGGAACCTGTTTGGGGTGGAGGTCAGAAGTCTCGCCTGGTTTCTAGTTCCTCTTATTCAGTATGTCTGGACTGTGGGAGAGTCACGGAGTGTTATTAATAGGGAAATTAACCAAGAGAAGTGGGAGACATGGGGAAGGGCACACATGGGAGATATAAAAGGTGGGTCAAGAGAGTATAAAATGTCTAGAAACTTCTAGAAGTCTCTGTCCAGGTCCCTATTTGAAAAGTTGTGCTTTGGTGACCAGAGAAGAAGAATAATAATAGTAGTAGTAGTAGTTGCATACTTACTATATGCTAGACATGGTGTTTAATGCACACACAGAGAGATGTTCAACCAGGGAAATGCAAATTGACACTACAATGTGATAGTGCTACAAATCCACTAGAATATCTAAAATGAAAATGTCAGAAAATACCAAATGTCGGTGAGGACGTGGAGCAACTGAACTCTCATACACTGCTAGCAGGGATTTAAATTGGAACAACCACTTTGGAAAGCTGATGGGCACAATCTGCTAAAACTGATACCCTCTGACCCAGAAATTCCACTTGACCCAGAATTGTATACATAGTTGCACCAAAAGACATGTACAAGAATTTTCATAGCAGCACTACTTACAATAGCCCCCAAATGGAAACACCTGAAATCTCCATCAAGAGTAGAATGGATAAATAAATCATAGAATATTTGCAAAATGGTCTAGTACACGGCAGTGAGAATGAATGAACTCTAACTATGTGTAGCACTATGTATGAATCTCATTTGCACCTCACAGTAACTCTGTGAGGTAGTTATTGTTATTCCATTTTACAGGTGAGAAAACTGAGCACAGAGAAGGTAAGTTATTGCCTAAGACCACACAACTAGGAAGAGGAGTAGCTGGGATTCAAACCCTGGCAGTTGAATTCCAACCCTTAACTACTATGTACCACTACCCCTAACCTCTAGCTGTACAAGCAGCAGGTACTTTGTGTGTGTGCTGCTTTAGTGTAACACACCCAGAGGCACAGGGTGAAGCTGGTACAGGTGGGCCCTGCAAGAGGCATCTACCAGCTAACTTTAATTACCGTGTGCCAGGCTGTGCTTCACCTAGAGTATAATGTTTAATGTTTAATCCTCACAACAGCCTTCATAGTGGGTACTCTTATTGGGTCCATTTTTACAAATGGGGAAACAGGTATGGAGAGGTAAACCAATTGACTAAGGTCATATCGCTGGTATGTGGTAGAGTCAGGATGCCAAGCCAAGTCTGTGTGCTACAGAGTCTGTGCCCTTCACCATCCCACCACGTGCCTCTCTTCAGCAACAACCAGGAAAGCAAAGCTGCAGGGCCTACATCCTAACAGGAACTGCTGCTCCTGGTTACAGAGCTTGAGTTCTTTGAGCTATATCAACTGACGAAAACAATGAGAATTTGAGACCAAACCCTGAGGTTTCATGAGGCCATTTGACTTTTAAGCAAAGTATCTGCCATAGGTTATTTTCACCCACCTTCAAGGGAAAAAGAAGCCTGCATTTCCATGGCTTTGACCACATCTTCCTGGAAACAAAAAAGATGCATAGAAATCTCTGCAGCTTTTGAAGTTATGCCAAAGTGCTCCCAGGCAGGCATTGAGCATGGCCCCCTTTTAACAGCCAGAGCTGAGAGGACCTGTACTGGGGAGAAAGGAAGCGTTACTTAGCAGATGGGTGCGTGTGGAATTCCTTGGTGAATTCTTTTTTTTTTTCTTGCTTATTTATTTTTTTAATTTTTTAATTTTTTTTATTAGTTTCTGCTTTATTACAAAGTGAATCAGTCATACATACACATCTGTTCCCACATCCCTTCCCTCATGCATCTCCCTCCCTCCCACCCTCCCCATCCCACCCCTCCAGGCGGTCACAAAGCACCGAGCTGATCTCCCTGTGCTCTGCGGCTGCTTCCCACTATCTATCTACCTTACGTTTGGTAGTGTATATATGTCCGTGCCTCTCTTTCGCTTTGTCACAGCTTACCCTTCCCCCTCCCCATATCCTCAAGTCCATTCTCAAGTAGGTCTGTGTCTTTATTCCCGTTTTACCCCTAGGTTCTTCATGACATTTTTTTTTTTAACTCCGTATATATGTGTTAGCATACGGTATTTGTCTTTCTCTTTCTGACTTACTTCACTCTGTATGACAGACTCTAGGTCTATCCACCTCATTACAAATAGCTCAGTTTCGTTTCTTTTTATGGCTGAGTAATATTCCATTGTATATATGTGCCACATCTTCTTTATCCATTCATCCGATGATGGACACTTAGGTTGTTTCCAGCTCCGGGCTATTGTGAATAGAGCTGCAATGAACATTTTGGTACATGTCTCTTTTTGAATTATGGTTTTCTCAGGGTATATGCCCAGTAGTGGGATTGCTGGGTCATATGGTAGTTCTATTTTTAGTTTTTTAAGGAACCTCCATACTGTTCTCCATAGTGGCTGTACCGATTCACATTCCCACCGGCAGTGCAAGAGTGTTCCCTTTTCTCCACACCCATCATCAAGAAATCTAGAAACAAGAAATGCTGGAGAGGGTGTCCTTGGTGAATTCTGAAACAGGCACGGGCCTGCACCCCACGGTTCTCTAACCAGAGGAGGCCTGAACACTGGCAACCTCTAGCCAAGAAACAGATGCCAGGCCTTCCTGAATTGCCAAGAGCAGAAGACATCGGGGACTCAGGTTCTTTTGCTTGAATGTGTTGATGGAAGGGTGAGAAGGTAGGAGAGTTGGGGCATTTTTTATATTTCTTCCTGAGTGTAGAGTTTCATCATCTCCAGCTGGAATCATTACAGTAGCTTCTTACCTGGTCTCCCTAACTGTAGCCTTTCTCCTCCCTGATTGACCTTCCTCACAGCCCGCAGGTAGTAAGTCCATACCTGAAACTCTGGCTGCCACTTCCCCAAGTACACTGTGCAGTTGAATGTTGCCATGTCTTTGCAAATGCTGAATCCTCCCACTTAACATGGCATGAGCCTACTTATCTTTTTTTATTTGGCCGTGCTGTGCGCCACGTGGGATCTTAGTTCTCCAGCCGGGGATCAAACCCACATCCCCTGCATGGGAAGTGTGGCATCTTAACCACTGGACCACCAGGGAAGTCTGAACCTACTTATCTCTGAAGCCCCAGTTCAAAGCTCAGTCTTTGATATGGCCCTCCCTGACCACCTTCCTAGATAAAAGGAAGTCACTGTTAACTCCTTAGCCACTCCCAAAATGATTTTTTTTTTTTTTTGCATTTTAACACATAACATCTCTGCTCTAACCATGTACTGTAATCATTTGCCATCCTGTCTCTAGTGTAGACTGTGGGCGTCTTATGGGCAGGAGCTGTGGTGTATTCCTCCCCATATCCCTAGCACCTCACAGTACACAGCTTGTCTAAGTGCTGAGTAAACATTTGTTGGATGAAATCCGAAAGCACAGAGCTTTGAGGTACGCGATCATAGTGTTTACAGCCCTGACGCAGTCACTGGAAAACAAAATGCTCTTCTCAGGTCAGCGTTCCCCTCTGCTGTCATATTGCTATCGCACCCACATGTGCCCCTTCTTAATTTCAACATAAGTACCAGAAACTCTAGGTTTTAAGGGTAGGCAATGAGCTGCTTTCCTCCATGTCAGTTTTCTCATTCAGGTGGGTGGTGGGGAGGTCACAGAGTTAGCAGGGATGAGGTCTAATGTAATGGAGTATTTGTGGGTGGGGAACAAGAACTTATTAGTTCCCTGTGCCCCCAGCTACCATGATGGGTTAGCAGATATCAAAAGCTTGAATAAGGGACTTCCCTGGTGGTGCAGTGGTTGGGAGTCCGCCTGCCAGTGCGGGGGACACAGGTTCAAGCCCTGGGCCGGGAGGATCCCACATGCCGTGTTGCAGCTAAGCCCACGAGCCACAACTACTGAGCCCACGTGCCACAACTACTGAGACCTGTGTGCCTAGAGCCTGTGCTCCACAACAAGAGAAGCCACTGCAATGAGAAGCCCAAACAGCACAACGAAGAGTAGCCCCTGCTCGCCACAACTAGAGAAAGCCTGCGTGCAGCAAGGAAGACCCAGTGCAGCCATAAATAAATAATTAATTTGAAAAGAAAAGCTTTAATAAGCAAACTTTAAAACAACAGATTGTATTTTTTAGAACAGTTAACTAAAGTGTATCACTTACTCAGATTTTCTTAGTTTTTTTTTTTTTTTGCGGTACGCGGGCCTCTCACTGTTGTGGCCTCTCCCTTTGCGGAGCACAGGCTCTGGACACGCAGGCTCAGCGGCCATGGCTCATAGGCCCAGCCGCTCCGCGGCATGTGGGATCTTCCAGGACCAGGGCACGAACCTGTGTCCCCTGCATTGGCAGGCGGACTCTCAACCACTGTGCCACGAGGGAAGCCCAGATTTTCTTAGTTTTCACGTAATGTCATTTTCTGTTCCAACATGCTACCCAGGATAACACATTACATTGAGTAATCCTGTTTATGTGGGCTTCTCTCTGTTGTGACAGTTTCTCAGACTTTGTTTTGGATGACCGTGACAACCTTGAGAAGCACTGGTCGTGTGTATTGTAGTATGTCCCTCTATTGGAATTTGATGTTTTTTCTCATGTTAGACTGGGGTTATGGGTTTTGGGGAGGAAGATCACAGAGGTAAAGTGTCATTTTCATCATGTCATGTCAATAGTATAAGCAAACTTTAAAAAATGTGAGCATATAATTACCCTTCCCTGTCCTCAAACTTGTGTTCCCTTCTGTATTTCCTATCTCGATTAATGGCATCATCACACACACAGTCATGCAGACTAGAAACTGCATCTACTCTTTCTTCTCCATCCTCCATCCGACTAGCCATCAGTTACTAAGGTGCTTCTGCCCCCGTAGCTCTGTGCTTTCCCCCTTCTCTCATTCACACTGTCTCTGGTTTATTCTGTGCTGTTTTTTCCACAAGGTATAACCATTGTTCTCTAACTAGTCTCCCTGATTACATTTCCTTTCCTCTACACTTCATTATTCCTGTTACTGTCAGTTAACTGTTGGTCTACGTCAGCTCCATCTTCAGAAATCTCAGAATGGTTCCTCACACCCAATAATGTTTAAATTTCTAGATGTGGAATTCAAGGCTCTTCTGGTGCTAGCGCCAAATGACCTTGTTTGCCACAGTAAATATTAGTTACCTTACTCTATATTTATTGGTTTGGGGGAATTAATTTATCTCAAAAATAAATGGGTGTTTTCTTAAGGTCATTTTTCCCCCAGAAGAGTAAATGAAATGATGTGAGCATGTGTGTGGGGGGTGTGTGTGTGTGTGTGTGCTCACGTGCACATGAGTGATGTGTACACCTCACTGGGGATGTGTACCTCTCCCAGTCATGGCTTTATCTGGGAAAAAGAGCTACCCATGGCTTAAAGTCTGGTATGAATAGGACCAGTCCACTTGCTGCATAGTTTCTATCAAGTCAGAAAAGATGAGAGGGGAAAAGAAGGTGAGGAGAAAATAAAATACACTTTCCCAGAAGTGTGTGTAGGTGTTTAACAAAGCATCCACTCATTTTCCTGTTTTTAGTGGCTTAAAACAGCAGCATCTATTACCTCACAGTTTCTGTGGGGCAGGAATCCCAGCTCCCCTGGCTCAGAGTTTCTCACAGGCTGCAATCAAGGTATTAGCTTCTTCACTCATTGTTTTGCACTTCAATCACAAACACTTTCTAAAATTCACTGGCTAAAACCTCAAGTACTTCAAACTTTAATGCAGAGAGCTTTTGTCATACTCCGGGAATAGCATTTAAATGTAAATTGAATTCCTTCTTGCCTAGGAGAGCCAGTTGTCCATGTCACAAGATGTGAAATGAGTCTATTGTGCTTGTTTGTATAATATGGCTGTCCTAAATTTTAATGAGCAAAAGAAATTGGCTTTCAAATTCCATCTGCGAATTATTCATATAAGTCCACAGTCTTCATTATTAAAGTTTAAGTGCACAAGCAATTTGTGAAGTCTCTTGGGCAGCCTGGTGAGGAATGCGTAAGGCAATCTAGACCAGGGACCATTTTCGTGCCCAACACTAGACAAAGAGAAGGGCTAACAGAGGTGCGGAAACAAGAGTGGGGAGAGCAGGAACCACGGGTCCGAGAGTGCTCACAAGCAAGACTTTGGATAAGTCATTGGCTTAATAAGTCAGGAAGACCAATGCTCTCTTTGCATAGTTATGCATATTGAACTGTTAACAGCTCAGTGAAGCTGTGTTATGGGGAAAAGGCAGAGACTGTGCAGATATCATCACCACTGATGTGGAAATTTTTTATCTCCTGAGCTCCTAAATAATGAAATTGTTTTCCTGAGAGTGGAACAAGAACTGTTATTTTGGGATGGGAAACATCCGCAGCTCATCTGATAAGAGCTGCAACTGGTGTTTTTGCACTCTCTGGAAATCCCATTTATCCACAGTATAGAGTGCTTCAATCTCACATGACTTTGATAACTCTGTGTTGCCAGCTGCAGAGGTAAAGGCAGTTTATTAAGGGTTTAGGTGGTAAGGTGCAGACACTGGCAGACCAAGACAGTTGGTGAGGAATAGGAAGAACACATGGACAGAACACATCATATAATTCCACTCTATCCATGTGGACTTCGACTTTATGTCCTCATCTTCATTTTGGCTCTCAAGAAATACACACACACACACACACACACACATACACACACAGCACTATCCACCCATGTATGTATCTATCAGCCATGTTCCTCTGCTAGGTTCCCAATTTTGCCCTCATTAGTAGAATAGCTAAGAATATTTTGAAGTACTCCTTTTTGGTGTATTATCCATGGCACAACTACCTTTATTAGTGCAAGTGGGCAATATTTGATTGTATAAATAGCCATGTTGCTACTACTCTATTTTAATTTTTATTTCTCCTTTTTTTTTTTCTGTCTCTGTCGGGGATTATTTTCTTAAATTCTAGCATAATTTTAGATTTTACCTTGTTGTTCATTCGCCACCAAAAGTTGTTGCCCTCAGTTTTCAAAGTCATAACCATCTCTAGAGGGTCAGCAGCTAGGACCAAATCATATTGGGGTCATCCTTGGCTGCCATTAACCCCTCTGATATGTCCATCTGCTTTTCTAATGAGGCCTGGGGCTGAGGACTCTCTGAAGCCTCAGAGTTGGTCTAATGAGAAGACAAGGGCAATGGGGTACTTTCAAATTGGACTTGCTTGTCTTCTCCTAACATTCAGCCTGGACAGCTAATGAAAGACCACTGGCTCAGTGTCTGCTTCCTGCTGACCCCCTTCCCATGTCATTATCGTGGAGGTTGTACCCTTTTATGTTTAGTCTAGCCGAAAAATGAACAACTGAGAATTTTCCTCTCTTATCCCTAGTATCTGACACAGTTGATACAGTCTTGAATATATAGGTGTTTGAGAAATTTGTGCTTAAATGAATGAATGGATGAGTTCTTATATATTCCTCTCCATTTCTGTAACAGGGTATAATTATCAGAGCAAAATTATTATAGGGACTCAAATCAAACCTTTCTTTCTTCTCTTCTAGGTCATCTGGGCATTTCACAGATCCTTCCTCATTTTGCCAGAAGAGAGAGTATGAGATTTGTCGCGACCCTTTCCCTCTAAAGTCAACGTTATAGCCCACCTCCATTTTCTCCGGTATATGTAGTTCTGGCTCTGTTGCTTTCAATTCTTTGGTTCCAGGTATCTAAGACTAAGTTTTATCTCAGGATTTGTCATCTTCACCGTGGTGAAGCCCTGACGAGCTGTTTATGGGCATGTTGTGGCCCCCATATGGAAGCCTCACCCCTCCTTTTCCTCTGCTCTCTAGGGCTCTTGCTCATTCACAGCAGCATCACCAGTGCCTGGCATGGAGTACATACGCATGAATAGCTGTGAATATGTTAAATGGATAGATGATGGGGTTGTGAGCTTTCAGTGGCCCCCCCAGTGACTGGCATGATCTGTTCTAGAGTGAAGATTCAATACAATATTTGATGAATCCATCAGAGGCATATTAATAAGTGAATCAGAATTTTACTGGTCCTTCAGTGGCCACTTTAGTTCAACCTCTCCTGAAGCTTTACTCACAACTGCAGCCAACGATGGTCTTGCCCTTCTGAACCACCCTTGTATTCGTTGAATGTAATAATGTAGGTTATTACAGTGCTATTTTGTGACGTCTTACACATTAATATTTGCATGTCTATGTGCCTTCTCTCCCAGTGACTTTATAGTATCATTTTCTAGAGTGAATAGGTAGTTCAGTTTTTTTTCCTCTAGCATGGTTGATGTAAATCGGTGTATTTATTATTGAGAGTTGCATGTATTTGTCTGCTACCTCACAAATAGACACATTCGCTCTTTGTGGTACTGCTACACCTTTGGGCCCTACAAACACAGGGATTCTATTATGTGAGATTTTCATCAAAAAAAAGGAGAAAAAACATAGTGCGTCTATAATTGTATAACTGCATTATCAAGTATTTTCCTAATAGGAGATGATTTTTACTTTGCCGGGATATTGACAAGAACCAGATCCTCTGCCGACAGTTAATTGTGCAGGCCTGATGACTGGAAGAATTTTTCACGCACTAGCTCTGGCTCCACCTCTTTTAAACTGTAGGTCTTCTCTACCACATAATTTTGGTTCCAGAGCTGCATGACACTTTCATATCATGAATCAATCCCAGATCCTGGGTGTTCACATCTACTATTCTTTAAATTGTGTCCCAAGGCCAACAGACACAGCAAGTGTCTGGTGTCTTCTCTTGACAAGTGTTTCTCTCTGGGGCTCCTCTTGACAGTTCATCACTGGCGGTATATTCCCATTGGCTGTTCTTGGATTTGCGTTTTTAGGAAGTCCAAGACAGAACAAAATCTGATTTTAAACTCTCTTCCAACCCAGACATTGACTCTACTGACTAAGGACATGAGGTCATCCTTAGGGCCTGCGATAAGATATATTTTCCCCCTACAAGCAAAACAGTGGGTAATTAAACATGGTGCGGACAGTTTTTGTTCCTAGGCCCTGTAATAGAATTGTAATTAGTCTTTAATTGTTGAGCTGAGTTTGATGTCCTAGCAGGAGAAGTTCAGTTCTACAAATTGAATAAATATAAATCACTGATATCAGAGGGACAGGCATGGAAGATGGAGTGCCACAAAGAACCAGGTGGGGAAACTGGGAGTTGTGTCATCTTGGTTAAGACCTTAGACTCAAGTCAGACAGACCTAAGTCCTGCCACTTACTGCCTGTGTGATTTGGGGCAAGTCACTTATGCTTTGTGAGCTTCTGTTCCTCACTTGTGAAATGAAGAGAATAACCCCATGGGGTCGTGAGGATTCATGTGTAAAGCACTCTGCACAGAAGCACACAGTAAGCACTTCAGAAATGTTGGGTACCATTTATTTGCTTCTAATGTTTCTCTCTCGTCTAGTTCTATCTAGATACATAGATAGATATCTCATATCTTTGGTTGTTTAAACCTTTTCCCTGAATCCAGCTTCTTTAGCCGTTTTTCAAAAACAACTCTTTTGACAGCAGGGGCCAGGGCTTAGTCATTTCCTGCCCATAGTGCCTCAAAGCAGCACTTTGCACATAATAATCCCTCCCATTCATTCAGTAATTTACTATTTCCAAGTGTTTTCCCCTGCTGTATCACTCAGTCTTGAAAACCACGCTCTGATGGCTGTGGCGGTGTCCCCCGAGCTCACCGTGCTCAGCCCTTCTGCTGCCTCTCATCCAGCCGGTGCCCAGCAGAGGGCCGCCACACTAGAGGCGCCTCCTTTGAAGATGCCTGGCTGCCCCTGGTGTCATTCAGATCTTACCACTGAGCTCACCTCTCCAGAGAGGCCTCTGGCCCATCAGCTCAGTCATTCTCCATCAGCACATCCTACTTTACTATTTCAAGCGCTTTTCCCATCTGATACTTTTACTTGTTTGTTTATTTTTTATCCAACTTCTCGTGCTAGAATATAGGTTTTGTGAGAGCAGAAATATCCTCTCTCTCCTTAGAGTGTGCATGTTCAACAGGGGCGATAATATCCCTAGGGGGCCAAAAGGGGACTGTGGCAGTAGACCAAGGCGAGATACGACGCTGGCTCGGGACGGAGCGGTGGCCGGGCGGTTGGGAAGAAGTGGGGAGATGTGCAGAGATGAAGAAGTGACAAATCAGAGGCAAAGAGAGCTGATCCAAACATGGTAAACGAACAGGATGTGGAGGAAAGGTCTGAAAAATGAAGTCTGGCGCCTGGATGTTTGAAGAACTCCCATGTAGTAGATGGCTTCTGGGGACTCTGCCCAGCCCACCTTCACTTTCTTGAGAACTGACAACCACCCTCCACACCGGAGTGGCCCTGGCAGCCGTGTTCATCCACTGTGACTCATCTCTCTGGCAGAAGTGAATGGGCGCAGGGGATATGTTTTTGTCCATGAGTCAGCCTAAACCAGTCAGATTTTCTCTCCCAAGAATTTGGAATGAAAACCTAGTGTTCTTGTTTCTTAAGGCTGCTGCAACAAATCACCACCAACTGTGTGGCTTCCAATGGTAGAAATTTATTCTCTCACAGTCTGGAGGCCAGAAGTCTGAAATCAAGGCATAGGCAGGGCCGCACTTACTTTGGAGGCTCTGGGGGAGAATCCTTCCTTGCCTCTTCCAATTTCTAGTGGTTGTTGGCAGTCCTTGGCTTCCTTGGCCATATCTCTTCAAGCGTTGCCTTTGTGGTCTCATTGCTGTTTGCCCTTTACGTGTCTGTGTCTTCTCCTGTTCTGTCTCTTACAAGGTCAGTGGATTTAGGGTCCACTTGGGTAATTCATGATATCTTAAGACTCTTAATTACAGCTGCAAACACCCTTTTTCTAAATAATATTTACAGGATCTGGGTTTTGGGACACAGACACATCGTTTTTGGAGCCACCATTAACCCACCACACTTAGAGACTTAGAGATGCATGGGAACTGAGAGGATGGATACGTGGGGCACTGGGATGACTATTTTGTAAGATTTGGCTGGAAAAGTAGAGAAAGATAGGTCTACGGTAAAGGAGAAAAATGACATAGATGTAGAGAGAGAAGCAGAAACAAAGGAATGTTTGGGCCCAGAGAGAGATATGTAGACAGAGGAACCAGCCCTACTTTGGCTTAACTTTCCATTCCTTGGTTCCTGTTGCCCAGGAAGTCCAGCCGCCCTCAGGTTCTATGACTTAGTTGAATTCTTCAACAGATTCTCCTATTTGTTTACGCTAGTCAGAGTAGATTTCTCTAATCTGCAGCCAGGAGCCTTGACAAAGGCCAAATAGCAGAAGGGAGGGGAAGTGAGTCTCAATTTTGGCAGACCTTCAGCCTTCTTAAGGCAGTGATTTATGCCACCCCACCCAACATCAACAGGAAATTCTGATGGTGGCTACTCACAACATGAGGCTGATTAGATTTTTTTAATGTAAATCAGAAGGTTTATTTACCTCACTGTCCCAGAGTGTGAAGAAGTAAAATTTTTTCTTACAATAATTCCACTCTACACACTACTCACAGCACTTGAAAGAACCGTGTGTTCCATTTTGAGCAATGATGAAGGAGGACATTGGCCCAATGGCATTTGTCCTATGAAGCATGACTAGGATGTAAAGGGGCTAGAAATCATACCACATGAGAAACTGCTTATGGGACTTAGGCAGGTTAGTCTGAAAAATGGAGTATTTGGAAGGCTATGGTGGGTGGGTTTTTTTTTTTTTTTTTTTGTGGTACGCGGGCCTCTCACTGTTGTGGCCTCTCCCGTTGCGGAGCACAGGCTCCGGACGCGCAGGCTCAGCAGCCATGGCTCACGGGCCCAGCCGCTCCGTGGCATGTGGGATCCTCCCGGACCGGGGCACGAACCCGCGTCTCCTGCATCGGCAGGCGGACTCCCAACCACTGCGCCACCAGGGAAGCCCTGGTGGGTGGTTTTTAAACTGGAAGGATTGTCATGTAAAAGAGAAACTATTATTGGGAGTCACATTCTGGGTTAATTCAGGAAGAGATTTCCAAAAAATTTTACCTCTTCAGAAATGGATTGGCATGATGCTTGATCTTAGGTTTAAGAAGATGTGAGAAGTAAGCATCCTAAAAAAGACTCTGAGCCCGTTGAGAGTAGGGACTGCATTTTATTTTCTGGGTATACTCAGTACCTAACATAATGTTTAGTGCTTAGTGAGTTCTCAGTCAAAGCTTGGTAAATGGGAGAATGAAGAGCAGGAGTTTCAACAGAGACTGAGTGTCTTAGTTGATTTGAGCTGCTGTAACAAAAACACCAGAGACTGGGTGGCTTAAACAATAGACATTCATTTTTCACGGTTCTGGAGGCTGTGAAGTCCAAGATCAAGGTACTGGCAGGTTCAGTGTCTGGTGAGAGCCCACTTCCTTGTTCATAAGGAAAGACACTTCACTGTGTGAGGACACTGTGTGAGGACACTTCACTGTGTCCTCACAGTGAGAAGATGGCGTTTCTTCTCACTTCCTCCTCACATGGAGGAAGGGGTGAGGGAACTTGCTGAGGTCTCTTTTTACAAAGGCATTAATCCCATTCATGAAGGCTTCACCTTCATGACCTAATCACCTCTCAAAGGCCCACCTCCTAATACCATCACACTGGGGATTAGTGAATTTTGAATTTTGAGTAATGACACAAACATTCTGTCTCTAGCACTGGATGACTATTGAGAGGTGATGTCAAAAAGAAGACGGGACTGAAGGATGGTGACAATATTAGCAAGAATGATAGCTTTCATTTGTTAGGCCCTTGGTTTATGTTATTATCTTACTTAATCTTCAACAGTTCTGTGGGGTGGTTGCCCCTATTTTATAGATGTGGGAGCTGCATGAAGCACAGAGAGGTTAAGTAGCAATCTCCACACAAGGAATAAGTTCAGAACTGGAGTCATCTCATACTAGTAAGAAAATTACTGCTCATGTATTGAGCAACTACTATGTTCTAAGAATTTTATACACATTGAGCTCTAAGGCTCTTTACCATGGTGAGTCCATGATTTCTGGGTATCTGCCTCTCAGCTTCTTGCCCAGTGCCCTCCTCTGCATGGGTCCCATGGACCAGGATTGCTGAGGTGGGCTTGGTGTCTTGGGGCCTTTAGGGTTACTGGCATACTTCATTCTGAAGTCTGAAGAAGTCTCTGTCTTCACAGTCTTGTCTGCTCATTGACCCAATTATCTGCTCACACCTTGGAAAGGACAAGGCCCTGGCCTCACCTCTCACATCCGATCCAAATGTGAGTTTCTTTGGGGGTCAGGTAGCTTAGGAATGGAGAAGTCTTCATACTTCCTGTTAGCCTTTTTGGTTGAAGGGACATGTAAGTTAACAAAAATGATTCCTAAATTTGATCTACTTTTTAATATCATAATTAGCGTTCAGTTGGATATCCATTTCTGGATATTTTTTGTTTGTTTGTTTTTCCCTGTGTTTGACTGCATGCCCGTCTCTCTGGCACTGAGAACAAAGTAGGCTTCCATCTTTGTGCACCAGCTGCAAATGGGCCCTGAGGGAGTAGCGGCCATGGTCACTGGCTTCAGGTCTCAGCAGCCCTGGCAAGGCCTCTGGGGATGGGGGCTTAGATGCTAGTCTTAGGTCTGAGGCTGAGGTGCTATGTGACTAGATAATCTATTTTCCTATGATAGTATGCACTTTAATCCTTAACTTTATACATCTTCTGCTGTTCTGTACTCTTCAAGTATAACACATGTTGCTGCCTATATAGCCTGTCTCATATTTGTTACGTAACCCGAAAGTCAAGCAAGCATGACTTGTGGGCCGCAGTCATAAAGCAGCTTATTGTTTTTCTTCTAGTCTCTCTTTAAAATGTCTCTGTGGGGCAGATTGCTTTCCAGCCTCTGGGTTAACTCAGTCAGGTGCCAAGACTTTGATGGACCCTCTTGGGTGTCAGAACACAGTCTCAATATGTTCTGTCCAAGGTGATAATCAAAAGTTTTAACTTAAAATTATGGCTCCCTCCTTTTTTAGTTTGGGCCTGCTGCAAGCAGGAAACCTGCAGTTGGGGAATGAAAGCATCATCACTTTCTGCTTTCTTTCCTATTGTCTTCCAATTGGGTTTATTGCCAGCTGCTATACCTGTGCCCCCAGCTGGGTAACTAACTGTTTTCTGGCTCCTCTGGGATTAGATTAGGAGGAGGGAAGAGAGGAAAAAAGGCGTTAAGGAAGTTGTTACTTGTCTGTTACTGCTGTGATTAGAATACTTCCTCTTGTGGGGTACTTTCAAGAGTCAGAAAACTTACCCTCACCACTGGGCATCTGTACCCTGCAGTTCTCTTAGTGGGGGTCAAATGCATCTCTCTTTTAGCTGGATCTTTGCTTTTCCTTGGCCCCTAGGAACCTGACAGTACCATTAGCTTCCCTGCGCTGAGGTGTCTTATCTCACCAATTTCTCTACCCTACACATTTCTCAAGAGAAATCTGTAGCACCATAGAAAGCACTCATGCATTTTTTACCCTTGATAAACCCTGGGGGAAGGTGATGGGTTATTCCCAACCAAGCAATTCTTCCTTTGCTCTGCTGTCTGCCTGCTAGTCCGCTCATGTCTTGCTCTTTAGAACAATTAGGTGGGATTCAGACACAAGCCCACTGTGCCCCCTAGTAACTTAAACTTACTGAGTGGTGCCCTCAAACTCCTATTTTTTTGGACTAGAGTTTAGGAAGTGGGGCTCACAGCTCAGGTCTCTTTGAAGAAATCCTCCTTAATCACCTACTCTTGCCTCTTTTATACACTCCATGTGTGAAAGGCTTAAGAGTTGTCTATCCTGTTTTCTTTGTAAGTTCTTAGTCTAGTTCCTCTATTTGAAATTTGCTACCTACCGTGCCTCCACTGAAAAGTCTGTTTTAACATCTGTAATAAGATAGCACTTGTTTAGTCAACTAGCATTAAGCTCTCAGTAGACCAGTGCTGTCCAATAGAAAAATAATGCAAGCCACATATGTAATTTAATGTTTTCTAGCAGATTAAAAAAAGGAACAAGTGAGATTAATTTTAATAATAATCTTATTTAATCCAGTATATCCAAAATGTTATCCTTTCAACACGAAATCAGTGTTGAAAATTATTGAGATATTTTACATTCTCATTTTGCACAGTCTTTGAAATGCAGAGTTTATGCTTGCCCCACATTCCAATTCAGGCCAACCACATATCAAGTGGTCAGTGGTCACAGGTGTCTAGTGGCTACTGTAATGGACAGCATGGCAGTAGACTGTAAGCTCTACAGGCAAGACTGGTGTTGTCCTTGCCTTGTCATTGCTACTGTATACACCTCCTGCATACACCACAGTGCTTGGTATATAGTAGGTATTCAAATTTGTGAAACTGAAATATATTAAATGAAGAAATTGTCAAGGAAATTGTTCAACAGCTTCCCACAGCACTTAAGGTCTAAATCATTCAAGTCTGCACACATTTAGTTTGCCCACGTAGTTTGTAAGTCATTTATTCCACAAGCATTTAAGCTCTATGAAGGCAGAGATGTCTTTGTCTTGACCTCACCATCTATCCCAGTCGCTAGTATTGTAAAATGAAGATTGATGTAGTCAACAGATACTTATTTAGTGTCCATGCTGGGCTAGTTATTTTAGGTGCTGGGATACCCTCTTGAACAATGTAGACACAGTCTTTGCCTTCATGGAGCTCACAGACAATAAAATGTAACAAGGACTGAGAAGGAAATAACTAGGGTTATGTGATAGGGTGTAACTAGGGGGCAGGAGAGCAAGGGAGTAGGGAGAAGTAGCCAGGCCTTCAAAGAGCTAGGGGAAGGGCCATCTGACTCTGTCTTACCACAGTCCTACAGGCTCTCTCCTTTTCAGCCATAGTGGCCTTTCCTTTTCTCTAACACCCCATATTCATTTATTTTAACTTTCTGTTTCCTCTGCCTGTGTTGCTGTCTTCCTTGCTCTTGTATAGGTGTTGTCTTCTCATGTCTCAGCTCAAATACCATCTCCTCAGTGTGAACTTCCCTGACCATCCTTTCTAAAGGGCTCATCACTTTAGACACTCTCCATGTCCCAAATTTTGTTTATTACCATATTCTGAAATGATCTTATCTGTTCATCTGTTGTCTCCCACGCCATAAGGAGAGCTCTAAGAAATTAGCGACTCTGTCTTGACACTTTCTATCTTCCAGTGGCTAGGAAAGTGTCTCTATGGTAAATGTACGACCCATAATTAGTGATCAATAGATAATTTATTGAATGAATGAATAAAGGTCAAGAGTTAAAGTCTTTGGGTGGTGTCTCAAGGTGGTGTCTCATTTGAATGAGGCCACAGTCTTAATGGAGTCTGGGAAGAACGGCACTATTTTTTATCTTAAGTCTCTGAGAAGGAAGATGGGGGTAAATGCATACAGCAGTTATTCTTTTGGACTTTCTTGGGCATCCGGTAACCTGGTTTCTGGTTCTGGCTCCTTTAAGACTCTACAGTTATGGAGCATCCTACTGGGTAAATGTACATACGTTTTTGCGTGTAACTTAATGGTTCACAGACCTCCTGAAGAGGTAAAAGTACCCTTAAGTTAAAAATTCCTGTAGAAATAAGGACCCTCACAGCAACACCGGCAGGAAAATGTTAAATAAGATAATGCATGATGTGTTTAAAGAACTAGGACAGGTGCCTGGTGAAGGGTGCCTTTGGGGAGAGAGGGTGTCCGAAGAATTTCTAGAAACCCAGTGCTTTCCAAGTGTTTCTGGCGGTTGCTACGGACGCTTGCCTTCTCCAATCATCGAGCGGCTTGCTAAGCTGTGCGGCGCTCCGTGGTTGCTGCGGCAACGGATGGCAACAGCTGTGCGAACAGGCTGCACCGGAGGAGGGCCCGCCGCTTGGAGCCGGGTGGGGAAGCCCTTGCTGCTGCGTCTGTGAGTTGGACGCGGGGTCTTGGTGGGGAACGGGGGGCGGAATGGACAGGGGGTGGGGGTTGAACGGGGTCGGGGGGTCCTCGCAGTGATTGTGGGGTCACAGTATGAGGGGCCTGGGGGCTGGCTGGGGCGTCCCCTCGTGTTCCAGCCGTTTGTCCCAGGGGTTCACCAAGGTTTCCAGATCCCATCCCTCCCCAGCCTCCTCTGGCCCTTTCTCCTCACCTCCATTAAAATAGCGGAACCTCAAATTTCTGTTCTTGGGATTCCCCAGCCAGACTACCTGTTTGGGTAGGGGCAGGCATCACCCTGGACAGAGACTGAGGAGTTCACCTTCTAACTTCTAATTAGCCGTGAGGCCTTGGGCAAGTCATTTTCTGTATTTCCTTACCAGGAAAATGGGGTGCCATGCTCCCCTCCTCTGCCTCCTCCCCTTTTCTCAGGATGACTGTGAGGATCAAATGCATGGCTAGTATACCCTCAGATATGCTTTACCTGTGTGGTCTTGTTTCAATAGCCACACCTGTGAAGTGACTGTGATGATTAACTGCCCTTTAGAGTTCAGCAGTCTAGGTTCAGAAAGTGTTCCATGATCAGGGCTGTTGGTATGACTCTTAACCACCACCTATGCTGACCACCTGGTGTCCTGTCCTCTACGTGTGCTCACCTGTTTAGCTTAGGTTTCTTGCTCCCTGCCTGTATTGGGTCTTGGCCTTTTCACTTCAGAATACTTCAACCAGTATGTATTTTATCAAGATGATTCCTTCCCACTCTCCTTTTCTTTACTCCTTAAAGTAATTGAGATCCTACTTCATGTTTAGTAATAACCTAGGTGTTTGCAGGAAAAAAATGTTAAGACAGGATCTGTGCCCTTGATGAACTTATATAGTGGAGTCATGTTTTACTGTATTAGGTTTGGAGTCAGTGCTAACGTCAAAGTTGAACGCAGTCAAAAATATCCCTGGAAAATTCTTTAAATCACCTCTGAGCAACCTAATTCAGAAATTGAATCATTGAAAAGCTTTAATTCTGGGAACATTTAAACACATTTCACACAGTTCTAATTTATAGACCTTTCCTTTTTGTCACCATAAATTAGTGGAAGGATAAATCTGTTCCATTATGTCATTGTCATCTAAATTTTGCTGTGGCCCTCATTTCATTCTTGAGTTTCTTCCTTGAGAATGTTGACGAGGCTATCACCATTACGTGGCTACCTGGACTTCACTCTTTGCTTGGGGGGCTGTTAAAGCTTTGGAATCATTCACGCACCCATCTCGGTCTCCCCAGTCTGCACTGGACTGACTTTTAAGCATTCTTGAAATTGGCACACTAGCATTTTCAGGACTACCATCTCACCTCATTCTACAGCCCACTGACTGGAACAGCAAAGACAATCACCCAACTATTTTTTTTGTGTGTGTGTGTGTGTGTGGTACACGGGCCTCTCACTGCCGTGGCCTCTCCCGTTGCGGAGCACAGGCTCCGGACGCGCAGGCCCAGCAGCCATGGCTCACGGGCCTAGCTGCTCCGCGGCACGTGGGATCCTCCCGGACCGGGTCACGAACCCGCGTCCCCTGCATCAGCAGGCGGACTCCCAACCACTGCGCCACCAGGGAAGCCCACCCAACTATTTTAAAGGTTATTTTTTTGTCTTTTGATTCAGTTAAATATGAGTAAACTGAAGTTCCATCATCCGCATTGATGTAACTCTCTTGAGGTCTTATTGTAGAGATTGTACTTGCCCTGCATAGGCATCAACACTTGATATTATCAGTCTCTTAAAACTTTGTCTTTCTTACGGGAAAATAATGTTTACCACTTTGTTGTAATTTACATTTGCCAGCTTACTAGTGAGATCAAGCAATTTATGATTATTGACTATTGATAATTGATCTTCTGTGGGTTGCCTCTCTTTGCCCAGTTTAAATTTGACTGTCCTTTTTATATTGATTTATAGGGGTATTGTACATACTGTGGGTATTGATACTTTGAGATATTGATAATATATTGAGATATAATTTAAATTAATATTTTCTCCCAGTATGTTCTTAGCTATTTTTAAAAAGTCAGGTTTATGATGTGTAACTTACATACTGTAAAGTTCAACTCTTTTATTTTTTTCTTCCAGTTTTATTGAGATATAATTGACATACAGCACTGTATAAGTTTAAGGTGTACAGCATAATGATTTGACTTATATACATAATTAAATGATTATCACAGTAAGTTTAGTCATCATCCATCATCTCATGTAGACACAAAATTGAAGAAATATAAAAGTTTGTTTTACTTGTGATGAGAACTCAGGGTTTATTTCTTAACAACTTTTTTTTATTAGTTATCTATTTTATACATAGTAGTGTATATATGTCAATCCCAATCTCCCAATTCAACCGCTCCACCCCAGCTTTCCCCCCTTGGTGTCCATATGTTTGAACAACTTTCATATATAACATACAGCAGTGTTAATTATATTTGTCATGTTGTACATTACATTCCTGGAACTTACTTATCTTACAACTGGAAGTTTGTACCTTTTGACTGCCTTCATCCAGTCCCCCCTCCCCCCACTCCTCACCTCTGGTAACCACAAATCTGATCTCTTCTTCTATGAGTTTGTTTGTTTGTTTGTTTTTGAAGTATAATGACCTACAAACTAAATAAAGCTAGTTTAAACTAAAAAGCTTTTGCACAGTGAAGGAAACTATCAACAAAACAAAAAGGCCGCCTACAGAATGGGAGAAGATATTTGCAAACGATATATCTGATATGGAATTAATATCAAAATATACAAAGAACTCATACAACTCAACATCAAACAAACAACCCAATTAAAAATGGGCAGAGAATCTTTTTAAAAAAATTTTTATTGAGGTATAGTTGATTTATAGTGTTGTGCTAGCTTCAGGTGTACAGCAAAATGTATCTGCCACACATATACATATATCCACTCTTTTCTAGACTCTTCTCCCATATAGGCCACCACAGAGCACTGAGTAGAGTTCCATGCACTACACAGCAGGTCCCCATTAGCCATCTCTTTTATATATTGTAGTATGTACATGTCAGTCCCAATCTTCCAGTTTATCCCTTACCCTCCAGTAACCATAAGTTTATTTTCTACATCTGTAACTCTATTTCTGTTTTGTAGACACGTTCCTTTGTAGCCTTTTTTTAGATTCCACATATAAGCAATATCAAAAAATGGGCAGAGGATCTGAATAGATACTTTTCCAAAATTCATCCCTTTTAGATGTACAGTTCCATGAGTTTTGAAAAATATATAGTCATGTATCCATATAAATGTATGGAATGATTCCATTAGCTGAAAAAGTTTTCTTGTTGCTGGTTGTAGTCAATCAATCCCTTTCCCCACCTCCAGCCCCTGGCAACCAATGGTCTAACTCGTTTTGTGTGTTTCCCAGAATATCATATACATGGAATCATAAAATACACAGCGCTTTTGTCTAGCTTGTTTTATTTAACCTGTTGCTTTTGAGATTTATCCATGTTGTTATATGTAACAGTAGTTCATTCCTTATTATTGCTGAGTACTATCCAACTGAATGGATGTACCACCAGTTGATGGGCATTTGGATTGCTTCCAGTACTTGGTGATTATAAATAAATAAAGCTTCAGTAAACATTCACAGACAGGTCTTTGTATCAGCATATGTTATTACAAGTTTTGGATAAATACCTGGGAGTGGGATTGCTAGGTTCTGTGGTATGTTTACTTTTATAAGAAACTGCCAAACTGTTTTCTACAGTAACTGTAGCCTTTTGCATTTCCCAGCATAGTATGAGAGTTTAATCTGCTCCACATCCTTGCCAGCAGGTGAGAGTTTTGTTAATTTTAGTTATTCTTGTAGCTGTGTAATGGTTTCTCATTCTGTTTCAAATTTGCATTTCCCTGATTACTAATGATGTTGAACAACATGAGCTTATGGATTATTCTCTCTCTTTTTTGGTGAAGTTTCTGTTCATATCTTTTGCCCATGTCTTATTCAGTTGTCTTCTTATTGAGTTGCCTTTTGGAGTCAAAAGTTTTAAATTTTGATGAAGTCCAGTTTATTATTTTTTTCTCTTATGGATTATGCTGTCTAGAATTCTTTGCCTAACCCACGGTAAAGAATTTACCACAGATTTTCTTCTATGTTTTCTTCTTGGAATTTTATAGATTTAGTTTTACATTTTATTTCACATTTTGTGTATGAGCAAACTTAGAATTATTTGGGGGAAGGCACAACAATACCTCTGGCTTGTGTGTGAGAATGATTCATGTAATCACAAAGTAGAGGGGAAGTTATCATCTCTTATTAATTAGTGGTATAGTTTCACAAGCTTCTAAATAGCTTTGAGAATGTTTTTCCACGTTAACATCAAAAATATTTAGAAGATGAAAATTCATCAGAAGCCCACATAGCCTGTGAGTTTTGAAACCATGTTTTAACTGGTACACTTAGGGATCCGTGTAGAGTAGAGATGCTTGACTCTGGGTTTATGTTTATGTTTAGATTTTAGATTTTATGTTTATGTTCATCTTCTCAGGGACAGTGTTCATAGCTTTTAACTGATTCCCAATGGGATTTGGACCTCAAAGGTTAAAGATCACTGGTTTAGGACAGCACATTTCAGAATGCAGGGCACTGTGATACTCTCCATCACAGTTGCTGTTGTTAAAAGTGAAGAAACAGCCGTTTTCTGAAGGCAGTTTCTTTCTCTCACATAATTTCTCCCAAGATCTATTTCCTCATTAACACTGCAGAGGCACTTAGCATTTGGCTGTTCTTCATATAAAATACCTTGCAAAGGGGAACTAGGTTTGTAATAAGGCAAAAATCATGGATTCGTGTTGGGCAGAGCATAAGTGAGGAATTGGCATATCACAAAATGCCTCTACTGCAATTTAATTTTAAAAGCTGTGCAGTCAGGCTTTTTACATCTTTGAGGATTTAAATTGCTTTAGTAACATTATAATCTCACTGCATCTGTCTCGTTTTATTTCTTTAAACTACTATTCTAAGTCCAAGTTAAAAAACTTTGCCTAATTCTGTGTTCTGTACTATGTTGTTGATGCTTGTTTTTATTTTAAACAATCCACCCAAGTTTACGGCAATGGCTTTGAAAAATCCTTAAGTAGAATAAATTTCAAGGTTAAGCTATTTTTATTCATGCCTCAGAACAATTACCAATACTTGTGGCTTTTAAAAGAATAACAGTGTGGTAAGCACATTTCAAAACCAAGAAGGCAGAAATTTGTGTTTATGAAAGCCAAAAAATTAGTCTTGCAGTACTTTGGAATGTCCCTGGTAATTAATTATAGGTGATGCCTATTATATGAAACCTCAAAGATTTTAGCAGGAGGTAGAAAACAGGAGCCTTAGGTATTTCATTTCTGATATACCCTGTCACTCTCAGAGGGAATTAAAGTTTAATAAAAAAGGAATAACAGAGAAATGTAATCTAAGAATACTAATTAATAACTTTAGCTCCACCAGAATGAGATTCTGTAATAAATGGTAGGCTGTCAGTTGCTAAATCATGAAATATTGCAGAGAGGAAAAAGGCGACATACCCTTTCACAACATGGCTTATTATGTTAAAACTGTTAGTGGTAGGGAAGTTTTGTACTTGTTAATCATTTTTGTTTTTGCATCGCTGTTTGTAATTACAATTACACAGATGGTTCCTAAAAAGATAGTGTGTTCTTAGCAATTAAAATCATGGCAAGCAGCTTTTCCTCTTCCCCAACATACAATTAAACTGAATAGAATCACACACTCTGTGGGTTCCTCAGAGAAAAGGTTCTGTGCAGATTCAAATAGATTAGCATTCTCTTCCCCAGCCCTGACAGCTTGACCTCTGCAAACTGAGAACATTAAAGCTGGCAGAGACCTTCCAAACTTGGGCTTTAGGAAGTAGTTATCCCTCTCTGCCTTCTTCCCAAGTCCTATTCTTGCCATATGGGGATTAATAGAATACGTTTTTAAATGGGATCTTTGGAACAATCTCTAACAACCACTGGATGTGTTGTTTCCAATATGGTTTTCTGAATTCTGGGAGCTCAGCTAGCCCATGAAATTCCTCAAGGCCACAGGATAATTTGTCCTTTTTTCTTTGTCAGACAACTGATGTTGACGTTTGCTTGTGGAAAAAAAAATTCTCTCATTTCAGAGTTTTTAATCTAAAGAATATAGAATTTACTTTGGGCTCTAGGGAAACCAAATTCTACCTTATTTAAGATCCCTATTACAACAAATTAACTTTAGGAGATTTTTCAACAAGGAGTCAGCACCCCATGATATATTTCACTAGTTGATATATGGCTTTGTGGCCAGTGTCCCTTCCTTGACCCAGACCTCAGCAGTGTTAATGGGTCTCCCCTAGAGCAGTGGAGTTGGAGCCCGTGGTGGTCTGCTCACAGATGAAACCTTGGAAATAAGTGTTTTGTTTGCAAGAGCATAAATACGCCCAAGTATACTTTCAATGATTTTTAGGTACAGGCTTTTGTGGCCACAAGTAAGCAGTTATTTGCTGGTGTAATTAACCATCTGCACCTTATTATGAGGGTGCAGCTGGCTAATTATGCCCAGCGCCTGTAGGGCAGGTTAAACTTCTCATCTGCATAAGAAGTGGATTTGCAGTAAAGGACACTGACCTTTACAAATGAGTCCCTAAATTTAACCAGTTCAGTTTGAGGTCACCACTCATGGATTTTTGTTTTGTTTTGTTTCGCTTAGAAGAGAAATTTATGTATGGCTAATGATGTTTCTATTTGTAAAGTAATGAATACAGAGCCATAGGACAGACATATTATTATGAGTCAGGGACAAATGATATCCCTGCTGAGTTCAAATTATTTTGGTTTCTCATTTTGGAAAAGTCGTACATCAGTGTGGATTTAGTATTCATGAACTTGTATGAATGACAACTTGGATCATCACTGAGACTTCAAATGGGGTAATTTGTGTATGAACCACTTCAAAATCATTTTCAGCAATAGTTCATTATTCTTGTGACTTATTGGATGGATTGTTTGAGACAATAGCAGAATACTGGAGAGCAGAATCTAAAATATCAGTGTTGGTTAAATTCACAGTCAATGGCAATTAACTAAGTGTGAAGTAGTTCTGCTCTGGTGAACCTTCCCACATTTGTTTGTCCAAAATTGTCTTTAATCTCCTCTTACTCTTGAAAGATATTTTTGCTGGTTATAGAATTAAAAGATGGCGGTTTTTTCTTTCAGAATTAATAGATGGCAGTTTTTTCTTCCAGCACATTTGAATGCATCATTCTACCATTTTCTGTCTTCCATTATATTGAGAAATTAGCTCTCAGTTGAACCATGGCTTCTTTGAAGATAATGTCTTTTTTATTGGCCTTTTTAATGATTTATCTGTTTATTTTTGGTTTTCTTTACCATCTCTAAGATGAGTCTAGGTATGGATTTTTCCCCCATCTATCAAGCTTGGGATTTGTTGGACTTATTGAATCTATATATTGTTCTTTTTCAACATTGCAGTAAAATTCTCAGCTGTCGTTCTTTAGATATTGCCTCTGACTCACCTCTTTTCTCTCAGGGCTCCAGTGACATCAGATCTCTCTCCTCTCTCTCTTAAGTCACTTGTATACCCAAGAAATTTCTAAATTTAGTTACTGTATCTTTCATTGCTAGATGTCCTATTTGGATCTTTTGAAATCTTCTTTACAACTTCCCCCTTACAACATTCTGTTCTTAAAAATTCCTGGGGGAGGAGCTTCAAGATGGCAGAAGAGTAAGACGTGTAGATCACCTTCCTCCCCACAAATACATCAGAAATACATCTACATGTAGAACAACTCCTACAGAACACCTACTGAACTCTGGCAGAAGACCTCAGACCTCCCAAAAGGCAAGAAACTCCCCACGTACCTGGGTAGGGCAAAAGAAAAAGAAAAAACAGAGGCAAAAGAATAGGGACGGGACCTGCACCAGTGGGAGGGAGCTGTGAAGGAGGAAAGGTTTCCACACACTAGGAAGCCCCTTTGCGGGCAGAGACTGCCAGTGGCGGAGGGGGGAAGCTTCGGAGCCATGGAGGAGAGCGCAGCCACAGGGGTGCGGAGGGCAAAGCGGAGAGATTCCCGCACAGAGGATTGGTGCCGACCAGGAGTCACCAGCCCAAGAGGCTTGTCTGATCACCCGCCAGGGCGGGTGGGGGCTGGGAGCTGAGGCTCCGGCTTCTTCGCAGGTCAGACCCCAGGGAGAGGACTGGGGTTGGCTGCATTAACACAGCCTGAAGGGGATCAGTGTGCCACAGCTAGTGGGAAGGGAGTCCGGGAAAAGGTCTGGAACTGCCGAAGAGGCAAGAGACTTTTTCTTGCCTCTTTGTTTCCTGGTGCGTGAGGAGAGGGGATTAAGAGCACTGCTTAAAGGAGCTCCAGAGACGGGCGCGAGCCGCGGCTATCAGCGCGGACCCCAGAGATGGGCGTGAGACACTAAGGCTGCTGCTGCAACCACCAAGAAGCCTGTGTGCAAGCACACATCACTGTCCACACCTCCCCTCCCGGGAGCCTGTGCAGCCCGCCACTGCCAGGGTCCCGTGATCCAGGGACAGCTTCCCCAGGAGAATGCATGGCGCGCCTCAGGTTGGTGCAATGTCATGTTGGACTCTGCTGCCGCAGGCTCGCCCCGCACTCCGTACCCCTCCCTCCCCCCCGTCTGAGTGAGCCAGAGCCCCCGAATCAGCTGCTCCTTTAACCCCATCCTGTCTGAGCAAAGAACAAATGCCCTCAGGCGACCTACACGCAGAGGCAGGGCCAAATCCAAAGTTGAATCCCAGGAGCTGTGCGAACAAAGAGAAAGGGAAATCTCTCCCAGCAGCCTCAGGAGCAGCGGATTAAATCTCCACAGTCAACTTGATGTACCCCGCATCTGTGGAATACCTGAATAGACAACAAATCAACCCAAATTGACGAGGTGGACTTTGGGAGCAACGACATATATTTTTCCCCTTTTTCTCTTTTTGTGAGTGTGTATGCGTATGCTTCTGTGTGTGATTTTGTCTGTATAGGTTTGCTTTTACCATTTGTCCTAGGGTTCTGTCTGTCTGGTTTTTTGTTTGTTTTTCTTTTTTAGTATAGTTTTCAGTGCTTGTTATCATTGGTGAATTTGTTTTTTGGTTTGGTTGTTCTTTCTTTTTTTTAATTAAAACTTTTTTTAATAATTATTTTTTGTTTTTTATTTTAATAACTTTCTATTTTATTTTATTTTATCTTTTTCTTTCTTTATTTCTTTCTCTCTTTTCTCCATGTGGAGAAAATGTGGATTGGCAGGCTCTTGATGCTCCAGCCAGGCATCAGGGCTGTGCCTCTGAGATGGGAGAGCCAAGTTCAGGACATTGGTCCACCAGAGACCTCCCAGCTCCACGTAATATCAAATGGCGAAAATCTCCCGGAGATCTCCATCTCAATGCCAAGACCCAGCTACACTCAGTGACCAGCAAGCTACAGTGCTGGACACCCTATGCCAAACAACTGACAAGACAGGAACAAAACCACACCCATTAGCAGAGAGGCTGCCTAAAATTATAATAAGGTCACAGACACCACAAAACACACCACCAGATGTGGACCTGCTCACCAGAAAAACAAGATCCAGCCTCATCGACCAGAACACAGGCACTAGTCCCCTCCACCAGGAAGCCTACACAACCCACTGAACTAACCTTAGCCACTGGGGGCAGACACCAAAAACAACAGGAACTACAAACCTGCAGCCTGCAAAATGGAGACCCCAAACACAGTAAGTTAAGCAAAATGAGAAGACAGAGAAACACACTGCAGATGAAGGAGCAAGGTAAAAACCCACCAGACCAAACAAATGAAGAGGAAATAGGCAGTCTACCTGAAAAAGAATTCAGAGTAATGATAGTAAAGATGATCCAAAATCTTGGAAATAGAATGGAGAAAATACAAGAAACAGTTAACAAGGACTTAGAAGAACTAAAGAGCAAACAAACAATGATGAACAACACAATAAATGAAATTAAAAATCCTATAGAAGGAATCAATAGCAGAATAACTGAGGCAGAAGAACGGATAAGTGACCTGGAAGATAAAATAGTGGAAATAACTACTACAGAGCAGAATAAAGAAAAAAGAATGAAA
This sequence comes from Mesoplodon bidens, assembly GCF_964165515.1. Lineage (NCBI taxonomy): Eukaryota > Metazoa > Chordata > Mammalia > Artiodactyla > Ziphiidae > Mesoplodon > Mesoplodon bidens. The sequence continues at coordinate 14,804,656 of NC_138175.1, read as the reverse complement.
AGACTTGAGGATAGTCTCAGAGACCTCTGGGACAATATTAAATGCACCAACATTTGAATTATAGGGGTCCCAGCAGAAGAAGAGAAAAAGAAAGGGACTGAGAAAATATTTGAAGAGATTATAGTTGAAAACTTCCCTAATATGGGAAAGGAAATAGTTACTCAAGTCCAGGAAGCACAGAGAGTCCCATACAGGATAAATCCAAGGAGAAACACGCCGAGACACATGTTAATCAAACTATCAAAAATTAAATACAAAGAAAAAATATTAAAAGCAGCAAGGGAAAAACAACAAATAACATACAAGGAATCCCCATGAGGTTAACAGCTGATCTTTCAGGAGAAACTCTGCAAGCCAGAAGGGAGTGGCAGGACATATTTAAAGTGATGAAAGGGAAAAACCTACAACCAAGAGAACTCTATCCAGCAAGGATCTCATTCAAATTTGATAGAGAAATTAAGAGCTTTACAGGCAAGCAAAAGCTAAGAATTCACAATCAAACCAACTTTACAACAAATGCTAAAGGAACTTCTCTAGGCAGGCAACACAGGAGAAGGAAGGACCTACAATAACAAACTCAAAACAATTAAGAAAATGGTATTAGGAACATATATATCGATAATTACCTTAAATGTAAATGGATTAAATGCTCCAACCAAAAGACATAGACTGGCTGAATGGATACAGAAAGAAGACCCGTATATATGCTGTCTACAAAAGACCCACCTCAGACCTAGGGACACATACAGACTGAAAGTGAGGGGATGGGAAAAGATATTCCATGCAAATGGAAATCAAAAGAAAGCTGGAGTAGCAATTTTCCTATCAGACAAAATAGACTTTAAAACAAAGACTAGGGCTTCCCTGGTGGCGCAGTGGTTCGGAGTCCGCCTGCTGATGCGGGGGGCGCGGGTTTGTGCCCCGGTCCGGTAGGATCCCACATGCTGCAGAGCGGCTGGGCCTGTGAGCCATGGCCGCTGGGCTTGCGTGTCCGGAGCCTGTGCTCCACAGCGGGGGAGGCCACGGCAGTGAGAGGCCAGCGTACCGCAAAAAAAAAAGACTATTACAAGAGAGAAAGAAAGACACTACAAAATGATCAAGGGATCAATCGAAGAAGAAGATTTAACAATGGTAAATATTTATGCACCCAACATAGGAGCACCTCAGTACATAAGGCAAATACTAACAGACATAAAAGGGGAAATCGACAGTAACACAATCATAGTAGGGGACTTTAACACCCCACTTTCACCAATGGACAGATCATCCAAAATGAAAATAAATAAGGAAACACAAGCTTTAAATGATACATTAAACAAGATGGGCTTAATTGATGTTTATAGGACATTCCATTCAAAAACAACAGAATACACTTTCTTCTCAAGTGCTCGTGGAACATTCTCCAGGATAGATCATATCTTGGGTCACAAATCAAGCCTTGGTAAATGTAAGAAAATTGAAATCATATCAAGTATCTTTTCTTACCACACCATGAGACTAGATATCGATTACAGGAAAAAATCTGTAAAAAATACAAACACATGGAGGCTAAACAATACACTACTTAATAACCAAGAGATCAGTGAAGAAATCAAAGAGGAAATCAAAAAGTACCTGGAAACAAATGACAGTTAAAATGTGACAACCCAAAACCTATGGGATGCAGCAAAAGCTGTTCTAAGAGAGCAGTTTATAGCAATACCATCCTACCTTAAGAAACAAGAAACATCTCAAATAAACAACCTAACCTTACACCTAAAGCAATTAGAGAACAAAAACCCCCAAAGTTAGCAGAAGGAAAGAAATCATAAAGATCAGATCAGAAATAAATGAAAAAGAAATGAAGGAAATGATAGCAAAGATCAATAAAACTAAAAGCTGGTTCTTTGACAAGATAAACAAAATTGATAAACCATTAGCAGGACTCATCAAGAAAAAAAGGGAGAAGACTCAAATCAATAGAATTAGAAATGAAAAAGGGAGGTAACAACTGACATCGCAGAAATACAAAGGATCATGAGAGATTACTACAAGCAACTCTATGCCAATAAAATGGACAACCTGGAAGAAATGGACGAATTCTTAGAAATGCACAGCCTTCTGAGACTGAACCAGGAAGAAATAGAAAATATGAACAGACCAATCACAAGCACTGAAATTGAAACTGTGATTAAAAATCTTCCAACAAACAAAAGCCCAGGACCAGATGGCTTCACCGGCGAATTCTGTCAGACATTTAGAGAAGAGCTAACACCTATCCTTCTAAAACTCTTCCAAAATATAGCAGAGCGAGGAACACTCCCAAACTCATTGTACGAGGCCACCATCACCCTGATACCAAAACCAGACAAAGATGTCACAAAAAAAGAAAACTACAGACCAATATCACTGATGAACATAGATGCAAAAATCCTCAACAAAATATTAGCAAACAGAATCCAACAGCACATGAAAAGGATCATACACCATGATCAAGTGGGGTTTATCTCAGGAATGCAAGGATTCTTCAATATATGCAAATCAATCAATGTGATACACTGTATTAACAAATTGAAGTAGAAAAACCATATGATTATCTCAATAGAAGCAGAGAAAGCTTTCGACAAAATTCAACACCCATTTATGATAAAAACCCTCCAGAAAGTAGGCATAGAGGGAACTTACCTCAACCTAATAAAGGCCATGTATAACAAACCCAACATCGTCCTCAGTGGTGAAAAAGTGAAACCATTTACACTAAGATCAGGAACGAGACAAGGTTGCCCACTTTCACCACTACTATTCAACAGTTTTGGAAGTTTTAGCAACAGCAATCAGAGAAGAACAAGAAATGAAAGGAATCCAAATCAGAAAAGAAGAAGTAAAGCTGTCACTGTTTGCTGATGACATGATACTATATGTAGAGAATCCTAAAGATGCTACCAGAAAACTACTAGAGGTAATCAATGAATTTGGTAAAGAAGCAGGGTACAAAATTAATGCACAGAAATGTCTTGCATTCCTATACAGTAATGATGAAAAATCTGAAAGTGAAATTAAGAAAACACTCCCATTTACCACTGCAACAAAAAGAATAAAATACCTAGGAATAAACCTACCTAAGGAGACAAAAGACCTGTATGCAGAAAACTATAAGACACTGATGAAAGAAATTAAAGATGATACAAATAGATGGAGAGGTATACCATGTTCTTGGATTGGAAGAATCAACATTGTGAAAATGACTCTACTACCCAAAGCAATCTACAGATTCAGTGCAATCTCTATCAAACTACCACTGACATTTTTCACAGAACTACAACAAAAGATTTCACAATTTGTATGGAAACACAAATGACCCCAAATAGCCAAAGCAATCTTGAGAAAGAAAAACGGAGCTGGAGGATTAAGGCTCCTGGACTTCAGACTATATACTACAGTGCAACAGTTATCAAGACAGTATGGTGGTACTGGCACAGAAACAGAAATATAGATCAATGGAACAAGATAGAAAGCCCAGAGATAAACCCACGCACATATGGTCACCTTATCTTTGATAAAGGAGGCAAGAATATACAATGGAGAAAAGACAGCCTCTTCAATAAGTGGTGCTGGGAAAACTGGACAGCTCCATGTAAAGGAATGAAATTAGAACACTCCCTAACACCATACACAAAAATAAACTCAAAATGGATTAAAGATCTAAATGTAGGGCCAGAAACTATCAAACTCTTAGAGGAAAACATAGGCAGAATACTCTATGACATAAATCACAGCAAGATCCTTTTTGACCCACCTCCTAGAGAAATGGAAATAAAAACAAAAATAAACTAATGGGACCTAATGAAACTTAAAAGCTTTTGCACAGCAAAGGAAAACATAAACAAGATAAAAAGACAACCCTCAGGGGCTTCCCTGGTGGCACAGTGGTTGAGAGTCCGTCTGCCGATGCAGGGGACATGGGTTCGTGCCCCAGTCTGGGAAAATCCCACATGCCACGGAGCGGCTGGGCCCGTGAGCCATGGCTGCTGAGCCTGCGCGTCCGGAGCCTGTGCTCCGCAACGGGAGAGGCCACAACAGTGAGAGGCCCGCGTACCACAAAAAAATTAAAAAAAAAAGACAACCCTCAGAATGGGAGAAAATATTTGCAAATGAAGCAACTGACAAAGGATTAATCTCCAGTATTTACAAGCAGCTCATGCAGCTCAATATCAAAAAAACAAACAACCCAATCCAAAAATGGGCAGAAGACCTAAATAGATGTTTCTCCAAAGAAGATATACAGATTGTCAACAAACACATGAAAGGATGCGCAACATCATTAATCATTAGAGAAATGCAACTCAAAACTACAATGCGATATCATCTCACCCTGGTCAGAATGGCCATCAGCAAAAAATCTATAAACAATAAATGCTGGAGAGGGTGTGGAGAAAAGGGAACCCTCATACACTGTTGGTGGAAATGTAAATTGATACAGCCTCTATGGAGAACAGTATGGAGGCTCCTTAAAAAACTAAAAATAGAACTACCATACGACCCAACAATCCCACTACTGGGCATATACCCTGAGAAAACCATAATTCAAAGAGAGTCATGTACCACAATGTCCATTGCAGCTCTATTTACAATAGCCAGGAGTTGGAAGCAACCTAAATGTCCATCGACAGATGAATGGATAAAGAAGATGTGGCACATATATACAATGGAATATTACTCAGCCATAAAAAGAAACGAAATTGAGTTATTTGTAGTGAGGTGGATGGACCTAGAGTCTGTCACACAGAGTGAGGTAAGTCAGAAAGAGAAACACAAATACCATATGCTAACGCATATATATGGAATCTAAAAGAAAAAAAAGTCATGAAGAACCTAGGGGCAAGACAGGAATAAAGACGCAGACCTACTAGAGAATGGACTTGAGGATACGGGGAGGGGGAAGGGTAAGCTGGGACAAAGTGAGAGAGTGGTAGTGTATATATGGACATATATACACTACCAAATGTAAAATAGATAGCTAGTGGGAAGCAGTCGTATAACACAGGGAGATCAGCTCCGTGCTTTGTGACCAGCTAGAAGGATGGGATAGGGAGGGTGGGAGGGAGGGAGACGCAAGAGGGAAGATATATGGGGATATATGTATATGTAGAACTGATTCACTTTGTTATAAAGCAGAAACTAACACAGCATTCTAAAGCAGTTATAGTCCAATAAAAATGTTAAAAAAATATTTCCGAATTGAAAGAAAACTTGAAATAATAGTACCTAAATATCCTTTACTTAGAGTCATCAGTTGTTAACATTCTGCCATGTTTGCTTTTGATTCATTTTTTTTCTCCTCTCTCTCTCTTTTTTTAAACTACTTGAGAGCAAGTTTATAACTTCCAGAAGGGAGATATCATGACACTGCTCCTTTAAATACATTAGCAGGTATTTCCTAAGAAGAAGAACATTCTTTCACATAATCACGATAGTGTTTTCACAGCCCATAAACTTAAAATTGATACAGTATTATCTAATATATTCCATATTCATATTTCCCCCAGTTTTCAATAATGCCCCTTGTTGTTTGTTTGTTTTACATTAAATTCAGGATCCAGTCAAGGATCATATGCTTTATTGAATTTTTAAGCTTTGTAGTCTCCTTTAGTGTAGAACATTTCCCTTGACATTTTGGGGGGTTTTGTTGGTTTTTGCTTTTCAGGACATTAACATTTTTGAAGTGTCTGTTTTTACAGAATTGCTGTATCATCTTTTTTAGAATTTATTTTTATTTATTTTTGGCTGTGTTGGGTCTTTGTTGCTGTGTGCGGGCTTTTCTCTAGTTGCGGCGAGCGGGGGCTACTCTTCATTGCGGTACGTGGGCATCTCATTGTGGTGGCTTCTCTTGTTGCAAAGCATGGGCTCTAGGCACGCGGGCTTCAGTAGTTGTGGCACATGGGCTCAGCAGTTGTGGCTCGCGGGCTCTAGAGCGCAGGCTCAGTGGCGCACGGGCTTAGTTGCTCCGCAGCATGTGGGGTCTTCCCAGCCCAGTGCTCAAACCCGTGTCCCCTGCATTGGCAGGCAGATTCTTAACCAATGTGCCACCTGGGAAAGCCGCTGTATCATTTTTTGGTTATAGATTCCTCTGTCCTGAAGAGATCTTCAGGCTTATCTGTTAGTACTTCAAACCCAGTAAGCATAGTTGTTTTATAGTCTGTATCCATTAAGTCCCCTCTATGAAATCTTTGATGATCTTTCTCCTGTCTGTAGTTTCTGTTAATTTTGCTCATGGTGTCTTGTTTTCTTGTGTGTTTGCTTGTTTTTGTTCCTCATTATCTTTGAAATATTATTTGTAGGGATTTTTATTTTTTGAGGTCTGGTAGGGTGGTGCCTTCTTCCATAGGAGATTTATATTTGCTTCTGCCAGACACCTCGGGATTTGTTAGTCTGGGACTACAGTAAGCCTAGCTCATGGCTTGAAGTTCTGTAGATGGTTTAAGTGGTAGGGAACTGGGCTGCAAATTTGAGTCAGAAGTGACCCCACCTTTTGGGGTATTTTTCCCCCTTCTTTTTCTTTTTATTCTTTCTCTGATTAGCACCATGACAAATTTTACTGTGGCTTTCTGGGGATGGTGATGGAGTGGCCAGTCTTAACTCTGGGCCCCAGCCTAAACTGAAAAAGATCTCTCATTATACTTCCCATCTTGAGTGGACTCTAATCCATTAACTTCTATCTCTTTGCTCAGCAAGGCCACCTAAACCAAAGCCCAGATTTTTCTGGACTAGCAAATGCTGTCGGGCAAAAGTGGCTATGGGTTCTAGTGCTTTGCTGACTTCTCTGGTGTTTGATTTCCTTTAGATTTTGGTCTGGTAATTCTGACTATCTTGAAAGCTCTTTAATACTTTTAAGGAGATTAAAAAAATTTTTTTTTCACCTGGAATTTTTAGTTGTGTTCACATGACTTGTTGGTTCATGTAACTGTTACCTGCTGTTAATGGAAATGGAGGTCCTCTTTAATTTTAGGAGAAAAATTTTTGTTGTCCTTATTAGAGATATAGGCTGGATACAGATGTTTTTCATACTTTTAATGGGAATTCATCTGGCCAAACCCTGTGAAAGCACCACAGTCAGAATTTCCTAGTCAACATTTAGCAGTGTGATAACTGAAAGAAGAAAAATGGCCCTGTTACATGCTAGACAGCTCAAGTACAGTGTTTTAGTTTGTAACCAATATCTGTCATTGGTTTTCATTACTGAATTCTGTTTTGACAGCCATCCAATATGAATTAAAAGAATTCCATTTGACATTTGACATTTTAATAAAAGGTAGATGTGCAGCATTTAAGAAATAGCTGCCAGTGAGGGTGTATGAGACAGTGATCAGTGTTGAAAGCACTCACTTGAGCAGGGTCAGGCATGGTTGGTGTTCAGTTTCTTCTGGGGTTTGCCACATGCCTAATGGCTGGTGGAGATTGATGAAAGCACTGGTCCCTTTCTTCACTCATGTCAGTTGGAACCATGCAAGGGTCATTGTGTAAATCCAGATTTGCCCTTATGTGAATGTCTGGCTTTATTAAAGAGATTCTATGAAAGGAACTCTGATTCCCAGTCATTATTTTTGTCAGAAGGATTTGGTTAACAAATGAGATCACTTTTAGATAATGTTTGCTAATAAATCTAAGTTGGTAGTACTTGGAAAAAAATGATGCAAAATATGTCAGTTTTCTGTAAAGGATTTTCTCTGTAACCCTCTATAGACTTTCATCTTTAAAGTCTGAAAATAAAGTAGTTTCAGTCTTCTCTTCTGGACTCACACATTCTGGATAACCGGAATATTTGGATCCATGTGAGCTTCTGCAGAGACCTTGCTATGTGCTAATCATATTCAAATGTGGACTTGGTAAGAGCAGAATAATTTGTATATGGAATTATCTGTCCTGGGTTACCTAATCCAAACATGCAGTGATTTTTCATGATTTCCAGATTTATAGAACATCTGATGGTGCAAATGAATTAGTCTTTACATTATATGTAAATACAAAATGTATAAATTTATTCTCCCCTAATAGAAATGAGGCATTTTCAACTTGCTTTGGAAATAACAACTTATGCCTTTGCATAGTAGTTGTTTGCAAATCTTCCTCCTAAACGCTAGGAAAAATTTTCAGGTAAATGTATGATTCCTAAAAATATAACAGTTATCATTAGAGAGTGTTAGATTTCAAGTGACAGAATATTACTTCCAACTTCAGTACTGCTTAAACAAAATAAGAAATTTATTAGATCATGTAGTTGGGACACTAAGACACTAGGATGGCTCATAGGGTCAAAAGATGAGCTGCAGATACCAGGGCCTCAAGGTTTAGAACTACTGTCAGTATGATTATGATTCACTGATATTCATCTTTCCTGCCTCCTGTCATCCATCCATCCTGCTCACATTCCTGCTTTTACCTCCATGGCTTTGTTCTTCAGAAAGCTTGCTCCATGTGGTGGGGAAGATGCCTTCTGATATCTTTAAATTCATTTTCAACCTAGAAGATCCAAAGAAAGAACTTCTCTTTCCCAGTGTTCAGCTATCATTCAAGGGAAGAATTCCAGTTGGCATTATTAGGGTCACATGTTCATACCCAAGAACAATCAGTATAGGAGAACAGGATACTATGATTGGCCAGGTCTGCTTACCCCTTCTGGACAGGGCAGTGGGTTCTTATAGGAAGACAGAGAATGGGAGGGGGGAATTATACTGGACAACCCAAAGAAATCCTTTACAAAAACAGATTGTTAAAAAGCGTTAAATACTGTTAAAGAGTATTCCTAATTGAGTACGCATTCTTGAAAACAAGTAAGATAAACAGATTTGAGAAAATAATCCACTATAAGGGGATCCACAAACCCTTTATACTCATATGAGAAGATATTTTCTCATGTTAGAAAATTCCATAGAAATGTTGACTATTACGTGAACTATATTTGGCCAGTGGAAATGAAAATTGAAAAAGACTGTAAATAGTTAAATCCAAATGATTCCTCTGTATAAGTGAATTATACAATTAAAAAAAAGTCTCACACACACACACACACACACAAAGAAAATTCCATAGATTAGAAGAACTGATACAGCACAGTAGAGGAGAGGACAATTGAATTAGGGATTGTTGTGTTAGAAAAGAAATTAATACACCCAAGATTTTCCTTTGCTTATGTTTCTTCCATAAAGAAGTCACTAAGAAATGGTAGACTGTAGCTTTTTTTTTTTTTTACATCTTAATTGGAGTATAATTGCTTTACAATGGTGTGTTAGTTTCTGCTTTATAACAAAGTGAATCAGTTCTACATATACATATGTTCCCATATCTCTTCCCTCTTGCATCTCCCTATCCCACCCCACTAGGTGGTCACAAAGCATCAAGCTGATCTCCCTGTGCTATGCGGCTGCTTCCCACTAGCTATCTATTTTACGTTTGGTAGTGTATATATGTCCATGCCACTCTCTCACTTTGTCACAGCTTACCCTTCCCCCTCCCCATATCCTCAAGTCCATTCTCTAGTAGGTCTGTGTCTTTATTGCTGTCTTACCCCTAGGTTCTTCATGACATTTTTTTTTCTTAGATTCCATATATATGTGTTAGCATATGGTATTTGTCTTTCTCTTTCTGACTTACTTCACTCTGTATGACTGTAACTTTTTTAAAAATTATTTTTTATTTTTGCTAAACAAGCAGGAGTGAGCCTTTTCATCTGTTGTTATTAAAATAAGCCCTCATTGATTTAATGGTTAGATCCAAAATAAGGGATTTTAGTTATCAATAAGTGGTAATTTCAGTATCACTTCTTCTTTGCAGCAAATTCATAAATATGCATTTGTTTATGAATATTCTGCAATGAAAATAATATGAATTAACTAGCATTAATACACATATAAAAATAGATTACCTTGAGTGATGTATGTGCATGTGTGAACTGAAGCAAATTCTCCAAATGAACATTCATCATGTGTAATAACTGTAGAAACAAAAAGCATTCTCACTGTGCTTTTGCAAGCCTACTGGTTTTTAGACTCTGGTGATAACAGAATCAATGGCATATAAATTAGAAGTTATTATATTTTAGTAAGGCAAACATGGATTTAAAATAGCTCGTCTGCTGTATTTAAATTAGTATATCTGACAAAATGAACAAGTCTGTCAAAAACTGCTTTTACAAGTTATGGTCTGGAAATGTAACTCTCAAGTTGTTTATGCTATAGTAATACATTACAAATAATAGATGGACTGCAATTATTTATAAGGAATTCACTTTGTCAGGAGACTGTGGCCACAGCATACAGCTCAGATGACACTTGTGTCAAAGAACATTAATTGGCTCAGATAACTCAAAAGTTCCTGGCTGGATCTAAGGATTCAAATGATGTCATCAGAACTCAGTCTCTTGGCACTGCTTTTATTTGTGTGGCTTCGTTCTCAGCTTCCCCCCTCATTGGGTGCAAGAGGGCTGCCAGCAGAATTAAGCTCATATCTCACTTCTCAGCAACCTCAATGGAAAGAAAGCTTGCCTCTTTTTCAGCAGTTGCAGTAAAGTCAGAATTAAGCCTCATTGACTGATTGGTTTGTCTGGGGTCATTTGCCCTGTCCTGAACCAGTCACTACGGCCAGGGAGGTATGATATTGGGGTAGGCCACTCCCGGATTGGAGTAAGGAGTGGGGTGTTTTCCTAAGCAAAAATGATATTGATCCCAGAAGAAGGGTGAATGGATGCAGGGTATTAAAAATCAATAAATATCTGCCAAATGATTCTTTTTTAAAATGAAGATATCCTTGAGAAAGAAAACAGAATAAATGATTCATTGATTCAGATTCCCATTAATCATTCAACAAATATTTATTGGCTCCATGCCTGGCACTATATTAGGCATATATACTAGTGGTGAGCACAATGGTCGAGGTTTCTGAACTCATGGAATTTGCTCTCTGGTGGAGAAGGCAGACGTAAAAATCTAGTTACACAAACAATTTACTTATTATGTGAAAAGTGCAGTTGCTATGGGAACATATAACAAGGAGCCTTCAGGGAGATCAGGAAAGGCTTTCTAGAGGCAGTGTTCTTTCAACTGAGACCTGTAGGATGAGTCTAAGCAAGGGAAAGGGGGTGGGATGGAAGGAGAGAGTTTCAGAGATTTTTACTCTAAGTAACCCTGTAGTTTGATCAGAGGAAGTGGGGAAGCCTGAGAACCTAGACAAAACGGGGACAGAGTGTACCAGTAGGGCTAATGGACTTGGAAGGAGAGGCTGAGTGTTCCAGAGACAAGAGCTATGCATTTCACTATGTCATCTGCAGGTGTCTGTGATAAGTGAGTCTCATAATCCAGATCCATACATGGATCACGACTTTCTGAAAGAAGATCTAGCTAAAGCTCAGAGAGCCTCAATTTTAATATACCTTTTCAAAAATCTTTGCTTTTTTGGGTTCTTCAAGTGAGAAGAGGCTGGAAAATATGCCCTTGGCTGCTTGATAGACAAAAATGTTTACTTTTGGCCATTAAAGTTCTGCAAGTAGCTATTCAATGTTAACACACTAAGTATCCATCTAAGCTAACGGTGATTGTATCTCAACCTTTTACCTGAAATGAAATGATATTGAGACATCAGCTCTGTATATCTTAGATTAGTGGCATGAATGGGTTATCTAGGTAATTACAGACATCTGAGCATCTAAGTAGACTTTTACCAGTCCTGGACACTATTTGTATTTTGCTTAATTTTTGCAATTTATCTTCAAAGTTTCAAAAAAGTTGGACTTTTGGAAAATTCTTTAGGCCTGGGTTAGGATTTCTCCCCTTATACCGTCTACACTCAGTAAATGAGGATATCTGCTCCTAAGAATGGTAGACTAGGTAATATAGGTCCACCCTCCTGCTGAGGGCAACTGGAAAAACTGGACAGATTATAAACAAAGGCCTGCTTCAAGGCACTAGAAGGCTAACAAATAGTGAAGAGTTATCATCCAATAAAGATGTTAAAAAAAAGAAAAAACTATCAGACCAGGTCCTGGGGGAACAGCAACCCAGGGAAGTGAGCCCCAAACTTGGTGCCCCTGAGAGCACATGCAAATTCCAAGGAAGAAGCTGAGAGACTAAGAGGCTGGGCAGTCTTCGTGGGCTAATGCAATGAGGATTGGTGCCCAGGGCCTGCAAGGATACAGGGAGCCTGGTGAATCCTTTCCTTTTGGGTTTGGACCTTAAAGGGCTGCCTCAAAGGAGTAGGGATGAACTAGAAGTCAGCCCATGAAGCCAGATGAAATGAAAAAATAAGCCTGGGCCAAGACATTTGTAAAAACCTGTAACTGAACAAAGGGCTTGCATCCAGAAGGACTTTCATCAATCAATAAGAAAAAGACAACCCAAAAGAAGAAAGTCAAGAGAACTGAACAGTTCACAAGGCATTTTACAAAAGAGACATCCAAATGGCCAGTAAACATGTGAAAAGGTACTTAATCTCATTAGTAATCAAGGAAATGCAAATTAATACCACAGTGAGCTATCATGACACACCCACCAGATAGCTGAAATTTAGGTTGCCAATAGCAAGTGGTAGCAAGGTCAGGGGGCAGCCAGATCTCTCATACACTGCTGGTGGGAGTATAAATAGGCACAGCAACTTTGGAAAACTGTTTAGCATTATCTACCATAGTTTAAGATATGCATACCCTGTGATCCAGCAATTCCAATCCTAGATCTATATGCTGCTGGTCCTTGTGCACAGACGTATACAAGGGTGTTCATAGCTGCATTATTCATGATAGCCTCGTGAACCCATTATTCATTTGGGTTGTTTCCAACCCAAATGTTAACCAGTAGTAGAATGGATTAATAAATAATAGCATATTCAAACAGTGAACTATTATACTTAAATGAAAATGAACAGACTATAGCTAAATGCAACAAAACAGATACATAAATAGAGCAAAAGAATCCAGACACAAAATATTAAATGCTGTGTGATTCCATTGTTCTAAATGTTAAAAGCCAGGCAAAACTATAGTGTTTAGGGGTACATGCTTAGGTTATAAATGAAAATCAAGGGAGTGATTTCTACAAAAGTGAGGACAGCGCTTACCTTTAGTGGGGAGAGAGGGCTTAGTGGTTAAGAGGGTGTTTGAGGGGGTGCTGGCAGTGTTCTGTTTCTTTAGTTGGGTGATCATTACACAGATGTTCACTTAGTAATAATTAATTCCCTTGTACATTTTGGAGACACTTTCCTACATGCATATAATATTTCACAATAAAATCTTTTAAAAGACCATATCACTTTATCTTTTATCCACCTCAGTGAAACTAAAAGTAGAATTTATCACGTACTCAATCAGATTGCAGCAGTGCTTTTCACTTAGAGATGTGACAAAGCCTGAATGCGGGCAGACAGGCAAAGTCAAAGTCAAAATCGAGTTTGATTTCTGGGTGTTTATTACTAGCTTTCATCTTCTTTCCTCGAAAGCAATATGATTTTACTTATAATTAATACAGTGGCTTTGCATATAGTCGACACTCTATTATTTATTTATTTATTTTAAAATTTTTATTTTTGGCTGCATTGGGTCTTCGTTGCTGCACACAGGCTTTCTCTAGTTACAGCGAGCAGGTGCTACTCTTTGTTGCAGTGTGCAGGCTTCTCATTGCGGTGGCTTCTCTTGTTGCGGAGCACAGGCTCTAGGCGTGGGGGCTTCAGTAGTTGCAGCACACAGTCTCAGTAGTTGCGGTGCATGGGCTCAGTAGTTGTGGTGTGTGGGCTCTGTAGTTGTGACGCGTGAGCTCTAGAGTGCAGACTCAGTAGTTGTGGTGCAAGGGCTTAGTTGCTCTGAGGCATGTGGGATCTTCCCAGACCAGGGTTCGAACCCGTGTCCCCTGCATTGGCAGGGGGATTCTTAACCACTGTGCCATCAGGGAAGTCCCCTCTATTATTTATTAAATGGAAAAATAAGGTAATTGAATTCCCATGTGAGAAAAGTAATCTATTTTGGAACTATAAGACTTGTAGATTTGTGATATGTCATGAAAATGATGTGAATTGGGGCTCACAAATAATAATAATCACTTTCTGCAGGTGTGGTTCTCTGTTCCAGTCGTTACCTTCTTCCTAAATGGCCCGCAGTTGGCTGTTTGACTTTTTCCCTGCCTATGTTTGGCCTGGAAGCTTCCACAGTTTAAACAAGCTTCCAGCACCTGGCATCTTCCTTTGGAGAAGCAGTTGTTTTTGTAATTTGAGGCTTAGGCAAAATTAATTTTCACTGTGCATCTTGTGACATTGTGTTTAACTGTAGGAAATATATATTTGGTTTTCGCCCCCAGTTCTGGTACAGAGCTCCTAAAACCCTTAGAATTGGGCTTCCCTGGTGCCACAGTGGTTAAGAATCCGCCTGTCAATGCAGGGGACACGGATTAGAGCCCTGGTCTGGGAAGATCCCACATGCCGCAGAGCAACTAAGCCTGTGCGCCACAACTACGGAGCCTGTGCTCTAGAGTCCGTGAGCTACAACTACTGAGCCCACGTGCCACAACTAATGAAGCCCGTGTGCCTAGAGCCTGTGCTCCGCAACAAGAGAAGCCACCGGAATGAGAGGCCTGCGCACTGCAAGGAAGAGTAGCCCCCGCTCGCCACAACTAGAAAAAAGAAAGCCCGCACGCAGCAACAAAGACCCAACACAGCCAAAAATAACTAACTAAATAAGTAAATAAATAAAAAAAAAACCTTGGAATTTCCTGACAAGAGCGATAAAGTTGTCTTCTGTTATGTTAGTGAGGTGACTTTTGGACACCCCCCAGGATGGGGTTGCTGCTTGCCAGGAGAACTAATTGTGTGATTAGAGGGTTGGAACTTTCATTTGTGCACCTTCCCCACCTCTCCTAAGTGAGAGGGGCTGGAGGTTGAATCAGTTGCCTATGGCCAGTAATTTAATCAATCTTGCCTATATAATGAAGCCTCCATAAAAACCCAAAAGGATAGAGTTCTGAGAGTTTCTAGATTGACGAATACATCCGTGGAGATTTGGGGAGAGTGTTGCCCCTGGAGAGGGCATGGAAGCTCTGTTCTCCTTCCCCATACCTTGCCCTGTGCATCTCTTCCATTTGGTTGTTGCTGAGTTATATCCTTTTATAGTAAACTGGTGACCTAGTGAATAAAATGTTTCTCTGAGTTCTGGGAGCCGCTGTAGCAAATTAATTGAATCTGAGGCCGGGGTCTTGGGAACCTCTGATTTATGGCCAGTGGGTCAGAGCACAGGTAACAAGCTGGGCTTGTGACTGGTGTTTGAAGTTTGGGGGCAGTCTTAACCTGTGGAACACTTAACCTGTGTAATTTGATGCCATCTCCGTGTAGATAAATTACTTGCTGTTTTGGGGAACACCCCTCCTGCCCCTGCCACAAACATGCACACACAAACACGCATGCATGTTGGAATTGGTGACCAGAACAAAATACAAAATACATCTTTATTTTTCTTTTCTTCAACCTGGGTCAAATAAGAGGATTCTTTCTGAAATTTGTCTCTCTTTTATCCACCTCAGATATGTGTCACACATTCTGCAGAGACAGATTGTTTTCAGGAAGTATTTCAGGGAGAAAAGAGCAGAGGCCAATGTGAAACCTATGAAATCTGAAGTAATCCAATTTAAAAGAGATCAAACAAATAGAAAACCAAGGAGCATAACAGCTTAGAAAACCAGAAGAAGAGCAAGATTAAAATATGAAAATTAATCCTTTTACTCCAAGTGCCTAGAGAACCTCTCACTGACAACAGAAGTCAAGTTGTATTTACTTGAGCATTTTCTGTAATTTTTTTTCTTTGATATTTTCTTGCTAAAATGGTACTTTGGGATAAAGAACTATTTATCAACATCCCAGAGTATAATTGCCCTTGCCCTCACTTTAGCAGTAGCAGAACTTGAAGACATGTGAACAGTTTCATCTGCTCTTATTTATTTCCAGCAAGCAAGGTTTAATTGAATGGAATTTCCATCTTTTCAGTTTTTTAAAACCAAACTTTCTGCTAATAACACTAAGAACAATTATATGCCAGGTACTGTGCAAAGTGAAGTACTTTACAAATATTATCTCATTTAATCCTCATAATAAACATATGAGGTGGATGTGGTAGATGGCTTCCAATGATCCTTACTTCCTGGTATTTACGTTCCTATGTGGCCTCTCCCACATTGAATAAGGCTGATCTGTGTGACTAATAGATGTTGCATAAATGATGATGTGTGACTTCTGGGCCACAAACTACATTGCAGCTTCTCCCATGGTCTCTCAGACTGCTTGCTCTGAAAGTAACCAGTCATCATGCCATGAGGACATTCAAGCATCCCTGTTGAGAGGCCCATGAGGGGAGGAACTTGAAGCCTCCCACCAACAACCAGGAACAACTTGCTAGCTGTGTGAGTGAGCCATCTTGGAAGTGGATTTTCTAGCCCTAGTCAAGCCTTCAGATGACTGTAGCCCTTGCTGCCATCTCTGACTGCATCCTCATCAGAGACCCCAAGCAAGGTTCTCTTTCCCAAGTTATGTGGGAATACATTTGCCTCTGAAAGAAGATACTCTGTCATACATACTGAACACTTATTTAACTAGACTTTTATGTAGAAACACTAGAAGGAGCTGGAGGTTGACATTTAAATGAAGGAAAAAGAGGAAGATAGTTCCTCTGTGAAATGTTTTAGCCTAGTGAAAATTCTCTTTTATTGAGTGCAATTTAATATTAAATTCAATTCAACGAATGTTAACTGAGCCCCTTCTATGTGCCAATCACACATGGTCTGTACAGCAAAGAAGCTTACATTCTGGAGGTAGATGCAGGCTGGTAAGCAAATAATTGCTGTACAGTGTATTACATTCAATAATAGAGGCATGTGCAAAGGACAAAGTGATTGTCACTCTTTGAATGCATTAGGGAAAGCCTTACTTCTGGGGACCCTTTGAGCTGAGTTTTGTAGGATGAATAGAAGTTTGCAAGGCAGACAAGGATAGGGATGTGAGAAGAAAGTATGAGTCTCTAAAGGTATAGGGGTGTGAAATAGCCTGGCACATTTGGGGATTGTGAAAGTCATTTAATTAATTACAGACATTTATTAAATATGCATATGTATGAGGCCCTGTGCTGGATATGAGGAGTACAGTGATAAGAAACACAAAATTCCTGTGCTCAAGGAACTTATAGTCTCAAGGCAGAGGGAGATGAATAAATAACCATGATGGGGTGAGCATGAGGACCCGTGAGTTCATAAAGAAGGGGCAGCCTTGGGTAGTCAGGGAAGCCTTTCTGAAAGAGGTCACATCTGAGTCTGGAAAGACAAATGGGAGTTAGTTGGGGAGAGAAGGGGAGAGGGGAGAAGAAAGGCATTCCAGGTGTTACGTACAAGTCTGGAGGTGTGTGAGCCCCTGAGACTTTGTGAATTGCGAGTTGAGCATAAAGTGCGAGACGGGCAGGTTCCTGGGATGGACGTCGTGCTGAGAAGCTTACGGAGTATTCTGGACTAAAGGATTTTAGGTAGGGAAATGACATGACCGGATTTTCCCTTTAGAATAGTCACTGTGGCTGCAGGGTAGAGAATGGCCAGGCTATGGGGGTGGGGTGGGAGTGGGGACACAATTCTGGAGTGAGGGAGGTCAGTTAAGAAGCTGTTGCAGTCACCCAGGCAAGACATGAGAGTGACATTAACAAAGGAAGGCAGCAGGGATGAAAAGGAGTAGATGGATTTGTGAGATGTCAGGAGGTAGATCCTCAAGGTGGAGGCAGAATAATGTCACCATCAAGAGTGTGGACTCTGGAACCAGAGTGACTGGTTCTCCTCCCACTTCTTCCCTTTACTAGTGTGGGAACTGGAGCAGGTTACTTACCCTCTCTGTGCCTCTGTTTCCTTATCCGTGATATGGGGAGAGTAATGCTACCCACATCTAGGGTTGTTGTGGCGATTAAATGAATACTTATAATGTTTGAAACACTGTCGGCACCTAGTAAGTGTTCCATAAACATTTAGTTATTTTATGATTGATAGGAGGAGAGAGAAGTCCTAGGTGACTCTGGGCATGGGCAATTGTGTGAATCATGATTCCATTCACAGAGGGATACAGAAGAGAGCAGGCCTGGGGGGCATGCTGGGCTTGAGGTGCTTGTGGACACCCAAATGGAGACATCTTGTAGGCGCTGGAGTCAATGGAGTGGAGCTCAGAAGGGATCTGGGTGGCATAAATCCTCTAGAACTGCAGGGAGGGCATGGGCAGGGGCGTGAGAAATAGAAGGACTGAAATAGTTGTTGGGATGAGAGCTGACAAGGGAAAGAGATCGGGAGGTAGAGGCCCCAGTGGAGGCTGGAGACTCCGAATTTGCAGTCACATGATCTGGACCATTGTGTGGTTTTCTCCAGCAATCCTAACGGCCTGTTAGTATGAGAGAAGAGTTGAACAGCTAGACTGACCCAGTGTTGGGCTTTTACTGGCTGTGATGGCAAGACTTGGAATCAGGACGTTGACGATATTACTAAGAAACTGGAGGACAGGATCAACTGTGAGGTCTAGGCTGGAGGGGGAAGAGGGAAGATGACATGAGAGGGTAGAGAGAGTCATAGAGAGGCTAGGAGATGAAAGAGCATAGGATGCTGGAACCAGGTATATTGGGAGTATCAGAATGAGAGAGTGATCCTATGGAGAGAGGGTGCTCGCTCCACCCCCCACCATAGTGTTTGTTATTATTTTTAGACTTAAAAAGTAGTACATGCTTTTTGTAAAAAGTTCGAACACTTTAGACAAATCCACTTAGGAAGTGGAAGTCCCTTATTCTAATAGTTTCTTATCATTTTTAGTGTTCGTTATTTTAAATATATTGTTAATAGTTTAGTATATACTCTTCCGTATTTTTCTGTGCATTATTTCTTAGTATTGTTTCAGAAATGCTATCATATTATATGTATTGTTCTGAAACTTGCTTTTCTTCTAATATACCTTGGCTATAATTCTTGTACATTTAATCTTTGAGAATGGGTTATTTATTTATTCATTGTCCACAGTGATTTTAATTACTGTTCAAAATTTTTCCCTGTTATGACTTTTGGGTAGATTGAGAGGCTTTTCTTTCTTTTTTTTTCTAAGAATTTTTTTTAACATACAGAAATCTGTACATAATTAGTGTATACTACTTGATACATATGGAGGTAAGTATACACCCATGAAACCATTACCACAATCTATGCCATAGACCTATCCATCACCTCCAAAAGTTTCCTCTGGCCCTCTTATTTTTTATTATTATTATTATTAGTGTATGTGTGTGTGTGTGTGAGAGAGAGAGAGAGAGACAGACAGACAGACAGACAAGAACACTTAACTCTTGCCCTCTTAGTACTTGAAACTTTGTACCCATTGACTAATATCTCCCCCTAGCCCCTGACAACCACCATTCCAGAGAGTGGGATATTTACACTAAAGACTTTATTCAGATATAGAGCAGTATCTGGTGATGATAAGGTCTGGAAGGGCATTCATGGGAATGCAGATTGAAGTATAATGGAGGTGAGTGTTTTGAATGGGTTTCCGGCTCTATGGATGCTGCAGTCATCCAGAATGATGGCAGGAGTTGGGAAGAAAGGGAGGACAGTGACCGGGTTGGCAGAATCCTCAGTGTGTGAGTGTGAGAATGTGAGTAGACAGAAGAGATGACAGCAGGGAAGTGAGTATAGAGGGGCATGGTTTGAGCCACAGTGGAGCAGCATGGGTCCGCCTGCAAAGCAGATGGCAACCAGGCAGGGAGAGTGTGAACTTACAAGGAGTGGGGATCAGGGAGAATAAAAGATGCCATCTATATATTTTAAAGATTTTATTTGGTAAGAATTGAAAGACTGAAGGCAGGTAGCCCTGTTGGTAGACTATTGTGGTCCTGGAAAAAATAGCAGAGCTTGGGGATGTGGATAAGAGAGAGGTTTGCAGGGCCGACAGGACCTGGTGACTGATAGCACTGGCGTGAGGAGGCAGGAGAGTTGAGAGTGACTCTCCAAATAGTGGTTTGAGAAAATGACAGTGAAAACCAAGATGATAAGAAACAGAGGATGAGGAAAAACAAGGAGTTATGTGTACGTGTATGTGTGCAGGCTGTGTAGGGGAACAGAGGGTGGAAAGAAATATAATGACTATTTAATTAAAACATAATTCCATGGGTTTGTGAAGTTAATTTTAAAGAATAAAAATTTATTCTAGATGGAAACTGAAGATTTGGAGATATGCCTAGATGAGGTAGTAAATGCCCTAGTAAAAGTATTGTTGTCCAGACCTCTTTAGTTAAAAAGTTCTTTGGTTCATGGGTTCTTTTACCGTACTTTGACTGGACGGAGGTCTTTAAAAGCAGGATGTTAAGTTAACCCATGAATTACACGACTCAAGGCATTCCAGGGACATTAATGCATGGATTTAGTCCTGTGTTAGATATTGGAGCAGTGGGCTAGGTGATTATCATTTTTCATGACACTCCTGAATATTGACTCTGTCTAATTTACTAGGCGATGGTTCATTAGAAATTCACAAGCATCCATTATATACAAGGCACTATACATTACAGTCTTTACCTCAAGGAGCTTGTATTAAGATTGGAATAAGCACGTACATAGTTGCAAAGTAGAATGTTTTAGATGTCACAAGAGAGGGGAAAAGTAAGGTACTGGAAGGTCAAAGAGGCTGAACAATCACTACTGCTGGTAGGACTAGAAATTGCTTCGATAAGGAAATGACATTTGAATCAGGAAGTAATCTGTGCAGAGGTAAAGAGAGGACATTGCAGACAGGAGCAGTGTGAACAGAGTTTTAGGGAAACATACCTTAACCACTGTAGGTACAGAGCTGTAAAAGCATGATCCAAGTATACTATAGGATGGAGTTGTAATATAGTGCTATTTATCAGGAACAAAAAAGGAAAGTGGTCAAGATTTTTAAAGTACTTAAATCAGTTACAGAAATAAATGAGTTTTAATAAAAAATACCTGGGTAGTCAGATTTTAATGCAATAACCACTCTGTATTTTGGTATGATAAAAGGACATGCTATTTCTGTTTTGTTGAGATAGGGTGGTCAATTTAAGTTACAGCATAGCTTATGAATACATCATTTCATGCTTGGGGTAAATTCTCCAGCATCAAAGGTTATGTACAGTTTTCAAAAATTGCCTAATGAAGTTACTGATTTACATTCTACCTGTAGTGTATGAGAGTGCCCATCTTCACAACATCTTCATAAATAATGAGGGTTTTTTTTAACATCTTTATTGGAGTATAATTACATTACAATGTTGTGTGAGTTTCTGCTGTATAACAAAGTGAGTCTGCTATATGTATACATATATCCCCATATCTCCTCCCTCTTGCTGGAGATATTATCAATCAGAAAATCATCAGATTTTCTGATGATGGCCATTCTGACTGGTGAGAGGTGATACCTCGTTGTGGTTTTTTTTTTTTTTTTTTTTTTTTTTTTTGTGGTACGTGGGCCTCTCACTGCTGTGGCCTCTCCCGTTGCGGAGCACAGGCTCGGGACGCGCAGGCTCAGCGGCCATGGCTCACGGACCCAGCCGCTCCGCGGCAGGTAGGATCCTCCCGGACCGGGGCACGAACCCTCGCCCTCTGCATCGGCAGGCGGACTCTCAACCACTGCGCCACCAGGGAAGCCCTCGTTGTGGTTTTGATTTGAGTTTCTCTAATGATTAGTGATGTTGAGCATCCTTTCATGTGTTTGTTGGCAATCTGTATATCTTCTTTGGAGAAATGTCTGTTTAGGTCTTCTGCCCATTTTTGGATTGGGTTGTTTGTTGTTTTGATATTGAGCCGCATGAGCATAAATAATGAGTTTTGTCTGTCTTTTTCTTGCAAAACTAAACAAAATATAATTATACATTCACAGGAAGTTGCAAAGAAAGTACAGAGAGGTTTCATATACCTTTGACCTCCTGTTTCCCTCAGTGGTTACATCTTATATAACCATAGTATAATATCAAAACCAGAAAATCATCATTGGTACAATGTATGTGTATAGTTCTGTGTCAACCTATTGCATATGTAGATTTGTATAACTTCCACCACAATCAAGATACAGAAAATTCATTTATTAGTTCAGTGATAGCACTAGAAATTGAACTCATAGCTTATAAGAAGTGAAAAACTTGCTGTTAGCAGGTTACATCTTATTTATCCCAACTTTGTAAGCCTCATGATTTTACCCATTTTATTTCTTCTTTGTGTGTATTCTGTCACCTCAAACATCTCCTTTATAGTCATTTTTCCCCACACCCTGCCAACCACTGGCAACCCCTGATTTGTTCTTTATCTCTGTAATTTTGCCATTTGCGAATATTATATAAATGGAATCACACAGTATGTGAGCTGTTAAGAGTGTCTTTTTTCACTTCTTTTTTTCCCTGAGATCCGTGCAATTTGTTGTGTCTATTGATAGTTTGCTTCTTTTTATTACTGGTAATATTCCATGGTATGGATGTACTACAGTTAGTTTCACCATTCACCTACCGAGGGACACTTTGGTTTTTTAAGTTGCTAAGAATAATCATGCACAGGTTTTTGTGTGGGCATATGTTTTCTCTGGGATAAATGCCCCAGAATATAATTGTTGGGTCATAGGTTTACTTTTCCAAGAAACTGTCAAACTATTTTCCCATCAGCAATAAGAGAACCAGTTTCTCTGCATCCTCGCCAGCGTTTGATATTTTCACTATTTTTTTTTTTTTTTTTTTTTTTTTTTTGCGGTACATGGGCCTCTCACTGTTGTGGCCTCTCCCGTTGCGGAGCACAGGCTCCAGACGCGCAGGCTCAGCGGCCATGGCTCACGGGCCCAGCCGCTCCGCGGCATGTGGGATCTTCCCGGACCTGGGCACAAACCCGTGTCCCCTGCATCGGCAGGCGGACTCTCAACCACTGTGCCACCAGGGAAGCCCTCAAATCACATATTTTAAAAGTTGTTTGGTGCACTTATAATTATGATTGCTATGTGCTTTTGGTAGATTCACCCTTTTACATTATATAGTGTCCCTCTTTGTTCCTGATCTTTTTTTTTTTTTAATTTGAAGTCAACTTTATCTAATATTACCGTAGCCCTCTGGCTTTCTTTTGATCAACTTTTGCATGGTATACATCTTCCATCCTTTTGCTTATAATCTACCTATATCATTATCGTTGAAGTGATTCTCTTAATTCATAACTATCCTTTCTCTCTCTCTCTCCCTCTCCCCCCCACTCGTGTGTTCATGTTTGCACACACACGCTCTTTATTACTTGAGCGAAGTAGGTCATTTTCCTATAACATTTTCCACACTCTAGATTTGGCTTAATTATATTCTTACAGAATACACATGTTCCTGCATTTCTTATCTCCTGCAACCTAGCTGGTAGGTCTAGAAACTTAATTAGATTTAGGTTTATATTGTTGTTCATAGTTCTGCACAGGTGGTGCTGTGTACTGCGTCACATCAGGAGGCACATAATATATCTGGTTTTCACTCTTTTAGTGTTAAGACTGATTTAGAGGGCTCAGGTGTTGTTAGCCTGATTGAGCCATTATAAAGTTATTCAGCAACATCCTTCCTAATGGTTTTAGCATTGATGAACCTTCGTTTCATTAGGGGCTGCAAATGGTGATTATTTTTCTGTCATTTCTTCTGCATTTATTAGCTGGAGTTCTTCTATGAAGAATAATTTTCCATCATCAACTATTTGGTTAACTTGCAATGCAATTTTTACAAAAATGGTACAGAATAAATGGTTGATTCTTCCCAGTTATTATTTCCAAAATAATTAGTCTGGTGCCTTAGCAACTTCCAAAGGTGACCAACGATTTTTTTTTTTAGTATCTTTTGAACTTCGAGTTTTTGGGGTTTTTTTTGCGGTACGCGGGCCTCTCACTGTTGTGACCTCTCCCGTTGCGCAGCACAGGCTCCGGACGTGCAGGCTCAGCAGCCATGGCTCATGGGCCTAGCCACTCCGCGGCATGTGGGATCTTCCCGGACCAGGGCACGAACCCGTGTCCCCTGCATCGGCAGGCAGACTCTCAACCACTGCACCACCAGGGGAGCCCTGAACTCCGAGTTTTAAAGACTAATCCATCGCAGACTTTTGTTTTTGTTTTTGTTTTCCCCAAATTGTCCTGTCTTTGGTGAATGGAAACTCCTTCAATTTGCTCTGGGCTCCTTAGATACAATCCTAGTAGCCTTTGATAATGTACTTATTTTACAGTATAATAGAATGTTCCAAGTTCATCTTATACATTTCATGCCCCAGACCTGGAATTACCCATTTCTCTAAGGAGTTATGGTTTCTTTTAGTGGGAAATGGTGTTTAAAGACCACATTATGTCCCTGGACTGTCATTGCTTACTTAGCTTTCTTTACTTCTGGGGTCTTTCAGTAGGGAGGTTATTTAAAAGGAGAGAATAATCATGAGCTAAAACTCAGATTTTCTATTTAAATTTAAGATTATAGGGTTTCTTAATATAAGAACTTTTTAAAAATATTTTTAAAATGCTGAAATGCTTGGTTCCTAACAATATTGATGTAGCTACTTGTTTTTAAAATATTAATATTATGACCAACGATAAGACTACTATACAATGAAGATATATAGTCAAAAACCATGTTTTAAAGTTGGTTGGAATAACTGTTTGGTGTTACAACACCAATTTGATATACAGCAAGGTTTATTTGTTTCACTTTTCAACTTTTAATAATTGATGTTTCAAAATGTTTTAAAATATATTTTTAACAACTTTATTGAGATATAATTCACATTCAGTTCAGGATACAATTCATCCATTTAAAGTGTACATACGATCCACAGTTTTTAGTATATTCACAAACACGTGCAATCATCACCACAGTCAATTTTAAACATTTTCATCATCTCAGAAAGAAATCCCATACCTTCTAGTTAACACCCTTCTATTCCTTCATTTCTCCCAGCCCTTTGCAACAACTAATCTCTTACTTTCTCTCTAGAGATTTTCCTGTTCTGGTCACTTCATGTGAACAGACTCATATAATATGTAGTTTTTTGTGACTAGCTTATTTTACTTAATGAAATGTTTTTGAGGTTTTTCCCTGTTTCTGTGATCCAAGGAGATGCTTCAGTCTCATCCTGGGTTCTGGGATTTTCACAAAGGTGTCTTGTCTATGGATGATTGCTAGTTGGTCTTTTTGTGAGGGGGATTGAAGTTGGCAACCACCTATTCCATGTTGGTGACATCACACTGAGTATATTATTTTACATTGTAATAATTATGTGTATTGAATATTGTATACTGTGATTGTATATGATTTATTGTTTGTCTTTATTTAGTATGTCTTCTTTGCTTTTTCTAAAATTACTTTTGGTATTTAGGAAGGTTTATCTTTATATTCAGTAGTTTCTTTGTATATAAACCCTTTATAGTGCCTGTATTGTTATCTATTACTGTATAATAAATTACCCCCAGATTAATAGCTTAAAACACTGAATATTTGTTTTCTCAGTTTCTGTAGGTCAGGAATCTAGGTGAGGCTTAGCTGGGTGCTTCCTACTCAGGGTCTCTCATGCATCTCCTGTCAAGCTGTTGCCCAGACTGCAGTCATCTTAAGGCTCAACTGGGGCTGGCAACTCTGCTTTCATTCACATGGTTGTTGGCAGGCCTCAGAAGATCCACTGCCAAGCTCACTCATGTCATTGCTGTCAAGGCTTGGTTCCTCACCACATGGGCCTCTCTATAGGTTTCCTGAGTGTCCTTACAATGTGGTAACTGGTGATTCGAGAGAGCCAGGCAGTGCCCAAGATGGAACTAATTTTCTTTATAACTGATCTCAGATGTGACATCCATCACTTGTGCTGTATTATATTTGTTAGAATACCTAAGCACAGCCCACACTCAAGGGGAGAGGATCATATAAATATATGAATGCTTGGAAACAGGTATCATTGACTGCCATCATAGGGGCTTTCTACCATAATTCCCTTAATTCTCCTTTATTCTATCTCATTAAATGGTTTGATTCCTACCTAGTACTTATACAGTTGTTAATCTTTTCTACTTTTCGGCTGTCTTTCTTTTTTCTTTTCATTTAAAATTGCATCCTTTCTACTTTGTCAGAAAATATAACGTTTAAATTCTATTCTTCTCCTTACGTCTTCAACATTATTTTAATACCTGTACAATTAAATATATGAAGTGCTCATCATCAGTCCTTTTGCTGAAATTCCCCAGTCAGCTTTTGGTTGGATGAAGCCCATCCTCTAGTATATTCTTCAGGAAGGGAACATGTTTATAATACTCCCTGGGCTTTTGCATGTTCAAAACTCCTTTTCTGTAGCCTCAGTGACTGAAGGAGAGCTTGGTTCCTTGTAAAATCCTTGGCTCATGCTTTGTAAAGTTTTTGAAAAATGCCGCTCCTCTGTTTTCCCACTGCATAGCTTGCTTTTACAAAGTCCAGTGACATCTAATTCTCTTGCCCTTGTACATTATTTTGACTTTTTGCCTGGATGCTAATTTGTAAAATTCTTTAAAGCCTAGTAGTTCTTCTAAGATATGACTCATAGTTGATTATTTTGGGTCCGTTTTTCTGGGTACCTACTAGTCCTTTTCATTATTTTTTTTTTCTGGAATTTTTCTTGGATTATGGCTTTAAATATTAATTTCCCTCCAGTACTTTTTCTTCTTCATGGGCTCCAATTATAGCATGTTAGAACTTCTTTCACTGTCTTCTGTTTCAATCATTTCTTTCTCTGTTCTTTTTTCTTATTTTAAAATTTCATATTCATTTCTTTGGGTGTTTTACTGCTTTATTTCAGTGTACCTTATTACATGTTCATCATATCTATTTTCCTTTATGCACTGCTTTTCCCTCCATTTTGGTCTGGTAGTGCCTTATTGTCTTTTGAACTTTTAACAATTTTAAGGTTTTTTATTTGACATTGAATCAAGCTTTTTTTTTTTTTTTTTCCTGCACAGGGTTGAACAACCTAGCCTGCTATTATTAAAAATAGAAATCCCTACTTAGTCATAAATGGACTTCCAAAGTTGCAAGTGTCCTGCTAGAAGTATAAGGAAATGTATGCAAAAGGGAGATGTCATATTTCTTTGATTTGGAGGTGTTGGGTGGCTGTTTAATGCCTTGTTTATTACTATAAACTTCAAAAAATTTTTCACAAACTTCTTTTTCCACATATCATCTCATGCTGCCTTTTTCAATTCTCTGCCCAGCTGTGAAGGTCTGAAGGCTTACATTTATTGTGTTTGAAGGGTGCCATGAGAGAGAATTGTCAAATAAGCAGATAAAGTAGCAAACTATGAAGTATAGTTATTGAGCAGTTTTTGTTTATTTATCTGGAGAAGATAAACGTACCAAAATATAGTAACTGCTTATGTTTTCATGTCTTCCCTGAGCTTAGTCCAGAATCACTTGCTTTTTCTAAAAGGGATCCTAAACTTCGGGATAAGGCTAAATCTAGACAGATTCATGGAATAGACTCCTACAGTTAAGGCATTTGTTCCAAGCATTGGATGTATTTTTGAAAATCGGTATTTTCTAAACCTTAGTATATTTGAAAAAGCTTCAAAAAATGTGATCTGTATTCAGGAATTAACTGTATTTGTTCTAAAACTATTTTTTTTCACTCTTAGGTATACAAAGGAAATAACTAAAAATGACAAGTAGAAGTCTTGAGGAGTCCATGGGGGCTGTTCAGATGGGGTCAGTCAGAACGCTTAAAGGATTCCAAAGCAAGATTTTGCCACCTCTGAGTCCGAAGGTTGTTACAGAAGAAGAAGTAAATCAAATGGTAATGTATAAGAGAATTTCAGAGCAAAATACTTAATGCAGTCTTTCCTCCTCAGGAGAATGACAGTTGCTACTTGGCATTCTCAGAATATCAAACAGAATTACTGGCTGATAATATCAGTTTAGTTAACATGGGTAGATTGCTACAGAGCACAGTTACCTTTTAAAGCCTGGGAAATTTTTGAAATTAAAAACATCAAAGTAGAGGCTTAAATTAAATTGCTTAAGTTAATCAGTTGAACTAAGACTATGCAAGCAAATTATTAAGATTTTCTAAATATTAGCTAGAACCTTAAGAGACTGTCATTTATGTAGTTCAAAAACAGTCAAATATCAGAATTTCATAGGTTTAACATATATAATCAATTACCTGTTGATTGGCAAGAGTTTTGTGTATTTGTAGAACATAGTGCATTAAAATGATGACTATATAATATCTAGGAAAAATGCATAGCTTTTTCTGTCCTTTATGATACAAAACAATTACATTTTTAATGAATTATAATGATTTGGTGAGAATTGAATTATAAACTACATGCTATGGAAATATCAATAACAATTTAAAGTGTTAAACATTGTGTTCACTGCATTTTAAAAACTAGTCTCAGGTTATGTTCCAATTAGAAAAATAAAATGTATCATCATTTTCTTTTGTGATTGTTCTTGTTTCAGATTTAAAGTAACTCCTTACTTTTTGCTTGTAAGAGTTTATTTTTATTTAAATCACAACACAGCTGATACCTCATAACATTTTAACATTCTAATCTGTGTTCCAATCAAAAAGAATCTTAAAAAACCAAGTTGGAAGCTATATTAGAAATATGCCTTCATTTAAATGGATTCAATCACAAAAATTAAATTTGTAGGGAATTTGAAGAGCATTGATTTTAACCCAAGGCAAAATGAATCAGCTAAATTATATACCCCTGAATGTTTTAAGAAGTCTTGGCACATACTTAAGCATTATGTTGCTGCCAGTGATCATAATCTCTTTGCATATAAAGTAGCCCTAGAACAAAGTGAACATTCCAGAACAACAATTAATAGTGATTGGTCTTGGGTAAGCCCTTGCTGGTTTATTTAAATGATTTTATTTAAATGATAGGTTACATTTTTTTCTCATAAGAGTAGAAAGTGTTAAAGAATTTTGTGTTCTTGTTTGGGTATGTGGATGTGACTGGCTGCTGGATCTGATGATTGCCTTACAGCTCTTTTAAAACAAGGTCTAAATGTGCTCTTAAGATTTCTGAAAAGTTCAAACTCGTTCCTAAGCAGCACAGTCATACTTCCCAGATCCTTTGCTTTATAAGATTTCTCTTTAACATGATATAACATGATAAACACCCAAAAGCTTTACTTGCATGTTGTAACTTCATTTGAGAAATAGAAATATTTCAAGGAAGATTAGCCTCCTTAGCTCTGAAGCCCTTAAGTGATTTTAGAAACCTAGAGTTTTATGCTCTTCTGAGCATATATGTTAAGCTCTTTGGACATGTTCCCGTGCAATTTCTTGACCTTCCTCTCCCCAACCCCAGGTTCTTTTGTGTGATTCCTTCAAAATTATAAGGAAACAGCAACCACATATCTTTTCAAATTATTGTGCAAAGAGCTCAGAAGTGCACGGGTATTTCGCTTGTATCATTTATTTTAAACGGTTTATAGGGGAACTTAGTGGCATCCCAGAATTATCCTGAAAGCTGCAAACACAAATTATTTATTACTGGCACTTATGAAAGCACTTTTTCAGTATTACCGTTTATGAATCTTTGGCTCCTGTTGCTTTAAATTCTAGCTGACTCCCTCAGAGTTCCTGAAGGAAATGTCCCTCACCACAGAGCAGAGACTGGCTAATACACGTGTGATATGCCGACCACAGATCATTGAACTTTTAGATATGAGGGAAACAACACATCAAAAGGTAGCTGCTTTCTGTCATACTTGCATATAAAGTAGGTCCTGGAATAATGTGAATATTCTAGAACAATAAGAACTAAGCAGTACTTATTGTTCCTGGGCTAACTAATCCCTTATTGGATTTGTTTTACTTTTATTATTATTATTATTATTTTTTGCAGTACACGGGCCTCTCACTGCTGTGGCCTCTCCCGTTGCGGAGCACAGGCTCTGGACGCGCAGGCCCAGCGGCCATGGCTCACGGGCCATAAGGCTAAATCTAGACAGATTCATGGAATAGACTCCTACAGTTAAGGCATTTGTTCCAAGCATTGTGTATTGTTCTGTGTGTACTGCTCGTGTGTGTGTTTTAATGTATTTTGATTCCCGCTATGAAGAATGAAGAAATTAGTGTGCCACACCTCATCTTCTTGCCTCTGTCCTCTGTCAACTCAGTCGGTTATTTTTTACTTTATTTTCCGGAGTTTCATTTGTTTTTTGGTTGATAGTCATACTCTTCTCCTTTCCTCAAGAAGAGATTATGGAAACTATATTTCCTTGATTTTATAAGTTTGATAACATTTGCCTATTGCCTTTGTAGGTGAACTGCAGATTTGTTAGATGTAAAATTCTTGGGTCACACATTTTCCCCATAAGAGATTTGCTGGCATTTTCTTCACTACCTTCTGGCTTTAAATGATGATATGCGGAAGTATGAAGCCTAATATTTTAGCTTGTATGCCCAAAGATTGTTTATTCTTATTTGATATCCAGTGATTTTATTAGGATATGACTAAATTTTTCCTAAGACACTACGTACCATTATTTTATTTCTAGAAAGTTTTTCTTGAATTATCAAGTATTTGTTCAGGCCATTTTTGTTTTTATTTTTTTTTAGAAATATCAATTGTGAACATGCTGGACCTTCTTTGTCTGCCCTTCTACGCCTTGCATTTCCTCCCTAATCCATCTTAAACTTTCTGTTCATTCCCATTTCATTGTAATTACATTCATCAACTTATCCTCTGTATCCCTCACTTTGAGTTGTGTGTGTGTGTGTTTCTCTTAAAATTCATTCTTAAGCTTGACCAGTTCAACACACCTGGGTTGTCTCACAGCATTTTACAAGTTAGTTTCTTTTTTTGTACCTTTTAATTCACTTGTGTCTCAGATATCACTCTTCTTTGGCTTTCTTCCTACTTCACTGGTTGCTTTTTTCTCATTTGTTGGATCTTTCTCCTCTTCCTGTTGACTAAACATTGGCGTTCCCCAGTACTCGGTCCTTAAACTTCTTTCTCTTCTGAACTCATTCCTTAGGTGACTCCTTCTAGGAACAAGGCTTTAAATTTCACATTTTAAATGGTTGCTTTCATAATTATATCTCCTGCTATGGCCTAGCCCCTGAACTCTGGATCATATATTCAGCTCAGTGTGTGATTGGCAGCTCAAACTTAAAATCCTTAAGAGCTAATTTTTGCATTACATTCTTTCCCTAAAGGCATGATCTTTCCTCTTTTGTCTTTCCTCCCTCCACCATGTAATACCCCCATTTATGTATTTTCTCAGGCCAAAAACCTTGGTGTTATCTCTGATGCCTCTGTTTTTCTCATGTCTTATATGAAATCCAAAACAAGGGCTAGTAATCACAAATATGTCTTTAATCCAACCACTTCTCACCACCTCTACCACTACCATCCCAGTTCAACCCACCATCATCTAGACTCCTGAAATAGCCTCCGTTTCCAACTTATCGCCCCATTATCAATTCTCCACAAAGAAGTAAGAGTGGAGGCTTCCCTGGTGGTGCAGTGGTTGAGAGTCCACTTGCCGATGCAGGGGACACGGGTTCGTGCCCCGGTCCTGGAAGATCCACATGCCGCGGAGTGCCTAGGCCCGTGAGCCATGGCCGCTGAGCCTGCGCGTCTGGAGCCTTTGCTTCACAATGGGAGAGGTCACAACAGTGAGAGGCCCGCATACTGCCAAAAAAAAAAAGAAGTAAGAGTAGGTTTTATTTTATTATTTATTTATTTATTTAAAAATTTATTTATTTGTTTATGGCTGTGTTGGGTCTTCATTGTGCGCAGGCTTTCTCTGGTTGTGGTGAGCGGGGGCTACTCTTCGTTGCGTTGTGCAGGCTTCTCATTGTGGTGGCTTCTCTTGTTGCAGAGCACGGGCTCTAGGTGCGCAGGCTTCAGTAGTTGTGGCTTGCGGGGTCAGTAGTTGTGGCGCACGGGCTTAGTTGCTCCGTGTCACGTAGGATCTTCCTGGACCAGGGCTCGAACCTGTGTCCCCTGCATTGGCAGGCAGATTCTTCACCACTGTGCCACCAGGGAAGTCCCAAGAGTGGTTTTTAAAAATGTAAATCAGAACATGTTACTTCTGTGTTGAAAACCACCTAGTAGCTTCCTGTTACCCTCATAGTTATAAGGTCCTGCATCATCTGATCCTGAGTCCTTCATAGTCTTTTCCTTCCTCTCTCCCCCAGGTCATTCTCCTCTAACTGCTCTCCCCTCTTGCTGCTCTTCAAACACTCAAGGATAATTCTCACCCCAGGGCCTTTGCATTTGTTATTCCTTCTAACTGGAATGCTGTTCTCTCAGATCTTTGCGTGACTTGCTTCAGATCATTTCCTCAGAGAGGCCATCCCTTGGCTACCTATCATAAAGAGCAACCATCCCCCATTCACTCTGTCCCCTTGTCCTGCTTTGGTTTTCTTCATAGCCTTATCACTGCCTGACCTCATATTATGTATTTCTTTTTAAAAAAAACTATTTATTTATTTGGCTGTGCTGAGTCTTAGTTGAGGCCCGTGGGATTTTCGTTGCCGTGTGTGGGATCTTTAGTTACGGCACACGGGATCTAGTTCCCTGACCAGCGATCGAACCCGGGCCTCCTGCATTGGGAGAGTGGAGTCTTAGCCCCTGGACCACCAGGGAAGTCCCTGTTTCTTTATTTTTTATCCATTTCCTTAAGCATTTCAGCTTCATGAGGCAGGGGCTTTATTGGCTTTGTTCACTACTGTATGCTCAACATATGGAAAATATTAGAAACTCAATTAGCATTTATTGAATGAACACATGAATTTTTCATCTCTTTTGATTGCTTAATCTTCCCTGCACTCTTGAATATTTGCTTTGTGCTCTCTGATTTTTTTCCATTATGTTCTTTGAGTTTATGGTGAAATGGCGTAATTGAGATTCTTATTATTTCATGGTAATGCTTTTCTGGTGAATATTTGACATTTTCTTTGCTTCTCTTCTTTTTTTTTCTTGAATGTTTTTGTATAGATTCTGGCTTTATTTGTCATTGTGATTATTTATTATCACTCATCTTTGAAATAAAGAAGGGAATTCTTCTTGGACTTGATGTTTGCAGGTAGTTAGTTAATGCTGAGGCGGGACTCCGTAGGGTCGCAGACCAGCAGGAATTCTCCATGATTCTAAGGGCAGCTCTTTATGAAAACAGATCATATGTATGTGTTTATTTGGAAGGGAAATGAGAGGAAGGGAGGAGGAGTAACTGAGTTGTGTTAACCTTTTCTTCTCCCCAGAGTTCTAAGTTAGGGATTCTTATGATTCTTTTACCCTGTCTAAATGATTGACTCTTCCTATAAATATGCATATTTGTGTATTTTCCACACTATTGTCAGTAGTTCAGTGTAGATCTTCTTTAATTTCTGTCGATAATGGTTTGTAGCTTTTCCAGGTAAAGGTCTTGCACATCTTTCATTGGATTTATTCCTATGTATTTTATGTTTTAGGATGTGATTTTAAATGGTATTGTTTATAAATTTCATTTCCTAAATGTTCATTGCTAGTACAAAGAAATATAATTGTTTTTTTATGTTGACCTTGTACTCAGTGACCTTGATAAATCACTTGTTAATTCTAATTTATCTATAGGTTATTTTGAATTTTCGAAATAAACAAGTTTTTGTTCTGGGGAAAATGTCAGTTTTGTTTCTTCTTGATCAAAACTTCTAGTGTTAAAATAACCTTGTATTTCTGAGATAGACTCAACTTGGTCATGTATTATCTTTTTTATATATTGTAGGTTTCAGTTTGCTAATGTTTTCCTTTTT
The DNA here is from genome assembly GCF_964165515.1 of Mesoplodon bidens. NCBI lineage: Eukaryota > Metazoa > Chordata > Mammalia > Artiodactyla > Ziphiidae > Mesoplodon > Mesoplodon bidens. The sequence continues at coordinate 14,770,883 of NC_138175.1, read as the reverse complement.
TTTTTTTTGATCTATGGTTCATGACCTATAATTTTCCTGTCTCCTACTGTCTTTCTCATATATATGAAAGTTATGCTAACAACATCATCATTAAATGGAAGACATTTAATTTTTTGTTTTTCTTTTTCATTGTAGTTTACTATAGGATATTAAATATAGTTCCCTGTGCTATACAGTAGGACCTTGTTGTTTATCTATTTTATATATAGTAGTTTGTATCTGCTAATCCCAAACTCCTAAATTATCCCTTTCCCACCCTCTTTCCCCTTTGGTAACCATACGTTTGTTTTCTATGTCTGTGAGTCTGTTTCTGTTTCATAAATAAGTTCATTTCTGTCATATTTTAGATTCCACATATAAGTGATATCATATGGTATTTGTCCTTCTCACTTACTTTACTTAGTATGATAACCTCTAGGTCCATTCATGTTGCTACGAATGGCATTATTTCATTCTTTTTTATGGCTGAGTAGTATTACATTGTGTATATATACCATGTCTTCTTTAGCCATTCATCTGTCAATGGACGTTTAGGTTGTTTCCATGTCTTGGCTATTGTAAATAGAGCTGCTGTGAACATTGGGGTGCATGTATCTTTTCGAATTAAAGTTTTATCCAGATATATGCCTAGGAGTGGGATTGCAGGATCATATGGTAACTCTGTTTTTAGTTTTTTTTAAAGAACCTCCATACTGTTCTCCCCAGTGGCTGCACCAATTTACATTCCCACGAACAGTGTAGAAGATTCCTTTTTCTCCACACCGTCTCCAGCATTTGTTATTTGTAGACTTTTAATGATGCCATTCTGACCACTGTGAGGTGGTAACTCAATGTGGTTTTGGTTTGCATTTCTCTAATAATTAGTGATGTTGAGCATTTTTTCATGTGCCTATTGGCTATCTGTATGTCTTCTTTGGAGAAATGTCTATTTAGGTCTTCTGCCCATTCTTTGATTGTTTCTTTTCTTGTTATTGAGTTGTATGAGCTATTTGTATATTTTGGAAATTAAGCCCTTGTCTGCTGCATCATTTGCAGATAATTTCTCCCAGTCTGTAGGTTGTCTTTTCATTTTGTTTATCGTTTCCTTTGCTGTGCAAAAGCTTATAAGTTTGATTAGGTCCCATTTGTTTATTTTTGCTTTTATTTCTGTTGCCTTGGGAGGCTGACCTATGAAAACATTGGTATGATTTATGTCAGAGAATGTTTTTCCTATGGTCTCTTCTAGGAGTTTTGTGGTGTCATGTCTCATGCTTAAGTCTTTAAACCATTTTGAGTTTATTTTTGTGTATGGTGTGAGGGTGTGTTCTAACTTCATTGATTTACATGTGGCTGTCCAGCTTTCCCAGCACTGCTTTCTGAAGAGACTGTCTTTTCTCCATTGTGTATTCTTACCTCCTTTGTCAAAGATTAATTGACCATAAGTGTGTGGGTTTATTTCTGAGCTCTCTGTTCTGTTCCATTGATCCATAGGTCTGTCTTTGTGCCAAAACCTTGCTGTTTTGATTACTGTAGCTTTGTAGTATTGTCTGAAGTCTGGTAGGGTTATGCCTCTAGCTTTGTTCTTTTTCCTCAGGATTGCTTTGGCAATTCTGGGTCTTTTATAGTTCCATATAAATTTTAGGATTAATTGATCTAGTTCTGTGAAAAATGTCATAGGTAATTTGATAGGGATCACATTAAATCTGTAGATTGCTTTGGGTAGTATGGGCATCTTAACAGTTTAATTCTTCCAATCCAAGAGCATGAGCTATCTTTCCATTTCTTTGAATCATCTTCAGTTTCCTTTATAAATGTTTTATAGTTCTCAGCATATGCCTTTCATCTGCTTCATCAGGTTTATTTGTATTTTGTATGTGATTTTAAAAACATTATTTATTTATTTATTTTTGGCTGCATTGGGCCTTCATTGCTGCGTGTGGGCTTTCTCTAGTTGCAGCGAGTGGGGGCTACTCTTCGTTGCGGTGCACTGGCTTTTCATTGTGGTGGCTTCTCTTGTTATGGAGCATGGGCTCTAGGCACATGGGCTTCAGTAGTTGTGGCTCGCAGGCTCTAGAGCGCAGGCTCAGTAGTTGTGGTGCACGGGCTTAGTTGCTCCATGGCATGTGGGATCTTCCTGGACCAGGGATCGAACCTGTGTCCCCTGCATTGGCAGGCAGTTTCTTATCTACTGCACCACCAGGGAAGCCCACATGTGATTTTAAAGTGAGTTGTTTTTTACTTTCCCTTTCCAGTATTTCATTGTTAGTGTAAAGAAATGCAGCAGATTTCTGTATGTTAATCTTGTATCCTGCTACCTTGCTGAATTTACTTATCAGTTCTAGTAGTTTTTGTGTGGAGTCTTTAGAGTTTTCTGTATATAGTATCATGTCATCTGCATATAATGACAGTTTTACCTCTTTTCTTCCAATGTGGACACATTTTATTTCTTTTTCTTATCTGATTGCTATGGCTAGGCCTTCCAATACTATGTTGAATAGAATTGGTGACAGTGAGCATCCTTGTCTTGTTCCAGGTTTTAGTGGGAAGGCTTTCGGCTTTTCACTGTTGAGTATTATGTTGGCTGTGGGTTTATCATAAATAGCTTTTATTATGTTGAGATATGTTCCCTCTATACCCACTTTGGTAAGAGTTTTTTTTAATCATGAATGGATGTTGAATTTTATCAAATGTTTTTTCTGCATCTATTGAGATGATCATGTGGTTTTTGTCTTTTCTTTTGTTGATGTGGTATATCACACTGATTGATTTGCTTATCCTTGTGACCCTGGGATGAATCCAACTTGATCGTGGTGTGTGATCTTTTTTTATGTGTTGTTAGATTTGGTTTGTAATTGACTTGTAATTTTTGTTTTTGGTATTGTCTTTGTCTGGTTTTGGTATCAGGGCAATGGTGGCTTCATGGGATGACTTTGGGAGTGTTCTTTCCTCTTCAGTCTTTTGGAAGAGTTTGATATAAGAGTTTTGGTGTAAGTTCTTTGTATGTTTGTTAGAATTCCCTAGTGAAGCCATCTGGTCCTGGACTTTTGTTTGCAGGGAGTTTTTAAATTACAGGTTCTATTTCATCTCTAGTGATTGGTCTGTTCAAATTATTCCTTCTTGATTCAGTTTTGGTGGGCTATATGTTTCTAGAAACTTATCCATTCTAGGTTGTCCAATTTGTTGGCATATAATTGTTCATAGTATTCTCTTACGTTTTTTTGTATTTCTTTGGTATTGGTTGTTATTTCTCCTCTTTCATTCCTTATTTTGTTTATGTGAGTCTTCTCTTTTCTTCTTGGTGAACCTGAACAGAGGTTTGTTGATTTTGTTTATCCTTTAAATAAAACAGCTCTTAGTTTTATTGGTTTTTTTCTACTTTCTAAAAATCTCTATTTTATTTATTTCCTCTCTGATCTTTATTATTTCCTTCTTTCCGCTAACTTTAGGTTTTGTTTTTTCTTCTTTTTCTGATTCTTTTAGGTGGTAGGTCAGGTTGTTTATTTGAGATTTTTCTTGTTTTTTAATGGAAGGCCTGTATTGCTAGAACTTCCCTTTTAGGACTGCTTTTGCTCTGTGCTCTCTCTATTCTGCCTGTTGCAAACTGACTGCTGCACTCTCCTCCGAGCCTCTGAAGCTCCCTTTCTGTCCCAGCTCATCACCACGCCAGTGAAGGGGCTTCCCAGGATGAGGGAACCTTTCCTCTTTCACAGCTCCCTCCCAGGGGCGCAGGTCCTGTCCTGATTCATTTATTTTTCTTCTTTCATCCTACCTGGTTATGTAGTAATCTTTCTTGCAATTTTAGTTTTATGAGATCTTGTGCCAGCACTGAGCAGGTATTCTGTGAGAATTATTCCACATGTAGATGTATTTTTGATGTATTTGTGAGAGGAGGTAAGCTCCTCATCCTTCTATTCTGTCATCTTGATTTGGCCACCCCTAATTTTTTGTTTTCCTTTCCTTTGGGAGAGTTTCTATAATGTTTGAGTTGTATTTTCTTTAAATGGCAGTGCCACACTTTTTTTAAAATTAATTAATTTATTATTTTTGGCTGTGTTGGGTCTTCGTTGCTGCGCGTGGGCTTTCTTTAGTTGTGGTGAGTGGGGGCTACTCTTCATTGTGGTGCGTGGACTCCTCACTGTGGTGGCTTCTCTTGTTGCGGAGCATGGGCTCTAGAGCACGTGGGCTTCAGTAGTTGTGGCACACGGGCTTCAGTAGTTGTGGCTCATGGGCTCTAGAGTGCAGGCTCAGTAGTTGTGGCACACGGGCTTAGTTGCTCCGCGGCATATGGGATCTTCCTGGACCAGGGCTCGAACCCATGTCCTCTGCATTGGCAGGTGGATTCTTAACCACTGTGCCACCAGGGAAGCCCCAAGTTGTATTTTCTTTAAATGTTTGCCAGAATTTGCTTGTAGAGCTATTTGGGCCAGGGTTTTATCCATGAAAAGTTTTTACTTTACAGAGTCAATGTCTCTAATAGTTAGGGAACACCATATTTTCTATTTCTTTTTGTGCTAGTTTTTACGAATTGTATTTTTCTAGGAATTTATAATTTTAATCTAAATTTTCGCATTTGTTATCATTTTACTTAGTTTGGGTTCTGTAGTAATGTTCCCATTTTCATTTTTTTATAATTGGCTCTTTTATAATTGGCTCTGTCTTCTTTTCTTGATCAGACTCAGGTATTTTATTATTTTTATTAGTCTTTAAAGACTCAACTTTTGGTTTTGTTGATTTTGTGGGACAGTTACTTTGTATTTCATTAATTTCTGCTGTTTTTGTTGTGTCATTTTTGTTTTTTTGTTTGGGTTTTAATGTTTTTTTTTTTTTTTGCGGTACGTGGGCTTTTCACTGTTGTGGCCTCTCCCGTTGTGGAGCACGGGCTCTGGACACGCAGGCTCAGCGGCCATGACTCACGGGCCCAGCCGCTCCGCGGCATGTGGGATCTTCCCAGACCGGGGCACGAACTTGTGTCCCCTGCATCGGCAGGCGGACTCTCAACCACTGTGCCACCAGGGAAGCCCTAATGTGTTTTTTATGTTTGCTGTTGTTGTTCTAAATTATTGAGGTGGATACTTACATCTTCAATTTCCAAACTCTCTGCTGAGGTGCTCCCAGGATACAACCGTGAACTCAACAGGGCATCATAGGATATTCAGAATTTTTAAGGGAAACATGGCAATACTCAAAACCTGTTGGATACTACCTAAGCTACTAGCTTGAGATAATTCAGTTTTAACATTAGATAATGCTGTCTTGTTAATCCCTCAGTGCCTCCAAACAGGTTTTTGTTGATACAGCTTTTCTTCTTGTTCTCATAAGGGAGTTGGTTCAGATTACCTTATTCACCATTACTGGAAATGGAAGTTTTGAGTTGTTGTTCTAACTAGCCTATTTTTTTAATTGAGGACCCAAACCTACTTCCTTTTGTATTAAGGAAGTTGATGACAGTAACCTTACTGATTATAACAGTGTTTATAGTACTTACCCCTTTTTGAATGTTTCCTTTGTTCTTGGTGTTAATATTCATAGGTATATGTAGTAATTTCTTATCTTCCCCAGTCGTTTCTGCCATTGTGTGACTATATGATTAATTTATTCTTTCAACAGTTTCTAGGAATTGACCTGGATCAGGCCTTATTCCAACCCTTTCCATCAGAAATTGTATTTCAGAACTACACTCCCTGTGAAGTCTATGAAGTTCCACTGATTTTGAGGAACAATGACATAGTGAGTATGTTTGCTGGGCTGACTGTACCTTTCATGGATGTATAAGAAGGGATTAGATAAAATGGGATCCTGTAGGGTCTTAGTTAAGCTCTTTAACTTGATAGGCCTAGGAAAACAGATAAAAACATGCCCTTTGACTATAAGCTTAATGAAGACAAGACTATGTTGGTTGGTATGTTGCTAAATGCTCAGTCCCAGGGCAGTACCCAACAAATGGTAAACTCCCAGTGTGTGCACTGACATTTTGTTGAATAAGGGATTGGCTAGATCAGTGTCATGAAGTTCTCATGAGTAACCATTTGGGCTAGGTTTTCATTTAATACAAGATGATTACTGTTCGTATTTACATACGCCATGTTAGAGCCACTATTTCCTCAATTGAAGGTATCAACTCTACTCATATGAATTGCAGTTGTTGAGCCAATGCATTTAGATTCTGCAAATTGTATTAAAAAAAAAAAACAAAAAAGAAGATCCCCTTTTCTCTTTTCCATCTCCTCCCTTCTACCTCAGATAGCCTTCAGATTTTGTCTACAGATAGTTTTGGATGGCTTCTCCCACTGTCTGTATCTTGTTTCTTTGTGGTTGCAACTGAGGATTTCTTCTCCATCCTTATGCCTTTTCTTTCAGAGATATATTAAGGTATATTTCAAGAAAGAGTATTAAATGACTGAAGATTTCCTTGACATGTAACAATAATGAAAGGAAGAATAATGCAGAAGGTCAGCATGAAGCACAGTTAAGTGTGATAAGTAATCAGGTAGGAAGGAAGGCATTAGATACTAAGCATCAGGTGTTAAGGACAAGTAGAAATACTTATGGGAGTCTTAGAATGTTGAGACAAAAATTCTAGCTATAATAAAGTAGGGAAAATAAGTGAAGACTATGCAAGAATTCAAGGCAAATGGGAAGACTTGCAGTTATATTCAGTACACTAGCTCATTAAAGGAATCAGTGATGCCTTTGAGAGATCAATGGGGTGATTTAGTGACAGCAAAGTCAGACTTTGGAGAAAATGGAACATTTAATTCTTAGCTGAAAGCGTGTTAGCAAGAGAAGCTCATGGGATGGAAGCTAAAGGGTAGGCAGAGAGAAGAAAAAACCCCCGAGGTGTTCAGAGTTATGTTCCTAGACCTCAGGAAGAGGTGAGTTACATAGACATTAGGACTATCTCTTTTCATTCAGGGCTGCCAACCAATTTAGTTTCTCACTTCGAGTTCTCGTTTTCCCTTTCTCCATTACTTTTTGACTCTCGTTCAAGTTTTTTTAGGCTATTAAAGGCAGAGAGGAGCTAGTCCAAAGGGTACTTTGGGTACTCCTCCCCAGCCATAAGCAAGAAATGATTGTCACTGAGTGTATATGAGCACGTCAAGGATAAGAGGCATGTGTGAGTCTTGTCTGCCAAAGGGCATTCAGTTCTCATGGATAAAACCCACACTTCTTGGTAAGATGCTGCTAGAGTATTGGATCCCATGAAAGGAAGGTCCTCATCTAAGGAAAGTTCAGCTGTCAACAAGCAGACAGATTCTGTAGGCCAGGCGGGCTTGTTCTTGGTGAGCTACTCCCAGGACCTCCATACGAGGTGGCTGATGTAAGCCTGCTTCTCTACTTCCTGGTTCATGGATATGCAAGGAACCACTGAGATACATTTGGGGCACTGAGAAATGCTTTCTGTGTCGTTTACCTTTTATTTGCTTCCTGACTGCCATGGAGTGCAAAAGACAGAGCCTGTATGGTCTTTGTTTCTCTATCTCTCTCAAACACACAAGTTGAAAGTAAGCCATGAACACTCTACAAGCCACAACACAATTCACTTGGGGTACAGTTATAAGCACCCAGACTCCAGAGTCAGACTAATCTGGGTTCAGATTCTAGGTGGACTGTCTCCCAGCTGTAGACTTTGGGCAAGTCACTTCACTTCTCCAAGCTATGGGGATAAGAATAGCACCCATTTCATAGGTTGTTTGGAATATTAAATGAGGTAATGGATGTAAAGTACTCAGTTCAGTGTCTGTCCTATAATAAGCACTAAAGCAATGTTACTATTCTTCTTCTTATTATTATTAGTGTTGCTGTTGTTTTCCTTTCTAGTTTTTAATCCACAGTTAGGCTCTTACTAAAGTATTCCCAGCAAGCTTATATGGCATCATTCAACACATCATAAACACCACTGCACATTTCTCTTACCAGCAAAGCCAATTCTATTCCTACCAGATTTGTACACATCTTTCTTACCTCCCCACTCTCTAGTCTTGAGATCTGTCTGAATTCTCTCTGCATTTCTTCTTCCCTTCTGCATCTGGGTTTCAGCTTTGAGAGGTTGTGGGAGTTCCTGTTTCCTCATATTTCACCTGAGACTCCTAGGACATACTTAACTATAGTTAACTTTCTTCCGCCCCCTTTGAGTTTTTTAAAAAACAATCCTCTCCCATTCCTGTGTCTCTAGAACCTCCACCCCTGACCACCCCCCTTCTCACAGTTACATTTCTTTTACTGCTTGGGGCTGAGATAGAAATAAGTACTCTGGATGAGGCAAGCAGAGCAGAGGAATAAGACTTTAAAAGGATGGGACTGTTTGAAGCTGCTCTGAGACTTGCCTTGGGGATTGTACTGCCCTCTGTGTTCTTGCTTCACAGTGGTGTTTAGGTAGGACAGTCCTATAGGGAGGGGAGGTGGAGTTAGGCCAGGACTTGATTCGGAACACCATTGCTTGGTAAAGCTGTAGCACTTAGGGCAAGTGTCTGTTTCCTCATCTGTGGAATGAATTGTAATGAAGCTCAGAGGTTGTTGTGAGGATCAAGTGGCATCTCATGTACAGTGGATGATCCATAGCAAGGGTGCAGTAAGTGTGATTTCTTCTCCCAGAGCAGTTCTCAAATATTAGGAAGTCCAGTGCACCTCCACCGTGTGGGTGGGGTTTTAGATGATCAAGCAGTTAGTCTTCGAAACTAGTCACATTTAAATAATAAAGTAAAGATGTGCAATAGCAATTAACTTGAGTAATAATAATAATGCTAATGAAACGTAACGCTAAGGTACATTGAGTGCTTTGCTTAGTGTGAGGTACTGGGGTAAAGGTAAGAACTGTCGTCTCCTTTCACACTTGAGGAAACGAAGGTTCAGACCTAACCAAAGGCACATGGCTAGGAAGTAGTAGACGGAGATTTCACGTTTAACTGCAAGGCCTGTCCTTTTTCTTCTGCTTTCACACATACAGTGCCCATTATTGTGTTTTTCTCGCAGGTTCCAAGGATGGTGAAAGTTGTTGAGGAAAGTTCACCTTACTTTAAAGTAATCAGCCCCAAAGATACTAGCCACAAAGTAGCACCAGGAGTGCCATCCGTTTTCCGAATCCTCTTTACGCCAGAGGAGAACAAGGTAACAGCAGCACTGGCAACAAACTGGTTGAAGGCTTATCACTAGTAGTTTGCAATTCTGAGCATTCGAGGAGGTGGCGTTGGTGTAGGTATTGGTGGTGGTGGTGTCAGTGGTATTGGTTGTGGTGTTGGCGTGGTGGTGGTGGTAGCTGTGTCATCGACAGTGTTCTTGGTGTCATTGATGGTATTGGCGGTGGTGGTGGTTAACGGTGGTATTGCTGGTGGTGGTGGTGAGGAGAGGAATGGTGAGGGTGGATGAGAAGAGGGGATGGTGCACCACTGGGAATGCAGAGAGAATTGTCAAACAGTGATGAGGGCTTATATGAGCTGCAAGTAGCCAGAGTGTAAAGAAGGCTAATCCTTCTGGATGCTCCCGTGGAACCTACTTCAGCATATTTATGTTGGACTGTACAGCTAGAGAGACACCAAAAAGGAAAAGATGTGGTCCAGGTGCAATGAGCTGAGACAAAGGGTAGAGATTATGCCTTCTTGGAAGTTTGGGATTCTTGTTAGTTGCATCCCTCCTCCCCACACTCTAACTAGTTTAGGAAAGAGTCCTAAGATCCAATATTGATCACAGTGTCAGCCTCATTAATGGCAAAGAATATGGCCAGGACCTGAGGCCATATTCTGCTCCTTAATGACCGGTAGATAACCAGTCCTCGGTGAAGGGGTGACCTCACCAGTAGCTCTTCCTAAGCACGAGTGGAGAGGCTAGAGCCAAAAGCAGAGACCTGCCCTGTCTGCTTATCCTTGTCTGCACACAGACAGGCTAGAAAGAGCCTGAGTTCAAAAAGAGGCCATTTCCCTCCAGCACCACCACAGCTGTCAGGAATCTAGCCTATTCTCAGGCTCTCCTCAGTTGTATAAATTCCAGTTACTTCTGGAAGGAAAAACTAGCTTGGGCGACTGAGGGAGGAGGCTTCTCCCCAGCCCTTCTCCAAGACTGCAGAATTGTGGGTTGAGTTTTCCTCTGTAAGGGCCAAAGTGGGGACTTGCGTGGAGGAGGAAAGGGCTTTTACCAGCATGATTGAAAGAGCGAGGACAAAAAACAAGGCTAAAATAGGCATAACAAAATGTCAGGTTATATGTAATGTTAAATAGTGTGTTTGCTTATCTGTATTGTGCCGTTATGGTTGGAATCAAAAGAGCGTAATGGAGACACAGAGAACTAGCTTTGAATCCCTGCTTCTCCATCACTAATACTTATTAGCTGTTGTAAATGTCATTACCAGTATTCCTGGTGCTGGTGCTACTGTTTCTGCTTTTCTGGAGAGCAGGGATAGAGAATTTAATGTGGTCAGCCAAGCATATATCACTGGAGCAAGTGGTTAGAAATTTCATTACTATTATACTGCTGTTATTATTTTTCCACTCTGTAGTATTACTGTTTGTTTCTTGGGCTGTGTTTATGAACTTATCATTTTGTTTGGGGTATTATTGAAATAAACAGAAAGATAAATAGTTCCAGAAGCAGTGCTTTCTGTTATACGTTATTGAAGTCCTTATTTTTTTCTCCAGGGTCTGTATCTGAATACTCTCCGTGAAGAGAACAGTACTTAGGGCTTCCCTGGTGGCGCAGTGGTTGGGAGTCCGCCTGCTGATGCGGGGGATGCGGGTTCATGCCCTGGTCCGGGAGGGTCCCACATGCCGCGGAGCGGCTGGGCCCGTGAGCCGTGGCCGCTGGACCTGCGCGTCCGGAGCCTGTGCTCCGCGGCGGGAGAGGCCACAGCAGTGAGAGGCCCACGTACCGCAAAAAAAAAAAAAAAAAAAGAGAACAGTACTTGGATTTAGTTTGGATGTCAGATTTTCCTACACTGTCAATTAATTATAAAAGCTGAATATAATAAGCTTTCGTGCAGCTTGAAATATTAAGCTTGCTGGATTTGAGGAGTTGGCTTTCCTTAATTTTTTTCTGTGCTGGAGAAAAAAGTATCTTCTGTTGAATAAGTATTATTCTACCTGTAGGTAGTCTGGCTGAGAGAGACATACACAGAAGTTTCTGAAGAGGTGGAATGTTCTATGTCATGATAGCTGTGTGGGTTACATGGATGAATTCATTCATCAGAATTGTATATTTAATATTTGTGCACTCCAAAATATCTAAACTTTACCTTAAAAACTTTTAAAGTATAATAACAATAGAAAGGTGAATGGATGGAGGTACAGATGAAACCAGAATGACAGAATGTTAACAACTGTTGAATCTGGGTGATGGATACATGGGATTTGTTATACTATTCTGTTTTATTTGTGTATATTTAAATTTTTACCTCATCAAATGTTAAAAGCAAAGGGAGAGAGATTTTATTACTGCTTATCTATACAGCAAATAAATAACTGAAATATATTTTAGGTGAGTTTGTACTTACTTTAAGTATGAAATGCCAGCATTCCCATTGAGGATTATTACTTGGCTATATTTCATGGAAGCTTATCTTACTCCTAGTTTTTTTTTTAATAAATTCATTTTATTAATTTATTTTTGGCTGTGTTGGGTCTTCGGCTTTCTCTAGTTGCAGTGAGCAGGGGCTACTCTTCGTTGCTTCTCATTGCGGTGGCTTCTCTTGTTGCGGAGTACAGATTCTAGGCACACGGGCTTCAATAGCTGTGGCACGTGGACTCAGTAGTTGTGGCTCGCGGGCTCTAGAGCACAGGCTCAGTAGTTGTGGCGCACGGGCTCAGTTGCTCCGCGGCATGTGGGATCTTCCTGGAGCAGGGCTAGAACCCATGTCCCCTGCATTGGCAGGCGGATTCTTAACCACTGCGCCAGCAGGGAAGCCCACTCCTAGTTTTTTGTTTTTGTTTTTTAACTTTATTGGAGTATAATTGCTTCACAATGGTGTGTTAGTTTCTGCTTTATAACAAAGTGAATCAGTTATACATATACATCTGTTCCCATATCCCTTCCCTCTTGCGTCTCCCTCCCTCCCACCCTCCCTATCCCACCCCTCCAGGCCGTCACAAAGCACCGAGCTGATCTCCCTGTGCTATGCGGCTGCTTACCACTATCTATCTACCTTATGTTTGGTAGTGTATATATGTCCATGCCTCTCTCTCGCTTTGTCACAGCTTACCCTTCCCCCTCCCCATATCCTCAAGTCCATTCTCAAGTAGGTCTGTATCTTTATTCCTGTTTTACCCCTAGGTTCTTCATGACTTTTTTTTTTTCTTAAATTCCATATATATGTGTTAGCATATGGTATTTGTCTTTCTCTTTCTGACTTACTTCACTCTGTATGACAGACTCTAGGTCTATCCACCTCATTACAAATAGCTCAATTTCGTTTCTTTTTATGGCTGAGTAATATTCCATTGTATATATGTGCCACATCTTCTTTATCTATTCATCCAATGGTGGACACTTAGGTTGTTTCCATCTCTGGGCTATTGTAAATAGAGCTGCAACGAACATTTTGGTACATGACTCTTTTTGAATTATGGTTTTCTCAGGGTGTATGCCCAGTAGTGGGATTGCTGGGTCATATGGTAGTTCTATTTGTAGTTTTTTAAGGAACCTCCATACTGTTCTCCATAGTGGCTGTACCAATTCACATTCCCACCAGCAGTGCAAGAGTGTTCCCTTTTTTCCACACCCTCTCCAGCATTTATTGTTTCTAGATTTTTTGATGATGGCCATTCTGACTGGTGTGAGATGATATCTCATTGTAGTTTTGATTTGCATTTCTCTAATGATTAATGATGTTGAGCATTCTTTCATGTGTTTGTTGGCAGTCTGTATATCTTCTTTGGAGAAATGTGTATTTAGGTCTTCTGCCCATTTTTGGATTGGGTTGTTTGTTTTTTTGTTATTGAGCTGCATGAGCTGCTTATAAATTTTGGAGATTAATCCTTTGTGAGTTGCTTCATTTGCAAATATTTTCTCCCATTCTGAGTAATCAAGACAGTATGGTACTGGCACAAAAACAGAAAGATAGATCAATGGAACAGGATAGAAAGCCCAGAGATAAACCCACGCACATATGGTCACCTTATCTTTGATAAAGGAGGCAAGAATGTACAGTGGAGAAAAGATAGCCTCTTCAATAAGTGGTGCTGGGAAAACTGGACAGTGACATGTAAAAGTATGAGATTAGATCACTCCCTAACACCATACACAAAAATAAACTCAAAATGGATTAAAGACCTAAATGTAAGGCCAGAAACTATCAAACTCTTAGAGGAAAACAGGCAGAATACTCTATGACATAAATCACAGCAAGATCCTTTTTGACCCACCTCCTAGAGAAATGGAAATAAAAACAAAAATAAACAAATGGGACCTAATGAAACTTCAAAGCTTTTGCACAGCAAAGGAAACCATAAACAAGACCAAAAGACTCCTAGTTTTTTTATTCCCTCTTAGCATTCCATTTCACCAACATTGCCTATGGCCTATGGGGAAAGCCTTAATTTAAAAAAATAAGTGTTGTTTTACTGTTTCTTCTTCTAAGTATTTGAAAGTTATCAATGGTTACATGCATGTATGAGGAGAGAGAGAGTGAGTATAATGGCTACCTATGAGAAACTTATCTAATTTTGGACACATTAGGATTTTGTGTTGGATTGGGCTCTAAGCTATGAAATAATTGACAGAATACGTTTTTCTAAGGACGTAGTGATTTCTCCTTCTGCTGACTGTCTAAGACTGGTGGTGGGTTTTGGGGAAGCTCCTGCTGCTAGTTTTGGTTCCCTTTTTCTGCAAAGATCCTGCCACCCTTGCACCATCAGCAAGGCTCCATCCCAGTAGTTTTTCCAGTCATCTGGGCATCTACATTCACTCTTACTGTTGGAAAACCAACAGGGCCATGCACAGAATGACAAGCTAGGGTTAGTTGTGCTGTCTTTAGTGCTGCTCCAGAATGTAGCAGAGGAGTACTAGAGCCAGATTTATTTCAGGAAGAATAAAAGTCAGTCTTTTCACTGTGTCACTTTTTCTCCAGTTGGCCAAATTGAAAGCCAGTGTGCATATGTATTTTTCTCCTTATCCCCTGCTGATCTGAACACACTCCATTCTCATTTACCCTCCTCACACCTGGAGGGTGAGATATGTAAATGGAAGAATGCCACAGTTTAATAAGCCAGTCCCCTTTCAGTTGGATTTTCAGCACCCATGTATATTAGCATGTCAAAGATGATAATGCAATTTACATTTTTTCCTGTCATCTATTAATCTAGCTTCCTGGAGATTTAACTTGTTTAGAATGCCAAATACCCAGATAACAGGTGCAGGAAATTCATTTTGGCTTTCCTTATCTCTTCTTTTCACATGGACTTGAAAAAGAAAAAGATTGGATATGTTACTTATCTAATAATCCTAGTATACATGTCATGGACGGTAGAAATATAGTAATCAATGTTATCATAACACTATAAAATTCTGGAGCCTGGCATTTTTCTTGACCTCTTAAATCTGTATCTTTGCTATTAAAAGGAGTATAAAAAATATCAGGCTTATGTAGGAAAGCAAAACTTGGTACTTCCTTGGACTTAAGAAAGCATCTCTTTGTAATAGTGTTGGCATCTGGAAATAGCAGCAGTGGTCTGAAGAAAATATGAAGTGATGTAATCTTATTGCTCCGTTATGTTTTGAGAAAATATCTAGTTTGTTGTCAAAATAGTTTTCTTGATTTGTTACTATGAAATTTAAAGAACATGGCCCAAGAAGAGTAGAAAAACGTTAACATAATTTGTTACCCAGGTGTGTAACATTAATGAACTATAGTGCCAGCACTTTGAATTAAAGTATAGATGTCATAAGATTTTCTACAATCAGTGATTCTTGTTGACAGAAATAATGATAGGAATTTAGTTTTCTTCCTGCCTAGCATTCGCCCTCCCTAGTTCTTTCTGGGTTTCCCCTGTAATCCAGGTGCCTAGTACGGGGCCTAACATATAGGAAGTGTGCAGTAAATATTTGCCAAGTAAGATAAGTAAGTTAATCTCAAGAAAATATAAGGTAGTTTCTTCAACTTGAGGATGGCCTGAAGACGATAAAAGCAAAGGCATATAAAAAGGGGGCTCAAATATCTTTTTGTGCCATGAATGTATTAGATGTTAACTTTTTTTCCCATTATTTCAACCAGGAGAAAGATATCTAAGAAGGCTTATTTAAAGGTGTTTCTTCCCATTTTGTTTCATATCTTCAGTGAGTCACATCACTACTTTCTAGCTTTCTGGATTCGACAAATATCATTTTATAATATGGCTAATGAGGATCTCAGGCATTCTCTTTATGAAGAACTCTTGATAATGTAGTATCCAAATAAAGATATTAAAATGAATGTCATTTCACTCACTCTGCACCAGGCCCAGTGCTGTCAGCCAGGATCCAGTGGAGAATAGAAGCAGCTTGGCCTTCATGGAGCTTATGTTCCACAATGAATAAGCAAACAGACCATTTAATGTCAGATATTGACATGATAGAGAACAGAGAGTGATAGAGAATGGGGACTGTTTCCTTTCAGTAGGAAGATCAGGGGAGACTTCTCTGATGAGGTAACATTTGGGCAGAGAGCTAAACTGGGAAGATATTTGTGTGGGAGCAGGAACAGCACTTACAAAGGCCCTGTGACAGAAGTATGTCTGGCAACAGGTCAGGGAAGTGCAAGGCCAGTGTGGCTGGAGCAGAAGAAGCTGCTGGGAAAATGGTAGGAGACAAGGTTTGTAGAGGGTAAGACCATGAAGGGTCTTAGAAATCATGCAAAGTAGAATAGGAAGCCACCATAAGTTATTTAAAATATTTCTATTATGGAAGCTTTCACCCATATGTAAAAATATAGAGAATGATATAGTGAACCGTCGTCACCCAGATTTTCAAGCTATCAGTGCATGACCAATCTTGCTTCATCATCCTGTCCCCTGCCTCAGAGGATTTTGCAACAAGTCCCATACATCATTTCATTGTAAATACTTCACTGTTTGTCTCTAAATGATAAGGTCCTTTCTAAAAGTTAACGTAACCACAGTACCATTATCACACCTAAAAAATGACAGTAACTCCTTAATATCATCAGCTATCTAGTCAGTACTCACATCTCCCCAGTTGAGTAATATTAAAATATATATGTATATGTAGAGGTGTGTGTGTATATGTATATAAGTATCACATAAATCAATGATATATATGCATTTAAAGTTGCTTAAATCAATCATATGTATATGTGTAAGTTGGTTTGCTTAAATTGGGATCCAAACAAGGTACTGAGTGCAACTCCACCAGATTCCATAGAATGATCCTCCATCCCCTCTGTTTCCTATAGACTGGTAATTAGGTCTAGAGCCTTGTTTAGATTCATGTTTGATTTGGAGGGGTCAGAATTCGTAGGTAACGTGGTATTTCCTATTGCATCACATCAAGAGGCACAAAATGGCTGTTGTTACACTTTATTTTTGTAATGAGTTAATAAGGATCCTGAGGGACAGTTCATACAGGAAATATAGGATAAATGCTTGTTTCTTTCCCTTTATCTGCCCTGGTGAGTTTTGATTAGGAATGACGTATCTGGCTTACATTTTTAAGATCACTCTAGTTGCTGTGTGGAGAATAGACTGAAGAGGGTGTGAGGCATAATGGCTAGTTGTCTACTCTTAACATCCATTTTCTCTTTCCTCATTGGTAAGAGAATCACATATTTTGATTGGATTCGTTGCTGCCAGAAACAAAATATTGCATTTCCCCAGCCTCCTTTGCAGCTGCATGTTGTCTAAATGTTGGCCTGTGCGATGTGAGCAGGACTTCCAAACGCATGTACTTGACGGAAGCTGACACAGTGGAAAGTGCTCTATTCTGCCTTCTCCTGCCTGCAGCTTGGCTGTGAGAATAGCTGGCATCCCAGGAATCACTCTGCCCCATCCGGCGACATTGGGGATGGACCCTGTGCTAGACTGGTGGAGCAGGAATTTAGGAATTTGTGTCTCTCATGACACTGTGGAGTCACCATACCAACCTGGCCCAACTACCTCCGGACTTTCTAGGAGAGAAATAAACTTCTAGCTGCCTAGTTTAAGTTGCTCTTATTTTCTTCTGTTCCCTGTTATATATAGCAGAACTGAACCCTGATGAATATAGAGACAAGAGCCTATTGTAATAGTTTGCGAGAAAAAGATGAGGATGATTTGGACGAGGGTGGTAACAGTGAGGTGATGAGAAGTAGGTGGACGAAGGGTATATATTTTTATGGCAGAGCTGTCAGAGTTTGCTGATGAATTAGATAAAGGGAGTGAAGAAACAGGAGTCTAGTTTCTCATAGTATTTTGGCCAGCAGCTGACCGAATGGTGCCACCATTTGCTGAGATATGGAAAGTGGAAGAAAAACAGGTTAACGAGGCTGGGTAGGAGTGAGGTAGGGACTCAGGAGCTCTGTTTTTTTATATGTTAAGTTTGAACTTCCCTTTAGACATCCAAGTGGAAATATCAAGGAAGCAGTTGGACACAATTGTCTGCAATAAAGGGGAAATGTTGGGTCTACAGACAAATATTTAAAAGTCATAGTGTAATGATGCTGCTCACCACCAAGGGTGGAGGAGATGATGCTGGGAGTGAGTGGAGATAAAGAAGAGGGTGGAAAGCGGAGGAGATGCCAACAGAGGATGACACTAAGAAGGGGTGAAGTCGTGAAGTAGGAGGAAAGCCGGGAGACGGCAGTGCTCTGGAGTCCAGGTGGATAAAGTATTTTAAAAAAAGAAGGAGTGATCAACTGTGTCCAAAGCTATAAAAAGTAGAATAAAACAAGGATGTGGACTTAGCCATTAGATTTGGCAAAGTCATTAGTGACTTTGATGAGAACAGTTTCTGTGGAATGTTGGTTAGAGAAGTCTGATGGGGTGGGTAGAAGAGAGAAGGGAAAGTGAGGAGGTGGTAATATTGAGTATAAATAACACCTTTGAGGAGTTTTGCTGTAAAGGGTAATTGGAAATATGGGGCAGTAGCTGGAGGCAGATGTTGAGATTGAGGGTAGTTTATTTAATATTTAAGATGAGGCTATTTAAGCATTGTTGTAAGCTGATGTTTACGTTATTTAAGCATTGTTATAAACTGTGAATGTTCAGTAAAGAGGGAAAATTGATGCTTCAGGAAAATCCTAAGGTAAGTGAGAAGGATTGAAATCTAGTACGCAAGGAAAGGGTTTGGTTTTAGATAAGAACAGGAATGAAGACAGAGTATATGGGAATAGATACAGGTTGATTGGTAGATTTAAGGTAACTTAGAAAGCAAAAAAGCTAAACAGGAAATTAATTACCTTAAGTGGATGATTTGTACATGAATCATGAAGTAACCACATTATTGTTGTATACTAATGATAAAAATGGTCAAAATAAATTTGGAAGTCCTCAGGTCTCTTTACAAGCCAAAGATCAGAGGTCATTCCTTTTTAATAGGCGGAGAAGTGTAGATGCCCCTAGGAAGCTGAGACCCCAGGTAAATCATATGAAGAGTCAGAGTGGTAGAGGATAAGGCCCGAGAGACCTGATCAGTCTTGATTTTAAACTGATTAGGACTTGAGAACTAATTCTTCCCTTTAGAGAGGTGAACTTCAGATTGAGAAGATACTATAAAATAAGTACTTTTAACTGGTTAGGGAATTTATAACGTTTTTCAGGGACAGTGAGTATTAAATGTGCTGAGTCCTAATCAAATCTGGTTTTACTCTGTGTTAGCCATTCCACCATCAAGTTTAGGAGCGGAGAAAAGGGAGAAAGAGGATTGTGAGGGCTTAACCACACTGGCTGTGCTTGCCCTTGAATGCCTGGGGAGTCGTTTGCTGCAGTAGAAGACATCATTTTCCTTTGCCTGAGATGTTAAAGGACAGAATTATTGCCACGTTTGCTTTCTGTCGTGGAGCTAATATAAAACCAAGATTCATTCTTTTCACTTCTCAGAGTCAAATCTGCCACTTGCATATTCCACTGCCTTTTTTTTTTTTTTAAGTTTGGAGGATAGGCAGGTTGGAAGGAAGGCTAATGGACAGAAAAAAAATGGATAGGAAATTTCATCTGGAGACCATTGTTATATAGAATAACATTTTAGGATATAAAGTAATTCATAGCTAAGTCTCACAGTAGACGGGAGAGAGTTTGGAATAAATATTTTGGCTCTGAATGGTGACCTGATTGCTCTGAATTTAAGTACAGAGGAAGGAAGTCCATCAACTGAAGTAATTGCTTAGCTTGCAGGCTGACAGAGCCTCCCAAGTCAAAACATCTGAATGAATTTTAAGCCAGTAGAGCAATATATAATTGTATATTATATAATCTAATATAGTTATATTAAGTACAGAGCGTCAGAGATTGGAATACATTTTTAAGGAGTTTAAAGAATTTCTTCATATTCTTTTATATGACTTGATTATGAAAAAAATATATAATGCTGATCAAACTTCAAATCTTCCTCATTGGGAAATTTGAATATTTCAGTTAGCCTCCTAAATTATTTTCAGCTGTCTTCAATTCCTTATAGAACAAGGCAGAGAATATGTAAACATAGAATAAATTACTTAGAGATCCCCTCTCATCGTGGATTCAGCAGCATCTTTTGTTCTTTCTCTCAAAGCCTCAGTTAATATTAAGTTTCCACATGTGCCAGCAGCTTTCCAGTTTCTAATTCCCAACAAAACCTTTGCTTGCTGGGTTTGATCTCCTAAGAAAAAATGAAAACGGTACTTATCTCTTTAGGTTTCTGATGTAATCACACTAGACTGTTTTGTTGTTGAATTCTATGGAGTTTTCTAGGATCAAGTATGCTTCGTGTAATTTGTACTTTCTTTTATCTGAATGGCATAATTTTTGAGCCTGGCATTACCATGCAGAAACCAGAATCACTTGAAGAGCTAAGAGCCCAACAACTCAATTTAAATAAATTTCATGAATACTGTCCATTAATTGTTATTACTTGCTCCTACCTTAGGACTTTCATGTTTGCACCTCTCCTTGCCAGGAACGCTCCATTCCTATATCTTGCCTGACTGGATGCTTTGGATATTCAGGTCTCTATTCGAAGGCCACCTCCTCAGGGAGGCCTCCTTGGTTGTTCTAACCTAAAGCAGCCACTTCCCATATTATCACTTTACCATGTTTTATTTTCTTCAAAGTCCTTGTTGTTTTTTGAAATTATCTTGTTCCATTATTATCATCATTACCAGGATTATCATTATTATCCTAACAACAAGTACACAAATTGAGTTTTCCTACATGCCTTACACAAAACATTGTATTTTATGCAACATTTTAGTAATGACAACTAACATTTATTGAGTACTTAACTACTCGCCAAGCTCTAGGCTAAGCATTTATTGCACTAGGTCAGGTCAGTTTCATCTCTTGCCTGGACTACTGCAGTGGCTGCCTAACTGGCCACCCTCTTTTCATCTTAGCCTCCTTACAGTTCATTGCCTACATAGCAGCTAGTAGTTCTTCTAAAACATAAATCAGGTACATCATGATCTGCTTTCAGCATCATTAATGTTTTTGGCCGTCCTCAGGTCCTAACAATGGCTTACAAGCTCCTGTGTGATCTGGCTTCCCACAGCCTCTTTGCTGCATCTCTAACCTCTCTTACATTATTTCCCTATGGCCACAGTCTCTGAATCATGCTTCGCCCAGATTACCACCCACCCCCATGGCATCATTTCTCCTTTCACTTAGATTTCTGCTGGAATGTCACCTCCTCATAGAGGCCTTTTCCCACTCACTCTTTATTCCCTTATGCTTTATTTCTCTTCACTCAGCATTATAGTACTCATTTGCCTGTCTTTAGCAAATATTTGTTGAATGTTTACTAAGTACCACGCCCTGTTCTAGGAGCTGGATATGTGAAGTCAATACGATGGGCAGAATCCCTGTTGACATGGAGATACGGGGGGAGGCATACAATAGACTCAATAAATAGGTAACATATATAATATGTTAGATGGCTTTGGGAAAACTAAAGCAAACGAAAGGCTAGGGAGTGATGGGACAGGAGAGGGAGAGTTAAGTTTACAATGGGGCAATCAGGGGAGGCCTCAGGGAGAAAATGGACATTGTGCAAAGTCCTGAAGGAAGTGAGGGAGCAAGCAATGTGAATAATTACAGGAAAGCATGTTCTGGATGGAACGAGCATCAAGTTTGAAGGCTCTGAAGGGAGAGCATCTCTAGAATACTCAAGAGACAGAAAGGAAACCTGTAGCTGGAGCAGAGATGCAAGCTGGGGAGGGGGGAGGTGTGGCCAGAGTAATGTCAGGGGTGCCAGGCCATAGCACTCAGAGCCCCCCAGCTCTCTGCTTGGGAGATTTTGAATGGAGGAGCCTCCTGGGCTGACTTGTATTTTAACCGGATCCCTCTGGCCCTTGTGTGGAAAATAGACTTCAGGGAGCAAGGGTTGAAATAGAGTCCAGTTAGCCCAGGAAAGATTGGAGTGGCTAGGGTCAGGGTGGCAGGGTGAAAGTAGTGAGACGTGTTTGTGGTCTGGATATATTTTGAAGGTCAGTCCTACAAGATTTACTAAGAAATTGAGAAACAGAGTGATCAAGGATGCCTCATGCCAGGATATTAAATCCAGGCCAGGGGAAGGATGGAGATTCATGTACCAAGATGGAGAGGCAGTGAGGGGACAGATTTAGGGTGGAAGGAAGGTCATGAGCAGGACCTCAGTTGGCATTGTGGAGCCTTTGTGGGCATGAGCAAAAGGCTGCCCCTAGAGGCCGATTCAGGTGGAGCCAGCAGACTGGACTGGATTTCAGGCTCCATTCCTTCCCTTAGTAGGGTATCTTTATGCACAGTTGCATGCAGTGGCATTAGTCAGCAGCTTTGCTTTGGGCCATGGTAAGTTTGTATCCAGTGAGATGTTGATCCGGCTGCTGGGTATGAGTTTGGGGTTCAGGGAGGCAGAGAGACTGCAGGTGTAAAGCTCTGTTGTGGGAACATTCCTGGGTATTTTCTCTTTATATTTATTTAATATATTTGTGTATGTATTACTTTGTACATTAGATATGCTTTATTTACCTGCTCACTGTCTCTTCCGTCACTATGTAAGCTCGAAGCGATCCATGTCCGTGTTTACTACTCAGTTGCATACCCAGACCCAGCTCAGTGCCTGGCACCTGGACACTTAATAAACATGGTTGGATGAATAAACTAATTGGGGATACCACTGCTTTCTACTTGTCCTGTGGGTTTCATGAAATTGAGTGCATGGCCAGGTCTAAATGTCAGTCAGTATGTCAGACATTCCCATTCCTGCTCTGTGCCTGAAGTCCAAAGAGAGGTTTTAAACCTCCACCACTGAAAACCATTTACTGCATGATTACCAAAAGGAAACTTAAGTTCCAAGAGGCCTTCATACTTATAAAGATTGCCTTGCAGCCAAAACACACACTAAAATGATGGGGAAACTTAAAATGAAGGAAAATGAGCCTGTTTTAGATAGCAAATTCCTTTCACAGTGACTTCCGAGCCTATTCTTTTTTATTTTATTTAATTTATTTATTTTTGGCTGCGTTGGGTCTTCGTTGCTGAGCGCAGGCTTTCCCTACTTGTGGGGAGCGGGGGCTACTCTTTGTGGCTGTGCGTGGGCTTCTCATTGTTGTGGCTTCTCTTGTTGTGGATCATGGGCTTTAGGAACGCGGGCTTCAGTAGTTGTGGCACGTGGGCTCAGTAGTTGTGGCGCACGGGCTTCGTTGCTCCACGGCATGTGGGATCTTCCCGGACCAGGGCTCAAACCTGTGTCCCCTGCATTGGCAGGCGGATTCTTAACCACTGAGCCACCAGGGAAGCCCCCTGAGCCTATTCTTGAGGAGACCGTAATGCTTTCCTTTCACATTTAGGTTTGCTTGTTGGTGATGGTTTACTTTTAACTTTTTCTTTGTTGCATTGAGGATGAGACTTCCATTTGCCTATCTTTTGAGAGGAGATAAAGGGTGACTTAATTCAGCATTTCTGTTGCATTTAGACTCAATATTGGGGACGATGGATGCCTAGGGCCTCAGCATTTTTGTTTGGAATGGTCAGTAATGGCTTTGCACAAGAGGTGAGGTTTAAAATGGGCTTTGAATAAGTTAGCTATTGTTGCATAATGACAGACCACTCCCAAATTCAATTATGGATATTATGGCTCACAAGACTATGGTTTAGCTAATCTTGACTGGGCCCACTCATGAGTTGTG
Organism: Mesoplodon bidens; assembly: GCF_964165515.1. NCBI lineage: Eukaryota > Metazoa > Chordata > Mammalia > Artiodactyla > Ziphiidae > Mesoplodon > Mesoplodon bidens. The sequence goes on along the minus strand of NC_138175.1, from coordinate 14,747,659 downwards.
TAGGCAACTCTGCTTAACTTGGCTGGGCTCTCTCACATATGTGGGGCAGTAGGCTGGTCTAGCATGGGACATCTGGGCTCCCATCCTGCCGTAGGCTAGACCAGGCTTGTTTACATGGCAGAGTTTCAAGAGCAAGAATGGAAATGCCCAAAGCTTCTTGAGGCCTTAGCTTGGAACTGGCGTGCATAACTTCTGCCACCTTCCATTGGTCAAAGCACAGGGTAAAGAAATAGACTCCACTCATGATGGAGAAGCTGCACAGTCATATTTCAAAGAGTGTGGTCATAGAGAGACCATTATTTGGAGCTCTCAGTCTAACACATGGCTTGAAGGATAAGTAGGTAGGGTTTAGAAGGAGGACGTGAAGTTACTGGTGTGAACCTCCTCTGATCTAAAGAAGAATGAGCCTCAACTGTCCCGCATTCCACCTCCCTAGTATCCGGGAAACACAAGAAGCATAAGCTTCTCTATTGGCTTGTAGGTTTTAATACTTGAACTGTTCTCTTTTTCTTAGAAAAGAGTATCTTGTTGAAGGTACATCCATAATTGTCTTGAGAATGTTTCATAGAATATATATATATTAAGTTGTTTTGCAAGATGCTTGGCATACAGCCATGTTTCTTGCAGTTACCTTGGTCATGTTGGTGTTTCCACAAGTAATGATTGTACCCTTCTCTTGTAGGATTATGCCCATATGTTGACCTGTGTCACTGAAAGAGAAAAGTTTATTGTGCCCATCAAAGCTAGAGGTGCACGAGCCATCCTAGATTTTCCTGACAAGCTGAATTTTTCTACTTGCCCTGTCAAATACAGCACTCAGAAGATTCTGCTGGTACGAAACATTGGCAACAAAGATGCTGTGTTTCACATCAAAACTCATAGGTATGCATTCCTACAGCTTTTGTTTTTGATTGATAACTAAATCTAGTCAGCACATGTAGTTTCCTAGAATAGCAGTCAAGATGCAACTGCTTATTACAGTCTTCACTTGCAAGGACGGGAAACCTCAATGATGTGGGGCAGACTTCTTCATCCCATGAGGAACCCAAAATTCAAGGTTACCTGTTCGGGTATGGGTGGTTTTCTGAAATGCTGGATAAGAGACTTTCTATTTAGCATAGCAAATGGCTCATGGGAATATATTAATAAACATATTTGTTGTGACTGAGACTTTTATAACTGGCTGTATTAGTTTTCTACTCCTATTGTAATAAATTACCACAAACTTCATGGCTTAAAACAACACAAATTCATTATCCGACATTTCAGTAGATCAGAATCCTCACTGGGCTAAAATCCCAGTGTTGGCCGAGCTGTGTTCTTTTCTGGAGGCTTGATGGGAGGATCCATTTCTTTGCCTTATCCAGCTTTAGAGGCCACCCACAATCTTCTTATCTGAAAAATGGGGGAAAGTAGCCACCTTATGGGGTTGTTGTGAGGAATAGATGAATTAATAAACATAAACTGCTGGTATATAGCAAGTACTGTATAGTGAGTGTTTCTTCTTTTATTGTTTCTTTAAATGACCTACTGCCAGTGTGGTGGGCAGAATAATGGCTTCTCAAATATGTGCATGTCCTAATCCCCTGAACCTGTAAATGTGTAGTATTACATAACAAAGGGGACTAGGGTTGTAGATGTAATTAAGGTTGTTAATCAGCTGACCTTAAAATGGGCAGATTATCCTGGATTATCTGGGTGGGCCAAGTGTAATCACAAACATCTTTAAAAATACAAGGAGGCAGAAGAAGAGTTTGGAGTGATGAGATATGAGAAGAACTCAACCTGCTATTGCTGGCTTTGCAGATGAGAAAGCTGAGCAATAGAGAGGTTGTATAACTTGCTCAAGAGCACATAGCTAGTAAGTGAAGCTGTTTGATTTTAATCTGATAATTTATGGTGTAGCTATAGTGTAGTAGACATTATGGGACAATATAAATATTATGGGACAATCCTTGCCCTCAATGATCTCTCTTATAAGATGGGGAAGAATGGTTGTTATGGGACATGAAGATGCTGGCTGATTAGCAGGGCCATAACAAGAATGGCCAGCTTGGGAACACAGGAGACAGAAGGTCAAGTTCTTTTTCTATGACTTTTTAAAAATAAGACATATTGAGCTGGATCATTTTCATAAGGGCTTTATCTGTGGAATCCTTTGCTAGTTTAAGGACAATCTCTAGTTTAAGGACACATCTCTCCAGTAAGGATTAGCATTTACTTCTGCCTGGTTCCCAAAGGTTAGACTACATAGACTGCCTCTCTGGTAATTTCTTGGCTTAAGGGTTCCTGGACTGATCATGCATATCTAAACCCTAAACTGGTAGAATACACATGTCCAAAGTATGAATTCCCTAGAGAATCCTTGTTTCCCTCATTCAAAACCATGATAGACATCTTTCCTTGTGCTAATGGGAGAATGTTTTGGTAACCTTTGAAGTTTCCCAGGTTTATATGGGGATTTTGTTACCAGTGCCCTGACTTAACCATCCCAAGACCTTGTATCCTGCTGCTCTTAGCAGGGCTGTTAAAACCCAGGCTTCAAAGGCTCAGTGGCTTATTGCTCTGGTTCTTATTTCCTCTTGTTTTTGAATCCTGTGGATTCCCCCCCCCCTTTTTTTTTTGCACGCTCAGCTACACATTTATGTAAGTTATATTTTATCCAGACTTTCTAGGTATTTTCTGGTGGAAGAGTTTTCGGGTTACTTGGTCTGCCATATTGTAGGTAGCAGGGATGCCATAATGTGGGTTGAGGCACATCCCTCAGGAGGGAATTTGTGTTTATTCTTACATGTGTCCCAGGAGCATCACTAGCTCTAAACCATTTCATGTAGATTCAAGTTTCTGTTTGGTATCATTTTTTCCTGGCTGAAAAACTACTTTAATATTTCTTATAGCACAGATCTAGTGGATATTATCTCAGTTTTTGTCTACTTGAAAAAATATTTTGCCTTCATTTTTTGAAAAATTTTTTCTCTACAGTATAGAATTCTGAAATGGCAGTTATATATACATTTTTTTTTTTAGTACTTTAAAGATGTCACTTCATTGTCTTTTGGCTTACATTTTTCTAATGAGAAGTCTGCTGTAATTCCTAGCTTTGTTCTTCTGTAGGTAATTATGTCTTTTTCTTGGGCTGCCTTCAAGATTTTGTCTTTATATTTGGTTTTTAGCAGTTTGAATGTGATGTGTCTAGATGTGGATTTTGTTTTTGGTTGTTTTTTGGTTTAAGGATCTTATTTTGCTTTTATTTGGTTTTCGTTTCAATCCTGCATGAAGTTCTCTGAGCTTATTGGATCTGTCATTATTTTTGGAAAACATCAGCCATTATCTCTTCAAATATTTCTTTTCTCCATCCTCTCTCACCATTTCTTCTGCTTGTAGGAATGTTCTGTGTGACACAGGTGAAATACTCTGCACATGTCTTGTCTTCTTTAGGGGCAGGGGATTGTCCATTTTTGTTTGCCCTGCAATCTCAGCTCTCTAACGGGTTTGAGAAAAATTGTGATTTTGTTGTTTACCTGTTTTTTTTGTTGTTGTTGTTAGGGTAAAAGAAACACTCTTTTCAGCTCTCTACATCCTGGGTGGAAGCAGGACTCTGACCCACTTTAGGTAAATCAACCGTCAGAGGCAAAGGAAAAATTCTTTTGAAAATCAGTGTCTCCTGACATTGTCAAAGTGCTTATAAAGGCTTTGTTTGTCATTTCGTGGTGAGACTCATATTTTGATTGAAGGGAAGAGAGCAAGTTGTTCAACTGGCTCACCATGACTTAGAAAGAATCAATCTCTTTTGGTTAAAAAAAAAAAAAAGAACTTTCATAACCACCATCCATAATACACATTAAAAACTTCCTGTGACATTGGTATTGTTCCAGTGAAAAAGAGAGTCCACCTAAGGTGGAAAAACAAGCACAGGCAGCTCATCTTCCTGAACTGTTTGGCTGAATCTTAAAAACTAATGGGCAATACATTCATGTAAAGTGAAACAAAATCACAGATTTAATAGTGTGAAGTTGCAGGAAAAGATCTAAAACTTTTATATCCATGTAACTGTGAATGTGAATCATCTTTTCCCAATGTAGAAACACTTCTAAGGTAAAATGGTGAGCTAACTCAAGGACTAGCCAGCAATCATAATGACATTAGAAACTCTAGTCCAACATTCCCATTTTACAGATGAAAGAAGTAAGGTCTGAGAAGGTAAATTACTTAGCCAAGTTCCCCCAGTAAGTTAATAGCAAAACTTGGATTAAAACAAAACATGGACCAGTTCTGGCCTTGTCTACCTCAAGATCCATTCCTTGCCCTTCCCAGGCTTTGCTCAGTATCTATGTTGGGCTGTGTTAGCCCCTCTAGCCTCCACGACCTGCTGGATTCCACCTGGGTTTGACCAGTGGGGGGCACTAGAAGGAGGTTGGAGAGCAGGAAGAAGTCAGAGTATTTCTCTTCCTCCCTCTCTAACTTCAGTAGCGTCCCCAGCAAGCAGCTGTATCTCCTCTGTGGTTCTAGCTCCTGTCAGACAGACCTGCCATGGTTCCAACTTCTGCCAGGTCCCCAGGATCTGCTAATACTTCCTCCTCTCCTTTTGTCTCCAGCCCAGTGGTGGAAATGGCTTACTGCTATTACCAGTCCCTGAGCTATCTCACCATCTTAAGTTGGGCTTTTCATAGCTTTCATCTTCTGTGTAACCAAGTCTTTCAATTAAATTTCCTGTTTATTTTTGTTTTCCTGTTTAGACTCTGCACAAAATGGTACTTTTATGTTCTTTCCACAAAATGCATGTATTACAACCATGATGTCAATTCTGTGAGCTACCTCAAATCCTTCCAGTAAATCCCTTTTCTGTCTAAGTTAGCCAGAATTGGTTTCTATTGTTTGCAACTGAAAACCCTAACGACTACAATGAGAAAGAATGCAGTTGAATTTGTGGTCACATTTTATTGAATCAGAATGTCTGGGGGGATCCCCTGACGAGTATCCATTCTGAAAAATGCACAGGTGATTGTGTTGCCCAGACAGGGCTGAGGACCACTCTTTCATTGACAACATGATTGTCAATAGACATAGTGGAGCAGTATATGTAGTTTGATAATTTGGAGTTAAAAACATCGGGTCTATACTCTTGGTCTTGCTGCTTTTATAGTCATTATACAGTTAGAAATAATATCTCACAGGAAATTGTTTAAAAAACAAATCATATTCTTTTCATTTAAATAATGATTTAATTAATGGTAAAGTTTATAAGTGGTCAGGTTCATACAAATTATAAAAAATAAAACTTTTTGCGTCTGTTGCTCCCATTAGAATATGACCTTCTCAAATGCAAGGATTGTATCTCTTTTCATTTGTATGTCCCCAGCATCTAGCAAAGTGTCTAGAATAAATAAGTGCTCAATAAATGTTTATAGGATGCCCAACCAACAATATATCACAACAGCAGAGCTACAACTATAAACCTCTACAATAATTTAAAATAAAAAAACATGCTCCAAGTACTATAAAAGAGGCATAGTGTTTTTTACACTAATAAAAGGAGCCTCAATGTGCTATAAAGTATACAGAGAACATAAACAATTACTCTTCATCTTTATTACAGATTTGACCTAAAACTCGAGTAGGTACCAGAATAACTTTGACTATTAAAGTAGGATTAATTTTGGAAGGTGAAATAGAAAGAATTAAGGAGCACTTTCAAAATCTAAAATCTCAATTTAGGAATCAGTTAATAAGAAAGATTATCTGAAGGAAAAATACAAATTTTATATTCAATGTTTAGTATAATAGAACCAGTATTTAGTCTTCTGCTAAAATTTTTTTTTGCGGTACGCGGGCCTCTCACTGCTGTGGCCTCTCCCCTTGCGGAGCACAGGCTCCGGACACACAGGCCCAGCGGCCATGGCTCACGGGCCCAGCCGCTCCGCGGCATGTGGGATCCTCCCGGACCGGGGCACGAACCCGTGTCCGCTGCATCGGCAGGCAGACTCTCAACCACTGTGCCACCAGGGAAGCCCTCTGCTAAAATATTGAATCATTTGAATGGAATAGTTTTAGTTCTTAAGAGCAGTTCATAGTGGATTGAACAAGAACTCAAAATCTTTCTTGTGGCTCACGATTTTACACAAACCCGAGTTCCCTCCCTAATCAAGTATTTGGTATTAATAAGAATTAATTAATAATAATAATAATATCAAAACCAGACATTCTGGTAGACAGAGGCATATTTATACCCTGGAGGAACAGCACCTTTTACCTCTCTGTAAGATCATTTTCTGGTACTTGGTATTCTCTAGCCTTTTCAGCCTGTCTGCCTCTAGTAAAATGAATACACAATCAAATTATAGACAATGTTTAAGCACCAGAACTTAACACACTCTATCCAACTAATGTCTGATTTATAGAGAAAACTTAGGCATCTCTAAGTAGCAATGGCTATCCCAGGTGATTTTCTAACCACTGAAGAAGTTTAGTGTAATATAAACCCAACAATTAACACAAAAGGGAAGAATCTGTTACCACTGTATGGAATTAGGATTTCTGGAGGTCCTAAGAAGAGTCCCTTTGTCCATAGAAAATTAGCTTACGTTCTGTAATGTAATACTATCCAATTCATTTCAAAACTGTTATTTTACTACTAAGAAATGTTTGGAAAAAAAAAATGAAAGCACAGTGTAGGGAGAAAAACATTAGGAACTGAGGAAGCGGAGGTAGAAGAGAATGTTACAATGCTGTTCCCAAAGCCAGGAAACTGGGGCCAGTTCTCAATTCTTCAGATTCTTCCTGAGGCCATAAGGAAGAAAAGAACTTTAAAGACGGTGAGACTCACCTTCATCTCCCATCAAGCAGAGATGTTTGAGATACCAAAAGTCTGCTCCTTTTCTGTTCTACCAAGTTGTTATAAAGATTAAGTAAAGATTAGAGATATTTTTAATTTCCCTTTAAAAGTTGATTATAATTCAACTTAACAGCTTCTTTTGAGAGGCTCCTATGAGTAAAGAGCTATGCATGGGGTAGTAAGAGACACAAAGATGAATCTAACCAGGTGGCTACCCCATTCAGGGATGGTTTGGGGAGACAGAAAAAACTTGAAGGCAGACTTCCATCCCTGCTCTACCACTACCTAGCTGGGTAGCTTTGGGCCAGTTGCCTGCCCTTTTAGAGCATCTGCTTTCTCATATCTAAAATGCAAATAACAAGACCTACTTTCTCAAGATTTTGTGAGGATTAAAAGACTTGATATATGTAAAGTGCCTACTGTAGTACCCAGCATAGAGTATGTGCTAATGAAATTTTGTTTGCTTTCTCTTTCCTTTCATCTCAAGAGTCTCTAGCTATTGGGAGAGACAGGAATGAAAACTTATTATTGTACAAGGTGAGCTAAAGTAAGAAGTAAAAATAAAGTTATAGGGCTTCCCTGGTGGCTCAGTGGTTGAGAGTCCGCCTGCCGATGCAGGGGACATGGGTTCGTGCCCTGGTCTGGGAGGATCCCACATGCCGCGGAGCGGCTAGGCCCATGAGCCATGACCGCTGAGCCTGTGTGTCCGGAGCCTGTGCTCTGCAATGGGAGAGGCCACAACAGTGAGAGGCCCATGTACCACAAAAAAAAAATAAATAAATAAAAATAAAAAAAATAAAGTTATAGCCTCTGAGAGGAAGGAGACATTATTAATAAGAGAGAGAATCAGGAAAGGTTCTATTTAAAAGGTAACTTTGAGTCTAGGCTATGATGGGTGACTTTGGAAGGAGTATGACATGGAAAACAGTGAATGTTCCTATCTGACCCAAGCAGTTCTGGAATGTCTATGTAGGGGGCACTGTCTGGTTGGAAGGAAGAGGAGGTGCAGTGCTGGGGAAGGTTATGGGTGTAGAGACTAAAGCCCTCCCATCCCGTCCCACCCTAGTCTGACATGGAATGTGACAGGTGTATAATGTATTTGGACAGATGTATCTGTTTCATGAGAAGGCCAAGACTAGTTGGGAGTAGATTGTGTGGGACCTCAAATGTCGAGGACTTTGAACTTTATTACATAGATTATGGGGGCCACTGAAGGTGTTTGAACAAGAGATTGATGTGTTATGTCCTGTATGTGATTTTTTACAATGTCTCTAGAGCAGTGTGAAGGCTTGAGAGGAGGATGATAACAACCTGAACTCACCTGAATACCCAAGATCATCCTCCGGCTGCCAATGAGGGAGATAACAATAGCACTAACAAAAATAATAATAAACATTTGTTTAGCATTTCCTACATGCCAGACATTATTCTACACACTTTACCTCTATCATCTCCTTTAATCCTCACTACAACCCTGTGAAATAGGTGCTGTCTTTATCCTCATTTTACAGATGAGGAAACTGAATGTTCAGTGACTTACCCAAGCTCGTGGCTGATCTGGGTTTTGAACTTATTCAGTTGGCTCCAGGCTAGTAACTACTACCTCATGGTGCCCCTACAACAGTGCCTGGAGTTCATTGGAGGTTCGGTGCTGAAGGTGTGGGAAAAGGACAGATGAAGGAATGGGAAAGTAGTGAAAGGAGAGGGCAATCCAAATAGAGGGCACCAGAGAAAATAAACAATTGCCCGTGGTAGGAAGCACTCGAGGTCCTGCAGTGATAATTTCAGTTACCACCAAGTGCTACCCATGCTGTAAGCTCCGAACCCTCATAGAAGAAAGGTTAGGTTTTCTGAAATTAAGTTCATTATCTAAGGGAAGGTTTAAGGACTGAAGACTAAAAACAGTTGCGATAGAAGTAAATAATCAGAAACAGCTTAGCCTGCCAGATACATTGTCCAACACATTACTTTGAAAAACTGGCAATTTAAAGAAGTGAAATGGACCATGAAAATAATTAAAAGGGCTGGGTTTCCTGTTTAGAAGGAAGAGCTCTGTAAGTTATTTAAGGTACTTCATGAGATCAGATCCAGCTTCTCTCTTACTCTTCCTTTCCAGGACAATTAAAGTCAACTGTTTCCTCTTCCCAGATCCACCCTACCTCCCCATAAGGTCTGCATGCCCAAATTCTATTTTCAAGACACAGATGTCCCCAGTTTGCCTTTCCAAATGCTCTCCACCCTTCTTCAGCTTACTCTCACCCAGGAGGCTAACCTATATGGCAGAGGTTAATAGGCTCCCATGCCTTTGGCTTCTGGTTGGGTTCAGCCAGTGGGAGTCCCAGCAGGCAATCAGGCAAAGGATGTGAGGTCAAGACACTTTTCCCCCTAGTGTCTTATGTGTGAGGACTCCTGGGCTGACTGTCTCTCTTAACTAAAGCCCTTTGAGCCTCATAAGGCAGCCTTCTCTTAGGACTCTGGTGGGTTTCAAAACCACTCCTTCTCCTTGGCTCTTTGGGCCTAGAGGTGGTAACAGTTCTACTGTGAACAACCCCGGGCAATTGCATCATCTCTTGTAGTTTCCCTACACCCCTTCCCCCCTTTTAAAAAGACCCTTTGTTAGACTGCCCTCACCTTATCCTCATGTGATTGTGTGATCATTTTCCTCTTGAGACTCTGGTATGTTTTTCCGTCATAAAACCCTCTCTTCGCTGAACTCTCGCAAAACTTGATTTTTATCCCTTTGAAGGTACTGTTCTTTTGCAAATTACAGTATTTGCGTACATGTTATAAGTCTGTCCTTTACTGGAATCACTCAGTGAATGTTAAAAGAAAGGCTAAATGGCAAGGATACAAACAAGAATATTATGCATCATTTAAGTTTTTCTTACATTTGTTGTTCTATAACTGTTATTTTAATATTAATACTAAAGTTCTTTCACATTAAGGGGAAAGTATACTTCTGAATCACTGAATTGTGGTGTCCGGTCTGTGTTGTCTGCAGAACTGGAACTCACGTCTCCTCTCCCCTTCCCCCTCCCACTAGTCGGGAATGTGTTTTTTTGTTTTTTTTTTTTTTTTTAATTGGAGTATAATTGCTTTACAATGTTGCATTAGTTTCTGCTGTACAAGGAAGTGAATCAGCTATATGTGTACATGTAGGAATGTGTTCTGATGATGTGTCTCCATGTGTGTTGCAGGCCCTTCTCTATAGAGCCATCTGTTGCAACTCTTAATGTAGGAGAGTCCATGCAACTGGAAGTGGATTTTGAGCCACAAACCGTGGGCAATCACAGCGAAAAGCTTATTGTGTATTACGACACAGGTATGTATTATTCTTTGTTAAAAGTTCTACATTTTAAGAAAGGTCAGATGGAAAACATGATGAGGCAAAACAGGAAATGGTTATTTTGGCTGCATTAGAGTAAGCTAAGATCCACAAGGTAAAGAACTAAAGACTGAATGCCTCCAGCAGAAATGATGCTGAGCCACATATAAATCCCACCTACCAGTTTTTCCTGTGCTTGAAAGCCTGAGAAATATAGGGCTCAGAAGGAATGGAAGAAACCCATACCCAGAAGTTACACTGGTAGATTGAGATTATTTATATGTAAATGGAAACTTGAAGGTAACATAATAACACATGGGTTTCCCATTTACTGCTGCATTTGTCTAACATTTAAAAAATACAAACCCGAGTTCAGAATGTTCTTGTGTGTGTCCTCTAACTGGGTGTAAGATCCGGTTACTTTAATCCTTAGAATATGCAAATGTCTTACTTAAACCTAGGACTTTGTCTATTGCTGCTAGCATTTTCTTGAAGGCCCCACCCAGGATAGTAATGAAAATTCACTTATTGTTTTTTCAAATATTTAATCTATGGTCATGTAGACTGCATGTATGTTATGCAAGTCTCTGAAGTTGGTTTTCAAATTAATATTTATCACTACTATTTATTATTTCATGATTTTTCTCATTTCCTTCTCACTTCTTTTTTACCCATTTGTGTTGATTGACCCAGATTGTCTGCATCAGAAGGGCACTGTAGGGAGAAAACAGAAGTGCACAGTCAGGGAAAAAGCAACAAATGATACCTAGGTCATAGTTCAGAGTTGCTGAGTTTGTGGATGCTTATCTGAGCAGGATCCATCAAGCCCTTGCATAAGGACGTGTGGTTAAGTGGTCCTGGCTCCACACTGCCCAGCATAACAACAATTCATAATCAGTGGCACAATCTATATTTATCTTTTAGTGTTGTCCACAATTCACTGGCTGTTAGTAAGAAAAACCTAACCTGGACTAGCTTAAGCAAAAGGGGGAAGTTTTGGCCCATGTAACCCAACAGTGGAAGATTAAAAGCACAGTACATAACCCACCAGGGATGTCAGTTTTTCAAAGTAGTGCCATTTTACACACCCACCAGCAAAGCTTGGGAGTTCCAGTTGCTTCACACCCTCTCCTACCCATAGTGTTGTATTGTTCATTTTAGGTATACTGGTTGTATAAAGTGATGTCTTCTAGTGGTTTTAATTTTTATTTCTCTAATAATTAATGATGTTGAACACCTTTTCATGTGCTTGCTGGCTTTTCATATATCTTTTTAAATTAAGTGTTGAAGTCTTCTCATTTTTGAGTTATTTTTCCTTTTATCATTAATTTGTAAGAGTACTTTACAACTTGTTATTCTGAATACTAGTCACTTGTCAAGTATATGTGTTGTTAATTTTCTCTACCAGTCTGTAGATTGCCTTTTCATTTCCTTAATGACATTTCTTGATGAGCTGACATTTTTAATTTTTATGAAATCTGTATTATCATCTTTTTTAAATGCAATAACTTTTTAAATTTTATTTATTTTTGGCTGCATTGGGTCTTTGTTGCTGCATGTGGGCTTCCTCTAGTTGTGGCGAGCGGGGGCTGGCTTCTCATTGCAGTGGCTTCTCTTGTTGCAGAGCACGGACTCTAGGCACGTGGGCTTCAGTAGTTGTGGCATGCGGGCTCAGTAGCTGTGGCACGCGGGCTCAGTAGTTGTGGCGCACGGGCTTAGTTGCCCCGCGGCATGTGGGATCTTCCCGGACCAAGGCTCAAACCTGTGTCCCCTGCATTGGCAGGTGGATTCTTAACCACTGCATCACCAGGGAAGCCCTTTTTTCTTTCAAGATTAATGCTTTTTGCCTTCTTGCTAAGAAATCTTTGCCTTTTCCAAGATCATGAATATGTTCTCCTGTGTTTACTTTTAGAAGGGCAGTAGTTTTAGCTGCTAGTTTAAGTTAATGATTTGTCTTTGATTTCATTTTTCCATATGTGTCAGGTGCGGACCATGTTTCTTTTTTTTTTTCTCCATGTGGGTTATTGACTCGTCTCCATTCTTTTATCTTATTCTGGAATTCCAACTACTTTATTATTCTATTACTTACTCTACTATTAGTCTGTTATTTATTACTTTTAACCTCTATTTTATGTTTTCCATTTTTTTGTAGACTTCTCTGGATACTTTCTTCCTATCCATTGTCCCATTCAATAATTCCCTCTTCAGTGAAGACTCACCTGCTGAGTTTTAATTTTTCGATTATTATAATTATTTTAATTTCTGAAAGTTTTATTTGGTTCTTGTCAAATCTGATTGCTGTCTACTCTTTTATTTTTCATATTTCCCTTTTATTTCTTAAATATATTAAACATATTTATATTGTGTACGTGGTAATTCAAACATATTAAGTCTGCTCATCTATTTATTTATTTTGCTGTGTGCTGTTTCTTATGGTTTTTCAATCATGGTATCTGTAGAGGAAAAATGTCTTTTTCCTCTACCCATTTAGGTTTTTAAGATGGGGCCCCTGTAACAAAAGACAGATTAACAAGAGAAGAACATAAAAATTTATTTAATGTAAGTTTTACATGATATGGGAAGCTTCATAAGGAAATGAAGATCTGAAGAAGTAGTAAAATCTGAATTCCTTTATGCTGGTTCAATGAAGGATGGAGAGTTGTGGGAAAATGTGATAGGACAAAAAAATGACATGAGCTAAGGGTAGCAAACAGTAAGGCCTGTTTATTCAGGCTCCTCTTGATGTCCCTCTATATTTGAAGATACACATGCTTCTTTCTACCTGGTCTTGCAGGGCACCTCTCACGTGGCGGATCTGTGACCTGCTTCAGGGGAAGTTAAGAAAATCCCTCTTGCACCTGCCATTTCTTATGTTCCTTCAGCTTGAAATATTTAATATGCCAAGGTGCCATATTTTGTGGTAGTGCGTTCTGAACCCCATCATTATCTTATGCCTCTTTGTGTTTTGTAGTTTCTGGATTTAGCATCGTTACTTTGGGCAGGCCCTGGACTTTATGTCCTGTCCTAGGCACCCAATGCAGTAGTTAAAACAGAAGTTCAAGGGTTAACAAAATCCACTAGGGCAAAAGACAGCCTTGGCACTAGATTATTTCCTGGTATTCTTCACTTTGCTTTAATGTCCTTATTTTCCTATCAGGTTAGTGATCAGTTTTAAAGTAGTTTGAAAAATGTTTTATTGAGTATTTTAGTTATTTCAATCTCCAGTTTAATGTGCTACTTAAAGCTGCTTTTAATGTGTGTCTTTTTTCATATTATTCAGCAATACTTATGCAGCAGTTCATCCTTTCCCACTAGTTTGCAATCCTTTCTGTATATCACAAACACAGTATATCCCTGCATGTAGTTAGGTTTTATTTAATTTCTCTCAGCAGCAGTTTTCTGGGTATAAGTCTTGAACATTTTGATTAGATTTATTCCTATATATTCATTCATCTTTGAGGATCCTGTAAGTGATTCTTCTATTACTTTTTAAATTGAGGTATGATTTAGGTATAAGATGCACAGATCTTAAATGTACAGTTTGATTCATTTTGACAAATGTAAATACCTGTGTAACACATTCAAGATATAAAACGTCTGTCACCTCTCAAAGTTCCCTCATGCCCCTTTCCAGTCAATCCCTCCATCCGCCATCCCAGAGATTCTGATTTCTATCATCTTATATTAGTTTTGCTTGTTCTTGGAGTTCAGATAAATGTACTCATACAGTATATACTCTTTTGTGTCTGTTTTCTTTCATTCAACATAATGTTTTTCAAATTTATTTGTACTGTTGTGTGAATTGTGTTGGCAATTCCCTTTTTACGCCTGAGCAGTATTCCACTGTTTGGTTATACATAGTTTATCCATTCTTCTGTTAATGTAACTGAATTGTTTGATGTTTTGGGCTATTATGAATAAAGCTTTAATAACAATTATTGTACAAGTTGTGTGTGTGTGTGTGTGTGTACGTATGCGTTTATTTCTCTTGGGTAAATATTTGGGAGTAGAATTGCTGGATCATAGAGTAGTTATATGCTTAACTTTATAAGAAACTTCCAAAAAGTTTTCTAAAGTGGTTGAAGCATTTTACATTCTCGCCAGCAATGTTTAAGGGTTCCAGTTACTCCACATACTCACCAGCTCTTGGTCATGTAAGTGTTTTTTTTTTAAATTGAAGTATAATTGACTTACGATATTAATATTAGTTTCAGGTGTACAACATAGTGATTTGATATTTTTATGTATTGCAAAATGATCACCATGGTAAGTCATGTGACCGTCTGTCACCATACAAAGTTATTACAGTATTATTGACTATATTCACTATATTGTACATTAATCCCTGTGACATTGGCTTTTTTATTTTTATTTTTTAAATTAATTTTTATTGGAATATAGTTTGTTTACAATATTGTGTTAGTTCCTGCTATGTATAGTGAATCAACTATACGTATACATATGGTATATGTATACATATGCTATACGTATACATATATCCCCTCTTTTTTGGATTTCCTTCCCATTTAGGTCACCACAGAGCACTGAGTAGAGTTCCCTGTACTACGTAGTAGGTTCTCATTAGTTATCTATTTTATACATAGTAGTGTGTATATGTCAATCCCATTCTCCCAATTCATCCCCCCTGCCCCCCCGTATCCATACGTCTGTTCTCTACGTCTGTGTCTCTATATCTGTTTTGCAAATAAGTTCATCCGTATCGTTTTTCTGGATTCCACATATAAGCAATATTATACGATATTTGTTTTTCTCTTTCTGACTTACTTCACTCTGTATGACAGACTCTAGATCCATCCACATCTCTACAAATGACCCAATTTCATTCCTTTTTATGGCTGAGTAATAGTCCATTGTATATATATACCACATCTTTTTCCATTCATCTGTCAATGGACATTTAGTTTGCTTCCATGTCCTGGCTATTATAAATAGTGCTGCAATGAACATAGGGTGCATGTGTCTTTTTGAATTACGTTTTTTTCAGGGTATATGCCCAGTAGTGGGATTGCTGGGTCATATGGTAGTTTTAATTTTAGTTTTTTAAGGAACCTCCATACTGTTCTCCATAGTGGCTGTATCTATTTGCATTCCCACCAACTGTGTAGGAGGGTTCCCTTTTCTCCACACCCTCTCCAGCATTTATTGTTTGTAGATATTTTGATGATGGCCATTCTGAGCAGTGTGAGGTGATACCTTATTGTAGTTTTGATTTGCCTTTCTCTAATAATTAGTGATGTCGAGCATCTTTTCATGTGTTTGTTGGCCATCTGTATATCTTCTTTGGAGAAATGTCTATTTAGTTCTTCCACCCATTTTTTGATTGGGTTGTTTGTTTTTTTGATACTGAGCTGCATGAGCTGTGACATTGACTTTATAGCTGGAGGTTTGTACCTTTTAATCCTCTGTCCCTGTTTTGCCCATCTGTCCCCTCCCCTCTGGCAACCACCAGTTTGTTCTCTGTACCTTTGAGTCTATTTCTGTTTTGTTGTGTTTGTTCATTTGTTTTGTTTTAATTTGAGTCATTCTAGTGGAAGTGAAGTGGTATCTCTTCTGGTTTAAATTTGCATTTCCCTAATGACTTGTAATGTTGAGTAACTTTTCATGTGCTTCTTCTATTTTTATCTTCTACTCTCAGGTGTGTATTCAAGGTTTTTGCCCAATCTTTATTGGGTTATTTATCATTTTGTTATTGGCCTGTAGTTTTTGTATATTCTCCATACAAGTCTTTCAGAAATTATTATTGTTAATATTTTCTCACAATCGGTGAATTATCTTTCTAATTTCTTAACAGGGTCTTTTCATTAGCAAAGTAATTTAATTTTGATGAAATACAGTTTGTCATTTTTTTCTTTATAACTAGTGTGTTTTTTTCTAATTTTATTTTTTAAGTTTTTGTGAATATCAAAATATTGAATTATGTATGTTGATCATTTATCTACAGAGCTTGATAAATTTACTTATTAGCTCATGATTTATCTGTAGATGATATTGGATTTTGTTTATATACAATCAGTCATCTGCAAATAATCATAGTTTTCTTCTTTTTAAATTTTTAGCCTTTTGTTTCTTATTATTTCTTGCATAGGCTAGGCCTTCAGTACGGTGATCAATGGAAATGATGATAGTGAATGGACATCCTTTTCTTGTTCTCAGTCTCAGAGGGGAAGTGCTCAGTGTTTCATGAATTAGTATGATGACTTTAGTGGATAATCTTTATCAGATTAAGTGAATTCCCTTCTGTCTCTAGGTTTCTAAGACTTTCAATCTTGAATGTGTTTTGAATTTTATCAATTACTTCTGCTTTTGTTGAGATGATTATGTATTATTTCACTTTTATTCTTGTAATGCACAGATTGAATTTCAAATACTAAATCCCTGCTATATTCTGGGATAAATGTAAGTTTTAACCATTATCATTTTAATAAATCCCTGGGTTAGATTTTCTAATATTTTCTCTGAAAGTTTGGCATCCAAATTCATGAGAAAGATTGGCCTGCCTGTAATTTTGTTTTCATGAAATGCCTTTGTCTTTGGTCTGAAAAACAGATTGGTCTCATAAAACAAGTTGAGAATTATTCTCTTTTAAAACTCTCTCTGGAAAAATTTTTTTAAGATTCATGTTATTTCTTCCTTAAATGATTGAAAAATTCATTGTTCAAGCCATTCGGGTCTAGAGCCTCTTAAAAATGGATTCAGTTTCTTTAGTAGATATAGATCTACTGAGATGTTTCTATTTTTTCTTATGTAATTTTTGGTAAACTTTTTCAAAGAATTTTCCCATTTAATCTAAAATTTTAAATTTGCTGGCATAAAATTTGTTTATAATAACTATAATCTGTGTAATGTCTTTAGGACTTATAGTGATATCTCCTCTTTCATTATTGATATTGGTAATTTGTATCTTTTTATTTCTTGATCTGTATTGTTCGGGCTTTATTCAAAGAACCAACTCTTGATGATTTTCTCTGTTGTTCATTTCTTTTCAATATCATTGATTTCTACTCTTTATTATTTCATTCCTTCTACTTTCTGTAGGTTTAATTTGTTGTACTTTTTCTAAACCTTAGGAGAGATGCTTAGAGCACTGATTTTTAACCTTTCATCTTTTCTAATATATGCATTTAAGTCAATAAATTTTCCTCCAAACCTGACTGTATCTTCAGCCCATATGTTTTTATATGTTTCATTTACATTAATGCATAATTGACAGTATTTTAGAATTTCCATTTTTACTTCTTCTTTGATCCATGGGCTACTTAGCAGTGTGTTGCTTAGTATTTAAACATTTGGGAATTTTTCTAGTTTTCTTTTTGTTATTGATTTCCAGTTGAGTTCCACTAGTGACAGAAAACAAATTCTGTATGAATTCTATCTTTGAAAATAGTTGAGACTTACATTATAGCCAAGAATGTGTTCCATTTTGGTAAATGAGCCCTGTGTACTTGAAAAGAGTACAAGTTCCTCAAATATCAATTAGGTCAAGTTTGTTAATAATCATATTGTTCAGTCTGTATCTCTACTAATGTTTTTCTTCTTATTTTATTAGTTATTGGAAGATGTCATTAAAATCCACAACTATGATTGTGAATTTTCTATTTCTCTTTTTTGGTGATATCAGTTTTCATTTAATATGTTTTGAGGCTATGATGCTTGGTGTATATACATTTAGGTTTGTTATAACTTACTGTTGAATTAACTATTTTATCATTATGAAATGTTTCTCAATCATTTATAAGATTTCTGACATCAAAGACTGCTTGATCTGTTATTTGTTTAGTACAGCAGCTTTCTTCTGATTAGTGTGTACGTAGTATATTCTATTCATCCTTTTTCTTTCAACTTTTCGGTGTCCTCATATTTAAAGTGTGACACTTGGAAGTATCACCAGGTTGTTTTTTAATCCAGTCTGAGAATCTTTATCTTTTAGTAGTACTCTTCAGTCCTTTTATGTTGAATTCAATTTCTGATATATTTGAGTTTGAATCTTCTGTTTGACTGTGAAGTAACTGTTACCTTTATGGGAAAATTATTAGCTGAATTTCAACACAGGCCTTTGTGTTATTAGTGTTACTAGTGGATGAAAGTGAAAAAAATATGAGTGTTAATACAGTCAGTGATATATTTCTTCCATCTGGATCTCCATGTCTTTGTGAGGTATCATTTTTTGTTTATGTCAGCCCCTAAAATGAAGTATTGGAAAAATTTGTGGCCTTAGAATTACCTTTTTCAGATGATTATATCACAACATTTTAAACCAGGAGTTTAAAAAAGAATGAAGGTTAGTCAATGTTTTAGCTCTCACTAAAATAATTAATTGTTGGTAAATTGGTAAATATATCAAATAAATTATCTTTAAAATATTATCGTCATCCTTTTTTAATATTTTTGGTTGTATTTTTAATACAATTGACATGTGACTATTCTAGTATATGGGTATAATTTATAAACAAACAAGTTTATATATGTTGGGGGTATAATGTCAAAATATTTTACTTGGTTGAGTTTTGAGACCAACAGGCTTAGATTGCCCATGGATTAATAGAATCAAAACTTGAAAGAAGACTTCAGTGATAATCTAGTCCTTAGATTTGTTTGCATGTGTAAAACTGAAGCCCTAAGAAATTAAGTGGTTTGCCCATGACTCATATAACTAGTCAGAAGCACAGTTAGAACCCATGCTCAGGGACTTCCCTGGTGGCGCAGTGGTTAAGAATCTGCCTGCCAATGCAGGGGATATGGGTTTGATCCCTGGTTCAGGAAGATCCCACATGCCGTGGAGCAGCTAAGCCTGTGCGCCACAACTACTGAGCCTGTGCTCTAGAGCTGGTGTGCCACAACTACTGAAGCCCGCACACCTAGAGCCCGTGCTGTGCAACAAGAGAGGCCACTGCAATGAGAAGCCCGCACGCCACAATGAAGAGTAGTAGCCCCTGCTTGCCACAGCTAGAGAAAGCCCGTGCACAGCAACAAAGACCCAACGTAGCCAAAAAAATAAATTAAAAAAAAAAAATAAAGAACCCACACTCAGACTCTCAACTCACGTGTAGTGCTTTTTCCTCTATAGTGGATCATCTCCCTAATCTCTCGTATTACTACATGTGCATTTTTACTCCCTTAATCTGTTGACTTTGAAATGCAGCTACGTTCTCCCAGTGGCCCTCAATCTGGATTTTACTTTTATGGAAATATTTGGATTGACACCCATACTTACATTTATAGTCCTGTGCTAAAGGAAATGAGTATTTGTGTATTAAAATTTAATCATGCATGGAAAAGTTGATTTCCATACCCTGAGGTGCTGGTGTCACATTTGATTTATGAATAAAGTCATTTTCTAAAGATTGCAGATAGAGGTGAACTGTCTTGTAGCATTTTTCCTTACATGAAATGAACTGCTGATAAGGATATGCTTTCATCTTTATTGTTCCTTATCAATGACCAGGACCTATAACCTTTCATTAGTGAAAAACATTAATGACTACCTAAACCCAGTTAATCACAGAGCTTTTCCAAGCAGCCTTGACCATTGGCTTCTCATTTCACTAAATAAGCATCTTACTGAACTTTCTGCAGCTGTTTGAAGTATGAATTGATTTGAGGAGGGAAATTTAGCATCGGTTTTTCTTCATACTTCTTCAATGTTCCAGAAGGAGGAACATTGATACTCCTCAACAGGAAATACTCAATCACATTTCTAACAGTTGTGTTTATGCCCTTCCATTGCTGGTTCTCCACTGGATATCTTCTTGATTAAATGCAGCTGGGAGATTTTGCTTTCTTGACAACCGGAGTTTGAACCGGTGCTCTAGTAATTAAGGAGGTCAAGTGTAAATTTCACCAATATCTAATACTTTACTCATTAGCATTTTCCTAACCAGAACTCTCCCCTCCTTTTCTCCTGTGTATGCCCTTCTGTAGTAAAATCAAGCTTATTCAAGCAATCGATTTTACCCCAGGAATGATTTAGTTCCCTTTTTATTTATAGTCTAAAACTTTCAGAGAAAGAGCTGAAGTAACTTGGTACCTTTTACAAACGAATCCGTCCAGAAGAGATTAAGAATACAATTTCTCAAGGCTACATTGATAACAGTGAAACAAAACAAAAACCAAACTAAAACAAAATCAGAACGAGTAAATTAGTTCTATCATTTCATTAAAACTGAGAGGTGAAAATATTGACTATTAGGAGACAAATAAATGGTTTGTTGCTTAAGTTTTACACTTTTCAACCGGGTATTGAGGACCTTTATATAATCTAAGAGTTCAAGGAAAAACTAGTATTTAGAATAGGCTTTAAAAAAAGACATTCTTACTGAAATTTCAGTTACTTGAATGAGCACTAGAAGTAGGAGCATAGCAGTGTTTTTTCTTTAATACCAGGTGAAGTTGCTGTCACTTAGAGGTGACATTAACTACTGGTATAATTAGGAAATAGAGCTAATGTACTTATTCAGTATTTTTTTTTAAGTATTAGGTCTCTTACTGAAGGGGAGATATTTCAATTCAGGGACCAGAAGTTGGCAAATAGGCTCTTTTCCCCAAAGGTGTGATGATGTATTATTATTAAATATACAAGCCATCATAATATTAGTACTTCACAGAGCAGCTTTATGGTCAATTATATATTTTACTCTAATAAACTGTGAAGAAATTCTTTTTTTCCTCCTAAAGGCTAATAAACAAGTACCAAAATATAGTAATTGAGCATGATATGATATCTTGCAGATGAAACTGTTAAGTAATATGTATCTGAATATACCCATGCAAATTTACTTGTATGAGCTTTGTGTCAATTGTGCAATTATTACAATGAATTACAAACATGTACCATTATAATTACAAAATCTAGCAAAACATAGTTGTCGTAAAAGACCCAAATGTTTTTTAAATGGCTTTAGAGCCAATGCAAATATTCCTTGACCTAGTTTTCTTTTTTTTGTCTGTTATTCAACAGTTTAGGATAGGGAATGGCAGAAGTTAGGATATACTGATGGTCAGAGATTGTTTAGGGAGGTGGAATGTTTTCAAAAATTACATAACAAGTGAAGACTCTCAAATTATTAGGTGTTAGTACTTAAAGGGACATTAGAGCCCATCTCTGTAACTCCCTTCATTTTTTTTTTTTAAGTTGAGAAATTTTTATTTGTTTATTTATTAAAAAAATTTTTTTTTATTAGTTTCTGCTTTATAACAAAGTGAATCAGTCACACATATACATCTGTTCCCACATCCCTTCCCTCATGCATCTCCCTCCCTCCCACCCTCCCCATCCCACCCCTCCAGGCAGTCACAAAGCACCGAGCTGATCTGGCTGCCTCCCACTATCTATCCACCCTACGTTTGGTAGTGTATATATGTCCATGCCTCTCCCTCACTTTGTCACAGCTTAACTGAGGCCCAGAGGTTTAAATGACTATACACCAAAGTACAGGTCTTTGGCCCCCTCTGAGGCCAGCATGCTTTCTATAATCCTAGACTGCTTTCTGTGCAGATTAAGAATACCGATTTTGGCATTGCCACTGGTGTGCTGGCTAAGCCCAGTCAAGTTGCTTAATTTGTTTCCTGAACCCTTTAGAGAAGGAGCACTTCCA
The DNA here is from genome assembly GCF_964165515.1 of Mesoplodon bidens. NCBI lineage: Eukaryota > Metazoa > Chordata > Mammalia > Artiodactyla > Ziphiidae > Mesoplodon > Mesoplodon bidens. Next base: position 14,725,890 of record NC_138175.1, on the reverse strand, counting down.
AAGAAGTTTGATTTAGCAATTCACTTGAGTGGTGAATTTGACCCTGCTGTGACCGGGAGATAAGAAACACTCTTTGCATCAACTTGCTAGTTCCCTAGAGAATCTATGGCTCTACTCATATATTTTATTTACTGTGTCCTCCTTTGTCTGAAAATAACTGAAACCACAGTATGAAATGTATTGTGTATATAGCTAGCTTCACATTTTCTGGGTAAAATTAGTTTTGTTCAGATTTGTTTTTGCTTGACTGATAGTAGCAAAACTTGCAAGAAGTAATGAGACCTTCCACAAAATGTGTCTTTACTAAAACATAATAAATGACTGTGGCTAACCTCATCTACAGGGACTGCAGAATTCAACCTCAGAAACTGAAAAGAAACTATAGTGGTAACTGGCACTTCAAGGGCACAGAAAATACTAATGATGAGGCACAGCAACTTCATCCATTCTCGCAGGCATAATACCCTTTCCATCCTGTCAGTCTAAATAGCGGGGGAGAGGGACCCTATTTAAGATTGTCTTCATGAAAGTGGGTGTGAAAAGCAAGTTCTTCAACAGCTATGGGGGAAGACAAGAGTTATTGCTTCCTTCACTTTGTGACCTGATGACTTTTGGAAGATAGTAGTGAAAAAATCAATATTAAATGGTTCTTGAAAAGAAGACAGTGGCTCTTGTTATATTTCTGGGAAGGAACGTTTTGCAGTGTGCAACTCAAATTGAAGACATTAGTCTCTCTGACCCCTAGATTTTTATGAAATAAGTAAGCCCTTGAATCCTTTTCCTTGATTAGTTTTTTAAACAATGAAATATTTCAAATACATGCAAAAGCACAGAAATAAGGTAATCAACAGCCATTGTATCTTAACACATCTCAACATTTTGCTATATACGTTTCTTTCCGATGTTTTATTTTTATGGATAATTAAATTGATTATAGATTTGGAGTCACTTTGTTATTCTTTCCTGATTTAACTCCCATGTACTAATCCTCAGGGGAGCTGTATTGGGTGCATTTTAATGCCATTCCTACATATTTACTTACCCATAAACAATACATACCATTGTCTTGAATAGTTTTAAACTTCACATAAATGGTATTATACTGTATATACCATTTCCCATCTTGAGTTTTTCATTCAACATTATGTTTTAAGGATTTTAACACGTGGATATATAGCTGTGATTCATTTTAACTAATGCGACACGCTCCAGCATGTGAAAATACTGTAATTTATCTATTCTCCTATTAAATATTAGGATGTTCCTAGTTTTTTGCAATTACAAACCATGCTGCAGTGAGTGTCTTTGTATATGTCCTGTGTAGCTGTGTGAGATTGTCCTTAGGAATAAAGAGCTAGAAGTGAAATGGCTGAGTTATAAGGCAAATGTATCTTGAGCTTTACTGGATACTAAATTGATTGGTCAAGTGGTTGTACCCATCTGTATTTCCATCAGTAGTATATGAACATTCTTGTTTTTCTGTGTGCTTGCCAGTATACTGCCAAAACAACATTGTCAAACGCTTTGATATTGGTTAATCTGATGGTTATGAAATGGTATTTTATTCTATTTTTATTTATTTCATTTCTCTCATTACTAGTGCTATCTAGCACCTTTACATGTTTTCTGGATGCCCTATAGTCCTTTTAACATTAAAGTTTTGGATGAGTAATGTAATCATATGGTCAAAAATTAAAGCAATATTTTAAAGGTATATATTGAAAGGTGCTATTTCCATCCTACCTCATTCACCTGACCCTTCTTTCATTTTATTGCTTTCTTGTATATCTTTCTAGTGCTTTTATACAAATAGATGCAAACGTGAATGTATATTCTTACTTTCCCACCTTACACAAAAATAACATACTATGTAAATTGTTCTAAACCTTGCTTTTTACACTTAATCATATATATTGGGGATCTTTCCATATTACTGGGTACTTTCTTACACCTGCACAGTATTCTGCTTCTAGGTGCAGCACAGATTATGTAAGCAGCCTTCTCTTGATGAGTGCTCTGGCCTTTTCCACTCTGTTGTTATTAAGAACAATGCTGTAATGAATACCCTTCATCGTGTTCTGACTTATCTATAGGATAAATTCCTAGAAGTGGGCCATAGGATAGTTTTATAATTTTGATAGATATTTTGATCTGTGCCACCAAATTCACTCCATGGACTGGGGAAGAATAGTACCATTTTGCAGTCCCACAGGGTGTATAAGAGTGCCTTCTCCCCACAGTCATGACTATAAATTATGATCTAAAACTTTTGTTTTACAGTCTGATGGGGGGAAACGGTATATAAATACATCTTTAGTTGTATTTCTTTTATTATGAGTTGATGCTCAAATTGAGCATCTTTTAATACATATAGGGGGCTTTTATATTTCTTTTTTTGCAACTCTATCCCATTCTTCTATTGGATTGTCTTACTGATTTCTAAGAGCTATTTATGTAAGGGTGATTTAGTCTCCTTGTCTAAGATATGAATTAAGTATTTTACCTAGTTTTCTTTTGTTTTTGCTTATGACTTTTTGTGCCATGCAGAATTTCTTTTTTCATTTTTATGTAATCAAATTTCTTAATTTTTTAGGAGGGATCTGGATTTTGAGCCACAGTTAGAAAACTTTCCCCCTGAAAGCAGTGAACAAGTTTTTCTGTGTACTCTTCTACTTTTGCAGTTTCATATTGAACATTTAAATATTTTATTCACTTGGCTTTATCTGATGTTAAATGTGAGGTATATTTTTCCATATGGTTACCAAGTTGTTCCAACAGCCATTTTTTAAACAACAAAGTTTCTCAATACACCAATGATTCAAGATGCTGCCTTTATAATATAATGAATTCCAATGTGTATTTGGGTCTTTTTTGACTTTTTATTCTATTCCATTGATCTGTCTCTTTATGCTGTCTTAATTACTTATACTATGTTTTAATTCTATCAGTTCCTATTTTATTGAGTTTTTAAATAAAAAATATATTTTGAATTTTGTCAAATTCCTTTTCAGCATCAATGGAGAAGATCATATAATTTTTCTTCTTAGATATATTCTATATCAGTAGGGTTTCTAATAGTGAGCCATCTTCACACTCCTGAAATAATGTCCACTTGATTGTGAAGTCTCATTCTTTTAATGTGCTCATGAATTATGATTGCTAATTTTTTATTTAGGATTTTACATTAATATCTGTAAGTGTAATCAGCCTATATCTTGGCCTAGTTATTTTATCTTTGTCAGGTTTTGATAACAATGTTATACTGAAAATACATATTGGAAATTAAAAAATAATCATGTTAGTTTACCAGTAGAATAGACAGAGCAGAAGACAGGATTAGTGAACCTGAAGACAGGTCAACAGGAAATACCCAAACTGAAGCACAGAGAGAAATAAAGAATGGGGGTGAGATGCGGTAGGGAGAAACAAAACAGAAAAAGCCATGTGGGACACAGTCAAAAGGTCAACATACATTTAATTTGAGTCTTAGAAGTAGGGTAAAGAATGGGGTAAAAAGATATTTAAGAGATAATGGCTGAGAATTTTCCAAAAATGATGAATGACATTAATCCATGGTTTAATGGATTAACAAATCCATCAATTAACAAATCCATTTAATTAAACAAAGCTCAGCAAACCCTTAGTGATACAAATACTGCTGAAAACCAAAGCAAAGGGAATATCATAAAAGTAGCTAGAGAAAGAAAGACACATTACCTTAAAAGGAACACTAATAATACTGATGGCAAACTTTTCAGCTGAAATTATGGAAGCCAGATGATAGTAAAATGGCATTATGCAAGTGCTGAAAAGAAAAAAGGCTAATTCAGAATCCTTTACCCATTGAAAATATCCTTTAAAAGTGAAGACAAAAACAAAGACATTTGTAGACCAAAAAAATGCTGAAAAACTATAGAATTCTTAGTTGGCATCGTTTTCCCCTTCATCATTTTGAAGAAGCCATCCTATTGTTTTTTTAGTTTCCATTATTTCAGTTGAAAAGTTAGCTGTAATCCTAACCATGGGTCCTCTGAAGATAATCTTTTTCCCTCTGGCTGCTTTTAGTATTTTCTCTTTGTCTTTGATTTTCTTTAGTTTCACTGCAATATATTTATGTATGAATTTCTTTTAATTTATCCCAGTTGATGTTCATTGCAATTTTTGAATTGTAAACTGATGTCGTTAATCAATCCTGGAAAACTCTTAACCATCATCTCTTGAAATACTGTCTTTGCTTCATTATCTCTTTCCTTTTCTTGTGAGCTTTCAGTTAAACACTTCTACACCTTCTCACTTAATCTGCCTCATCTTTTACCCATTCATTTTGCATTTCCATTTATTTTTTAATTCTTCATATTGCCTTTTGTATTTTCTGAGCCATTTCACTATTTTTTCAGAAAATTGATAACATCTTATTGAGTATATTCTTAGAGTTTTAAAAAATTTCAGTTGTTTTATTTTATTTCTATTAGAGCCTAGAGTGTAGCTCTTTTTCAGATTTTCTAGATCTTTTTAAAATTTCCTATTCCTTGGATAGAGCTTCAGGTTCATCCTTTGTTTCTTTAAACTACTAAGCATAGTTGGTTCTAGTATCTGATTCTTTGTGGGTCTGCTTCTGTTTTTCTTGTATATGCAGGCTCTAACATATGGAGTTTTGTTTCTTTGCATGCCTGATTATGTTTGGCTTTTTAAAAAAAAATGTTGAACAATTTGAAACTTTGGGTGCAGGTACCTTACTCCAAAGAGAAGTGGGTTCCTTCTTCCAGGTTTCTGAAGGCAAAACTAGTCCATGACCACCAAATTCAAGGCTCAAAGTTCTCTGAAAGACTTAGGTAATGCCAGCATAATATTTAACTCTGAACTAGGGCTAGTCTACTTCCCATTTACCCTCATTTTGAGGGCACAGTCCTTTGAGGAGCAGCTTATTGTGGGGACATCCTTTTTTTTGCCTTAACCTCCCCCTTTGGTTGGTAGGCTTAGGGCTTTGATTTCTATCTCTCTTGACCCCACAAGAATGATAGTTTCTTTGATGAATGATCAAAGAAGGATATAACACACACACGTGTGTGTGTGTATAAAATCAATTAATACATGAAAAAATGTTTAACATCATCTGTAATTAAGAATATGCAATTTAAAGCAGCAAGTTTTCGCTCATCAGACTGTTAAATTTAACTCATCAAAAAGCTTAAAAGTTGACAAGAGTGCATACCTTTATTTGGGAAGGAAGTACATGAAAATATTAACAATTCTTACCTCTAAAAAGCAGGCCTGGGATTGAGTGAAGGAGAGGAAGATGTTTTCTTTCCATGGTATATGCTCTTATAGTACTTAAAGTTTTTACTTCATGTACATATTTTTTAATAAAAATTTAAAATGCCTAGATACTTACTTTAAAATATATATATTTATTTATTTATTCGCTGCATTGGGTTTTCGTTGCTGGGCACGGGCTTTCTCTAGTTGCGGCAAGCGGGGGCTATTCTTCATTGTGGTGCGCAGGCTTCTCATTGCGGTGGCTTCTCTTGTTGCGGAGCACGGGCTCTAGGCATGCGGGCTTCAGTAGTTGTGGCACGTGGGCTCAGTAGTTGTGGCTCACAAGCTCTAGAGCTCAGGCTCAGTAGTTGTGGTGCATGGGCTTAGTTGCTCTGTGGCATGAGGGATCTTCCCAGACCAGGGCTTGAACCTGTGTCCTCTGCATTGGCAGGTGGATTCTTAACCACTGTGCCACCAGGGAAGTCCCGTAGATACTTACTTTTTTTTTTTTTTTTTTTTTTTTGCTGTACGCGGGCCTCTCACTGCTGTGGCCTCTCCCGTTGCGGAGCACAGGCTCCGGACACACAGGCTCCGCGGCCATGGCTCGCGGGCCCAGCCGCTGCGCGGCATGTGGGATCTTCCGGGATAGGGGCACGAACCCGTGTCCCCCGCATCGGCAGGCGGACTCTCAACCACTGCGCCACCAGGGAAGCCCAATACTTACTTTTTATTTAAACTTTGGGGAAGATTTTGCTGTGTTCAAAGTGATTGGGCCTAGAAAACATTTGTACTGTGTAAAGGGTTATCAATTTACTAAGTGGTGCTCAGTTCATGTAGTCATGAATATAGCAGAAATATTTGCTAAAAAATAAAGTCCAAGTGATTAGGCTTTCTGGTTCTGATTAAAATGGTAGCAGCACAGATCAACAGAACATTGATGATATTTAAGTATTTCCTTTTTCTACTTTGACGTCAGACTGAAGCACCTGCTGTGACATTGCAGAGATCAGATAGAATAGTTTGTAGCTTTGTGTCTTCTTGGAAGTCCCAGGGGCCTCATTTATATACCTAGAATCAAGGCAATTGGTGCATCCTGAATGAAGTCAAGGACTTAAATTACTATGCTGAATAATGGTGTTCTTAACATTAAAAAAATTAAAAATTTAAACATAACTTTTGTCTTTCTGTTTTTCTTTCTATGTAACCACTATCCAGAGATAGTGTTGTTTTGTTTTAATTGCTGTTGTTTAGGAATGTGGTTCCCTTTTTTTTCTTTGAGTTTAAACTGTCATTTATTATTATTTTTTTAACATCTTTTTTGGAGTATAATTGTTTTACAATGTTGTGGTAATTTCTGCTGTATAACAAAGTGAATCAGCTATATCTATGCATATATCCCTATATTCCCTCCCTCTAGCATCTCCCTCCCGCCCTCCCTAGGGATGTGGTTCCTTTTAAATATTCGGTTTTCTATTAATGAAGTTATTAATGCTTCCTTCCTGATCCCCTTTGTTTGGACTTAGATCCTCTCATGCTGAGCAGCTCTTCCCAGATGTACTGGGTGCAGTTAATTTAAGAAATCCAGTTCATGCTTGCAATAAAGATGAGGCTAATGGTTATAATTCTACAACTCAGGTGCCCTCTTGGTCAGGTTGTCGGATTTTAAACTACTACAAAGAAGAAAGAGACTGGTAGCACTCACCACAACAATTCATATTTTATGAATTTTTTACAATAACCAAGCAAGATAGTTATTCTCTATAACTGTACCAAACATAACATTTCAGGTTTCTGATCATGTCTGATCTCTAACTGATGCGGGGAGGTGGGGGGGTAGTATGAAATATCTAATGCTTGTGCTATATTCCCTAATGTCACCTTGGGGGAAAAATAGCCTAGTAGCATAGTTCTAGAATAAATCTCAAAGTGTATTTATACTTTGTTAATTTCTAGGTGAAAAAGTGTTTGTATCTCTGTATGGAGCTGCTATAGATGTGAATATAAGGCTGGACAAGAATTCCTTGATCCTTGAGAAAACTTACCTATCTCTGGCCAATCAGCGAACTCTAACTATTCACAACCGGAGTAACATCATTGCCCATTTCCAATGGAAGATATTTGCTACCCAGGAAGAAGAAGACCAAGAAAAGTATAGGTTTGTAAGAAAAATCACTATCTATACGCTATCTATATAATTTGGGGGAACATGAAACTTAGTTATGAAAATTCTGTGACTTCTGTGGTAAGTTTCTAACTCACTCAGTGTCCAATTTATTATAACCTGGGTCCAGTGTACAATGCTCGTTTTTCATTTAAAGAACTGGAGCTGAGCTGTGTGGAACACAGCCTTGTCCATCCTCAGTTAATCTTATCCCAGTTATAATTGACCAGTAGCTAAACTCCTGGATTTTAAAGACCAAATACATCATTCTTCACTATTCTCTCAAAACTAATCTACGTGTCTTTATTTCTGTTCATAACCCTAACTAGATCGATCACTTTTCATAGGGTTTCTAAAAATAATCTCTTTTGGATTGGGATCAATGTGGCCTTTTTTTTTTTTTTCTTCAGTGAAAAGGTACTTTCAGAAAATATGAAGAATGGGGGAAAAGAGGGCTTAGATATAATGGCTTTTATATTTTCCGTTTTAGTAGCATTTGCAATCCCTGCTAACCATATAATTTAATAGTGATTTCTTGTTGGTATCTTTAATCTACTGCTTTTTAAAATGATACTTCAGGCAGTGGAGAAAACTAATAAAATGGAAAACCAAACTGTTTTAATTAATCTCATCACTGTTAAATTTTGAATATTCCTTTTTACTGAATCTATCCTTGATTCCTTTAATTCCATTTGCAATTTTATCTCCTTCCATCCTCCCTGAATTAGCTCTTTTGCTGCTTTCATTGGAATTTATTTCAGCCTTTTTTATTTGTCTCTCCATTTTCATTAAAGATTAGCCCTGGGAAGCTTCAAAGCTTTGTTTAAAACCAAGTTAGTATGTGATAAAAATAAAAGTCTTAGGTCTAGGGAAACCAGGCAGAAATCCCCCAGTGTGCTGTCCCTAATTGAATCAGAAGGAGCTGTGACAGTGATAGGACACAGTGGACCAGAAGCTTTATCATTCTGACAATGAGCTTTAATCACCAGATTGCCACTGTGCCATCTTTAAAAAGTAATAAAAGAAAAGCCTTTCCTGCCTAAAAACTTCATTTTGCCTCATGGTATAGATACCAGTAGTTTAAAAAGGCAAGAGGAGACTACTCATCCATGGTTTCATCTGTCCTGATTCTTCAGCTGACACGTATGTACCAACAATCAGAATGGCCCAGGCATGTTTAAAGATAAGATAGGAGAGCAGGTACAAATAAAGAAACAGCAATAAAAGTAGTGTTTCAATATCCTACTTGTGCTGTGGGCATAATCTATTGGGGAGAATGAGTATATACTATCAGAGGGAAAGCCAGCTTTAATTTCAACTATGTCTTTGTGTTTGACCAAATGTATAGCACGTGAGTGATGCCATGTCTATGTCCAAAAAGTATTTATGGAAGTTAATTTCAACAGTGAAACTCAGGAAAAATTCAAACCAGTTGCTATCAGAAATGCTTAAGGTATAGAGAATATAATTTCAAACACACGTGGGTGGGCTTTCGCCCCCCCCACTTCACCTTCTCCAATACTCATGGCTCTATCTCTCATATTATCCTTGAGTCTTATTCTTCCTTTTCTCTTGCATTGTCTTTCTTTCACTGTCTCTCTTGCTCTTTCTATTAGTTCCCCTAGCAGTTTTTTTGTAGCAAGGGAACAATATTGAAGAGTACTTTCATAACCATAATTGGAAGCCCAATTTTATCATCTTGGATCATGCCTCTCCCTTAAACAATGAAGTTGAAGAGTGACTTCAGATGGCTAAAAAGAATACCTTGCTGTGTGTGGGTGACACACAGTGACATAACTCATGTTTCTGCAAACTGGATTGGTTGATCTAAGTGAAGAGTCTATTGAATATTCTGTCCCACCCCTCTCCCTACCCCTCTCTTAGGGCCAGATGCCTAATCTCTTATTTGACCAGGTGTGTCTTCTCTCCCGTGCCTCTCTTGTTTCTTGGTACATTCCCAAGCATGCCACAAGTTTCATATTATTAGCCATGGATTCTTGTCCTGGATGTAACCAGCCATGAAACGCCCATCCTTTCAGAAAGTAAAGCAAAGAAAGAGGTTTGCTCTTTACTGAACATTTGGTTCCTGTCTTTGGATAGCTGCCCCTTTGGTGGGTGGCTGTGCTCTTGCTGTGGGTGGAGGCCCTCTCCTCCTCCCTGTCACAAACCCTTAGGTTGTTTCTTAGGCTCACATCAGTGGCAGATAAAGCAGAATGTTCTTGGATAGCTTTCTTGTGGGCAGAGTTTTGCTCATCACTGAGAAGCAGCAGTGAGCTCTTTAGCTAATGGTATAAACTCTCTCTTGAGCTCCCCAGCAAGGCCAGTGCAGGAATCCCTGGAATAATCTTTTTTTGTGTGTGTGGTACGTGGGCCTCTCACTGCTGTGGCCTCTCCCGTTGCGGAGCACAGGATCCGGATGCGCAGGCTCAGCGGCCATGGCTCACAGGCCCAGCCGCTCCATGGCATGTGGGATCTTCCCGGACCGGGGCACGAACCTGTGTCCCCTGCATTGGCAGGCGGACTCTCAACCACTGCGCCACCAGGGAAGCCCCCCTGGAATAATCTTTTTAATGTTTGACTCTTCTGCTCCTAATGGTGAGCAACCTCTTCCTTTTCTCCTCTTCCTTCAGCAGCCTCTGTAGTTAACGTGTAGAACAAAAGGTCCACATTTGTCCTGAACTTGGAACAGAGATGATCTAAATGGGCTCATGTATACTTTGAGAGATTAAAGTTTCCCTTTGCAGCACCCAAATGACCTAAGATTTTAAAACTTCAGTGTATATTTTTAAGTGAGACTCAAGAGCCTGCCCACTGCTTTCCAGTTATAACAGGGCTTAAAACTCATCCCAAGGCATTCAGCTACAGGGGTTGCTCCATGGTGGTTTCAAGAATTCTTTTTTTTTTTTTTTTTTGCTGTATGCGGGCCTCTCACTGCTGTGGCCTCTCCCGTTGCGGAGCACAGGCTCCGGACGCGCAGGCCCAACGGCCATGGCTCACGGGCCCAGCCGCTCCGCGGCATGTGGGATCTTCCCGGACCGGGGCACGAACCCGTGTCCCCTGCATCGGCAGGCGGACTCTCAACCACTGCGCCACCAGGGAAGCCCAAGAATTCTAATTGCTTTAGTATTATGGATGTCCTCAAGACCCTATTCCAGCCATCATGGTTTCTTGTTCTCCAGCCTCTTGATGATGTTCCTGAGCAAAGACTTGGACGTCTCTTCTCCCAGTGGGGGAATTTCAGCCCTACTGAGCCCTATTCCTTTCTGGCAGTTTATAATTTCCATTCTAGGAAGGATGACTTCCTCTCTGCCTACCAAAACACGTTGGTACAAACCTTAGGACACATGTCCAGATTTGGGGACCTCAGGCTAATCTCAGGCTCCAGACTCTGACAATGAAGATGTTACTTACCCTAGGAAGAAGTTCTGGGCTTAAAATTTTTTTCAATTTTTTTTAAACCTTAGGAATCAGATATAAGAACCTTTAAAAATTATCTTCTAGGTCTCTCTTAGGAATCAGATATAAGAACCTTTAAAACTTATCTTTTAGGTCTCTCCTGATACTTTTCTGGGAGTTGCAGAAATTAATCTCTTCAAAAACTGGTGCTGAATTCTTTCCTCCTTACTTCTTCTGTCTTGGCCTGAGGGTTTATAAAACATCCTACAAGATTCTTTCATCCTCATTTTCATCACAGTTTATATAATATTCAGAGACTCGGCATGGGCATTTGAGGATTTCTGCTCCCTATTTCTCCATCAAGGTCATGGCCATTGTCTCAATAGCAACTGCTCTAATTCTAGATCTGCTCTGTGCAAGAACTGTAGAATCCTCAATCGAGCCCCCCCACAAAGTGATCAGTATGGATGTGTTCCAGAACATTCCAGTGTTGGAAATGACATGTTTCTCTAAATAAATCAGTTTTATTTGAGCTTTGAGCCTGCCACCCAGGCTCCAACTTAATCTCAGTTGTGGTTGGGGAGCCCTTCCCTTTCCTAATCATAAAAGAATCTGAAGACTTGAGTGGTACCTGATAAACAGGAAGAGGACCTCTAGGCCTCCTTTTATAACAGGCATCACAGAGTTGCTGTGTGTCCAGGGTCACACAGTCCATCTGAAGGTGGATGGCTCCATCCTTTCCTTGCCAGGTTTGGACGTGGGAGTATTTCTGCCAACCATGATGGCCAAGGTTCTTAGTTTTTAATCTCCTCAGCATCCAGTTATCACCTCTTGGGGGTGTTGTAAAGGAGCAGGGTGCAGGTCTCTAGGAACTCAAGATGAGGGGCAGTACTAGTTCAATGCTACTGTACTTGAGACACAAGTGTTCCCCATTGAGTATAGTCCATTAGCTGGACTGTAGTTGATGCCTGAAGGTGATGGGTATTCGGGCTAGCAGACCATTTGCAAAATGGGTTAAATCCATGGTTTTACTGAAAGAGAAGGTTGGTGTGATATTACACTCTCTGATGAGAGGTCTCTTGGTCTGTAAAACAGAATCACCTCTGAGTGTAAGAGACCATGAGTATCAGCACAACAAGATGGCAAAACAATAGACTGAGGTATATAGAAGTCCTTGTTGGAGTCAGCCCAGCTTAAGGTGGTATTACACATTCCCTTCTTAGACTCTCAGCCATGGCTCTAATTCTGCATAGAGGGCAAAGAGGATGACATCTGGTGTCCCCCCCACTGCCCCGTGCATTATACAGCTGTCACTGATTCAAGAGCCCCAACAGCGTGGGAGAAGAGCATCATTTGGGAATTTTTGTTTTGTCCTCTTTTGTTTTCTGGTGTAAGGGCTGAGTTAATCATACTCCTCAATTCATAGAGCATTATCATCCTTGGTCCACGTAAAGCATTTTATCCCCACCCCCCATTTCCATTAACCCCCCCTAAGTAAATGTAATGTATATGACTCCCATTATTTATTTAACCAATACTTCAATCCGTTACATCAAATTTACCCACTTTTTTTAGTATTATTGCTAGAACTTTGATGAACCTCTTTGTTGCTCTTTATTTACATCCATGATTGTTTTTTTTTGAGAATTTATTCCTAAGGAATAGATATCAATAAATTCCACTTACAGGAATACATGGTTTCCTTTCTTTTCTTTCTGTGGACTGAGCTGTCTTTAATTTGCCCTGCCCTGCCCAGCAATATAAAAGGACAGCTGCTCTGGTTACCTTGTACACTGCTTCCCATCTAGCAATAAAAAGGGAGCACAGAATGCTTTCTTCCTTGGGACCAGAACATACTGAACCTATTTCTTTGACTTCTTTATGCTATGTGACCAAAGGATCCTGAACACTAAAGTTATTTTAAAAAGAGTTATTTGACACTGCTGAGCATGTGGTTTGTGTGAAGTCATTTAGAAAATAGTTAGAGCTGGGACTGGAATTCAGTGACCCTAGCCTCTCAGTCAGTACTCACATTACTAAATAATTTATCTCTCACCACTGGTAATACCAGTAAAATGCTGGGAAAATGGTCATGTATCCTGGGAGGAGATGAAATTCAGTCTTCAAAGTTCAGGTGAAGTAACAGACACCAGGAGTAATGTGAGCATAGCCTGAGTAATGAGTAGAATGTCGGGAAGGCTGCTTTTCTGACTTATCACAAGGGATATGAAGATCTAGAAAGAGAGAGAAAAAAGGACATGTCTCCAGGTGTAGTCTGAGCATTTTATAAGCTTGACAGCTTGGTAATTGCCTGCGGTTGATACAGGGAGAAAACTGGCATTTACTGAACAATTGCTTTGTCCAAGGAACTACACCAGGTCCTTGATCACATTTAATTCTCAACATATCTTTATGATGGAGGAGCTCCTGTTCTTTCCATTTTATTGATGAAGGCACTGAGGCTTAGAGGATTTAAGTAACTCCTGAAGTCACAGAGTGAGTAAATAGATAGTAGAGTCAGTACCAAAACCTAGGCGTTGGGACTTCCCTGGTGGCGCAGTGGTTGAGAATCCACCTGCCAATGCAGGGGACATTGGTTTGAGCCCTGGTCCAGGAAGATCCCACATGCTGCGGAGCAGCTAAGCCCGTGTGCTACAACTACTGAGCCTGCGCTCTATAGCCCGCGAGCCACAACTCCTGAGCCCATGTGCCACAACTACTGAAGCCCATGCATCTAGAACCCATGCTCCAGAACAAGAGATGCCACTGCAATGAGAAGCCCGCACACTGCGACAAAGAGTAGCCCCTGCTCGCTGCAGCTAGAGAAAGCCCGCGCCCAGCAACGAAGACCCAATACAGCCAAAAATAAATAAATTAATTAAAAAACAAAAATAAAAAAAGCTCTAGGGGCTTCCCTGGTGGCGCAGTGGTTGAGAGTCTGCCTGCCAATGCGGGGGACACAGGTTCGAGCCCTGGTCTGGAAAGATCCCACATGCCGCGGAGCGACTAGCCCTGTGAGCCACAATTACTGAGCCTGCGCGTCTGGAGCCTGTGCTCCGCAACGAGAGGCCACGATAGTGAGAGGCCTGTGCACTGCGATGAGGAGTGGCCCCCACTTGCCACAACTAGAGAAAGCCCTCGCACAGAAACAAAGAGCCAACACAGCCATAAACAAATAAAAAAAATTAAAAAAAAACCTCATCAAATCGTATTCTTAAAAAAAAAAAGAAAAAGCTCTAGGCCTTGCTGGCTCCAGATTCTGTTCTCTAGGTAATAACAGCTAGGAAGGAGTTCAAGCTAAGCAAGTGTAGAAGAAATGAAATTGCACTTAAAGTGTGAGAGGCAGGGTATATGTTAAATATTGAAAAAGCAGCCTGGAAAACACAATTACCTAAAAGAAAATATTTGTCCAAATATACTAAGGGCTCAGGAGTAAACAAATGTGCATTGAGTAGGACAGGAAGCCTGGGAGCACTTCTTGAAGGAAGCGAGCTGAGGTTCTTGAGAGGTTAAAGTACAAGGTCACTCAGCTGGTATATTATAGATTCAGGGCAAGGAAGGACCACCCCAAGGTCATGGGTGGGACTGTTCCCAAGAGGATGGGCTGGTGGGGAGCCCTTTACAATGTTCTTCATGGGAGTATCAAAATGAATCTCATGCTTCTTGCTTTTTTTTAGGGTCTGTGATGATCTTATCAAAGAGGAAAAGAATGAGACCGATGGGTTTCTTGAGGAGTGCATTATTGATCCTTCACTCCAACAGCGTCTTTCCATTCTGTCTCGCACCTTTGAGAACCAGAGAAAGCTGGTTCAGGCAGATAGCATGCTCTTCTTGAATAACATTTTCAGTGTTGAGCCTCTGGTAAGCACATAAATACAGTCTGACCTTACAGTAAATGTAGTGGGGATGCAGGGCTTAATTTGATGGGATTACTCACTCTGAGATTGATGTGGTGAGTTCCAAGAGCATAAAGATTCCATCTGAGGAGCCTCATCGTCGTTATGAGACAGTGAATGAAGATTAATAGTAAGAACACTCAGAGGTTACATTTATAGGTCACACTTTATATGCACCAGTCACTGTTAAACACTTCATATATATTACATACTTTATCTTGTTTGTATATATATTATCAGTTGTAATCAGTCCCCCATTCTACAGATGAGGAATTTAAGACTTAGAGAAATTTGATAACTTACTCGAGCCCAAACGATTAGTGTCAGTAGTTAGAAATTTGTCCCTGATTAACCTCACTCTAGAGCAGGGTTTCTCATCCTCTGCGCTATTGACATTTGGGGCTGGATAATTCTTTGTCCTGTACATTGTAGCATATTTAATAGCAGCCCTGACTTTTACCCATCGGATGCTCGTTGTGATAACCCAAACTCTGTCCAGATGTCAGATGTCCTCTGGTGGGCAAAATCACTCGGGTTGAAAACTGCTTTGTCCTTAATTCACTCAATAAATACTTATTGAGTGCATGTTCTGTACCAGGCACTGCGTATGTACCAGGCATCGATGAACAAAACAGACATAGTCCTTGACCTCAATGTCTGTCTAGTGAGAGCTGAGCCAGAGTTAGAACAGGATCTGTCTGATTCCACAGACGAAACGTTTTTTTTAGGTGTACAACATAGTGATTTGATATTTTTATAGATTATACTCCATTTAAAGTTATTACAAAATAATGACTATTATCCCCTGTGCTATACAATATATCCTTGTTGCTTATCTTTTTTATACATAGTAGTTTGTATCTTTTAATTTCATAACCCTATCTCTCCTCTCCCCCTTCTCTCTTCCCATTGGTATACACTAGTTTGTTTTCTATATCTATGAGTCTGTTTTGCTGTTTACATTTGTTTGTTTTATCTTTTAGATGATAACAGATAGTATTTGTCTTTCTCCATCTGACCTATTTCACTAAGCATAATGCTCTTTAGGTCCATACACTTGTTGCACATGGC
Organism: Mesoplodon bidens; assembly: GCF_964165515.1. NCBI lineage: Eukaryota > Metazoa > Chordata > Mammalia > Artiodactyla > Ziphiidae > Mesoplodon > Mesoplodon bidens. The sequence continues at coordinate 14,710,110 of NC_138175.1, read as the reverse complement.
TGAATTTCATTCTTTTTTATGGCAAAGTAATATCTCAATGTGTGTGTGTGTGTGTGTGTGTGTGTGTGTATCACATCTTCTTTATCTGTTCATCTATTGATGGACATTTAGGTTGCTTCCATATCTTGGCTATTGTAAATAATGCTGCTTTGAATATTGAGGCGCAAGTATCTTTTCGAATTAGTGTTTTCCTTTTTTTCGGATTATGTACCCAGGAGTGGAATTGCTGGATCATACAGTAGTTCTATTTTTAGTGTTCTGAGGAACCTCCATACTGTTTTCCATAGTGGCAGCTTCAATTTATATTTCCACCAATAATGTACAAGGGTTTCCTTTTCTCCACATCCTCTCTAACATTTGTAATATGTAGGCTTTGTGATGATAGCCATTCTGACAGGTGTGAGGTGATATCTCATTGTTTCTTTATTTTTTGATTTGCATTTCTCTAATAATTAGTGATGATGAGCATCTTTTCATGTGCCTGTTAGCCATCTGTATGTCTTCCTTGGAAAAATGTCTGTTCAGGTCTTCTGCCCATTTGTGTGTGTGTGTGTGTGATACGCGGGCCTCTCACTGTTGTGGCCTCTCCCGTTGTGGAGCACAGGCTCCAGACATGCAGGCCCAGCGGCCACGGCTCACTGGCCTAGCTGCTCCGCGGCATGTGGGGTCTTCCTGAACCGGGGCACAAACCTGTGTCCCCTGCATCGGCAGGTGGACTCTCAACCACTGTGCCACCAGGGAAGCCCCTTCTGCCCATTTTTAATCAGATTGTTTGTTTTTTTTGATATTGAGTTCTGTGAGTTGTTTATATATTTTGGATATTAACTCCTTATTTGTCATGCCATTTGCAAATGTTTTCTTCATTCAGTAGGTTGTCTCTTCAGTTTGTTGATGGTTTCCTTTGCTATGCAAAAGCTTTTAAGTTTCATTAGGTCCCATTTGTTTATTTTTTGCTTTTATTTCTTTTGCCTTAGGAGACAGATTAAAAAAATATTGCTATGATTTATGTCAAAGAGTGTTCTCCCTATGTTCTCTTCTAGGAGTTTTATGGTTTCAGGTCTTACCTTTAGGTCCCTAATTCATTTTGAGTTTACATGGTGTAAGGAAGTCTTTTAATTTCACTCTTTTACATGTAGCTGTCCAGTTTTCCCAGCACTGCTTATTGAAGAGACTGTCTTTCCCCCATTGTATATTTTTGCCTCCTTTGTCATAGATTAATTGACCATATGTGTGTGGGTTTATTTCTGGGCTGTCTATTCTGTTCAGTTGATCTATGTGTCTGCTTTTGTGCCAGTACCACACTCTTTTGATTACTGTAGCTTTGTAGTATAGTCTGAGATCGGGGAGCCTGATACCTCCAGCTTTGTTCTTTTTTCTCAAGATTGCTTTGGCTATTAGGGGGTCTTTTGTGGTCCCATACAAATTTTAGGTTTACTCGTTCTAGTTCTTTGAAAAATGTCATGGGTATTTCGATAGGGATTATATTAAATCTGTAGATTGTTTTGGGTAGTATGGACATTTTAACAGTATTAATTCTTCCAATCCATGAATGTGGGATATCTTTCCAGTTATTTGTGTCATCTTCTATTTCATTCATCAGTGTCTTATAGTTTTCAGAGTACAGGTCTTTCAACTCCTTGGTTAAGTTTATTCCTAGGTATTTTATTCTTTTTAATGCAATTGTAAATGGGATTGTTTTCTTGCTTTCTCCTTCTAATAGTTCATTATTAGTGTATAGAGAATCTACAGGTTTCTGCATATTAATCTTATATTCTGCAACATTACTGAGTTCATTTATTAGCTCTAGTAGTTTTTTGTTGGAGACTTTGTGGTTCTCTCTATATAGTATCATGTCATCTGCAAATACTGACAGTTTCATTTTTTCCCTTCCAATTTAGATGCTTTTGTTTCCTCTTCTTGTATGATTGCTGTGGCTAGGACTTCCAATACTATGTTAAATAGAATTGTCAAGAGTGGGCATCCTTGTCTTGTTCCTGATTTTAGAGAAATAGCTTTTAGCTTTTAACCATTGAGTATTATATTAGCTGTGTATTTATTGTAAATGGCCTTTATTATGTTGGCATATGTTCCCTTTATACCAACTTGGTTGAGTTTTATCATGAATGGGTATTGAATTTTGTTGAATGCTTTTTCTGCACCTATTGAGAGACGATCATATGATTTTTACCATTTGTTTTGTTAATGTGGCATATCACAGCAATTGATTTGTGTATATTGAACCATCCCTGCATCCCTGGAATAAATCCTACTTGATCATGATGTATGATCCTTTTTATATACTGAATTTGGCTTGCTAATATTTTGTTGAAGATTTTTGCATCTGTATCCATCAGAGATATTGGCCTGTAATCTTCTCTTTTTTTGGTAGTATCTTTGTCTGGTTTTGGTATCAGGGAAATGGACTCATAGAATGAGTTTGGGGGTGTTCCCTCCTGTTCAATTTTTTGTATTAGTTTGAGAAGGATAAGTGTTAACTCTTCTTTATATGTTTAGTAGAATTCCCCTGTGAAGCTGGGCAGTCCGGGACTTTTTTCTCTTAGCCGTTTTTTGATTACTGATTCAATTTCAATACTAGTAATTGGTATGTTCAGATTATCTATTTTTTCCTGATTCAGTCTTGGAGGATAGTATGTTTCTGGGAATTTATCCATTTCTTCTAGGTTGTCCAATTTGTTGGCATATGACCATTCATAATATTCTCTTATGATTGTTTGTATTTCTGTGATATCAGTTGTAATTTCTCCTCTTTCATTTCTTATTTTGTTTATTTGGGTTCTGTCTCTTTTTCTCTTAATGAGCCTGGCTAAAGGCTTATCAGTTTTATTTATCTTGGTATCACTGATCTTTTCTATTGGGTTTTTTTCTTTTTTTGGTCTCTATTTTATTTACTTCCTCTCTTATATTTATTATTTCCTTCCTTCTGCTGATTTTGGGCTTCGTTGTTTTTCTAATTCCTTTAGATAGTGGGTTATGTTGTTTACTTGAAATTTTTGTTTCTTGAGGTAGGACTGTATCGCTGTAAATGTCCCTTTTAGAACTGCTTTTGCTGTGTCCCATAGATTTTGGAAAGTTGTGCTTTTATTGTCATTCATTTTGGTGTATTTTTGCTTTCCTTTTTGATTTCTTCATTGATCCATTGATTTTTAGTAGCATTTTGTTTAGTCTCCATGTGTTTGTGTTTTACCCATTTTTCTTCCTGTGATTGATTTCTGGTTTCATACTGTTGCAGTTGGACAAGATGCTTGATATAATTTCTATCTCTTAAATTTGTTGAGACTTGTTTTGTGGCCTAGCATGTGATTTATTCTGGACAATGTTCCATGTGCACTTGAAAAGAATGTGCATTCTGCTGTTTTTGAGTGGACTGTCCTGTAGGTATCTATTAAGTCCAGCTGGTCTCATGTGTCATTTAAGGTCATGGTTTCTTTATTGATTTTCTGTCTGGATGATTTGTTCATTGATATAAGCGAGGTGTTAAAGTCCCCTACTATTATCATTGTAAATTCTTCCCCTTATGTCTGTTAATATTTGCTTTATATATTTATGTGCTTCTTTCACAGACCAAACTCCTGACCACTCTGCCCCACTGCCTCAAAATGAAAGTAACCAACACCTTCTGTGTTTACTATCTGCTAGGCACTGTATATTACCTTAAACTTAGCAAGCATAGGGTTCTGTGAGGGTAAACACAGCAATAGGAGTTGAGAAAACCCACAGCTAGTTAGAGCTGCCATTCAAACCTGTTGGAGAGAAGACATGGGCACAAGGACACATTAGAATAAAAAGTCACTTGTGAGAAGTGCCATTGACCTGTACATACCAGTTTTCCCTAATGCTGTACTTCCAAATTATTACAGTATATAACATAGAAAAGGGAGTCCATGGCTAAATAAGTTTGAGAAACACTGGGTTCAATATTGCTTGAAAGGTTTATTTGCTGTTAGACTTATAAAAGTCTTTCATATTATAATGAGCATTATAAATCTCTTAAGAGGGAGCCTTCTCCTTGGAGATATCCTTTGGAACTAGTATTTAGTGGGACTTGCTGTGTGAATCACAGGTAAAGACACACAGACAGTCAGGACACTAGTTCAGAGGCTGAGGTGATTATCATAGGCTAAGAAGTTAGAGTAGGCTTTTTGAGAGCAGAGCCTTGAACCGGGTCTTGCAGGATGGAACTTTTGGAAAACAAAATTGGGGGTGTGCATGGCATGGTTCATTCAGGGCTCCATTAGTGGATCAGTTTGCTTGAAGTAAAGGGTTCATGTAGGAAAACAAGGTTGGAGATGTGGCTTGAGGCTGAATCTTCTCTCATGTCAGAAGACTATCCAGGGCTCAGTTGAGCAAAGGGATCTTCAGATATAATGAGTTAGCCCAGAAAGAGGTTAAATCAAGGTGAGCATACAGTCTTGGAAGGACAGGACATGCACCTATAAAAGTAGGTCATGCCCAAAGATGCTGAAAAGATCAGGAAGGCATGACAAGTCCAAGCAAGTAAGTTGCTGAGTGAGGCAGAGGCAGGGAGGAGCAATCAGTCATGGCAATCTTAGACATGGCTGGTAAGGTCCAGAGCGTAGGCAGTCCAAGATTCTTCCTAGCTGGTACGGAGAATCCAGGCTGATGACTGCTGTCCTTTTCTCATAGCCGTCTGGGAGTGGGTGACTCTGGGATGGCAAACATTGGTGGTGAGAAGGAGGTGGGAGGCCTGCAGGTAAGGCTTGTATATTTCAAATTCAGAAGTAGGAAGACTGGGCTTACCTCAGGTTTCTTCTCATGCACAAAACCCAAAGCTTCTTGCTGCAGATATATGTGTTAAAACGTGGCACTTAGGGCTTCCCTGGTGGCCCAGTGGTTGAGGGTCCGCCTGCCGATGCAGGGGATGCTGGTTCGTGCCTCGGTCCGGGAGGATCCCACATGCCGCGGAGCGGCTTGGCCCGTGAGCCGTGGCCGCTGGGCCTGCGTGTCCGGAGCCTGTGCTCTGCAGCGGCAGAGGCCACAGCAGTGAGAGGCCCGCGTATCGCAAAAAACAAACAAAACGTGGCACTTAATATGATTCCTTTTGAATTCTAGATAGGAACTGAATTGGGCATTCTTATCACAAGGCATTTTTTCACTATTAGGAAGAAAAACATTTTGTAGAATAATGATACACAGAAATGATACCTTTTTAAATAAATGAGACTAATTTCATTTATATTATGTGAAAAAAAAACCCAGGAAGGGGATAATATTTGCTTAGTACATAAGTGATGTTTATGGCATCTGTAATAATTTTGTCTTTTCTGTACAGTATTCAGGTTTTCTTCTCATGTTAGTATTCATTAGCTGATACTTGATCATTTTTGCAAAATGAAAAATGAAGGCATGAATTTTTCCTAGTGTCATCCTTAGTGTTTTTCTGGTCAGAATAACAGAACTCAGTGTCAGTTATACTGATATATTTATTGATGTTAAATTTCCTTTTTTCCTACTTAAAGATCCTGATAGTTTTATAGAAATACAGTTCTTGTGAGTATAATATAATCTTACCTTGTAAATTACTTTTGAAGGTATTTGATGGGAAAATTCTGTAATTTCATTAGCTTCTTGACTCCAATGTGAACTATGGGTATTTTCCACTATTGACATTTTGGTTTTATGATACAGGTAAATAAATTCTGTAGTATTTTTGGATGATAGAGTTGGGAAAGGGTTTATAGAAGAGATGAGATCTGAACTGAATGTTGGAGGAAGGGTAAGATTTAATTAAATAGAAAAGAAGAAGAAGGATGTTTCCAATTGGAGAAATTTTGAAAACAAAGAAAGGGGAAACTTTTAATAATAGGTTCATAGCGTATTAAACAACAATGAAATGATGGATTTTTCTGGAGCAGGTGGTCATGGAGAATATAAGACATGAGATTGAGAAGGAGAGTTGGCATATCTGGGCTGCCCTGGCAACCCATTACACTATAGCCGACTGTCTCCCACATTATGTTTTCTGTAAATACTGGATCTGAGGGGTGGCAGTGTGTGCTCCTTGCAAAGGGGAATTTTATGCTTAAATAAGGTTGGGAAATACTGGTTCAAGAGGAGGTGACTCTCAAAGGGAAAAGTGCAAACAGTATTTCCCCAGGACGAGAGACCCCTTTTCCCACACAGTATCCACTGGAGTCAGTGTTGTGTGGATCCTAGTTTGGTAACTGGTGCTGAGGGTATCTGAGACTCACTGTAAGGTTTGGATCAGGAACAGGATGTGTTCGGGGTGTTTTAGAAAGATATCATAGCATCAGCTTGTGGATCAAATTGGAAGAGGATGGTTAGAGGGTGGGATGGGTAGTGCAGGTCAGGCAGGGGAAATTCACTAGTGCAGGGAGGGTCAGGGAAACTGAACATCTCTGCAGGCAAGTGAAGGGTAATGTGTGAGGGTGACACTGACCTGGAACAGCCTAGTGATGGTCGGAAAGCAAAGGAAATGGCAGATGTGAGAGATGCTCAAAAGAAAGACACTAGAGTGCTTTTTGACTGACTGGCCATTGATGGTGAGACATGGTGAGGAATCATATGTCTTCTCAGATCTGAACTAGAGTGACTAGGAGAATTATGATGTCTTTGATAGGAATTAGCAAGTCAGGAGTCCTGGGTTTAACTCCTAGCTTTGCCAATGGTAAATGTGACCTTAAACAAGCAATTTGATCTGCTTTGGCATCAGTTGCCTTTTACACAAAATAAGGATATTTGGGAATGTTGATCCTTTTTAGCTAGTAGGTTATGATTCTCCAGTTTGAGAACAGACTCTGAGATTGTCAACATCAGGGAGTGCCTTATCCTCATCTGTATCCCAGGCCTAGCACAGTACCAATTAATGGGTGGATGAAGGAAGGAAGGAAGGAATGAACAAATGGAAATCAGTTAATGATGATGATTTTGGCTCTGAACATGTTGAATTTGAGATGACACTAGATGTCCAAATAATTTTGGAATTGCAGTACTTGTGGGATGGGAATCAGGACTGGAGGTGAGTATCCTTTAGGGGTCTTCATGGAAGGCATGAAAAGCGGATGGAAATTTTAAGAGCAGAGCAAAGAAGGAAACTTGCAGTGGGCCCAGGACAGCCCCCAGGTGCTCATCTTTAGAGGCCCTGCAAAGAGAGGAGAGGCTGTGAATTCACGGAGAAGGATGGCCAAGAAGAGAACCAGACAGCTGAGAACTCGCCAGCCTATCCTACATGGCTTTCTACCCTATTATGCCTTGTTCATCACCATTTTCTACTGAAGGATCTTCTGAATCTTGCTCACATAGAAGATCAGTTATGCCAAATAGCCACTATTTAATTTCTGACAGTTGAGCTATGCATCAGCGATTAGTTTTTTTATTAGGATGTGATTCCTTTTAATTAGCTTCTTGATATGAGCTGAGTTCATAGTAGAAGCAGAGATGATTAAAACCAAGCAGTGCCACCTACTGATCTAACAGTCAATCTCTAATTGACGTCCTGTTCAAAAAATAAAAATAAAATTGAAGGTTGATGCAGGGGTTTAGAGACTACCTTGCTTTCTGATGGGCCCTTCAGCCTCTGTGTCCACCAGGAAGGATATTGTCTTCAACTGAGGTAAACTTAAAAAGTAAACAAAAAACAAACAAAAAAAAACCCCATGTTACCTTAGGGTCTGAAAGGAAGTAAGAAATGATATGCTTATATTCTCAGACCTATGTCTGTATATCTGGTTCTTTAAATGCGTCAGCCAAAACAAAGTTTAGTTTAGCCCTTATTGTGTTCTCTGTGTGTTGAGTGTTTTATGGGAACACTGTTCCTATTTTAGAGGCTCTTTCAATTTAAAGCAAGTAGATTCAAGATTAAGAGATCAGTCACTGTCCTTAAATTGTCAAAAAGTGGTGATGGGTTTGAATTTAAATCACATTTTATTTATGTGATCATGTGAGAAGTAGTTTGACTCAATGCTGTAAGAATGTCTAATCCAAAACTCTAGAACTTCAAGTTCTTACTCTGTTCTACCACCACTTGGCCACTGGTTAATTCCACTGTCTTCCCATCATGCTCATTGCCTACCATTGCCATGGGGTCTGTTGGAAGAACCTTGAGGAGTTATGCTGGGGCATCTTTGGTACTGATGTGGTCACAGAGTGCAGAAGTGGGAGTTTGTCTTTTGAGAGACCCCAGACGTGTTCATTGAAGATGAAGGGGGTGGGCAAAGACCCAGGGAGAAGGCATTCCTGGGCAGATACAAGAAAATGGGCTGGAAGGAATTTTTTTTACTTGGTAGTTTATTGATGTTCTAATAGTAACCATAATTGTTGTTCTAGTCATTAAAGCATGTGCTGTATTACTACTATTTTTATCAAGTTCCTCATGTCCATTCTTTTGATAATGTCTTGAAATATTAATGTAATTAACCTAAAATTTCCCATTTATTCCTGACCTAGGGAAGGTAGTAAGTTCTACAGAATACTGATCATTTCTCAAGCCACTTGCATCCATATAGTTTTCTTCCCCCTTTGGAAAAGAATTGTGAAATTTAGTCTATTAGGCATGTTTTGTGCCTTCCAGAAAAACAAGTGGAATTGACTACCTTCAGAAATACAATGTTCTATTTTACTAGATGGACTTTGGCTGTACAGAATTTTGACAGTCTCATTCTGTTATTTCCTCTACTTAGGTCTCTTGGGTACCCTGAGGGAGAGAGAGTCAGAGATAAAAAACACAATTGCGAGAATTGAGAGGCAGAAGAATGTTACAGGGCAAAAGAGAGAATTAAGCTTTCGGTTTCCATGGGCATCTAGGAGTCCTCTGAGAAATCACAGCATAGGTGTGCTAGCCTTGTTCCTGAACTCTGGTACTGCTGGCTGAGGTCACACTTTTAAGATGCAGCAATTTTCTGAATGTTGAACGCTTGATATTTTCTCAGAAATAAGGGTCTGAGAATTTAAAGATCTCTGCCCAAACTGGCCCTAAATGATTGGCCGACTGACATCAGTGAGCAGGGAAGACATTTCTGCTCCTTCATCCAGAATCCCTAGGGAAGCTTCAGCTTAACGTAACTAAGCCTTAAAAAGGGAGAGAAAGTTGATCATTTCTTTATTGCCATGTAAGTAACAGTAAACTATGCTTTGTCATCACCTAAGCCTGCAGAAAGCATGTGGTTCAGCAATTCAGACTTTGAAAGCACAGCTCGAATTTAGTTTGTTTCCCCAATCGGCATAGCATGTGAGCTCAGCAGAACCAGGTTAGGTGGGAGCCCAGGTGGCCCCCAAAGAGGAGAGACCTAGCTGTTTACGGCAACCTCTTCCACTCCTTGTACCCCTAGTCGTGAGTCACGTTGCAAACACGTGGGCGCTGACTCCTTGGAAAAGGACGCCGGAAAGGAGAAAGGAGGACAGGGATCTGCTGAGAGCAAACTGTCCTTGACAAGTCACGGCTCTTCTGTCGGTGTGGTCTTCCCATTCTTCACCCTCCCTTTATTATTGTTTGTCCTCTCAGATCTTTGTGCTCAGATTAGAGAACCAGTGGAGGTGGAGGGAGGCCCAGGGAAGTCTTAGAAACAGCAAGGTTCCTTACGGCTCATTAAGTAAGACCCTTCGTTGTTGGAAGAGACGCATGTCTGCTGTCTCCAGAGAAAGGCACGAGCGTCATGCGCAACTACCTCAGCCCTGCAAAACCCCACCGGAATTTTCACCATACATGGGTTGGGGTATCTCACCCAAGATAGAACACACCGTTTGTGAAACTTTCTCTGACAGATGGCCAAATCTTAAACCCCTCTCTTAGAAACTTTTCTGGTCATTATTTTAAGAATCAAAACTTTACTAAATTCACAGTTTCTAGTCCTAGGAGATGTACTGGATGAGAAAAATCTCCTTGCATGTCATGTGCCAACTCAATCTTTTCTCTCCATGATAATTAGGATAGTTTACCTTCAGTTTTTTAGCTTCTGTTTTTTCCCTATATCTCTTTGAGACACTTCTCTTTGCCCCAAGTGACAATAGAGAGCCTCCCCCATTGATCTGAAAGGTGCTACAAGAGCAATTGTGGGTAGCGACACAGACTATAGCTTCTAATCAGCGCTTTTATTTTTTTCTCTTATTGATTGATAGAAATTTGACTTTAAGAGGATGTTTTTATTTCCCAAGAGAAATTCTTTAAATGTTTCTTAAATATGATAAGATAGCTGAAAAGATTTGATTATATAGTCAAGAATATTTCCATTTTGGTGGAACATGATGGAACTCATTACACATTATAGCTGCTTTTGAAGTCATTATTCACTGAGCTTGTTCTGAGCTGGCTGTACCCTACCCCACCAGGATAGCTTGATAAAGATCCTCCAATGCATTTCTCAAGAACTGCAACATACTAATGTTGACTATATCATCCACAAGAACCTCCTGTGAGTCACCTTCCAAGTTACCTGAATGTTTGAGTACGAAGAGTGTCCTACTATGTTCACTAGACAGGAACACCAGGTCATGCTGGCTTCAATGAAGCCTGATTGTCGGTTGTAGTGATTTTAAATTTCTCCTGGCATTTTTAAAAAACAATATGAGAAAGGTGAGACCTGACATTTTGTTATAATTGCAGTAGGGTTCAGGAAGTTAAAGAACAAAGTGTTATAGAATCCCAGCTCTGCCAGTTACTATTGATGTGGCCTTGGGTGAGATACTTAACCTCCCCGTGCCTTGGTTTTCTCATCTTTAAAATGGGGATAGTACTACTTCACGAGGTTGTAAAGATTGAACTAGATAATGTATATCAGCATTTTAACACAGTGCTGGGAACATGAGCTCTCAGTTAATGGCTGCAAATATTATAGTTTGGAGTTATATACAGTTCAGTCTTGTATTGTGTCTAATCTCTTGTCAGATTAGAGAGTATGATCGGAAAGTGTAACATTTGAGTGGGCAAACGTTTAGATTACTCTTCTAAATGTAAGTTGGGAATTAAAATGCAGCTATTTTATATGATAAATTTAGGCCTCGAGTCATGTTGTAAACTACTTTCCAGATAAACAGTTCTAACACTTTGGGTTTTGATTTTGCAAAATTTTCAGAAATAATTCTTCATTGGAAGGAAGGAAGGAGATGGGTAATAGGGGGGGAAGAAAGGTGATTTTAAAAATATTTTTATTTAAAGATTTTCAGTAGAGAATTTTTTTTTTTTTTTTTTTTTTTTTGCGGTACACGGGCCTCTCACTGTTGTGGCCTCTCCCGTTGCGGAGCACAGGCTCCGGACGCGCAGGCTCAGCGGCCATGGCTCAAGGGCCCAGCCGTTCCACGGCATGTGGGATCTTCCCGGAGCGGGGCACAAACCCGTGTCCCCTGCATCGGCAGGCGGACTGTCAACCACTGAGCCACCAGGGAAGCCCAGAGAATTTTTAAAGAGCCTCTTTAATCATTGCCCATATAATTTTTAAGGAGATCATTTTAATAGACACCTTTCTCATGATCGTATTAATGACCTATCATGAACCATTGGTGACATGTTCATAGACAGCTTTCAGAAAGTCTCAGAACTGTTCCTTTCGAGTCACTTGGTTGTTCGTGTTCCAGAAATTCCATTTCCAGAAATATTTAATATTGGGGCAAAAACTGCAAACATGGGAACTAACTTTAGACCTGAAAATTCAAAGTTGATTCCTTCTAGCAGGTCACTTGATTAATAAGTGAAAGGCAGTCATGGGTCTGAGGGAAAAACAAAACATTAAGACCAAGAAGGAAGATAATTACAGTAAAACTGAAGGCCATTTGGACAATTATTTTCAACAAACAAGATAATGGTCATTTACAGATTATATTCTCCATACTCATCTCTCATTTGGAGCAGGAAAATGGACAGTGATGGGAAAGGAGTCATATATGGAAGGAAAGCAGAACAGCAGGGGGTTCTGTACGATGAGGCTGGTTTCACAGGACTGGGAGGAAAGGATATTGATGTCAGAGCCAGTAGGGAACATTCTGAATGTTTTGGCTCTCAGAAAGAAAACTTTAGAACTGAGCAATAAAGAAAGAAAAATTATTTTCAGAGACATAAATGACATGGAAGTTAACTTCAGAAGTGTGGGAAAAGTAATATGAAATGTATCAAAGATATATAAGTAGCAGTGGGGTCATGTTAGGCTGATTGCCTGTTACTGGAGTTTGCTCTCTCTGATTTGGTAGAAAATGCTATAGTGAGTTTTTGCTGTAAAGAAATTGAAGTTCCTTAACTTTTATTTTAATCCCAACTGAAAAATAAAAGTGTCCTTCTGCATGTTCCTAACTCCTTCAAATGACCTAATATTGAAAACATCCCTCTGTGGGAGGAAACTGAATGACCACACTTCTGTTTTTATAGAAACACTCAGCCCTCTTAATGCACATTACCTGATACAAGCCCAGGAGAGGTTTTAGCATAGGATTTCTCCTTGAATTGTCTCCGGGGGCTCAGTAAAAGTCATAAATTACTACGTCTTAAGCACAACAAAACAGCTGCAGCCCAGGATAAGAAAGCACGGCACCCACAGTCCCATTCTCCCAGTCTGAAGAACGCCATGGAGGAAGGGCTTCTCAGCCTCCAGGGGGCTCCATATAAGACAGTCCGCTCCTGGATCCACTGCTCCCTCCTCTTGGAGGTTCTGGTTGCTTCTCTGTAGCATGTCTGTCCCACCGTTTTCCAACCCACCAGTCTGATAATCAGACTTCTTTGATGATGGGATGTGCAAGAACGCTTCTGGGATAGAACTTAAGTTTGTTGCCTTCTTGTATGCACATGGACCCTGGATTTTCTTGTGTTTGAAAGTGGTCTGGCCCAGCTCAAACCGTAAGGCCCTTGAATTTTCACACATGTACCGAGCTTATTTGATTCCCACCATATCCTTTTTGGGGCATTTCTTACCACTCTGGTGAGACTTTTCTAGCAGAGGTTTTCTAGGGATCCAAGATGGCCCCAGTGGTCAGTTTGGATAGGAACAGGTTAGCCGTGTCCATTCTACACTTCTAAACAAAGCAGAGCCTAAACCCAGCAGGGGAATACATTTGTCTCATGGGTTAGGAGTAAGGCCAGGTCTTTAGACATTCTGAGATGGACTACCCACTGATACACCAGTGAATGGATCAGCCACTTTTTCTGCCTGGCCTCTCTGCTCATTCTGGCCACGAGTGTTCATAGCACTCCATATCACTAGAAACCCCCACAAATCAAAATGGGCCAGGTAGTCACTGTTTATCAGAATAAAACAGATACCCGTTTCAAGGTTTGGAAAAGTGCCACGGTGAAATGTGCAAATAAGCAAAAGTGCTTAGGACTTCCCTATGCCCTGCAGGATCTCAAAAGTCCGTGTCACCTCTAAAATTGTATGACTTTTGTGGTTCCAGTTGAGGAGAAAATGGCAGAAGTAGACTGCAAAGATGAATAGGCATTTGCCAGTAACTACACAGTGTGCAAACTGAGTGATACGAATGATTCAATAAATACGTTGAACACTTACCATGAGCCACTTCTGGTTTAGGTGCTGGAGATAGAGCAGCACCCACCCTCATGGAGCCTTCATTCTAGTGGGCTGATGTGGAAGTGAGAGCTCCTGGGACCCACATGACACCCACAGCCCTCACTGCTACTACTTCTTTTTTTTTTTAATATTTATTTATTTATTTGGCTGTGCCAGGTCTTAGTTGCGGCACACAGGATCTTTGTTGCCACGTGCGGGATCTTCGTTACAGCATGTGGGATCTTATTTCCTCACCAGGGATCGAACCCAGGCCCCCTGCATTGGGAGTGCAGAGTCTTAACCACTGGGCCACCAGGGAAGTCCCCCTCACTGCTGCTTCTTGGAGGCTCTGTGTCCTTCATGCTTCTGAAGCAGGGCGACGTTGCCTGAGAAGCACGCTCACTAGGCTGTTACCTTCGTAAGCAAACCCACATTGGCTCTAGTTTTCTGTTTTCCCCATCTTGTTTGACGTCTGCATTTTAAACGACTTTGCTCTCTGCTTGATTCTTTACTCCAGCACTACGTTCAGTTCCAGCCAAACTGGAAATAGAACATGCATGTGGGACTGTCTGAAACTGGATCCTAATTATTTATCAAGTTGCCTTTCCTTAGTTTTCTATTTAGTTGGTAGGACCATTTATACATTTTTGGATGTGCTTATCACTGATGTTCTTGGCCTTATTTACAAAAACCATAGGATAAAAACATATATTCCCCCTAATTTTTCTGATACTTTCATCTTAGTCTTTCCAAGTGGCATAAGAATAACATCAGTCATAGCAAACAGTTATTTGCTGAGCTCTTACTGTGTACTGAATGTGGGTCAGAAAGCATTTGACCTGCATGATCCCTCGTCAGACCTTAGGAAACCCTTTGAGGCAGTTGCTATAGCATCTCCTTTTACAGCCCTGAAAAGTTACATGGTTAGTACAAAAATATTTTTCAAAGGATATCTCAAGGGGATTCTGATATGTGGTATGTTGCATTACAGTTTCAAAACTTGGTTTTCTTATTGTGACTTTTGAGTAGTTTGAGTTAAAATGAGAAGTAATATCACACTGGATCAGAACCAGAGTTTGATCTGGCCATTGTTCTGCCTCGGGCCATTGCCGTTTTCACAGAATAAGAGTATTTCCTTATGCTGTCACTCAAAAGTTTGGAATGGTTTCTCCATCAAGTGAGTTAGATACTTCTTTCCCTGTGGCCTTTCTGGACCTTATATAGATAAGGCACAGCACTTATCACGTATATTTCAAGATATTTGTGTACATTTTTATCATCCCTCTGAGGTGTGAGCTCCATGCAATCTTAGACCATACCTTTCTTCATCTCTGAAGCCCAATGCTGGACACACAGTGGCATACAATGAATGTTAATTGAATCCACAAATTTTAAAAATGCCCTAAGCACCCTAGTTTCCTTTAGTAACTAATTATATATTCATGAACTCACTGAAATGATCTTTGAAGCTTGTTTCCAACTTGTACCACCTCTTAACAAGTAGTAGAAATTTCCTATCTGTTGGGTAAAATTGTGCTTTCTTTTATTTGTTGTCAAAATATTTCCTTCAAATTTCCTGGAGTTACAACAACAGCATTTAAAAGCAGTGCATTCCCTCCATCATATTGTTTTTTTATGATTGTTTCACGTTTTTAGGAAGGTGATGTCTGGCCCAATTCATCAGCTGAAATCACTGTGTACTTTAACCCTCGGGAAGCCAAACTCTACCAGCAGACTGTTTACTGTGACATTTCAGGTAA
This sequence comes from Mesoplodon bidens, assembly GCF_964165515.1. Taxonomy (NCBI): domain Eukaryota; kingdom Metazoa; phylum Chordata; class Mammalia; order Artiodactyla; family Ziphiidae; genus Mesoplodon; species Mesoplodon bidens. The sequence continues at coordinate 14,694,869 of NC_138175.1, read as the reverse complement.
AGACTTCTTCTGTGTGGTAAACTCAGGTTACCAAGTGCCTAGAGCATAAAGTGATAAAGTGTGTGTGTGTGTGTGTGTGTGTGTGAGAGAGAGAGAGAGAGAGAGGGAGAGGGAGAGAGAGAGGGAGAGAGAGAGGGAGAGAGAGAGGGAGAGAGAGGGAGAATGTCCTGGCTATGTGCAGTTTATGATATCAATAGGGGAATGATGGAGTCAAGCTAGGCATGTCACACTTCTTTCTAGTACAGATCAAACTTTGAAGTACATTACAATTGTGGTGTGGTGGGTGGGGATGGGAAACCATGGGTCTGGGTTACCCTTTGATTTTTAGAGCAGTAAGAATATTACTTGACACCAATTCTCACAGTATTATATCACAATGTTATATTTTGTTCTTTTTATAGTATTTGGCTACTTAATATTTTCCTTTTTAAGTTTTTATCATAATAATGCATGCCAAGTGAGATGGGAAGGCAGCCTGGCAGTGGCCAGAGCCACAAGGAGGGTGTAATAGTAGGGTGACAACCTGATGGCTTCAGGAGGTTGGATACATATAGAGGAGTTAAGCAAAAAAGTAAATATATTGAGGATAACAAGAGCCAGTATTTTTCACTCTTGGAGGGAGGAGATACAAATATGGGAAGGAGGAAGCCTAAGATGAGCCCTTTGGTATTGGAATGGAATTGGAGTTATCACTGTGAACTCAGGGTTGATAATATGCATGGATATAGAAATAAATATAAATGTAAATATATGTATATGTGTATGTACATATATATGCTTAATTCCTAGCTATGTTCATTGAGATATCATGGAAGCTTTGAGACCCTAATAGCAATGAGCACAGCTAGCACCCAATGCTTGGTTTCTAAATCCCACCCTCCACTCAAAAGGAACCTTGAAGAATTGCTTGATTCTAGAACTGAGGCAGAGAAAGAGCAAGATGAGCCTGGAATATCCTTTTGTGCTGGAAAATAAGGAAATGCTTAAAGAAAGACAGATATGTCAAAATGACACAGAAGCCAGCAAAGAGACTCTCCCTGACCAAATTTGGAACAAGTCGAGAATCAAAATAAATAATGACACTAATAGATTATAATCAATTGAATAAACAGGAATCTATGAATCTACTCAATAAAATTTGCCATTTGGCAATCATAGTAATAACCATTTCTGGTGAAAACCACCAATGGCTTAAAAACTAATAGGTGAAAGGGAGGTGTGGAACAGGCTTTAACATAGTCTCAAAATATTCTCCCTCAAAATACTTACTAATCATAAAGAGAAGAAAATTAACTGGTAGATGTCATCTTAGTTAATACCAGCAAATAGAGCAAATCAATGTCGTGTATCACCCGCTAGGATGCAAAGAAAGCACAGCATGTCTTCAATGATATTAGGACCAAAATACCTACCTTGGGTCTAATAACAAGCAAGCATCAGACTAACCCAAATTGAAGGACAAAATGAGATGACCGGCTTGTAATCTTCAAAAAATATCAAAAAATTTAGGAAGAAAAGACTGAACAACTGCTCCAGATTGAAGGAGACCTGGGAGACATGACATCTGGGTGCAACATGTGAGCGTGGATTAGATCCTTTGCTACAAAGGGGATTATTGGGCAAAGAATGTATAGAAGTTCTTTGCACTACTCTGGAGACTTTACTGTATTTTTTAAATGTTTCAGAATTTTTTAAAAAGCTGATGCCAGTAAATAAGTAAAGCATGCATATAGTAATATTATGAAGCTAAATAGCAGTCTATTTCTCCAATACTGCTTCCAAGAAGTACTTTTACGTGTTTCTTGTGGTGGTAATTTCCCTTGCTGATTCTATGCTTATATGGCTGTTTGTTGATTTATCAATTTTTTATACTACTTTTGAGTCCTCAATATGAAAGATGAAGATTTAGTTCACCTCTGTCTCCTCTTACCCCTTCCTGGGCTTATAGGTTTATAATTTACATGCAATGAAATACACCCTTTTTTGGTGTACAGTTCTGTGAACTTTGGCAAACCTAAACAGTGATGTAACCACCACCAAAAGCAAGTATAGAGTATCTCCATCACCCCATAAAGTTTCCTCATGCCCCTTTACAGGCAATTCTATCCCCCACCTTAGCCCCTGGCAACCCAATTATTTTTATTGTATTTATTTTATTTTATGAGTTTTATTTATAGCCTTAAATAACTTTTATTTATATACTTAAAACTATAGTTTTGGGTCCATCCGCTCTACAGTATCTCTGGATGTATAAAGATATTGGAACCCCTAACCTGCCCACTGCAGTTAACCCTATTTCTCCCTCTTCTGTGAGTTATTCTACTTTGTGTTGTCATGGTTGATAACCACGTTCAAGTCTTCTATTTTGTCTGCATAAATTTTATACACTGAAGGGTCAAATTGTATTCTGAGATTACATTTTATATTCTGTTGGTTGAGTGTTCTGACCCTTAGTCACTCAAAGAATGTCTTTAAGGTCTGTATCTTGTAGATTCTCTCTCTTTACTGTCCACCACTTTTTCATAACTATACCTTGTTTTAGCTTACTTCATAATTGACTTGACTCTTTTGTACAGCTTTTGGTATTTTTCCCCCCTGTGGTTTCTAATTCCTCATTTCTTTATTCCTATCTAATTTCAGAATTAATGCTCTTCTCCTTGAAGACATTTCCTCAGAGCCCACCAGCTTTTTATTCTAGTTTAGATCAGTTACCTCCTGCACAGTTTTTATCCAGGAATTTTTCTTTAATTTCCATGTGTGTTCCATTATATCTTTTGACTCTCACTTTGCTCAAGTAACTTCCTCAGAAAAAATGTATCTAGGTGGGAAACTTTGACCCTTGCATGCAAGAAAATGTCTTGTTCTGCCTCCATACCAACTTGAGAGTTTAGCTGACTGTAGAATTCTAGGTTCAAAATAATTTCTCCTCAGAACTTCGAAGCCATAGGGCCAACTTTATTGTAAAAATCCAGAAGTTTGAAGGCCACCCAGTTCTTCTTCCTTTATAGGTGGCCTGGTATTTCTCTCTCATATTTTCTAGGGTTTTTGTTTTTGTCCTTTTTTTGTACTTGGGGTCTGAAAGGTCATGAAGCTGTGTCCAAGAGTGAGTTTTTCTAGTTGGTTTTCTTCAGCTTTCTATGGGCCATTTGAGTCTGGTTACTCATGTGTCCCTTCCAGCTCTGGGAACATTTTTTTTTACATACTTTCCTCCTTTTTCTTTCTTTTTTTTTTTTCTTTTCATTTTATTCTTCTGGAAATCTTAACATTCCAAAGTTAGACCTACAGGATTGATTATCTGTTGTCAAACAACAAGATTTTAATCCTCAAACATGAATAATAAATAATATTAAATGCCATTTAAAGCAATTAAATAAGGATGCCCAGAGAAATACTGACATTTATTAGTCAGAAAAATCCAGGGTAGCAGGTATGCATTCATAGGGTTACTTCCAATGTCTTCTGGTCTGTGGTTATCTGTTTGTATATAAGAATAAGAAAATGGGTTTAATTTTCAGGGTAGCTAGTGCTACTTACTTCTGTTGTTTAATGTGTAGGTCTCCCAGGAATATAACCGTGTTGATTTTAAACTTGGGGGGAGAGTAATAAGAGTACACAATCATTAGTATCTCCAAGTGCAAAAATTCCACTATTCTGCAATATCTTGTTTTCATTCCATATCTATGGACTGTTTTCAGTCCATATATATGCAGTTACTTTTCTCTTTGTGTAAAGGGGTCAGGCAGTCTACAGGGGGCTGCTTAACCCAAGACTCTGCCACCCTCCACCCACCCCAGGTGTGTATCCCTTCCTGATGATATTTCCTGCACCTTCCCTGGCTGTAACCATCACCTTGACTTTTATGATAGTCATTTTCTTGTTTTCATATATAATTTTGCCACCTATGTATTCATCCCTAAGCAAAATAGTGTAGTTTTACCTGTTTTAAAAATTTATATGTTGAAATCATACTCTGTGTCTTAAGCTGTTAGCACTAGGAAGATAAAGCCATTCAATAAATACTGATTAAGTGAATGAGCAAATAAATGAAAAAAATGAATGAGTGAATGAATCCTAGTTTGATCTGCTCTCTCCCTTGCCCATGGGTGCTAGATTCTCAAGATGGCCCTAGAATGAATGAAGAATGGACTAGGAGTTTCTGGATTGACAGGTCTGTTTTCACACTTCAGACCAGCATCATCTACCCCGGACTTCTTCTTTTTTTTTTTTTTTAATAAATTTATTTATTTTATTTATATTTATTTTATTTATATTTATTTTTGGCTGTGTTGGGTCTTCGTTGCTGTGTGCGGGCTTTCTCTAGCTGAGGTGAGCGGGGGCTACTCTTCGTTGCTGTGCGCAGGCTTCTCATTGCGGTGGCTTCTCTTATTGCGGAGCACGGGCTCTAGGCGTGCGGGCTTCAGTAGTTGTGGTACATGGGCTCAGTAGTTGTGGCTCACAGGCTCTAGAGCGCAGCCTCAGTAGTTGTGGTGCATGGGCTTAATTGCTCCATGGCATGTGGGATTTTCCTGGACCAGGGCTCAAACCTGTGTCCCCTGCACTGGCAGGCAGATTCTTAACCACTGTGCCACCAGGGAAGCCCCTTCCCCAGACTTCTTAATGGATCTGGAGGAAATGTTGGTATATCAGTGTTCAGACATAGGCTGGAAATGGTCCAGTGGCCCCCACATCACAGGTGCTGGGACCTCCCTCCCAACAATGGCTCCCCTGGGATGGCCATATTCCAGGGGGCTGGCTGCTCTCCAGGAGGTTCCCAAACATTACATAACTAATTGCATTTATCTATTGTTTCCTTTGCAGTTCTGAATTCTGCCACAGAATTCACATCCTGGGTAAACTGATAGTGGTTTATTAAAAGATACGATTGCCAGGGAAGGGTTTTGTTTACAAAGTAATTCCATATTGTCTTCCCTGTAAATTCTGTGCAATTCTGTGTCTTTTCAAGGGCTTACTATTATCTTCAAAGGTTGGTAAAACCTCCTGGTTTTAGGCCACTAGGAAATACTTCTTAGGCAAATAGAAAAGCTCCTTCCCTCATTTTGTTTTACTTTGCTTTTGTTTTCCTATATGCTTTGAGCATATAAAAGCAAATACATATAGATATTCTTTTCCTCATACCTTTTTACATAAATGACAGCATACTTTACACAGTAGTTCTAACACTGCTTTTTAAATATTTCTTAGAGATTATTCCAAAACGCTAAATAAAAAGGGGCCGGGCTTCCCTGGTGGCGCAGTGGTTGAGAGTCCGCCTGCCGATGCAGGAGACACGGGTTCGTGCCCCGGTCCAGGAGGATCCCACATGCCATGGAGCGGCTAGGCCCGTGAGCCATGGCCGCTGAGCCTGCTCGTCCGGAGCCTGTGCTCCGCAGCGGGAGAGGCCACAGCAGTGAGAGGCCCGCGTTCCGCAAAAAAAAAAAAAAAGGGGCCACTCTTTTTCATGGTTGTATAGGAATTCTTTGTATTTACATACCACAATTTGACTTCTTACCTTTTGTCACTGAGAAATAGAACACAGATTCAGAAATGTACATAACGTGTGCTATGGTAGGCAGAGTAATTGCCTCCCCAGGATGTCCATGTCCCCAGCATCTGTGGATATGTTACTGTGGATATGTTACATTGCATGGCAAAGGGGAATTAGGGCAGAAAATGGAATTTAGGTTACTAGTGAGCTTACCTTAAGATAAGGACAATGTCCTGGGTGGCTCAGTAATAATCACAAGGGTCCTTAAATGTTCAAGAGGGAGGCAGAAGGATCGGTCTCAGTGTCGGAATGATGCCCTATGAGAAAGACTCTACCAGCCATTTCTGGCTTTGAAGCTAGAGGGCCAAAGAATTCAAGCAGCCTCTAGGAAAGGAAAAGGTAAGAAAATGGATTTTCTCCTAGACCATCCAGAAAGGAACGCAGCCCTGCCAACACCTTGATTTTAGCCCAGTGAGACCCATTTTGTATTTGGACCTCTAGAACTTTTAAGACAGTAAGTTTGTATATTAAGCCACTACATTTGTAGTAATTTGTTCTAGCAGCAATAGGGAACTAATACACACACATGTACAGTATAACAAATAATTATAGGCAAGCATGATGTAATTGCCACCAAGATCAATAATAGAATATTTCCAGCCTCAATAAGCCCCCCTGTGTATTCCTTCCCAATCACACTCCCTTCACCCCAACCTCTCCCTGAGATAATCACCATTCTGTCCTTCATGATTATTATTTCCTTGCTTTTATTTATAGTTTATACTCCCATGTGTGTATAACTAAACATTACAATTTAGTACTGCCTGCCTTTGGAATGTACATAATTGGAATCAATCTGCATGTCTCATCCATGTTGTTGCTTGTAGCTCTAGTTGCATTTCATTTTCATTGTTGTATAGTGTTCCATTGTGTGAATGTATGTTCAGAGACAGGAAGTAGCAGGGAGGGCCAGTGTAATTGGTTTTGGGGAGGCCACTTGGGATGCATGAAATTTAACCCACATCTCCAACTACAACCTTTTCTTCTTTTGAAAGCTTTTATATCTAGGCACCATGAGTACAGAGATGCACAGAAACACAGTTCCTGCCCTCAGAAAGGCATAGAATTGAGTGGGGGGAAAGTGACACATAAATCAAAAGTTATGTAATGCCATACAGTGAATGAATGATAATAGTTGAAAAGAATACAGGACACACAGCTCAGTCTTGAAATATATGTTAGTCAAGTGAAAAAAAGGAGGGGCTGGGCATGAGAAGCAGGGAAACACTTGTGAAAACACATAGAGAAACACTATGTAAAAATATACCATGAGCATGAAATGACAAATAACTGCAAGTTCCTGGGGTGTGAAACAGAGAGAGACAGAGAAACTTGGGAGGGGACAGGCGGGGGCAGGAAATGAAGCTGGAGGCTGGTGTAGTAGGTGGGAACCAGTTCTTGGAGGGCTGCCCTTGACTGCCCGACTAAGAACCTTGGACTTCATCCAGAGTGAGTAAGGAATCACTGAAGGGCTCTAAGCAGGGGAGTGATCTGCTCAGACATGCATATGGCAAATACAACATCATTAAAATCTTTTCAGTTAATCTGAAACTGAATTTTTTTTCTTCATTTAAAATTTTCATATTTTCTTAGAAGTAGATAAACCTGTATGTTAGATATTTATAAAAACTTGCTGATAGTTTGATCCAGGTCTCAAAACTGCTCTTTCATGTATCTTGACTTGTCAACGGAATGTGTAAATACCTAATTTAATCATGAAGATTGCCTTTTAAAAAAAAAAACTCAAAGGGAAACTACACATATTTGGTTTGGATCACCATATGGGAACTTCAAAGGAAGTAACACTTTCTGATTTTAATTGTGAAATATATTGCTAGATAACCTCGTTAATGGGTGCTTCAGAGTCAAATGCAGAAAAGCAGCATGTTGGAAATGACTCCAGACATACCCGCTTCCTTTAAAGACCCAATTAAGATGAACCTTATTGTCCATTTTCATTCTGTGCATCATAAGAGAAACATCTGAATTTTTAGCACAATTTGAGGCTTTTGATTTTATCCTTAATCTTAAACCTTATCCTTTAGGCTTAATTTTTAATCCTAATTAAACTAAAGAATGGAGATTTAGGAAAGGAAAAGCTAAATCACCCCAATCATTAAAAACATTTTTGGATTTTCAGAGTAATAAGTGAGTAATACTCTACATATTTGTAAGCTGTCCTTCTCAAAACTCATCAGATTGCAACCTGATAATATAAAGTATCTTAGTCCTATGAATGAGAAATTATTTTCTTGATCAACTACTTTAGATTACATTTACTTTAAATTACATTTTTAGTTATCAAATATTTCAAACAAAGAAAAATACAGGGAATTATATACCAATGTCTTTTATACATACCCCAATTTAGGAAAACTTGAACAAATAGAAACGCCCATGTTTTTGGTCAGGAAAATCAACATTATAAATAGGGCAGTTCTCCCTGTAAATGCAATGTGATCCCAATGGTAATATCAGTAAGGTTGTTTTTTTTAATTGGGTTGATTCTAAAATTCTTACGGAAGAAATAAATGAAGTAGGGTTGCCTAGAAAATTCAACAAGAATAATGTGGGAGGACTAGCTCCACCATATATTAAAACATTAAAACTTATAGTAAAATATAGTTGTATGTATGGTTTATGAACATGAAGAGAAAGTAGCCATCAAATAAATATTTATTTTTCTTTTCAACCATACCATCAGCAGCAGCAGCAACAGCAGCATGTCCTAATCCCCTAAATCCTACCCTCCCCCAAATCCTTATTTCCCAGTGTCCTCTGTGAGCAAAATAAAAGCCCTAATTTGCTTAAGTCACTTTGTTCTATTTATCTTTTGATGCATAACAAAACATCCTTAATTTAGTGGCTTCAAACAACTAGCAATCACTTATTTTGCACACAGATCTGTGATTCAGGATTCAGCAAGGACAGCTCTCTTTGCTCCACATGAAGACAGCTGGACACGCTTGAAGGTAGAAGCTGATTTCATTTTTTAGCTCATCCACCTATATATCTGGCACTTGATCCTGACTGTTGGCAGGGACCTCACCAGGTTCTGTTTGCTGGAACCTATCAGTGGCCTCTCCACGTGGCTGCTTGCTTCCTCATAGCATGAACAATGGACTGAATTGTTGAGATGAGAAATCTACTGCAGTCTAATTTTAATTTCTTTAGGTTATCTGTCTTTCTGTCAGATTGATATTAAGAATTACTTTATGCTTTGGTGTTCTGCAGTTTCACTGAGATGGATTTGCCTTTATCCTACTTGATATGCTTCTTTAATTTAAGAACCTTTCATCAATTCTGGAAAATTCTCAGCAATTATCTCTTCAGTGTTGTTTTCATCTCATTATCTCAGTTTTTTCCTTCTGTAAATTCTTTTAGATATATGTCTTTCCCATGGAATTGCAGAGTCTTTTAACTTCTCCTTTATATATATATATTTTTTAATTACTCTTTATTTTTTATTTATTTTTTGCTTTATAACAAATTTAATCAGTTATACATATACATATGTTCCCATATCCCCTCCCTTTTGCATCTCCCTCCCACCCTCCCTATCCCACCCCTCCAGGCGGTCACAAAGCACCGAGCTGATCTCCCTGTGCTATGCGGCTGCTTCCCACTAGCTATCTACCTTACGTTTGGTAGTGTATATATATATATATATATATATATATCTCCTTTATATTTTTGATTTCTTCGTCTCTGTATGATACATTCTGGCTTTTTTCCCCAAGATCTTTCTTCTAGTTGACTAATTGTTTCTTCAGCTATTTCTACTCTGGTGTATTTATCTATTCAGTTTTTATTTCATCAACTTGATTTTTCAGTTTTAGAAGTTCTATTTGGTTTTAATACTTTCATTTTTGTCTCATTCAAATGGTTTCTCTTTCTTCATTTACCTCTTTAAAGATTTGGAGAATGCTATGTTAGAGTTTATTTAAGACTTTTCTATTATCTCAAACTCTTGGGGTACTAATTTGCATGTTTTCAGTAACCACTGATTTTCCTCATATTGAGTTGATTCTTCAGATGGCTTGAAATGTTTGTGTTGTTAGCTCATCTTCAGCATGTGCTATGGAATGAATGTTTGTGTCCCTGCCCCCTTGCCCCAAAATTCATGTTTTGAAACATAATACTCGATGTGATGGTATTTGGAGGTGGAAACTTTGGAGGTGATTAGGTAGAGGTCAGAGCCTTCATGAATGTGGTTAGTGCCCTTTATAAAAGAGACCCCGGAAAGCTCCATTGCCCGTTCTTCCACATGAGTAAGAAGACAGCATCTGTGAAGCCGGAAGAGGGCTCTCACCAGACATTGAATCTGCCAGCACCTTGATCTTGGACTTCCCGGCCTCCAGAACTGTGAGAAATAAATGTTTGTTGTTTAAGCCACCCAGTCTGTGGTATTTTATTACAGCAACCCAAACAGACTAAGACAGTATGGGTACTGGATCATGGAGGTGTTCCTTCAGAACAATTTTTTATTTCTTCAAGACTTTACAACTTTTATTTTCACACCTTCTGATTCTTTCACCTATAATGTAATATAAATTTGGATCCCATACCTATACATGGGACTTTGATTTCTCATAGGAGCCTTTTTCCCCTATTCAGATCACAAGGTAGAGGACAAGCTTCATCACTGCTCCCTTAGACCAATAGGTAGAATTTTTCTAGTTTCCTTTTTGGAAAGAGGCATCCTTTCCAAGGTCCTAGATTTATGCAGGGATCTAAGTTCAGTTCCACATTCCCAGATAGGAACAAAGCCATATGCCCTATTTCTGTGAGAGTGTTTAAACTGAAGCCTTTAGACCATAAGGCTGTATGTACTTTAAAAATCTCTGAGTTCCCTTTTTATTTCTAGCACCTGGTATTTTCCTTTCTTTCTTTTGGGCTTCGATAAGTATTAAAACTATATGTTTGTCATACTTTTAATAATTTTTTTTGTATTTGAAGTGGAAGGATGTGCTGAGTCAGCTTACCCTGCCCTGTTGTCAGAAGTTAATGTAGTTAACAGTGTTCATATCTTTCTTGAGGTAATATCCTTAGAGAATCTGCGTAGAGTCACTCTGGCTGCTCATTAAAAATGTAGGTTCTTGGGTTTCATCTCTGTTTTTTGAATTAAAATCTGTGGAGATAGTGCTAAAGAATATTTTAACAAGGACTGAAAATTAAGTGTGTAACAAGGTTGCAGGTTACAAGATTTATATAGAGAGAAATCAATTGTGTTTCTAGACAATGAACAATGGAAATTGAATTTTTAAAAAGCAATATTACTTATAATACAATAGCATTAAGAAATATGAACTACTTAAAGATAAATTTGACAAAAGATGTGGAAGACCTGTACACTGAAGACTATAAAACATTGCTGAGAGAAATTAAAAACCTAAATAAATGGAGAACTGTACCTTGTTAATAGGTGGGTAAATTAAGTATTAAGATGTCATTTTCCCCCAAAATTCATCTATAGATTCAATGCAATTCAAATAAAAATCCAAACAGCTTTTTCTTGGTAGAAATTGACAAGCTCATTCTAAAATTCCTATGGAAATGTAAAGAATTTAGAATAACAACTTTGGAATAGAAGAATAAAATTGGAAGACTACTATGACCTGATTTCAAGACAACTTTAAGCTACGGTAATCAAGATAATCCAGCATAATATCCCCAACTAAAAATTCTTAACTTAATCACATCTTTTGTCACATAATATTCACCTTTTTTGCCATATCAAATAATACTTATAGGTTACAGGAATTAGGACATGGATATCTTTGTGGGCCATTATTCAGCCTACCACAGATCCTATGTGGATGCCCAGTTGTTTTAGCTCTTTATAGTGTGTGGTCCACTTTTCCATACTGATTTTCAACACCTGCTCTGTCAAAAGTCAAATTTGCATATGTGTGCATTTATTCTGAGTTCTGTATTCTGTTTCCTTAGTCACTTTGCACTTTCTGCCCCAATACCACACTATGTTAATTACAATAGATTTACAACAGACTTTAATATATGAAAGGGCAAGTCCCCTCAATTTATTTTTCTTTAGTAACGTCTTGGTTGTTACTGGCCCTTTGATTTTACACTTAAATTTTATAATGAACCATCAAATTCCTCCAAATTTTACCTGCTGGCATTTTGTTTAGTAGAGCATTAAAATTATATAGTTCAGTTGGAGGAAAATTGACAATTTTATAATATTGAGTCTCCCATTTCAAGAACATAACCTAGTTCTCCATTTATTTAGATCTTTCCTAATATCTTTCGGTAAAGTCTTACAATTTGTTCCTTGGAAGTCTTAAGTATATTTTGTTAGATTTATTTCTAGGTACTTTATATTGTTGTTGCTATTGTAAAATTAATATCTTGAAAATTAATTTTTTGACTCTTGCTGTGTATAGAAATGCAGTTGACTTTGGTATTTGGTAACCATCATTCTTTATCTTATTAATTAAAAAAATATTTATAGGTTCTTTAGGATTTTTCAGGTTGGTAGTGATAAAATCTGTGAATTATGACCATTTGTTCTTCCTATTTATACATCCCCCCCTTTTTCTTGTCTTACTGCACAGGAATGGAGCTCAAGTATCATATTGAACATCTAATATATAAATCTTAGATGGCAAATTTTTGAAAGCCCATGGTTACATTTTCTGGTATTTAATGCAATATAATCTATTGCATTCACAGATTTTAGGGCTGTGAAAGGGGTTCTATAATACATCTCCCTGCTTCTCATGTGTGAAACCAGGACACTGTAATCATAGATGAGAAGCTTCCCTATTTTAAAAACATTTTAATATTTTGCTCTTCTAATAAGGAATCTGACCTTAGAGCTTACTAGTTCTTTCAAGCTTGTTCATCTTGCTGCCTTTTGCCAAAATCCCTGCTTAAAAAATCTTGTGGAAACTTAGCATTTGTAATGTAACACTAAAATATAGACTAACTCTTACAAACACAAGCCTGGGTATTACTTTACTCCTATTCTGTCCTGGGTTAGGGAAATGGCTAGCTACAAATAAGGAAGTTTCCTTTGAAGTAATTAATAAGTCCCAAAGAAACATTGGCTCACTGCTTTTGTACAACACATCTCCTTTTCTCTTTTTTTTTAAATTAAGAAAGGCAGTCAAGATAACAGATTGGGAAAGCTTTAAGTCTGACAGTTATAAATAGTCTTGCAGTTTATTCCACAATGTATTTGCAGTTCTCTTTCTTTGCCGTTCTGAAAGTTGGATCTCTGTCAAAATACTTTTCTCTTGACCAAGGAATACAAATCATTGCCTTCAAAACAGGTTTGAAGATTAAAACTCTAAAATAATGGAGTAGGGTGATAAGGTTTGGGCTCTCTGAGAATTTTACTGATGCTCTAGAGTGTTGTCAAACCAACACTGATCTTTAGAGGAACTTTAGAGGAACTTCTTTTCCAGGGATCACATGGATTGGGAGAACCCTTTGAATAAATGAGCTGTTCCAAATATTGCTAAGATTGCTCTTGTTTCTTGTAATCAAAGCAATACTTGCCTAATGACCACTGTGTTGCCAAACACTAGAGGGGACCCAGAGACAAGTATTCTTGTCTTTAAAAGGACAGTCATGGAGAGGAAGCATTAAAGATACAGACACTGAATAACAATAGAAGACAGTGGAACATAAAATGTCACAAGGCATTATTATGATAATAAATTAATATTATTAATAACAACCAATAATATCACTTGGTTGTTCAAAGTGTATTTGCTCTAATACTGAAAATTACATCTAACAGAGCATCAAAATAATTTTGAATGTCCAAAATGTTACACACAGAGCAAATACATAATTTTCCCCTAAATAACTTGAAATTTTAGTGGTGCAAATTTAAGGAAAACCTATTAAATTATCAAATATTTTCGAGTGTTGATTTTTGAGGGAGAACATGGAAAGACAGAAACCATTAAAACTGTTGATGTTTTTGTGTAAATTAGTACAACCATTCTAAAGGACAATATGGCCATAGCTGTCAAACTGTCAAATGTGTATCCTTTTGTTCTGGCATTCTACTTCCTATAGTGGTGGGCTGGGTAATTTAACTCCCTTTCTCTCTCTCTCTCTTTCTCTCTCTCTCTCTCTCTCTCTCTCTCTCTTTCTCTCTCTCTCTCTCTCTCTCTCCCCCTCGCATACACAAACACACACACACACAGAGCAAATAAAAGAATAAAAGAACAAGACAAAATATATTTTTTAAACTTGTTAGAAAGCAAAAGAGAGCTGCCAGGACAGTGAAGAAATTTTGGGGGCCAAGATCCAGGAGAAGAAAGAAACCTAAACAATCAGATTTGGGGGGCCTCTTTATCCTTAGTGACACTGACTTTTGGGGAGATACTGCAGAGACTGAAAAATTAAGCAGAGTTAAGGAAGAAAACATAGGAGTTCATGGGATGCCCAAGGAGAAAGGGCCCTAGAAATCCCCCATGCTTGAGGGTGGGACCCAGTAAAGTGGGGACTAGAAATAAGACTAAAAGTAAGTCCTTATAAGAACTAGAGCTCAGCTTTGGATCATTTTTCAAACATAGATTTGATTAAGACAGTTCTCCACTGGGGTTCCAAAAGTATTTGATCCCTAATGTTCTAAGGTATCTCTTATATATGAGAAATTCACTTCTCTTCTATATGTAGGATAGTACTAGCTACACACCCTTCTTGGGAGAATTGAGAAAATAGTCACTCCAGTGATTTGCTGCAGGGCTTAATTCCTTCACAGAATCTTACTGCCAGTGGTTAGATTAGGTTATCTGGGATCACTAATATCCCCTAGTCACCAGCCAGAACCTGGAAGCAGATAACATCTTAGTGTTTCAAATTAAATCTACAGTTTTTTATATACACTGATCAGCACTCAAATCAGAAATAACCAAGTATATGAGGAGGTAACACAGTCTGATAGAACACCAAGATAAACAATAGGAACAAACCCATAGAGAGCCAGGTGATAGAATTTCCAGACACAGATTTTTTTAAATGTTCTTACTAAAGATAATATTGAGCAGAGACCTGGAAACTACAAAAAAATCCAATAGGAAGTCTAGCATGGAAAAGTTATGATGACAAATTAAGAACTCAGTAGATGAATTTAATAGCCTGTTAAGTATGCCTAGAGGTAGATTTTGTAAACTGGAAATTAGATAAATCAAAGAAAATAGCCACACTAAAGCATATAGGGACAAAAAACAGAAAAGAACATAAGAACTAAGTGGAATGTGGTAAAAAGCTCATATATATATGTGTGTGTGTGTATATACACACACACACACACATATATATATATATAAATGGGAAAATTGAGCATAAGCAATATTTGAAGAAATAATGACTAAAAAAATTTCCAAATTTAATGAAATACATCATCCACAGATTCAAAAAGTGCAATAAACCCCAAGAAGGATAAATGCAAACCACACTTGGGAACATTATAGTAAAACTGCTGAAAAACAAAGACAAAAGGAAAATCTTAACCCAGTCAGAGGAAAAGACGTATTATCTCAAATGAGCAATAAGACTATAAACTGAGCTCTCAACAGAAATGGTGGAAGACAAGAAACAATAGAATGGTATCTTCAAAGTGCTTAAAGAAAACATAGGAAAATTGATCATAAATGTATTAAAGGATATTAATTACATTGTAATTTGTTGTAATGAAAATTTGGAAGCCACTTAAATATCCAATAAGAAGACTGGTTAAAAATATTTACTACATCTTTAGGTGATGATACGTAAAAATGTTCCAGATGTATTGTTAAGTGAAAAAAAGCAGGCTAAATATAATTTATAGCATATGCTCTCATTTACATTAACAATTCTTAAATATGATTAAATGTGGAAGGATTGGTACCAAAATGCTAACAGTAGTTATCTTTGGGTGGTGGAATTATGATAAAATTTCTACTTTCAATATTTTTATAATGATCATGTATTATCAGATGCAGATACATACCCCATTTTAAAAGGGAAACAAAAGCAGTCAGTACTTTAAAGGCTTGTGCTCTGTATTGACCCTGGGTGCATTGTGGCTGTGTAGTAAAGGATACTGTTTAGTGGATTCCATTTCCTCTGTATGAAAGAAGCTGCAAAGTGAGGGTCAGGTAAGACTCCTAGACTCAGATCCCTTAATGCCCTGGCTCTTCCTAAATCTAGGAAAGATCAGTGTGAACAAGGTCTCTTGGAGCCCCGTGGCAGCGCTCATCTTATGTCATTCTTCTCTGATTTAGAGAAATTATTTTCCTTTATAAAAAACTTAAGGATACAGTTAAGATTGGGTTAAATTTTTTAAATTGTTTTTTCCTGCTAAAATGTCAGCCTAGATTGCAATATAAGCTTTCCCCTAAAGTTGAGTATTCTTGTTTCTTAAAGGTAAGCTAAATCTTCAGCATTGGTTAAATTACACTCCCTCAGTCCATTGTAGGGAGTTGTTGCAATAATCTTGACTGCTTACATTAATAAGAGGTTGTGGGTAATCTGGGGTAATAAAGCGTCACTGAGGGTAATAAAGTCTGAATTGTTTTTATAGGCCGAGAGATCCGTCTGCCTCTCCGAATCAAAGGGGAAGGAATGGGACCAAAGATTCACTTCAACTTTGAGTTGCTGGATATTGGAAAAGTTTTTGTTGGATCTGTACATTGTTATGAGGTAAGCACTAGAATTGTTCATTGAGACTCAAAAGTACTTGGCTTTTTTTGTTTTATGTGTGTGTTTTTATTGATAGAAAATTTGTGACATCACATTTTTTCCATGACTCACACCTATTCAGACCCCAAATGATGGAACTCCTCCTCCTCCCTCCCAGCCTTATTGAGGGAAGCAACTTTTTCCATCCTTTTCAGCCTCTCTAGCTTTATAAAAAGCATCAAAGTCGTAAGTTAATTGGTTTTATCATCATCATTTTGCAAATTGCAAAGGGGGACACCATAAATACATCTCCCCATCTATTTAATGCTTGTTCTCTGACAACATAAATCCTACAGGTCAGAGGATAGAGAACCTTTTACATTTTCCAGAATGTCCTAATGAGGATAGCTGTTTTCACACTTCAGAAGTTTCTCTAATTTAAAATTTTAATTAATTTTCTCTGATTTAAAAACCAATCATCCTGATTTCTGGAAGAGATCTCCCTGCTTTGTCTTTCCAGTTAAATAGAAAATGATTTTTTACATGATGTACCCATGGGTTCATGAGGATCAAAGTTACTTCAGTGTCACTTCATCACTAAATTCATATCCAGGACACTTGTTTACACTATATCAAACTATAACCATTGAAAGTTTATTGTAGAAAGATTCCTAAATTGTAAGTGTTTATATTTCTATAGAGGTAACAATAAAAGCATTTATTTAATGAGTGACAAATAGGTGTCAAGTTCCATGCCTTATTATGTGTGCATGCCTACGTATGTGTGTGTGATTTCTAACTCTTACAGAACCATGAGTGGTGGGTTTTACTGTACCTGTTTTTACACATGAGAAATATGAGGCACATAGTGGTTAATTCAGTCAACATCCTCACCCTTCATGTATGTTGAGCACATATGCATTAGTTCACTTGGTCCTCACAAAAACCCTATGAAGAAGGCACAGTGACTATCCCCATTTTATAGCTGAGGAAGCTGGGGCTTAGAGAAGTTTTACTAGTTAAGGTAACGCTACATACTGTAACAAACAAATACAATAATATATCTACTTTGTTCCTAACGTAAAGTCCCAGACAAGCTTGGTCATCCGCAGATGGCTCTCCTCCCGTAGAGGATCAAGAACTCAGCCTCATTCTATCTCATGGCTCTCCCACCCCTAACATCTGAGTTGCAAGATTGTAGTCTCACATGTATCACACTGGCAGTAGGAGAAAGGCATGGAGGGATGCACATGAGAGGTTTTTATAGGAGGCAGTAATGGAGGTGGCATGTATCGCTTTTGTTCATATCCTATTAGGGTCTGTAACTGCAAGGCTGGCTGGGAAATGTAGTCTAGCTATAGGCACAGGAGGAAGAGGATATGGGTTCAGTGAATGGCCAACCTGACTCTGCCACATTTGTTAAGTAACTTGGCAAGGTCACACAGCCTGTAAATGTTAGTGAGCCCCGGGGTACTAGGGCCCTACATTGTGTGGGAAGAGAAAGCCCTTTGCTGGCTTTTCAATCCCTTGGGCTCTCATTATGGGCAAATCTGGTCTACAACCAATTCAGCTCAGCCTAAGCATGGGAGCTAAGTGCCCAATTGATGCTGAGAGCTTCCTGCAGTGTCATTTGTCCTCACATTCATTAGACTTAATGATGGGCCAAATGGGATGATTTAAAGGTAAATAGAGATGTTAATGTCATGGAATATACATAAGATGAGATGGAATATATGTAAGAGCATAACTTAAATGAAGTAATCACTCACATGACTAACATAAAGTGAAAAGTGGCACAGCTACTATGTTGCATTGTCCTGTATTGCATTCTGAAAAAATGGTCACTTAGGGAGGGAAAAAAAGGTATAAGAGTTCTTAGTAAATTAAATTGTTCTTATTAAATTGATATTCTGCCTGTACTTTATCCAGTGCAAATTTCCCTCACACCTTACAGACTGTGTCTTATGGATGCCACATTGGAAAAGAACCTTTAGTTCTGATGCAGAATTGTTATTGAGTTCAAGCTCGCTCTGCTGGCTACACAACAAGGCAATAAATTGGGAGACAAGGTGTTGAGGCAAGGAATAGTGACTTTATTCAGAAAGCCGATAGACTGAGAGGATGGCAGACTAGTGTCTGCAAAAAAAATCTTATTGGGGTCTGGATGCCAGTTTCTTTTATAGAGCAGAGAAGGGGAGGAGGGGAGGAAGTTAAGTAAAAAGGCCATTCGTTTTGCAAAATATCTCTGGGCTTGGCCAGTATTGGGGAGGGGATGTGTTAATTTCCTCTTTTCTGCAGCCATCCACAGGTGGGCAGGGTCAGATTTTCTCCCTGTGAGCTGAACAAAGGCACTTTAGTTTAACATTCAGGCAGAGGGGCAGAGTGCCCTGAGGCAAGCCATTATGTATGATTATAATAACAAAAGCAATGAAAAGCAAAGGTTAAATAAAAGAAACGGATCCAACATGGAGTCAGATTTTGCTCTTCCCTGTTACAAAATGGATAGGATTTCTCTGAATGTAATAATAATTTCTTACATATTTTAACAGAAGTGTACTTGAGACCATCACTTCCCACCCTCCCATAATTGAACAGTAAAGCAAACCACAGCCAGCTAAGTAAGTGTTAAATGAGGTGCTGCATCAGACTGGACAGTTCTGAGAGCTGTGCAGTGGCAGAGAAGGACTTGGTAAGGTGCTTCTTATGGGAATATTTTGCACTCTCTGCGTATTTAATGCTGATGCCTCATTGCATATCTCTTTCAATTTATTACATTACCTACTTGAAACAAATTTGAGTAACTAGCTATTGCTGTTAGTCATTGCTGAGCTTAGCAGATACATGAAGACTAACCCCCAAGAGTATATGCTATTCCCCAGTGTAATTAGAAGGAAAACAAATGAGAGGTGAAGTTCTACTATAAATTTTCCCCTCTCCAAGGAGTTGGACTGCAAGGGTAAGGGCATTACTAGTAATCAAAAGGTGTCAGAACTGTATTGTCAAACAATTTGCTGGATTCCGTATACATAAGTAGTTGCTGCTTTGTCAGGGGGAGAAGAATGAAATGCATATTCTCAAAAATAGAGGAACTGGCACATTATAGAAGATCTGGGTAAAACAAGAAAAAAGGCAATCCATGCACCAGCTCAGAGAGAAGAACAAGTGTCCTTCAAGTTACCATTAACACCTTTGAGTTGCCTTCAACTTATCACTAGTGCATATCAGTTGCTTCTTAAGCACAGGTAAATCTTAAATGCATTCTGCCTAGCACTGGGGACATAAATAGCAATCACTGTCTTTTATGAGCAGTCTTTGCCATGGACTATTCTAAAAGTTATGCAATTTAATAAATGTCATTTTCACAGCAATCTGAGAAGTTAGTAATACTTAACATTTTTTTAAACATCTTTATTGCAGTATAATTGCTTTACAATGGTGTGTTAGTTTCTGCTTCATAACAAAGTGAATCAGCTGTACATATACATATATCCCCATATCTCCTCCCTCTTGCGTCTCCCTCCCACTCTCCCTATCCCACCCCTCTAGATGGTCACAAAGCACCGAGCTGATCTCCCTGTGCTATGCGGCTGTTCCCACTAGCTATCTATTTTACATTTGATAGTGTATATATGTCCATGCCACTCTCTTACTTCGTCCCAGCTTACCCTTCCCCCTCCCCGTGTCCTCAAGTCCATTCTCTACATCTGTGTCTTTATTCCTGTCCTGCCCCTAGGTTCTTCAGAACATTTCTTTTTGATTCCATATATATGTGTTAGCATACAGTATTTGTTTTTCTCTTTCTGACTTACTTCTGAACGTTCTATTTTTAGTTTTTCAAGGAACCTCCATACTGTTCTCCATAGTGGCCGTATCAATTTACATTCCCACCAACGGTGCAAGAGGGTTCCCTTATTCCACACCCTCTCCAGACTTTATTGTTTGTAGATTTTTTGATGATGGCCATTCTGACTGGTGTGAGGTGATACCTTATTGTAGTTTTGATTTGCATTTCTCTGATGATTAGTGATGTTGAGCATTCTTTCATGTGTTTGTTGACAATCTGTATATCTCCTTTGGAGAAATGTCTATTTAGGTCTTCTGCCCATTTTTTGGATTAGGTTGTTTGTTTTTTTGATATTGAGAATCATGAGCTGCTTGTAAATTTTGGAGATTAATACTTTGTCAGTTGCTTCATTTGCAAATATTTTCTCCCATTCTGAGGGTTGTCTTTTCATCTTGTTTATGGTTTCCTTTGCTGTGCAAAAGCTTTTAAGTTTCATTAGGTCCCATTTATTTATTTTTGTTTTTATTTCCATTTCTCTAGGAGGTGGGTCAAAAAGGATCTTGCTGTGATTTATGTCATAGAGTGTTCTGCTGATGTTTTCCTCTAAGAGTTTTATAGTGTCTCGCCTTACATTTAGGTCTCTAATGCATTTTGAGTTTATTTTTGTGTATGGTGTTAGGGAGTGTTCTAATTTCATTCTTTTACATGTAGCTGTCCAGTTTTCCCAGCACCACTTATTGAAGAGGCTGTCTTTTCTCCATTGTGTATTCTTGCCTCCTTTATCAAAGATACGGTGACCATATGTGTGTCGGTTTATCTCTGGGCTTTCTATCCTGTTCCATTGATCTATATTTCTGTTTTTGTGCCAGTACCATACTGTCTTGATTACTGTAGCTTTGTAGTATAGTCTGAAGTCAGGGAAGCTGATTCCTCCAGCTCCATTTTCCTTTCTGAAGATTGCTTTGGCTATTCAGGGTCTTTTGTGTTTCCATACAAATTGTGAAATTTTTTGCTCTAGTTCTGTGAAAAATGCCAGTGGTAGTTTGATAGGGATTGCATTGAATCTGTAGATTGCTGTGGGTAGTATAGTCATTTTCACAATGTTGATTCTTCCAATCCAGGAACATGGTGTATCTCTCCATCTGTTTGTATCATCTTTAATTTCTTTCATCAGTGTCTTATAGTTTTCTGCATACAGGTCTTCTGTCTCCTTAGGTAGGTTTATTCCTAGGTATTTTATTCTTTTTGTTGCAGTGGTAAGTGGGAGTGTTTCCATAGTTTCTCTTTCAGATTTTTCATCTTTGTTGTGTAGGAATGCAAGAGATTTCTGTGCATTCGTTTTGTATCCTGCTACTTTACCAATTTCGTTGATTAGCTCTAGTAGTTTTCTAGTAGTGTCTTTAGGATTTTCTATGTATAGTATCATGTCATCTGCAAACAGTGACAGCTTTACTTCTTTTCCGATTTGGATTGCTTTTATTTCTTTTTCTTCTCTGCTTGCTGTGGCTAAAACTTCCAAAACTATGTTGAATAATAGTGGTGAGAGTGGGCAACCTTGTCTTGTTCCTGATCTTAGTGGAAATGGTTTCAGTTATTCACCATTGAGAACAGTGTTGGCTGTGGGTTTGTCATATATGGCCTTTATTATGTTGAGGTAAGTTCCCTCTATGCCTACTTTGTGGAGGGTTTTTATCATAAATCAGTGTTGAATTTTGTCGAAAGCTTTCTCTGCATCTATTGAGGTGATCATACGGTTTTTATCCTTCAGTTTGTTAACATGGTGTATCACTTTGATTGATTTGCATATATTAAAGAATCCTTGCATCCTGGGATAAACCCCAGTTGATCATGGTGTATGATCCTTTTAGTGTGCTGCTGGATTCCGTTTGCTAGTATTTTCTTGAGGATTCTTGCATCTGTGTTCATCAGTGATATTGGCCTGTAGTTTTCTTTCTTTGTGACATCTTTATCTGGTTTTGTTATCAGGGTGACGGTGGCCTCGTAGAATGAGTTTGGAGTGTTCTTCACCCTGCTATATTTTGGAAGAAGTTGAGATGGAGAGGTGTTAACTCTTCTATAAATGTTTGCTAGAATTCGCCTGTGAAGCCATCTGGTCCTGGGCTTTTGTTTGTTGGAAGATTTTTAATCACAGTCTCAATTTCAGTGCTTGTGTTTGGTCTGTTTATATTTTCTATATCTTCCTGGTTCAGTCTCGGAAGGTTGTGCTTATTTAAGAATTTGTCCATTTCTTCCAGGTTGTCCATTTTATTGGCATATAGTTGCTTGTAGTAACCTCTCATGATCCTTTGTATTTCTGCAGTGTCAGTTGTTGCTTCTCCTTTTTCATTTCTAATTCTGTTGATTTGAGTCTTCTCCCTTTTTTCTTGATGCGTCTGGCTAATAGTTTATCAATTTTGTTTATCTTCTCAAAGAACCAGCTTTTAGTTTTATTGATCTTTGCTATTATGTCCTTCATTTCTTTTTCATTTATTTCTGATCTGATCTTTATGATTTCTTTCCTTCTGCTAACTTTGGAGCTTTTTTGTTCTTATTTCTCTAATTGCTTTAGGTGTAAGGTTAGGTTGTTTGAGATGTTTCTTGTTTCTTGAGGTAGGATTGTATTGCTATAAACTTCCCTTTTAGAACTGCTTTTGCTGCATCCCATAGGTCTTGGGTCGTTGTGTTTCCATTGTCATTTCTTCCTAGATATTTTTTTATTTCCTCTTTGATTTCTTTAGTGATCTCCTGGTTATTTAGTAGTGTATTTTTTAGCCTCCATGTGTTTGTATTTTTTTACAGATTTTTTTCCTGTAATTGGTATCTAGTCTCATAGCATTTTGGTCAGAAATGATACTTGATATGATTTCACTTTTCTTAAATTTACCAGGCCTTCATTTGTGACCCAAGATATGATCTACCCTGGAGAATGTTCCATGAGCACTTGAGAAGAAACTGTATTCTGTTGTTTTGGAATGGAATGTCCTATAAATATCAATTAAGTCCATCTTATTTAATGTATCATTTAAAACTTGTGTTTCCTTATTTATTTTCAATTTGGATGATCTGTCCATTGTTGAAAGTGGGGTGTTAAAGTCCCCTACTATGATTGTGTTATTGTTGATTTCCCCTTTCATGGTTGTTAGCATTTGCCTTATGTATTGAGGTGCTCCTATGTTGGGTGCATAAATATTTACAGTTGTTACATCTTCTTGGATTGATCCCTTGAACATTCAGTAGTGTCCTTCTTTGTCTCTTGTAATAGCCTTTATTTTAAAGTCTATTTTGTCTGATATGAGAATTGCTACTCCAGCTTTCTTTTGATTTCCATTTGCATGGAATATCTTTTTCCATCCCCTCACTTTCAGTCTGTATGTGTCTCTAGGTCTGAAGTGGGTCTCTTGTAGACAGCATATATACGGGTCTTGTTTTTGTATCCATTCAGCCAGTCTGTGTGTTTTGGTTGGAGCATTTAATCCTTTTACATTTTTTTTTTAATTTTTAATTTTTTTTTTTTATTTTTTGCTTTATAACAAATTAAATCAGTTATACATATACATATGTTCCCATATCCCCTCCCTTTTGCATCTCCCTCCCACCCTCCCTATCCCACCCCTCCAGGCGGTCACAAAGCACTGAGCTGATCTCCCTGTGCTCTGCGGCTGCTTCCCACTAGCTATCTACCTTACGTTTGGTAGTGTATATATGTCCATGCCGCTCTTTCACTTTGTCACAGCTTACCCTTCCCCCTCCCCATATCCTCAAGTCCATTCTCTAGTAGGTCTGTGTCTTTATTCCTGTCTTACCCCTATGTTCTTCATGACATTTTTTTTCTTAAATTCCATATATATGTGTCAGCATACAGTATTTGTCTTTCTTTTTCTGACTTACTTCACTCTGTATGACAGACTCTAGGTCCATCCACCTCATTACAAATAGCTCAATTTCATTTCTTTTTATGGCTGAGTAATATTCCATTGTATATATGTGCCACATCTTCTTTACCCATTCATCCGATGATGGACACTTAGGTTGTTTCCATCTCCGGGCTATTGTAAATAGGGCTGCTATGAACATTTTGGTACATGTCTCTTTTTGAATTATGGTTTTCTCAGGGTATATGCCCAGTAGTGGGATTGCTGGGTCATATGGTAGTTCTATTTGTAGTTTTGTAAGGAACCTCCATACCGTTCTCCATAGCGGCTGTACCAATTCACATTCCCACCAGCAGTGCAAGAGTGTTCCCTTTTTTCCACACCCTCTCCAGCATTTATTGTTTCTAGATTTTTTGATGATGGCCATTCTGACTGGTGTGAGATGATATCTCATTGTAGTTTTGATTTGCATTTCTCTAATGAGTAAAGATGTTGAGCATCCTTTCATGTGTTTGTTGGCAGTCTGTATATCTTCTGTGGAGAAATGTCTATTTAGGTCTTCTGCCCATTTTTGGACTGGGTTGTTTGTTTTTTTGTTATTGAGCTGCCTGAGCTGCTTATAAATTTTGGAGATTAATCCTTTGTCAGTTGCTTCATTTGCAAATATTTTCTCCCATTCTGAGGGTTGTCTTTTGGTCTTGTTTATGGTTTCCTTTGCTGTGCAAAAGCTTTGAAGTTTCATTAGGTCCCATGTGTTTATTTTTGTCTTTATTTCCATTTCTCTAGGAGGTGGGTCAAAAAGGATCTTGCTGTGATTTATGTCATAGAGTGTTCTGCCTATGTTTTCCTCTAAGAGTTTGATAGTGTCTGGCCTTACATTTATGTCTTTAATCCATTTTGAGCTTATTTTTGTGTATGGTGTTAGGGAGTGATCTAATCTCATACTTTTACATATCCCTATCCAGTTTTCCCAGCACCACTTATTGAAGAGACTGTCCTTTCTCCACTGTACATTCCTGCCTCCTTTATCAAAGATAAGGTGACCATATGTCCGTGGGTTTATCTCTGGGCTTTCTATCCTGTTCCATTGATCTATCTTTCTGTTTTTGTGCCAGTACCATACTGTCTTGATTACTGTAGCTTTGTAGTATAGTCTGAAGTCAGGGAGCCTGATTCCTCCAGCTCCATTTTTCATTCTCAAGATTGCTTTGGCTATTCGGGGTCTTTTGTGTTTCCATACAAATTGTGAAATTTTTTGCTCTAGTTCTGTGAAAAATGCCAGTGGTAGTTTGATAGGGATTGCATTGAATCTGTAGATTGCTTTGGGTAGTAGAGTCATTTTCACAATGTTGATTCTTCCAATCCAAGAACATGGTACATCTCTCCATCTATTTGTATCATCTTTAATTTCTTTCATCAGTGTCTTATAATTTTCTGCATACAGGTCTTTTGTCTCCTTAGGTAGGTTTATTCCTAGATATTTTATTCTTTTTGTTGCAATGGTAAATGGGAGTGTTTCCTTGATTTCAGTTTCAGATTTTTCATCATTAGTATATAGGAATGCCAGAGATTTCTGTGCATTAATTTTGTATCCGGCAACTTTACCAAATTCATTGATTAGCTCTAGTAGTTTTCTGGTAGCATCTTTAGGATTCTCTATGTATAGTATCATGTCATCTGCAAACAGTGACAGCTTTACTTCTTCTTTTCCAATTTGGATTCCTTTTATTTCCTTTTCTTCTCTGATTGCTGTGGCTAAAACTTCCAAAACTATGTTGAATAAGAGTGGTGAGAGTGGGCAACCTTGTCTTGTTCCTGATCTTAGTGGAAATGGTTTCAGTTTTTCACCATTGAAGATGATGCTGGCTGTGGGTTTGTCATATATGGCCTTTATTATGTTGAGGAAAGTTCCCTCTATGCCTACTTTCTGCAGGGTTTTTATCATAAGTGGGTGTTGAATTTTGTCGAAAGCTTTCTCAGCATCTATTGAGATGATCATATGGTTTTTCTCCTTCAATTTGTTAATATGGTGTATCACGTTGATTGATTTGCGTATATTGAAGAATCCTTGCATTCCTGGAATAAACCCCACTTGATCATGGTGTATGATCCTTTTAATGTGCTCTTGGATTCTGTTTGCTAGTATTTTGTTGAGGATTTTTGCATCTATGTTCATCAGTGATATTGGCCTGTAGTTTTCTTTCTTTGTGACATCCTTGTCTGGTTTTGGTATCAAGGTGATGGTGGCTTCGTAGAATGAGTTTGGGAGTGTTCCCCCCTCTGCTATATTTTGGAAGAGTTTGAGAAGGATAGGTGTTAGCTCTTCTCTAAATGCTTGATAGAATTCACCTGTGAAGCCACCTGGTCCTGGGCTTTTGTTTGTTGGAAGATTTTTTATCACAGTTTCAATTTCAGTGCTTGTGATTGGTCTGTTCATATTTTCTATTTCTTCCTGATTCAGTCTTGGCAGGTTGTGCATTTCTAAGAATTTGTCCATTTCTTCCAGGTTGTCCATTTTATTGGCATAGAGTTGCTTGTAGTAATCTCTCATGATCTTTTGTATTTCTGCAGTGTCAGTTGTTACTTCTCCTTTTTCATTTCTAATTCTATTGATTTGAGTCTTCTCCCTTTTTTTCTTGATGAGTCTGGCTAATGGTTTATCAATTTTGTTTATCTTCTCAAAGAACCAGCTTTTAGTTTTATTGATCTTTGCTATCATTTCCTTCATTTCTTTTTCATTTATTTCTGATCTGATTTTTATGATTTCTTTCCTTCTGCTAACTTTGGGATGTTTTTGTTCTTCTTTCTCTAATTGCTTTAGGTGCAAGGTTAGGTTGTTTATTCGAGATGTTTCCTGTTTCTTAAGGTGGGATTGTATTGCTATAAACTTCCCTCTTAGAACTGCTTTTGCTGCATCCCATAGGTTTTGGGTCGTCGTGTCTCCATTGTCATTTGTTTCTAGGTATTTTTTAATTTCCTCTTTGATTTCTTCAGTTATCACCTCATTATTAAGTAGTGTATTGTTTAGCCTCCATGTGATTGTATTTTCTACAGCTCTTTTCCTGTAATTGATATCTAGTCTTATAGCATTGTGGTCGGAAGAGATACTTGATACAATTTCAATTTTCTTAAATTTACCAAGGCTTGATTTGTGACCCAAGATATGATCTATCCTGGAGAATGTTCCATGAGCACTTGAGAAAAATGTGTATTCTGTTGTTTTTGGATGGAATGTCCTATAAATATCAATTAAGTCCATCTTGTTTAATGTATCATTTAAAGCTTGTGTTTCCTTATTTATTTTCATTTTGGATGATCTGTCCATTGGTGAAAGTGGGGTGTTAAAGTCCCCTACTATGATTGTGTTACTGTCGATTTCTCCTTTTATGGCTGTTAGTATTTGCCTTATGTACTGAGGTGCTCCTATGTTTGG
This sequence comes from Mesoplodon bidens, assembly GCF_964165515.1. NCBI lineage: Eukaryota > Metazoa > Chordata > Mammalia > Artiodactyla > Ziphiidae > Mesoplodon > Mesoplodon bidens. Next base: position 14,667,588 of record NC_138175.1, on the reverse strand, counting down.
TGCATAAATATTTACAATTGTTATATCTTCTTCTTGGATCGATCCCTTGATCATTATGTAGTGTCCTTCTTTGTCTCTTCTAGTAGTCTTTATTTTAAAGTCTATTTTGTCTGATATGAGAATTGCTACTCCAGCTTTCTTTTGGTTTCCATTTGCATGGAATATCTTTTTCCATCCGCTTACTTTCAGTCTGTATGTGTCTCTAGGTCTGAAGTGGGTCTCTTGTAGACAGCATATATATGGGTCTTGTTTTTGTATCCATTCAGCCAATCTGTGTCTTTTGGTGGGAGCATTTAGTCCATTTACATTTAAGGTAATTATCGATATGTATGTTCCTATTCCCATTTTCTTAATTGTTTTGGGTTCGTTATTGTAGGTCTTTTCCTTCTGTTGTGTTTCTTGCCTAGAGAAGTTCCTTTGGCATTTGTTGTAAAGCTGGTTTGGTGGTGCTGAACTCTCTCAGCTTTTGCTTGTCTGTAAACGTTTTAATTTCTCCATCAAATCTGAATGAGATCCTTGCTGGGTAGAGTAATCTTGGTTGCAGGTTTTTCTCTTTCATCACTTTAAATATGTCCTGCCACTCCCTTCTGGCTTGTAGAGTTTCTGCTGAGAGATCAGCTGTTATCCTGATGGGGATTCCCTTGTGTGTTATTTGTTGTTTTTGCCTTGCTGCTTTTAATATGATTTCTTTGTGTTTAATTTTTGACAGTTTGATTAATATGTGTCTTGGCGTATTTCTCCTTGGATTTATTCTATATGGGACTCTCTGTGCCTCCTGGACTTGATTAACCATTTCCTTTCCCATATTAGGGAAGTTTTCAACTATAATCTCTTCAAATATTTTCTCAGTCCCTTTCTTTTTCTCTTCTTCTTCTGGAACCCCTATAATTCGAATGTTGGTGCGTTTAATGTTGTCCCAGAGGTCTCTGAGACTGTCCTCTGTTCTTTTCATTCTTTTTTCTTTATTTTGCTCTGCAGCAGTTATTTCCACTATTTTATCTTCCACCTCACTTATCCGTTCTTCTGCCTCAGTTATTCTGCTATTGATCCCATCCAGAGTATTTTTTATTTCATGTATTGTGTTTTTAATCGATGCTTGATTCATCTTTAGTTCTTCTAGGTCCTTGTTAACTGTTTCTTGCATTTTGTCTATTCTATTTCCAAGATTTTGGATCTGGGAAATAGAATCTTGGATCATCTTTACCATCATTATTCTGAATTCTTTTTCAGGTAGACTGCCTATTACCTCTTCATTTGTTAGGTCTGGTGGGTTTTTATCTTGCTCCTTCTCCTGCTGTGTGTTTTTCTGTCTTCTCATTTTGCTTATGTTACTGTGTTTGGGGTCTCCTTTTTGCAGGCTGCAGGTTCGTAGTTCCCATTGTTTTTGGTGTCTGTCCCCAGTGGCTAAGGTTGGTTTAGTGGGTTGTGTAGGCTTCCTGGTGGAGGGGACTAGTGCCTGTGTTCTGGTGGATGAGGCTGGATCTTGTCTTTCTGGTGGGCAGGTCCACGTCTGGTGGTGTGTTTTGGGGTGTCTGTGGACTTTTTATGATTTTAGGCCACCTCTCTGCTAATGGGTGGCGTTGTGTTCCTGTCTTGCTAGTTGTTTGGCATAGGGTGTCCAGCACTTTAGCTTGCTGGTCGTTGAGTGAAGCTGGGTGCTGGTGTTGAGATGGAGATCTCTGGAAGATTTTCGCCATTTGATATTATGTGGAGCTGGGAGGTCTCTTGTGGACCAGTGTCCTGAAGTTGGCTCTCCCACCTCAGAGGCACAGCACTGACTCCTGGCTCCTCAATTTGGGATGATTTGTTGTCTATTCATGTATTCCACAGATGCAGGGTACATCAAGTTGATTGTGGAGCTTTAATCCGCTGCTTCTGAGGCTGCTGGGAGAGGTTTCCCTTTCTCTTCTTTGTTCTCACAGCTCCTGGGTCTCAGCTTTGGATTTGTCCCCGCCTCTGCGTGTAGGTCGCCGGAGGGCGTCTGTTCTTCGCTCAGACAGGACAGGGTTAAAGGAGCAGCCTCTTCGGGGACTCTGGCTCACTCAGGCCGGGCGGGAGGGAGGGGCACGGAGTGCGGGGCGAGCCTGCAGCGGCAGAGTTCGGCGTGACGTTGCACCAGCCCGAGGCGCGCCGTGCGTTCTCCCAGGGAAGCCGCCCCTGGATCCCGGGACCCCGGCAGTGGCGGGCTGCACAGGCTCCCGGAAGGGCGGTGTGGACAGTGACCTGCGCTCGCACAGAGGCTTCTTGGCGGCGGCAGCAGCAGCCCCAGCGTCCCACGCCCGTCACTGGGCTCCGCACTTTCAGTCGTGACTCGTGCCTGTCTGTGGAGCCCCTTTAAGCAGCGCTCTTAATCCCCTCTCCTCGCGCACCAGGAAGCCAAGAGGGAAGAAAAAGTCTCTTGCCTCTTCGGCAGCTCCAGAGTTTTCCTGGACTCCCTGCCGGCTAGCTGTGGCACATTAGCCCCCTTCAGGCTGAGTTCTCGCCGCCAGCCCCAGTCATCTCCCTGCGCTCTGACCGAAGCCCGAGCCTCAGCTTCCAGCGCCACCCGCCCTGGCGGGCAAGCAGACAAGCCTCTCGGGCTGGTGAGTGCCGCTCGGCACCGATCCTCTGTGCGGGAATCTCTCCGCTTTGCCCTACCCAGGTATGTGGGGAGTTTCTTGCCTTTTGGGAGGTCTGGGGTCTTCTGCCAGCATTCAGTAGGTGTTCTGTAGGAGTTGTTCCACGTGTAGCTGTATTTCTGGTGTATCCGTGGGGAGGAAGGTGATCTCCGCGTCTTACTCTTCCGCCATCTTACCTGGAAGTCCTAATCCTTTTACATTTAAGGTTTTTATCGATATGTATGTTTCTAGTACCATTTTCTTAATTGTTCTGGGTTTGTTATTGTAGGTCTTTTCCTTCTCTTGTGTTTCCTGCCTAGAGAAGTTCCTTTAGCATTTGTTGTAAAGCTGGTTTAGTGGTGCTGAATTCTCTTAGCTTTTGCTTGTCTGTAAAGGTTTTAAAATCTCGTCAAATCTGCATGAGATCCTTGTTGGGTAGAGTAATATTGGTTGTAGGTTTTTCCCTTTCATCACTTTAAATATGTCCTGCTACTCCCTTCTGGCTTGCAGAGTTTCTGCTGAAAGATCAGCTGTTAACCTTATAGGGATTCCCTTGTATTTTATTTGTTGTTTTTCCCTTGCTGCTTTTAATATTTTTTCTTTGTATTTAATTTTGGATAGTTTGATTAATATGTGTCTTGGTGTGTTTCTCCTTGGATTTTTCCTGTATGGGACTCTCTGTGCTTCCTGGTCTTGATTGACTAGTTCCTTTCCCATATTAAGGAGGTTTTCAATTATAATCTCTTCAAATGTTTTCTCAGTCCCTTTCTTTTTCTCTACTTCTTCTGGGACCCCTATAATTTGAATGTTGATGCATTTAATGTTGTCCCAGAGGTCTCTGAGACTGTCCTCAATTCTTTTCATTCTTTTTTCTTTATTCTGCTCTGTGGTAGTTATTTCCACTATTTTATATTCCAGGTCACTTATCTGTTCTTCTGCCTCAGTTATTCTGCTATTGATTCCTTCTAGAGAATTTTTAATTTCATTTACTGTGTTGCTCATCATTGTTTGTTTGCTCTTTAGTTCTTCTAGTTCCTTGTTAAACGTTTCTTGTGTTTTCTCCATTCTATTTCCAAGATTTCGGATCATCTTTACCATCATTACTCTGAATTCTTTTTCAGGTCGACTGCCTATTTCCTCTTCATTTGTTTGGTCTGGTGGGTTTTTACCTTGCTCCTTCATATGCAGTGTATTTCTGTGTCTTCTCATTTTGCTTAACTTACTGTGTTTGGGGTCTCCTTTTTGCAGGCTGCAGGTTCGTAGTTCCCGTTGTTTTTGGTGTCTACCCCCAGTGGCTAAGGTTGGTTCAGTGGGTTGTGTAGGCTTCCTGGTGCAGGGGACTTGCGCCTGTATTCTGGTCGATGAGGCTGGATCTTGTCTTTCTGGTGGGCAGGACCGTGTCTGGTGGTGTGTTTTGGGGTGTCTGCCCTTATTATGATTTTAGGCAGCCTCTCTCTTAATGGTTGGGGTTGTGTTCCTGCCTTGCTAGTTGTTTGGCATAGGTTGTCCAGCACTGTAGCTTGCTGGTCGTTGAGTGGAGTTGGGTCTTAGCATTGAGATGGAGATCTCTGGAAGAGCTTTTGCTGTTTGATATTATGTGGAGCTGGGAGCTTTCTGGTGGACCAGTATCCTGAACTCAGCTCTCCCATCTTAGAGGCACAGGCCTGACACCCAGCCGGAGCACCAAGACCCTGTCAGCTACACGGCGAACAAGATGCACTGTGGTGCTTGGCCCCAGGCGGCAACTACGGCTGTTGCCCGGGTCCCCTGGTTTCTCAGTAATACTTACATTTTACAGATGGGGAAACGGGCACAGAGAAGCCAAGCAGGTTCTGCAAGGTCACACGGCTAGTCAAGTCAGTGGAAAAGCTGGGATTTGAACCCAGGCATTTGGCTTCTGAGACCCTGGTCATAATTACTTTTCTATGTGGTGTTTTTAAAAGGAATAAAGGATGAAGCGTAACTCCTATGACCAGGGAACATAGGATGAGGGAGATGGGAAATAAATGTAAAAAGATGAACAACATATCAAGTAACACTTAGTTATGTACCTCTTTTGGTACATCATCCATCTTCTCTTGGCAGGAGTGGTTGTCTTCCTTTGCAAGAGCCCCTGACTGTATCCTACTTATGCTCTTGATTCCTTCTTCTCTGCTCCTGAGGAGGCACCCTGATCTAGTGGATCCCCTACATCCACCCAGACCCTATTACCTTGGTTACCTAGTCTCCTTTTCTTATTACAGAAAGAAACATCTAGGCTGGACCTTAAGTGTGCATTATCTCATTTAACAGTATAAGTAGACTAGGTCTCACCTACCATACCTTCCTGCAGCTTTGCCACCCTCATTTTCTCTTTTTTACCACTAATGTTCTCAAAACAGGAATCTAGAATAGTCAACCACTATTTCCTCTGCACCTACTCGCTCCCTAAACATTTGTACTCTGGATTCTACAGTCACACTCTATTCAGATTACTTTCTTCTTCAAGGGCAGGGGTGGCCTCTAATTAAAAATTCTAAATCTATAGAATTTTCTCAAAGCTTATTCTCCTTAATCTCTATCCCAATTCAACCCCTTTTGGAAGTTCTCTCTTGGCTTTCTCGGTTCCTGGCATGCCCCCCATACTTTTCTGAATCTTTCTTCATCATCTCCTCTTTTTTTCCTCCAGTGCCTTGATGTAGGTTGAAGGCACTTTCTAAGTAGAGAGAATGACTGTCCACCTATTCAGGTGTAAGCATTGGCAAGGAATAGAGATTGTGTTCTAGAAGCCGAGGAATAGGACTGTGTGGCTATAGTACAAGTTCATGGACGGACTTGTGGAAAGTGACAGTGGGAGTGGTAGACGGAGTCACCTGTGGAGGCCTCTGAATGCCAGGCATGAGCTTTGTACACACACCTCACGTGCAATCAAATATGGGCAATGACTTGTTTCCAGAACATTAGTATATAGGAATAAAACTTTTCTGCATTGGAGCTCCCTGGCGGTCCAGTGGTTAAGACTCCATGCTTCCACTGTCGGGGGGACACGCATTCCATCTCTGGCCGGGGAATTAAGATGCCTCACACAGCACTGCGCAGCCAAAAAAAAAAAAAAAAAAAAAACCAAAACCAGAGAAATGAACAAAAAACTTTTCTGTAGTAAAACAATGGCTTACATAAGTATCCCAAAACAGTTATCCATCCATTACAGTTTGAGATGAAAATACCACAATAGGATGAAATCTAATGGTACAACAAAGAGAATCCTTGCAATCTGGAATCCACAATAATAGCTCTTTCTACATTCTTCAAGCTACGTTATAAACATAGGCTTAGATATTTCTTGATCCTCTATTCTAACTTGCTTTTTATTTTTCAGCATGCCACTTAATCCCAGCCTTCTCATGTGTATAAGAGAAAGACCTACCTTCCCTTGGTTACTTCAGAGATAGAATTTTAAAAAAGGTCTTTTAAGGTTCTTCTTCAATAGATGTGATTATGATCAATCTTTATAGCATGAATATAATGCATATGACTAATTCTATTTTAAAGAGGAGATAAAAACACAAAATTACTTTCTGTCTTGGGATTCCTGTCTTCAAACATTCAAGACAGAAGACTGCTTATTTTTCCCCTGGAGTTTTTCTGTGGTTCTACTTCCTGCAGCTGTTTCTGTGTTGGTGCTTATATGAAAATAAATCGGAGGCCCATTGCCTACCTTTTCATTCTTGTCTTTTTGATATAGGCAGTACTATCCAACAAAGGCAGCATTGATGCCCTCTTCAACGTGATCCATCCAACTTCGGCTATGGGGACCTGCTTTGTTTTCAGTCCCAAGGAAGGCATCATCAAACCAAGTGGAGTCCAGGCTGTCCAGATCTCCTTCAGTTCTCCCATCCTGGGACACTTTGAAGAAGAGTTCCTGATCAATGTCAATGGATCACCAGAGCCTGTGAAACTGACCATTATGTAAGTTACTTCTACAGGTAATGTGGAAACTGAAGTTTTTACCTAATGCTTTCTTAAACTTCAAAACTAGAGCACTTTACACATTAATGGAGAATTACTAGGTTGCCAAAATATTTATTTATTTTTTTGTTAACAATATTGATACCTGTCTGAAAGTAGCAACAATTTGATTCCCTACTGTTTACTTTTTAAAATCCAGGCACAGAAGTAAAATGTAAAAATAAAATCCTTTCATAAACTTACTTTAAAAAACCAAAACTAGATCATGTCTTGAATGTCCATAACTGTCTTTGTTGATATGACCACATCAACATAGTGGAGTGTTTTAAATTTCCACCAGTATTTCTCTAGTGAACATGTTTAACTTATTACTGTAGTATGGATGCAGATGGTATTTTGGAATCTAGTTTTTCTGTAAGCTCTAACCTTATAAAATAAGAACTTAAACACTATATTAGTTTCTACTTACTCTGTTTTAGTATGTTTAGGGAAAGTAGGTTATTAACACCTGGATAAAATTATCTCTTATAATTAAGCTCTAACTGTTATCAGTTTCTCTAAACCTGCATCTGTTGTTTTTATTTTAAGGAAATTCTTTAAGAGCTCTTAACCTTTAATGTCTCCAGGAATTATAAAAGTCTACTTATAGTGTCAGTCAGTCAAGGCTAGACACTTGGAGCTTTTGTGCTAGACGTCTTTTGATGGCTTCTCTAGCTGCTTTGTTTGTCCTCAGGTTTTAGAAAGAAGTTCTCTGTGACCAACCCACTGGGCAGATCTATAACTTTAGTTCCTGGTGCTTAAAAAGATCATATCTTCAGAATAGATTGCAGATTCTATTTAGATTCTCACAGCAACAGGTTGTTCATTACCATGGTAGTCTCTCTTATTATGGTTCAGTAGCCTAGCAGGACCTCACTCCATCTACAGCTGAGGTCTCCCTTGTGGCCTGGAGATAACATAGAAAAGAGACAGACATATTTCCTAGGCCTGAAGGGTCCTGGGAAAACTTATTGATCTTGTGATATCTCCTGGAAATTTAGAATCTTAAGATTGACTCCAAGGCAATTACCATTTCTTCTCAATTCTTCCACCTAAGCATCTCTGTTCTAGGGTGAATTACATCCTCCCAAAATTCATATGTTGAAGTCCTAACACTCAGTGCTTCAGAATGTGACTGCATTTGGAGATAAGACTTTTAAAGAAGTAATTAAGGTAAAATGAGGTCATATGGGTGGGCCCTAATCTAATAAGAATGGTGTCCTTGTAAGAAGAGGACATTAGGACAGATACACAAACAGGAAAAGACTGTGGGAAGACATGGGGCAAAGGTACCCATCTACAAGCTAAGGAGGAAGTTCCTCAGAAGAAGCCAACCCTGCCAACACATTGATCTTGGACTTCCAGCCTACAGAACTGTGAGGAAATAAATTTCTGTTGTTTAAGCCACCGAGTCTCTGATACTTTATGACATTCCTAGCAAATGAGTACAACCCCTAACAAGTAAGGAGAGTGAGTGCATATGCCTCAGGTGTTCTGTGGCGTGGCTAAGACAGCCTACCACAGTCACAAACTCTTTAAAAAGATCTCAAGACTTATCTGAAACATTCACAATGCATTTACATTCTTTTCCATAATGCATCTGTGTTTGTGCTAAAAGAAAAAATTGGAGTAGCTTTCCAGATATTTGAATAACATTGACTCTTAAGAAGATGTATCATGCTTATCCTGGCCCAAGATTTACCTCCTTCAGGGATGTGCAGAATATGAGAACAGGAGTACTTTTTCCCATTATATAAACTTTAACCCACCTCCCACCTCCATAACAATTCACATCTCATGACAAACAGTGGAGGTAGTTATCTGGAGAAGCAGGAAGAGCAAACTTGCAAGTGCAACCTTGTCTATCATTCAGAGATCATCTGGCCCCTTAGCCCCCTTGTTAAGTTCCAGAAGATCAGCTCTTGAAAGCCCCCAACTGAATCAAGGCTTTCTGACTTCTTGGCACCAGGAAATATTGTTCAGAATCATGAGTACCCTCCGCAATATCCAGCATCATAGGCTTCCATACAAAAGTGGGAAAGATAAAAATCTTAAAACTCTGCTCTAATAAACATTTAAGATAAAAGGAAAATAGTCCTATCTATAGGCAAGAAAGAATAGGATGTTAAAGGACCATAATTTTACTTTTCATGCAGACAAAGAAAAATCAAACTGCTGGCTGAGACAGGCTAACTGTCCTTCAAGTTGGATAAAAAAGCCCATCCCAATTTTATCCAGTCATTCCACATTTTAAGTTTAGCCTAATAATTAATGTCATATCTAACTATCAACATGCACACATTGCTACTCTATTTAGAAAAAAAACCATGTATTTTGGATATTTGTTTAATAAACTCTAATGAGCACCTCCTACCTGCAAGGTTGTATATTAGGTGCAGTGACTGGTGAATTTGGGTTTGGTAGACATTCCTGTTGCATGAATCCTATTGTCTTACCCTGTGACTCTGTGAATTATTTATCCACATCCAGGATGTGATTGCCCATTTCCTAAATTATTTCCTAAACTAACTAAAAATATAGTAAAAGAGATGACAAGGGAATTAAAAGGCTATACTAGAAAATATCCATTTAACTCAACGGAAGGCAATAGTGAAAGAATAGAGGAACTGAGAAAACATTAAGACATGTAGAAAACAAACAGAGAAAAGGAAGAAGGAATCCTAACTTATCATTAGTTATATTAACTATAAATATATTTCACAATTAAATTAAAAGGCAGAGATTAGCAGAATAGACTTTAAAAACACACATACAAAATATGATTCGACTATATGCTGTCTACAAGAGATGCACTTTAGATCTGAAAGTATGAATAGGTTCAAACTTTTTTAAACGGATGGAAAAAGATACCCTGCAAACACTAACCAAAAGAAAGCTGGAGTGGCTATACCAATATCTAAATAAACTTTAGAACAAAAATTGTTATAAAGGCAAAGAAGAACATTTTACAATAACAGTCCATCAAGAAGATATAACAATTATAAACATCGGTGCATTTAACAGCAGAGCCCCAAAATACATGAAGCAAAAGTTTACAGAACTGAAGAGAGAAATAGGTAATTGAACAGTAGTAGTTGGAGATGTCACTACCCTACTTTCAATAATGGATAGAACAACTAGGCAGAACATCATAAAGGAAATAGAAGAGCTGAACAATACCATAAACCAACTGGACCTAACAGATACCTGTAGAACCCAACAAGTGCACTTGGAACATTTTCCAGAATACACCAGGTGTTAAGCCATAAAACAAGTCTCAATAAATTTTAAATAATTTGAATCATAGAGAGTGTGTTCTTCAACTAGAAAGAAGTGAATGAAAAATCAAAAATAGAAGGAAATCTGGAGAATTTACAAATATGTGGAAATTAAAAAACACTCCTAAATTACCAATAGGTTAAAGAAGAAATTACAACAGAAATTTTAAAATACTTTGAGATAAATGAAAACAAGACACAATATACCAAAACTTATGAGATGTGGTAAAAGTAGCACTTAGAGGGAAACTGATAGCTGTAAGTGCCTGTATTTAAAAAGAAGAAAGATTTCAAATCAATAACCTAAATTGCTACCTTAATAAACTTGAAAAAGAAGAGCTAACTAAATCCAAAGCAAGCACAAGGAAGGAAGTAATAAAGATTAGAGTGGAAATTAATGAAATAAAGAAAAACAATAGAGAAAATTAATAAAACTGAAAGTTGTTTCTACTCAGCATTGTACTGGAGGTTCTATCCAAGGCAATTAGGCAAGAAAAAGAAATAAAAGACATTCAGGTTGGAAAGGAAGAAGTAAAACTATCTCTCTTTGCAGATGACATGATATTATATATAGAATATCCTGAAGAATCCACCAAAAAACTATAGAGCTAACGAGTGAGTTCAGAAAAATTGCAGGATATAGAATCAATGTACAAAAATCAATTGTATTTCTAGACAGTAGCAATGAAAATTCAAACATGAAATTAAGAAAATTCCATTTACAATAGGTTCAAAAAAATGATAAAGTTGGGAATAAATTTAACAAAAGAAGTGTAAGATGTGTACATTGAAAACTACAGAACATCATTGAAAGGAATTTAAAAGAAGACCTAAATAAGTGAAAAGACATCTGTTTTCATGGATTGGAAGACTTAATATTAACCTAAGATGGCAGTATTTCCCAAAATGATGTATAGATTCAACATGATTCTGTCAAAATTTCAGCTGCCCTTTCTGTGGTAATTGACAAGCTGATACTAAACTTTATATGGAAATGCAAGAAACCCAGAATAGCCAAAACAATTAAAAAAAATAAGAACAAATTTGGAGGACTTACACTTCCCAGTTCAAAACTTACTATAGTTTTGATACAGTTATCAAGAATGTGTTGTACTGGCATAAAGATAGAAATATAGATCAATGGCATAGAATTGAGAGTCCAAAAATAAATTCACACAGTTATGGTCAATTTATTTTTATCAAGAGTATCAAGACAATTCAATGGGAAAAAGGATAGTTTTTTCAACTGATGTTGCTGGAACAACTGGATATCCACATGCAAAAGGATAAAGTTGGACCCCCCCAAACCTCAGACCATATACAAAATTAACATAATATGGGCCAAAGACCCAAATGTAACAACTAAAACTATACAACTGTTTAAATAAAACATTAAGTGCAAATATGCATGACCTTGGATTAGGCAAAGGTTTCTTAAAGATGACACCTAAGTATAAGCAATCAAAGAAAAAATAAATAAATTAGACTTGATCAAAATTTTAAAATTTTGTGCCTTAAGGGATACTATTAAGAAAGTGAAAAAACAAACCACAATATGGGAGAAAGTATTTGTAAATCATATATCTGAAAAGGGACTTATATCTAAGATATATAGAGAACATTTATACTCAGTAATAAAAAGGCAACCAATCAAAAATTGGACAAACCATCTGAGCAGACATTTCTCTAAAGAAGATATACAAATGATTAGTAACATGAAAAGACTCTCAACGTCATTAATCATCAGGGAGATGCAAATCGAAACCATAATGAGATACAACTTCACACCCATGTGGATGGCTATAATTTAAAAAATGGAAAATAACAAGTGTTGGAGAGAATGTAGAGAAGTCAGAACCTTCATACACTGATGATGGGAATGTAAAATGTACAGCCACTTTGGAAAACAGTCTGACAGGTTTTCTCAAGTAAACGTTGAGTTACCATATGACCCAGCAATTCCATTCCTAGATACATACCCAAGAAAAATGAAAATATAAATCCATACAAAAACTTGTACATGAATGTTTATTACAGCATTATTCATAGTAGCCAAAAAATCCAAGTGTCTACCAACTGATGAATGGATAAACAAAATGTGGTCTATCCACACAATGGAATGTTATTAAGACCATAAAAAGGAATGAAAAAAGAAAGAAAGGATGTACATGCTACAACATGGTACAATGAATGAACCTTGAAAATGCAATGACAAGTGAAAGAAGCCAGTCACAGAAGACCATATGTTGTATGATTCCATTTATGTGAAATGTCCAGAGAGAGTAAATCTGTATATGGATAGGAAGTAGATTAGTGGTTGCTTAGGGCCAGGGGTGGAGGTGGGAGATGGAGGGTGATAGTTAAAGGGTATGGGGTTTCTTTTTGAGGTGATGGGAATGTTCTGAAGTTAACCCAGGTGGTGGTTGCACGTATATGTGAATACTATACAAAAACCATTGACTTATACACTTTAAATGGTTGAATTGTATAGCATGTGAATTATATTTCAATGAGGCTGTTATTTTTTAAAATTTCCAGGAGCCTATAATTCATTCATTTCATGGGTGAATTTTTTAAACCTCTGATCTCTTCTCCTGAAGATCCCAAACTAGTAATGCATGTCACTAGCAATGTCTGAATAGGTTAGGGTCTACTTGGTTTTTCCACTGTGAATAGTAGGGTTTAGGAATCTCCTAGGAACTTACAAGTAAACTTGGACTAGTTAATACTCCAGGTGCTCTCTGGATGTTAAGTCTCTTGTTTTATCCTTTGCACCTTACCATTCACACCACTCCCATGCCACTTTCTTATTTTGGATGTTCATTCCTTGTTTCTTTCAAAGGAAAGGAAAGTCTGACTGTGGAAAGAATGCTTATGTTCATCCTAAAACTAATCACAAATTGCTAAGAGAAATACTCTTGTCTAAATTGCATTTGTCCAAAGTGTTCTAGCGCTTCAAACCACAAACAATAATTTTGAAAACTTGGCAAATATCTAGTGTCACAAATAAATGTCTAATGATAAAGCGTGAAATACACGTATAATTTATTATTTATTTCCAGCTCCACACAGTAATACTGATTTTACTTACGACTTTGCCAGGAACTCTTTCTTGGGCCTTATGGTCCAAGAAGTCTCTATAAAGTTAATATTGTGGATTCTGTAATTTTGTTTCTTATTCTTTTATTGTTGGGTAATCTTCTTTCCTTAGTACCACATAATTTTGGCTAGTATGCCTTGAAAGATCAGAACAGTTGCTGTTTCTATTGATTTCTCCAGCTGCATGACACAGTATTTTAAGTGGTTGGATAAACAGCACTGTAAAGTTAATGTGATTTTTTAAATTACCCATGAACAGTTTTGTTCCCTCCTATTTTTACATATGTGACTTTATACAGTTTAACTGTAGCATGTTTCGCATTCAACCCGTTTCACATAACATCATAATTCAATCACTCTCTTAGTCTTTAAAATTCTAATTTTAACAGACCATTGCATTGATGGAGGGCACCATCTTGGCAGAGACTGTCCCAATGTTCAAGATCCCTGTTTGAATGAATGTGACAGTATCTAAGTCCAGTTGGTATTCAGCTGCAGTTCCCCTAGTTACATGTGCCTTTGAACAAATGTGATTTAACTCTGGTTTTTTTTCTACTTCTACACTGATTAAATGACTGCTTTGTGCAGTTTTGTGATCTTTCTTATTTCTTTAGGCTTTTGTGCTTTTCAGACACTTTTGATCTATTTGTTACTTTGGCCCTGCCAAAACTTCTTTTACAAGTCAAGTATCTAATCTGTAGGCTCCTTTGACTTAGCTGGATCCTAATTCCTTGCTAGGTACCAGCTGCTCCTTTTGAAACCACTTTGGATCATTAGCATGAAATAGAATAGATGGTCCTGGGAAAGGCTTTTAGAATTGAAACTTGGTGCATTGAGTCTTTGTTGTCATCTCTCCTCCCAGGCTTTCAACAGCCTCTCACCACATTATAATCAGATCTCTAGCAGCCGAAAGTATCACTAGGGCACCAAGTGCATTCAGCATGGTGTGACACACCTACGTCACCAACATCAGGATCTGGGTGAATTAGGAGACTCATGCTCAGTGGGGTTTCTGGTATTTGTGTGTCTATAACTTTTAAAAGCTTGGCACATAGATGGGGAATTATTTCAGTTCTTACCTTTGGTCTAGAGATTTTAGGGACATGGACCATGGAGAAAGACAAGAAAAAACAAATATCTGATATATTGGTTTTCTATTGCTGCTGTAATAAATTACTACAAACATAGTAGCTTAAAACAATACAGATTTATTACTTTACAGTTCTATAGATCTAAAGTCCAACACGGGTCTTATTGCGCTAAAATCAAGGTGTTGGCCAGGGCTGTGTTTCTTTCTGGAAGCTCTAGGGGAGAATCCATCTCCTAACCTTGTTCAGCTTCTTGAAGCTGCCCATGGTCTTTGGCTCATGGTCTGCCTCCTCTATCTTCAAAGCCAGCAAAGGCTGGTTGAGTCCTTCTCACATTGCCTCACTCCTACCTCCTCTTCTGCCCCCCTGTTCTAATTTTAAAGACATTTGTGATTACATTGAGCCCACCTGGATAATTCAGGCTAATCCCCTTATCTTAAGATCAGTTAATTAGCAAACTTCATTCCTTCTGCCACCTTAATTACCGTTTGCCATGTAACCTAATATATTCACAGATTGTGGGGATTAGCACATAGACATCTTTGGGGACCATTTGCTATCTACCACACCTGAAGTCAGTTAGAAGCTGTAGAATCTCTCTATTGCTTATTTTAAGCTAGAGTGTCACTCCAAGATCATGAGCCTTGTATGAGAGGGAAACAGAACAGCAACAGTTAAAGAGTCCTTAAAGGCCACCTGTTCCAGTCTTCTCTTTTGTACGTTAGGAAAAGAAACTGAGGCCTACAGAGGTAAAGTGATTGGCCAAGATCACAGCTAGTTGGTGGTAGGAACTGGATTAAAACAGTTTTTTAAAAGTGTGGGCCAAGGAATACTGGTATCATTGTTAGTCTTTGATGTCTATTATATGATTAGACCTATAATTTTTTCTTGCCTGAGTTAATAAATTTTCATGATATGTGTCTCATCCACATTAACATTTTGTGCCATTAGTTCAGTGATGTGTCTGTGCCTCATCACTGATAGCAATATGGTGGTAAGTTAACCATAGCATCATTTGCTAAAACCCAAAGGTTTGAGAATGGAAAAGGAATTTTCAGAACCATTGGGATAGACCATCATCTCACAGTTTCCTTAAGTCGTAGATGATGCTGTAATTGATTTAATGCTAAATTATGGTTTTCAGTACTTACCTCTACCCACTTCTTGATTGTTACCTTGAATTCACTGGATTCCCTTTCCACTCCCTTAACTTGTATTCCTCCTTCCAGAGGCTGTGTCATTGGACCTACCTTCCATTTTAATGTTCCTGCTCTGCATTTTGGTGATGTTTCCTTTGGTGAGTACTTTTCCATTTTAAATTAGAAATTGAGAAGAATTACTTTTCCCTCCACATGGAAGGAGGAAAGTTTACAAAGAACTTCTCTTACCATTTTGTGTGGGTAATAGCTAAGAGGGTTTAGAATTGTTCTTCCTCTGCAGAATTTTGGTGCTGTTTCCTAGTTTATAGGTGAATGTTATAGCCATGTCTCCTGGATACTAGTAGTTGTCAGGCCATGGCTGTCCCCTCTCTTCCTGCAGTGGAACAACAGAAAGCTTTATGCTTTATTCCACTGTCTTAACATTCTGAACATTCTGTTTATATGCAGATTCTGATTTGCCACTTTGGCTACACAGCAACCTTTCCACAAAGATGCTCTCAGGTTTAAAGTGAGCTCAGTGGTGGTTTAATTCAGGTGTTTTATCACTCCAAATTGATGACTCTTCTATATGTTTGTATAGTCTTTTTACTCAGTTGCTTCCCTGAGGTCATTTTCTCCCATCTAAACTTCCCCAATAATAAAAATGATAATAACAGCAGTGGCAGCAAAATTACCCATTAATTGGTTCTTTCTTGTAGTCCAATTACTGCTAAGTAATTACATGCGGTACTACATTTAAACATTTTAGCAATCCTAGGGGAAGGCACTCTTTAAGGTCCCCATTTTAGAGTTGGACGAACTGAGCATTGGAACAGTTTAATAACTCCCAAAGTTCACACAGCGGTGGCAGAATTAGTATTTCAATTGAGATCTGTCTAAATCATATACTGTCAACTTGGGTGTTGAGAGTTGCCCCCAGAGAGGCAAAAATTGGCTCTTGGGTATTGAAAAAACTTAGACATAACAATGGTTTGTGTTTCTTCAAAGTTCCACCCTGCCCAACAAAATCTTTTTCCTTAGTATTTAATTTCTCTTGTTAGGTAGAAATTGTCTAATTTAAATCATATTTAATTAACTGATTTGACTTGATATAAAATTAATTTATCACAGTGGTTCTTTTTAGGAGGTGATGACTTTAAAAAATTGAGAAACCCTAGTCTAAATCTTTATTCCATAATTCTTTCCATTTTGCTCTATTCTTTCCCATTTTGACTTTCAGTTCTCTTGCTTCATTTCAAGTAGGCCTGTCTAACTTGGGGAAAAATAGTTCTCTAGAAAAAGCTGATTCATAATGCCTTTATCAGTTGCTTTAACATTTGGGTGTTATGAAAGTTTCTAAAACTCAGAATATATTTATTTATACAATGCTCCCACCCTGATCTACATTATATTGGGTAAGGCACATACCATAGGAAAATCTATATAAATGAAGTTGAATGTCTGTTCATATAGAATGTGAAAATGGCTGGAGAGATGTTACAGATTTGTAGAGCATATTTGAATGATAGACTCTTTTGAAGGAAAATGCAAGTGACCTACAACTTAAGGGTAACTGTGACTGATGCACAATAAGAGGGGAGTTTGTGTACCCAGAGACCTATGCAGTGTACTCCACACACTTCAGACTGAGTCCATGGAGAGCTCTGAGCACCTGGTGCCCACAGCAGCATACCCTTCCACAGGCATTTAAACACAAAGTCCAGTCCAAGTACATTTGGAAGATGTGCCCTATGTCGTATGCCCTGGAGGGAAAAAACAAGTGAAAGTAAGCACCTCAAATCAGTTACTCCAAGAAATCTCCACTGACTTATTGTCTAGAATGTGCCCTATTGCTCAGCTCTGACATGTTAATGTAAATACTGTGCCAATGATAAGCCAATTATTGAACCCCATGAATATCTGAAATGCTTTTATCTAGAATCCAAACATTTTAAAACATCAAAGCCCCTAATAGTACATTTCCATGGAATATGGCAAATGTATATCCCCAAGATGCCACAGATTTACTCAAAATGCTGTATTTGATATTGGCAAGCTCTGGGTCACACAGTGGGTAAAACCATGTATGCATGCTCCAAGGCTAGGTAGGTTTTTCCAGTAACAGTCTTCCATTTGGTCCTCTCTTATCCCTAAGGATACAGGAAAGGCCATCACTGGGTAATTTATTCATAGTTTCCTTTCGCTATAGAGATAATAATCAACAGCTGTTCCTCATAGTTGGTCCAGCTAGAAGTTTTGGTAACTAGCTTGGGTGAGAATTAGAAATAGTTTATTTTCCTTTTGTATTATATCTTACTGAACTATTTGATGATACAGCAGCTAGACTCTTATGATATAAGAGACTAGAAGACACTACAGAGCCATGACCCAAGATTTCCCAAGTCTGAGATATGAGAACTTACCCTCCTGAGTCCACCTTCAAAACCCAAGTTGCGTTTTCTTTTAGTTTGGATATGGATTCCTTAATCTTCTCTGCATTGTGACAGGAAATGTTAATAAAAACATACCCTTTTTCTTGTCGATAGGAAATCTAAGGTTTTCAAAACACCGGGTTCAGTAAATTCAAGCTACTTTGCTGTGCTTCTGGATTCTTCACTGTAATGGCCAAAGTTAGGGGCAGTTTTGTAATAATCTTTCAAAATTGTCTTATGTTATATTTTCAAATTCCAGAGTTGGAACTAAAGTCCTCATGACTCCAACACAAAGTATCACTTATTTCTCCAGGTAGATTGGCCTCCTATCACAAAGAAACATGGTTCTTAGGAGAGTTATGTATTTGAAACTATACTCTAAGAAGTGTATATAGTTAATTCCAGATTCAAAAGGGAAATCAACTGTTACAGGAGTCAGCCAGAAATTGGAGGACTTTTTTAGTTATTTCAGGATGACAGATGTATTGTGTGGAGTTAAACGAGGTCTTCAGAGACTGTTGTAGAGCTGGGGAGTACATTAAGCTAACTAAAGTTGGTAGTATTGTCCCCATATTGGCAAGAAGCCCCATTCCTGAAGAGGCATCTGTTACAGGCTAGTGTTGGAGACATGGCATTTACTTGCTTAGAGATGAAGATCTAGATTTGGCATCAGGGTCTGTGGGGATCAATGATGTTAGGATATTATAAATACCATAAAGTAGGTGAGAGGTAATAGTACTGTTGGTTGGCATCTAAAATATTTAAAGTATGGCTGTGAAGGTTTTGATTGGATGTTGGATGACTTGTCTAATAATTAATTAGTTTGACTGAAGCTACAGTATCATGAGAGAATTAAATTACAGAATTTGGGTGGTGATTGTCCCTGAAGGAACACTGAGGCTTTGATAACTCCTCAGATTGGTCAAAGAATAAAATGGACCAAGTCATAACTGATATTATGCCAGGTGATAGACCAAAAGGGGCAGGATAAGTATCTGCAAAGTCACTATTTTTCAGGAGGCACAAGAATTTGCTGAATGAGAATAAGGAATTTGGAAGGCTCCAGGCTTTCAGTGAACTTGACCATTGGATAATTTGGACAGAGAAGTTAGGGTTTGAGGTTAGAGTTGTTGGGATAAATAAATATAAGCATCAAAAAATATACATGATAGTTGTCTCTTCCATGGCCAGGTATGAACTAGCAGTATTTTACTCAAGGGGAAGTATTTAAATTGACTTTAGGAGAGTGTAAAGTGGAGAGTCAGAGCCAAAGCTTAATTGTCGTGATCATAGAAAGTTCTTAGAAAGGTTGGCAGAAGATATTATAGTAGGCATGGGCAAAGCCTAGACCCGAATAAATTATCATTAACAGTAAGGGAGACACAATAGGGGATATCAGAGTTGTTATGACTTTTTGAAAGTAAATAGAGAATAATATGGCAGAATGATAAAGAAGGAAAGTATACAAGGGAAAGTATGAGAATCAGTAATGCCTGGTATGTAGCAAAGTCTTGTTCCATCACTCTTTTTTTTTTTTTTTTTTTTTTTTTTTTCTTTTTGCGGTATGTGGGCCTCTCACTGCTGTGGCCTCTCCCGTTGCGGAGCACAGGCTCTGGACGCGCAGGCCCAGCGGCCATGGCTCACGGGCCCAGCCGCTCCGCGGCATGTGGGATCCTCCCAGACCGGGGCACGAACCCGTATCCCCTGCATCGGCAGGCGGACTCTCAACCACTGCGCCACCAGGGAGGCCCTGTTCCATCACTCTTGAGCAGAGTCTTTCTATTTCATGTAGAGTCTGCTTGTTCCCAGGAGCTTGGAATAGCAATCTGTTGCTGAAGGTCATCAATTTCTGGAAGTTTTTTTTTTTTTTTTTTTTTTTTTTAGCAAACTTCCATTTAAGATTTCCAGTAAGAGTCATTTTCTACGTCTTCAGCCAGTAATTCAGTTTCTTTGGGCATTTTTTTACCCAAAGGCTCACCTCTTAATTAACTGCAGGGTCAGTTGTTAGAAGGCTCTAAAGAAGACTATTGATATATTTTTTTTGATTTTTGAGGTTGAAAGAGGGAGAGTTTCTGAGGGTGAGTTTTTTGGGAAGATTTCTTGAACTTATAGATGAGCTGGTTCTTGACAATGTTTAGTTATGTCTGTATTAAGCAAGCTTGATTCAGATTGATAAAAGACTTGTAATCCCATGGGTCTTCTAGTTATTACTTCCTAGGGTGAATAGTCTGAGTTCTAGAGGGAGCTAACCTGGTCTGATGGACATTAGAACCAAAGGTAAAACTCTTCACCAAAGAACTCCAAGAGCCTCAGAGAACTTGGCCAGTTTAAGATCAAAAATACTATTTTTGTGTTCTACATTTCCCAAGGATTGTAATTGTGAATTTTTTTTTATCACATGGTTAACACACTGTAAGATTCTTTATAACTCTTCTATGTAAGGCTGGTATTCCCTAGGTGGGAAAGTTATAGAGTACAATGTCTTAGTCACATTTATGGCAGCGACCTTTCTGTATAGGAAGGCTCAAATCCATCTCAAGAATTTACAGACAATTACAACAACATATTTTAACTGTATAATTTTGGCACAGCCCATCTGTATTTGAAAGGTTCTTTGGAGTATGATTTAGACCCACAACTCCCTGCACAGTTTTCCTGGAATATGATAGCAGAATGTAAGGCAGAAGCCAGCCACATCCCCAGATACAGAGGAGAAATTTTCCTATCAACTCTTATTCAGAAATTATCTCATCTCTTTTATGATGGGACCTGTGGTATAAGATTTTTGTCAAAGACCAGCTCATACTTCGGGGCACGTCATAGTTGGTGTGCCAGAGGCCATTAACACGAACAGAGGATCCCAATTTTAGGTAATGTTTGTTTTCTAAGTCTGAATTTTTTATGTTCAGAATGGATTGTGCAAATTGTGCTTATTGATCTCCCATATTGTGAATTATTTCTGTAGACAGCTACAGAAGTACCATCTGTTTTGCACAATGTTCTGATAACACATTTCCCTTTGCTTTGTGGAGTTTTTTTTTACTAGAAAAATTAGGAATCCATTGTCTAAAATAGCCCGTGAATCCCAAAAAGTCTTATCAACTGTAATTTAATTTTTGGTCTTGAGTATTGCTGAATCAGTTTAATTGTAATTTAATTTTTGGTCTTGAGTATTGCTGGATCAGTTTAACACTCAGCTAGGGTCCATTCTTAGTAGAGAGATAATGTTCCAAATAATGTACCACCTTTTGTCAGAAATGGAATTTTTCCTTTGCAGCCTTGTGATCTTTTGCCCCTAGTTTCCTTAAGTTTAGTTTCTTTTTAGGGGCTTTCCAGGTCAGGTGACAATACACATACTGAATGAGAATCAATGAGACTATCATCTTTTAAATCATTATTTAAGTACCAGGAGAGGTATGAAGGTGTCTCTTTGTATCTTTGAGGCATTCTGGCCAAGCATGTTGTTAATTATTCCAAGAAAAGGCACATACGTGTTGTTGTTGTTTTTTTTTTTTTTATGTACTAGGTGCTAAAGAAGGGAGTATAGAGGTCTACACTGTAAATTACTTGCATTCAGTTGGACTACAGATAGGGTAGTAATTCAGATTTGGTGCAGCCAGAAACCTAGGAATAACATTTGTGTTAATGAGCCTTCAGGCTTTAATAAAATAATATCCCTTTTCTTCAGGCTCCTAGATAAGCAATATGGGATATTACAAGTAGTTGTACAAGGAATTGTTCTAGTTATGAGGTTGTAGTTGGCTTTATTCTCAGAAAAACTTCTAGCTTCAGGGAAGAAGTCTGGGCAATGGTTTGGAAAGACCTGTCTGAATCTTTATAGGATCCACTTCCGTAATACACCCTATGTTTGAACAGTATTTATCCCATAAATGGTCAGGTAAAACAAGAGTCATTGTTGGGAAAGTTCAGAAAAGTCAAATGTAGTGATTACATGATTGTGAAACTGACTTTCTAGAAATACCTCTGGAATTTCCAAGAATAATCTTTCAAGTGCCCTTAATCAGACAGTTCTTTTTCCATAAAAGATCTCTTCCAAGTAGATTGGCAGGTGCAGAATCACAAAGGAGACATGAATGTGTTTCTTCCAACAGTCCTAATGTGTAGACAAAAGCTCAGACATGGGGTGAAGTAGATCGGTTCAAAATATCCCCAGCAGTACTGCAGTGATTACTTCAGGAGGCCTATTGTATTTTATCACAGTAGTGTTCAACATAGAAAGAGAAGTGTTTACATCCAGTAGAAATATGCATATTTGTTCTCTTATGGGTGTAGATCATTCTTGTTTTGAAAATGGTAGCAGATACATTGGCCACCTAGGGAATCCAAAATCAGAGTTCAGTTTATTGTTTACCAGGCAAGTAGGATCCACATCTCTAGGAAAGGAACATGAGTCTCCCTGAACTGAACGTAGGAGGGCTAGAAATAACATTAAAAAGCAGCTTTGTCTAAGGGAGGCGAAAGCCGATGTATTAGTCTCTGGCTGGCTCAAAAGTAGATCGTAAAGTCTCTCTCAGGAGAGGCTATTATTCTATTTTGTGTCATCGACCCTGAGAACATGAGCCTCAGACAAGTCTAGGATGAATTATATAATGTCTTGGCAGGCTCTGGGTCACACAGCAGGCAAAACTGCAGAGGCTTCTCCCTTCACACACTGGCAAATAAAAAGAGCAAATATAACTCTGTTCTTTGGGAAAAAATCTGTATTTCTATGTGAAAATTAATTGCACAATGTGTTTCTAGAATATTACTCAGCAAACTGATTATAGAGACTGCCTCTAGAGAGGGGTCTGGATGTTGATGGAGGGGTTTGTTTCATGTCTATTGTTGTTACAGAGTAAATGCATAGTAAGTATTCACTGAATGAATGAATGAGTGAAATGCATTTATTGATTGTGCAACTGAAAACAATACTGGGGAGAGTTGGAATTAAGCAAGTAGTGTTGAAGTGCATAGACAATTCATTTAAGAGGTTTGGCAGTGCAAGGGGAGGTTGAAGTTAAAGGGAAGCTCTTGTGGGGCTTTTATTTCTCACCTTACATTTTTTTTCCCAGGGTTTCCTCATACCTTGATATGTTCCCTCAATAATACCTCCTTGGTCCCCATGACCTTCAAACTGCGTGTGCCTGGGGATGGTGTTGGCCATAAAAGCATTTCAAGTTGTGAGCAGTATTCAGACAACAAAAAATCATATTGGAACAAGGATGAAATACCTGTAATGAGACCAAAGGAATTCACCATCACCCCCGACTGTGGCACCATTCGCTCCCAAGGATTTGCTGCTATCAGGGTAAAGTGCACAGCCTTCCAGCACATGTGGCCAAGCAGCTGAACTGTCAAATAGTTATTGGGACCACATCTAGAGTTTACTTTATATGCCCAGTGTCAATGGGAGGGAGTGCCTCTAATTCACATAGAAAAGTGAGTCTATGTCTATAAGGAAATAAACTACTGTAGCCAAAGAAACCAGATCAAATATATTGGGCAAAAGCGCTGGCACTGCTCCAGTGGGTTTCCATCAATCTAAATGCATTGCCTTTACCATAACAGTGGATTCTAGCAATTTCTGCTGAAACCACTGCTCTAAACAGATAGTACGCCTATCAGTACTAACATAAAAATATTTAATAACTCATTGATAATTAGGTCCTACGTTAGACTCACATCATTTATACCACTAAGTATCCAGATTTATGCCACAGATGATATCCAGTTTATTCATATTTTTAATCTGAATCTGGGCTTCATGGCGAATGTGGATGTGATATTCCTAACAGTGCTTTATATTAAGGTCCACAGTGTGATGCTTTGCTTATGGCCTCACGGTGCCACCAGCAGAATTATTTCACAGCTAACTGAGAAAGATTTTAGCTGTCTTCCCTCACTTACTTTTGCTTCTCCAAACAGTTAGGTCTAGCAATACTGAAGGCTGCTAAATTTAAATGATTTGATCTTTTCTGGAAAAAGAAAAAAGTAAGACTTCATAGCTAAGGTTATAGTTTTCTCTTTAGTCATTACCTTTGAATATTTAATTCAGCTATGGTTTTATCCCCCAGATTTGCTTTTAATGCTTCATAATATCTCACCATGAATCTACTCATCCTAAATCTATTCTGGGAGTTTTCAGCTCTTCTAAGGGCTTCTCCACGGATCCAGTGAGGTTTGATCTCACACATCGTTGTAATTTCCCAGTGTTGCTCTCTCAGTCTGTTTGGGCTGCTACTACAAAATACCAGAGACTGGGTAGCTTGTAAACATCAGAAATTTATTCTTTACAATCTGCAAGCTGGAAGTCCGAGGTCAGGGTGCCAGCATGGTAGGGTTCTGGTGAAGGCCCTTTTTCAGGTGGCAGACTGCGGACATCTTCTTGTATCCTCACATGATGAAGGGGCAAGGGAGCTCTCAGGGGCCTATTTTATAAAGACGCTCATCCTGCTCACGAGGGCTCCACCCTCATGACCTCATCACCTCCCAAGGGCCTCACCTCCTAATACCATCACATTGTGAGTTAAGATTTCAGCATGTGAATTTGGGGCCAGAGGTGGGGACACAATCATTCAGATCAGAGCAGTTGCTAACTGTGACTTGCCCAGGAAGAAGTGCAGCTGCAATGAGTTAATTTATTTTTTACTTAGTAATGCTTAGCTTACATATTACCTACCATTCCCCCCCTTTTTTGGGGCTTCTCCCAGGCTAGTACAGGAAGATTTTAGAAGACAGAGCATCTATCTAGGAGCCTTCTGCCAGAACCACTCGTTCTAACCATAGCTCAGAGACATAAACAAGGGTTAGAGTCACTCCAGGAATCTGTGCACTGGGGCAGCTGCTTGTCTCCAAATCTGACAGGTTTTCCTTCCAAATCGATGACCCCCTCTTTGCTTTATTTTTCCTTTGTATTTTGAAAAGCTTTCTCCAAGCCTCAGTTTTCCCTCCTGATCTGCACTTTAACCACGTCTGTGTGGACTTAAATTTGCATCCAACAATTCCCTTTCCAACCAAAGAAATTTTAATTAGTACCTGATGCATAATTTATAGATAGAAAAGCTGTAACCTACGCCAGAAGCTGTTTTCTACACTTACAAGTATCTCTTCCAGTACAAATCATTTTAAGACAATTAAAAATTGCAACAAGGCTTCAACAGCCTAAATGTCAAGTTTCACAACAGTAAATAAAAACATAGGGTAAAATATACTGGCCAGATGTTGTCCTTGGATTAACCTTTTCTTTGGAGCTTCTTATTTTCTTCTCTAATAATGAATATGGGAGGTGGAGAGGAACGACAAGATTTTGGTTAAAAAAAAAAGGCTATCTAGTGGATTTCTTATGACATTTCTATAACTGACATTTATTTTGCCATAAGAGAAATCTAGCTGTAGTGTTTTATTGGTGTATTGAATTTTCGTAATTTATATAGCCCAGAGTCATAGAGATCAATTTAAATTGCAGTAATTAAAGTTTGTTTGATGTTGCATATCCTTCAGGGCCCTGTTTCCCGTCATGCAGGTGTATGACTCCTTTGATACAAACCCCTTGGAAATCAGCAAACCTATTGTACCGAAAGCCATTTGGTGGTTTCTAACCTGGCCTTTGAAAAAAACTCAGCATGCAGTAACCCCGAAACATAGCTTGTTTAACTAAAAATGTAGAATGCCATACATCCCCTAATAAAGTACTTAGAAACTGCACTCATCAATGTGGTCCTCCCTTGGCCCCTTTCTCCCCTGTGCAGAGGGAGAGCTGGCCTTTGAGAAGAGCAGTTTTTCACCTTGTTCTTTCCAGGTGACCTTATGCTCCAACACTGTGCAGAAATATGAGCTGGCCCTGGTGGTAGACGTGGAGGGCATCGGGGAAGAAGTGCTGGCGCTCTTAATTACAGCAAGGTATTGCACTCACCTGCTTTCTCTTCCCCAGTCTTCCCTGAGCCGCCAGTAATGGGCTCTTTCTCCAGAAGGCAGCACGCCTACAACCAGTTCACACTGCGTTTGTTCTGCTTGCCTGGGAGAGGAAGCTAAATCTGATATTTGAGTGACAAAGCTTTAGAACAGCAAATGCACCTTTGGTGGAGATAAGAGGAGGGGTGCGTGTGTTTTGCAGTGTTAAGAATAACAGTGCTCTTTAATGGGTCTGACTTGCCGTGTGTATCACTGACGAGGTTTTAGCAGGAAGAGGTGAACAGTTGCTGTTTTTTTATTTTTATCTTTAAAGATAGTACCCCAGAGTTCTGCAGCTGAAAGGGTGAGGCTCGCAGCCCTGCAGTGGAAGATCCTGCTCCTGGACTCTGTCATTATGACTTTAAGGGAGGCTGCAGGCGGCCCCCACAATGCGGCCCTCGCTAACATCATAAACCCCTCGGAACCATCACCAACTTGTCTCTCCGTTTTAATAGAGGCAGCAGGGGGCTCTGGAGTCAGGTTAAGATCCTGGCTCTGCCACTTGTGGACTGTGTCCCCTCAACTAAGTTACAGTCTTTCTGAGGGTGGTATGACACTTACTGATGATGACAGTGATCTTAAATAAAATCATTGGCCACACTCTTGCCAAAGCAAACAAATATCCAGATCTGGAACTTGAGAGTGTGTATGAAAATACCATCTGAAGGAAATAGAGAAAGGTACTTATTAAAACTCTGACAATATTCCAATCCCTAGAATTTAGGACTTCCATGAATCTTAGGAAGATGCACCTTAAAGAATGTGCAGCCGGGCTGGTTGGTGGGGCCATCATAACTGGCACCACTTCCTGTGTCTTGGGTTTGAGTGAAGTCAAAGGGCGGCCCTAAAATAAGGTCAAATTCTGCTTAGTATTCCCTCCAGAGACCTAATTGTTTGTTTAAAACCAGTGAAAACTCTTTCATCTGGTCCTCTCTATCCCAAAGTTTGACTTTTTGTCTAGTCTTGCATGTATTTTCTATGTGGGTTTATTCTGATACTTTCCAGCCCCTTTTCCCTGCAGCTCTCAGTAGAAAATCCTGAATTTTTAAGAAAAAGGGGATGGGGGGTTCTAGGAGGCTATGGGTTTCCTACCATGTATTCTCTGTGACCCAGTCGAATACTATCAGTCCTCTCAGCCACAGTGTTTCAAGTAGTAAAGGATAAGCTTTACCAAAATCATTGCGTCAACTGACAACTTCCATTCTAGCTAAAAATGAACACTCATCTTGTGCAGAACCCAAACTTTGAGGTCAACAAGACTCTCTTTCATGTCACTGCTTTTGGTGCAGTCTGTAAGAACTGCTCAACATCAATCTCTAAAATTACCTTCATTTTACCTATGAGCAGAATGGGACTCTGGGAGGGAGGGCAGCTTGCTCAAGGCTGCACTTGGTAAGGTCAGTACTTGAACCTGGCTCTGACAGATTCAAACGCTAGCACTCCTCACCATTGCACTATATTGTGATAGTGCAGTAGGGCAGGGCAGACTTCGAGACTTAACAGACACAAAATAAAACCCAAGTCACCTAATAATAGGCCAGCTGCACACACAGGCCTTCCATTCCTCCCTCCCTCTCCCCCATCACACCCCCTCCGCACTGAGCACCACTGTCACAGTGCCAGTTTTGGGTCGAGCAGCTGCCTGAGCCTACTGATCCAAGGCAGCTGTTCTGCATAGGAATTAGAATTATTACCATTATTTAGATGGTGTGAGCTGTTGCTAGTCCTCAGGGGACTCTGACTGGTCCAAAGTGTCACAGCTAGTCAGGACCTCATGCTGGTGGCATTGGCCCTGTTTGTCATGGCAACAGATCCACAACCCTAAGGAATTTGCGCTGTGGGGTCTCTTTGCCAAAGGAAGGCCAAATATGAAAAACAGTGGAAATGTTAGTCATTACCCACAGAAGACAGTGTTTAAGGAGTCCTGCTTCTAGCCCTTTTTTGATTAAAAAGTGGTGATTGGGGGCTTATTAGGGAGAGGGATGACAGGAGAGAAGATTTGAAAATGATTAATGTCGTTATTAGAGGGAAACTACTGTGTGACAGTGACAAATGTGTTTAACTTGGGACTCTGTGTCCTCCATATGTAAACAAGCTCTCCCTCCATCCTTTTGAAGTCTTTAATGGACTCCTTCCTTCGAGCAGGTGTACTGTACCTACTCTCCGCGTGGTTAATACAGAGGTGGACTTTGGGCGCTGCTTCCTGAAGTATCCGTATGAGAAGACGGTCCAGCTTCTCAATCATGACGACCTCCCAGGATGCTATTGGGTCCTGCCTCAGGTGAGTTACTCTATCCTTTTTCAGTGTTGATTTTTCTTCAGTTGGGTTCCTTCAGTGAGAAAGAGAAGACCTTTGAAAGAGCCATATTCCTGAGCTCATGACCGTGTGTAATTCTAATTTTTAACCATGGGATAACCTGGAGACGGGGCTTATAAAGCTACAGCTGGATTGCCACCTGTATGAATGAGCAGCTGCAGGTGGAAACAGTTGTTAATTTCCCAGGGAAATTGCCTTCTATAAAGAGGGGAAAGGGTCAATTAGGGCAACATGCAGAAGTCGCACTTGCACATTATTGCCTGTGCATTAACCATGCATGGGAGATGAGGTAGAGCTAGAAGTTTCCATTTATGTCTATGGCCGTGACTTGAACAGAATCACTAAGATATGGTAATGCAATAGTTATAAATGAACTTGTTTGACCAGAAGGCTAGAGATAACATAGGAAGGAGAAAGGAGGAACTGTTTCTTAATGTTTTATGAAATGGATCTGCCCACATGCCATTACACCTAGCTAGGTGGGAGACTAAGCCGTTAAACACAGATGGAAAAAAGATTCAAAAAGATCTGTATAGACTAGAGTAATGAAAGGGGACTAATGAGGTGCACTTTACCAAGGATGAATTGGGGTTTAAAATTCATTTCTGTAAGTAGTACTCTAATAAAAATATATGCAAAAAAATCAAATGGGGGTTTCATTTGGCTGTAAGTTCACAATAAGTTAAAAGACCAGTGAGGTGACTCCATGGTGCAATGGATAGTGCCATTGGCCTTCCAAAAGACCGATGTTGCGGCCACAGAACCAAGGCAGGTTTAGGCTGCATTGGAGAAACACAATGTTCCACAGCTAAAGGAAGGAGAGAGCGACACATCAAAGCAGTGCTGGAATGTTGTCTTCAGATCTTGACAGGGTATTTTTTAATGGAAACTTAAATTTAAAAAAAAGAATTATGTTTGGAGTAACGAGAATGTCAGTCTCTGTCATCTGGAAATCCAAGTCATATGAGGAGCAAGCACAAAGTCTAATCTGGAACAGAGAATTAGCTGGGATGAAATAGTTCCCACTAGTCAAAGGTCTACTTTGTAAAAAAGGGAATTCGAGTCATTCTGTGGGTGTCTCTCAGACAAAACCAGAAGCCAAGAATGGGGGTGACAGGAGACAACTTTTCTAACTTTCAAGTGTTCAACAGCTGAACAGGCTCGCCCTGCACAATGCACGGTCACCTCAAGAACTCAGAGCAGAGCCTGAGTCACCCAGGGTGATAGGGAAGCTGTGCACAGCTGGGCTGGGAAAAGGGTGAGGCACTTGCCTCAAGCGCAAAATTTAGGGGAGAGCCAAAACACTCAGTAATCAAGATAGATAATGTTTTCATGCTACACTTGAAGAAACCAAAACTAATACAAAAAATCCATGATAAGTAAGATATCAAAATGTTAGACAAAGGTGGAATCAGTATTACTGATTTTCCTTTGGCCTCGGGGTCCAGGAAGGCTGGGCGGAGCACTGCTGCTGAGGGAGGCTGAGTTAGATTAGGCCAAGCTGGACCAGACCAGGTGCGGAAAGACCACGGGGTGTCCCGGACTAGTGAAACCGGCATGCTCTGGCATTCCCTTCAGGAGCCGGCGCTCTGAGAAGTGTTTCCCAGTTACTCAAACTTATTTGACCATGGGATTTTTAGGGATTTTTAAAGTTTTATTTGTTGTTGTTGCATAAAGGCTTAGTAATATGCTGCAGAACAGGGTTCTTAGGAATGTACGTTCGTAAACAGTGGACAACTTTCCTTCATTCATTCACCTAACTGTTTCCCCATTTAAAAAACATGTACTGGGGCTTCCCTGGTGGTCCAGTGGTTAAGACTCTGTGCTCCCAATGCAGGGGGCCAGGGTTAGATCCCTGGTCATGAACTAGATCCTGCATGCCACAACTAAAAAGGTCCTGCATGCCACAACTAAGACGCGGCACAGCCAAGTAAATAAATATTTAAAAAACAAACCAAAAACAAACAAACGTGTACTGAGCATGTGTTTTGGGCCAGAGAGTGGGCACACATTGAGGAGAGACCCAGGTCGTGCCCAAAGAAGTTTACAGTCCTTGGAGAAGATGGATGCGTTGATAGCGCGTGCTGAGGAAAGGGACTGCGGGCTGCTCCCTGAGGGCAGAGCAAGCGCCCAGACTCTGGGGCACTGGGCATCCCTGGGGGTGTAAGGATGAGTGTGCACGCAGGTCAGAGGGTGTGGGCATTCCAGGAAGAGTAACCACAAGTGCAAAGGGTTGGAGGTGGAAACAGTGTCATGTGTTCATGAAGTGCCAGTGGCCTCTACCAATGAAGCGCAAAGGGGTGAAGTGGATGGGGAATAAAGCATGAAGGTGCGGAAAGCCAGTTTAAGAAATTTGGCCATGGGAAGCTGTTGCCCTGAACTAACTCACATTGTGGATGATTTCTGCACTTTGCTGGGTTGCGCACTTTGCATTTGGGGCCTTATGCACACCTCACTTAGCCAAAGTTCCTTCTGGCTGAATTGGGGTGCTCATCCCCATTCACTTGCTTTAATGATGATTCAATTCTAAAAGCCCTCCACAGACTCAGGACAACGCTTGCTTCAAAATGATCTAACGTGCTGTTGATGTCATACTGAGCCTGGGGCTTGCTTATCCTTCTGGCTTCTCTGTCCCACCAGGTATATCAGGATGCACCAGCTGTGTTGCTGTCTAGTCCCACCCCCTGTGGGGTCATCCCCCCCAACAGCACCGTTCACATACCTCTGGCCCTGGAGACCCAAGTCCTTGGGGAGTACAGGTCCACAGTTTACATCTCGACCTTCGGGAGCCAGGACCCCCCTATGGTGAGAGCCAGTTTTCAGAATTGTAGTTATAATTGCCATACTTCTGGCCGGACATTGCAGCCTTCGTATGTAAGGCACTCAACATATTTGCATATCCTCTAGTTGTTGGTAGTCCTAGAGTTTTTCATTTTCACTTTGCAGTGGTAAAACACCAGGGCTGTTACTTCGGGAATCTGTCTGTGGTTACATCTAAAAGTGGTGCTTTATAGCAATTGATTTTTCCCACACATACAGACACACTTGACCCCTCTCCAGACCTATTAAATCAGAATCTCTGAGGGAAGAGGACCAGCACAGCTGTATGTTTAACACCCTCCTCAGTTGTTCCTAGTACAAAGCTGGGTATCCCTAGCTTGCTACATGTGGGCTCTGAGATTGGTTTTACTCACTGCTCACCAGATCTTTTCCTGTAGATTATTGGATATATATACAACTATATGCTATTACATATTCTATAATTGGACTTACATCCCAAATTAGCCTACTGAAAGTCTTAGTCTTTCTCCAAGCCTGGGAAGAGAGAGACATGGAAATCTCTCTGCTGCTTGAGCTGAATCGAAGGATGAATCTTGAATCTTGAAGGAAGTTGCCCAACAGACTGTGAATTCCTAGACATCGGGTTTACTTGGAAGCTGGGTGATGTCAACATACATTTGTTTGAAGCGATTCTGATTGCTCAGAGAGTATAATAAACCCAGATTTTGCTTTTATGTCTTCCATATAAGATGCCATATGTAAGCCACCTGACTTATAAAGCAACATCACTAAGGCAGGCCAACTGAAAGGTGCCACAGTCCAGGTACCCTTCTAGCCTACAGTGTGCCTGCCCTGCACAGATGCAGCACATGAGAGGGTAGCTTGCTGAGCAGCAAGCACTTTATGAAAGAGAAAGACCCCCTTCCTTGGGCAGACACGGTGCCTGGCCGAGGGCACAGGGCAAGGGTAGGAGAGCAAGGTGGGTTTCAGTCCCCAGCCTGCACAACTTTGAGCAGTGGATGGCCCTATCGCGTTGCTAATACAACAACAGAACTGAGACTCAGTCCAGCCACATCCAACTCTGAAGTGCTGGTCCTTAACCTCTTAAGTGTTCTTGAGGCTGTAGTGCTGAGTGGCATATCAAGGACCATTATTCTGGTTTCCCCTCGGGTGCACGGCTCTGGACTGACCCAGGGAAGTGGATCATTCTTTTAAGGGAGGAATTCCGGGTCTGATCAGCATGGCCATCCCTGTGACCTTTGACCACAGAGTACCAGGGAGAAGGGATGTCAGTTCTAATAAGCACCCTTTTATGTCCCTGCTTTTTATAAAGGGATGCTTAAAAGCTTCTGTTTTAATTTGATTTTAAAGGCCAGCCATTTTCAGCCATTCCTGTGTTCTTTCTCTTACATGGAACGCAGGTATGTCACTTAAGGAGCATTGGAGAAGGCCCAGTTATCTATGTACATCCCACTCAGGTTGATTTTGGCAATATCTACGTCCTGAAGGACTCCCTCAGGATTCTCAACCTGTCTAACCAGTCCTTAATCCCCGCATTATTCAAGGCATGCATGGTGAGTAGATTGTGGAACTGTCACTGAAAACACAGCTCTGCCTATACCTTTTTTTTTTTTTTTGCGGTACTTGGGCCTCTCACTGTCGCGGCCTCTCTTGTTGCGGAGCACAAGCTCCAGACGCGCAGGCTCAGTAGTTGTGGCTCATGGGCCTAGTTGCTCCGCGGCATGTGGGATCTTCCCGGACCTGGGCACGAACCTGTGTCCCCTGCATCGGCAGGCTGACTCTCAACCGCTGCGCCACCAGGGAAGCCCAGCTCTGCCTATATCTTAATAGGCAGTGGCCTTATTTTAGCAACATGCCTTTGAAAATGATCACCAGAAGCAGAGATTTAAATGGTTCAACTGCATTAAACTATGTTATTCTCATCCCCACTTCCTCTTTATTATAATCTTTTTGTTGATTTAGAAACACAATATACATGTAGCTTGGTAAACAAGCCAATGTATTGACTATAATCCCAGTTCATGGAGATGCTTCAGAGATCTCCTTACTGAAGTGTTCCTGAGCTCAGCCCCGCACTTCCAGAAAACACTTTTTAAATGTCTCTATAACTGAAAATGCTTCCTTGTATTTAATTTTAAGCCATTTGGCTACAGATTTGTTAGTGTGCTTATTCTATTTTTATTCTCTCTTCCTTCTGGCAGTATTTTAATGTAGTTTATAAGAATGTAGGAAATACAACAAGATGGTAGTTGCCAAAAGTAGAAATTAAAGAACACAGCAAAACAAAGATAGATAGAAAAAAATATACAAATTGGTTCTAGAATTGAGTCTATCTTATTTCTGTGTATTTTATAATGACACTTAGATCCGCTAGTCTTCTATAAGCTAATTTTTTAAACAGAGATACCAATTTTTTGCAGAATTTAGGAATTTCTAATCCAGTAATTGAAACTATTCTTGATATTAGAAGTTTTCTAAATTTAAATATAAAATTTAAAATAGTATAGCCTTTCTCCTATTTCCAAATTAATTGACATTTGAATGAGTGCTAACATTTGGTTTCAGCATTTGTCAGATATTTCTTTTTTTTTTTTTAATTTTATTTATTTATTTGCTTTTGGCTGTGTTGGGTCTTCGTTTCTGTGCGAGGGCTTTCTCTAGTTGCGGCGAGCGGGGGCCACTCTTCATCGCGGTGCGCGGGCCTCTCACTGTTGCGGCCTCTCTTGTTGCGGAGCACAAGCTCCAGACGCGCAGGCTCAGTAGTTGTGGCTCATGGGCCTAGTTGCTCCGCGGCATGTGGGATCTTCCCAGACCAGGGCTCGAACCCGTGTCGCCTGCATTGGCAGGCAGATTCTCAACCACTGTGCCACCAGGGAAGCCCCTGTCAGATATTTCTAAAAAATCAATTATTGTTAACTTTATAAAATATCAGAGGGAATAGGATCATAATTTTCTATGGACTTGTAATGGCTCCTCAGAGTCATTGGTCCCAACTAGGAGCCATTTATCATTATCATTATTATTATCATTTGTCATTACTCCTTGTAAAGATAGTGATTTCCGATACAGTCACTGCTCTTTTGAACATGCGATTCAGACACAAGCCCACTCTTGATCTAGTGCCTTGTTGATCTTGTATAATGAATAATGTTTAAAGAAAAATCCTACAGAAAAGGACACCTTCTCTAGTCTTTATCCATTGAGTCGCAGTTGGTGTGTTTGGTGGAAGCATGGGGTATTGCCTAGGAAATGTGGCTTCCGGTCCAGTTTTGTATGTGCAGAGTTCACAGTGGGTAGGAGGAGTCAGCTAACCTGTCTGAGATGATGAGGGGGGCATGAGAGCGTTGCAGTGGATTACACAGGAAGGAGATGGGCAGAAACCACAAGAATGCTTACATACAAATACAGCAAGGATTCCCTTCCTCACTGCCTCCCCTTTCATTTTCAGATATCTCCAGATTTCACAATTTGTGGCAACTTTTGGTACATTTTAAGAAACAAAAGCACATGAAGGATCTGTTGTTTTTTACTAATATAGTATACATATTGAATGACCCATCTGGTTGTTAAAATGGGACTTTTTCTTTTCCATAAAGGTTTTCATGATTCCATCTTTTGATTGTTTAATATCATCTTAAAACAGCAAGCCCCAGTTCCAAGGCGACAAAAGTGTGATGTTCTTCGCACAGTCTCCTCTTGGAAAACTGGCGTTTATTGAGTTGATTACCTTTATAGCATAAAAGTAATTTCAACTGTATTTCTCATAGGTGAAAATTAAACTCCTTTCATATTTTGGCTGGGATTTTTGATGGATTTCCTAGTAAATACTATGTGTGTTAATATCATAGAAATTAAATTACACTAACTTAGAAATTAACTACAGTGGAGAAAGAAATTGAAATACCATTTATTAAATTTCAACTTGATAAACCATACTGAATCTACAAATTCATCCTTACAGAAATCACTAAACATTAGGAAAGAGTTTCAGTTAATAGTTGTTTGTTCCCTGACCCCAGCGCTCAGTACCCCCTTAAGTCGTGGTCAGATAATTATTGCATTTAATTTCTTGCTCAGTCAGAAATAAGTAGGGCCAAGGGCACAGTCTTCATTTCTTATGTCATCACTGCAAATCCAGGTCTGGAAGTTCTTCTCTTTTCTGCTGGGTGCCCTAAAAGGAGGGGTCATTCTCTCCCCTCTTTTGACTGCCAGTCAAAAAGCCCACCCTCCCCAGATGCGGCACCCACTGCCAGCCTTCTGTCATGCTTTGCTTTGGAATGTTTGAAATATCGGCCTCCCCTTGAGGTTTTGAATGGGCCAACTTACTTGGATTAAGGTGAAGGACTCCAAACAATAGAGTAAGTCACCTCTGGTTTGCGTGGGGTAAAAAATATCAGAATGTGAGAGCAAAGCATAGAAAGACCCTTTTGGCAAGAGTGTGTGGGCTCTGCTTGTGCACACGGCGCTCCTTCGGGAAGATAGAGTCGCTCTGTCCGGATGACAGCAGAAATGAGGACGAGGATATGGTCCCTGGCCCCTGGGACCTCAGCCCTGGGCTGGAAGATAGATGCCTTCTTTGCATGGGTGCCCCTTGCTAGGTGGAGCAAGTGCACTGCTCAGCACTTGTTTGGAAGCATTTGGAATTCTTTTTCATTTACTCTTGGCTCTAATTCAACCTCAGGTGTACGGTTAACTTGAGAACTTGCATACAGGTGTCAGTGACACCTTGGGATTCAGCTGGCACTAAAACATCTTCACAGTGTCCTTTGCCTCTGTGATCTGCAAGAGAGCCCCTTGCAGTTAGGTCTTTATAGAGTTTCCAGGATCCAGGAAGCAGTAATTCTGATGTCTCATTCAAGCAGTTCTTTTTAAACATTTTTTTGGTCATTTGCCGTAGAAATGCACAGTGATGTGGCATCAAGGGAGTCATCAGGCTTTCACATCTCCTTCTGATCCTAAGCCATTGGGTTATTTTCTTGTGTAAGTAGGGACCCCCCTTTTCATATTTACTTATTTATATGCCTGTCTCCTTCAAGTGACAAGGGTCTCTGCTTTGAATTCCTGACACATGTTTGTATTAAATCAAGCTTATGTATTGTTCAAATACTTTACTGCCTTAATTATTTGTATGATATAACAGTTTCTGATATAATTTTATCAAAATCTCCCACTTTTCCATTTCTCCTTGTAATTATGTCAACTTTCACTCCATATATTTAAAAGCTGTGTTGGTAGGTGCATATAAATTCATGACATATATCACAATATATTATTCCTTTTTTCATAGTAAGTTGTCCATTTTAGCCCCTATTTATGCTTTTTGACTTATATTCTATTTTGCGTGATAGAGATAATGCTACATCAGCTTTCTTTTAGTTAGCATTTGCATGGTATATCTTTTTCATTCCCTAATTTTCAGGATTTTTTGGTATGTATTGGTTTGTTTTGTGTGCTGATTTGTTTAGACTCTCTTAAAACACCACATGACAATTTTTTAAAAGCTAATGATAGAGTCTGTCTTTTAATTGATGAGTATATTAGTTTTCTATTGCTGCTGTAACAAATTTGTTATCTTACAATTCTGAAGGTCGGTAGTCTAAAATGTGTCTGTAAGGCTGTGTGCCTTTTTGAGACTCTGGAGGAGAATCTACCACCTTGCCTTTGCCAGTTTTGGAGGCCACCTGTGTACCTTGGCTCATGGCTCCTTCCTACACCTTCAAAGCCAGCAGCAGCATAACATCTTTGCTCTCTGACCTCTGTTTCCATTCTTACTTCTTCTCTGACTGTGACCCTCTTGCCTCTTTCTTATAAGGAACTTTGTGGTTACATTGGGACCACACCAATAATCCAAGATAATCTCTTCATCTCAAGATCCTTAATCATATCTGAAAGTCCCTTTTGACATGTAGAACAACATATTCACAGGTATCAGGGATTAGGATATGGACATCTTTGGAGGGCTATTATTCAACCAACCATACCAAGACTAACCTTTTAAAATTTATTATGATTATTGAAATATATGGACTTACTTCTACCATGTCTTTCCTATACACTATACTGCTTTCTTCTTTAGTTTTCTCCTTTTCTGCTTTGTACTGGATTGATAAATTTTCTCCAAGCCCCCCTCCAACCACTGCTATCTTATGTACATTTTTCCCATACTTGTTTGGAGGCTATAGATTTTATTTATTTATTTAATTTGTTGTTAACCCTAACAAATAGATGTTATCTTTTTCTAACAGTAATGAAAGAAATCAGTATCTTGGTCCTCCTCAAGAATAAGACAAGGAGCCTATCACACATTTATTATCTCTTAACCTTTCTTCACATCTGTCATTTGTAATTATTGTGTAGAATTTTGGATCTTCTCTTCTTTCCATGAAGTTGCTAAATTTTGTCATTCAGTAACTACTCACTAGTTATCAAAATAGTTCGTGAATTTCTCTTTATTCTTCTTTTATTTCTTGTATCTCTCTGCTTCCTTCTTGGTTTGTATTTCTTCTGGCTGAATTATATCCCTTTAAGTTCTATGCTAGAGGTTTCATAGTTTATGTATATTTGACTATATCTTGATTTCACCTTCAGTCTTGCATGCTAGTTTAGCTGAGTATAAGAATCTATTTGACAAGGTTTTTTTTCCTTTGTACATTGATCTCTGGCATCAATTGTTGCTGATAAAATTCTGTGTTAGTCTGATTATTATTCCTTTATTGGTAATTTGTCTTTCTCACTAGTTGCTTTTAAGATTGTGTTTTCATTTTTTATTTTCTTAAATTTCTCTTTACTGTATCTGAAGATTTGACCCTTAAATACTGGAAAGTTTTTGCCATCATCTCTTCAAATGTTTCTTCTCTACCAGTCCTTCTATTTTCTACTCTAAGGAAAAAAATACACAAATATGCATGCGTGCGCGCACACACACACACACACACACACAAATGTTTCTGTGCAATTCTACAAGCTTATTTTTATTTCCATCCATATCTTTCATCTCTTCATCTCTCTGTGGTGCCTCCTCAGTGGTATGTTCCAGTTTCCAAATTCTGTTTTTGCTTTTGTCAAATCAAGTTTATCTTATCTACTTACATTTTTTAATATAGTTCTTTAAAATACATTTATTTACTTAGGCTGCGTTGGGTCTTCGTTGCTGCATGCGGGCTTTCTCTAGTTGTGGCGAGCGGGGGCTACTCTTCATTGCGGTGCGCGGGCTTCTCATTGTGGTGGCTTCTCTTGTTGCAGATCACGGGCTCTAGGACGTGCGGGCTTCAGTAGCTGCAGCACGTGGGCTCAGTAGTTGTGGTTCGCGGGCTCTAGAGTGCAGGCTCAATAGTTGTGGTGCACGGACTTAGTTGCGCCGTAACATGTGGGATCTTCCCAGAACAGGTCTTGAACCCATGTCCCCTGCATTGGCAGCTGGGTTCTTAACCACTGCACCACCTGGGAACCCTTACTTTTTAAATTTAATTTCAGTGACTGTACTTTTCAATTCCAAGATTTATAATTGGTTATTCATATCTACAATTCTCGATTCATATCTCCATGTTTTTGTTTCATAATCCTTGTTTTATATATATTATCCTATCCTGCACCTCTACAAGGGTCTCGGCACATTTTCTAATCAATTTCATTTAGGTCTATTGATGCTCAAGAATGAATTCATTAACCAATTGTTTGAGGTTGCATTTGGAATTTTAAATGATAAATTAATCAGGTGTGGGGTATTTTCTCTGTCATTCTCAGTGCTCTTATCTCCCTGTCTAGCATTTTTTCCATTTGTCTTCACCCTGAGCAAATCACTAGTTCAGAAGCAAGTGTTGAGCCTTTTTTCCATGGGGATGTAGATTCAGTCATCACACTGGGCAGTGGCTTGGCCTGGAGCCTGTCTACATGACAGTCTCTATTTCACCACCACAATGTCCACCACCACTAGCACAAGCCTGTGTGTAGACTGTAGCCTCAGGAACATCACAGCTTTGTTTAGCCTTCTTTCAAATACAAGGAAGCTCTCTTAGCTTGTGACCTTGACCCTTATCCTTTACCTCCTGGAAGATCTTTTTGGTTTCCGTTTTTCTCCCTTGAGCTTCCTTTACTAGAAGG
Organism: Mesoplodon bidens; assembly: GCF_964165515.1. Lineage (NCBI taxonomy): Eukaryota > Metazoa > Chordata > Mammalia > Artiodactyla > Ziphiidae > Mesoplodon > Mesoplodon bidens. Next base: position 14,628,799 of record NC_138175.1, on the reverse strand, counting down.
TTATTGTTTCTCTTCCACTTCTGGCCCATATGATGTTTACCTTGGTTTTGAGTACAACTATGCCTGGAAACCAGCATCAAATCAAAAAGACAACCTACTGAATGGGAGAAAATATTTGCAAATGGTAGGATTGATAAGAGATTAATATCCAACATATATAAACAGCTCATACAACTCAACATCAAAAAAAAGCACAATTGAAAAATGGGCTGAAGAACTGAACAGACGTTTTTCCAAAGAGGAAATGCAGATGGCCGACAGGCACATGAAAAGATGCTCAACGTTGCTAATCATCAGGAAAATGCAAATCTAAACCACAAAGAGTTATCACCTCACACCTGTCAGAATTGTTATCATCAGAAAGTCCCAAATAACAAATGCTGGCAAGGATTGGAGAAAAGGGAACCCTTGTACACTGTTGGTGAGACCGTAAACTGGTGCAGCCACTGTGGAAAACAGAATGGAAGTTTTTTTTTTAAAAACTAAAAATAGAACTACCATGTGACCCAGCTATTCCACTCCTGGGTATATCTCTGAAAAAAACATAAACACGAATTCAAAAAAATACACACACCCTGGTGTTCACAGCAGCATTGTTTACAGTTGCCAAGATATGGAAAAAACTATGCCTGGCTTTTCATTTTTCAAAACACTATCTCTTTTTTTCTGTGTGTTAGAGTAAAAGACATGTTTTAAAGCTTAAACTCATTGATCTATTGTCAGTCCTCTTAACTACTTTTTATAGTGCTTTATGTATTATCGGTGAGCACTGACAAAAGGATGATGAAATGTATCTTCAGCTGGCATGAGAAAGAAGAGTTCTTATGTCTTAGCCTTAATTGTGAAAAATCTATAAAATAAATTCACAGTAATAAGGAAATAAGAAGAGAATAACATTCTAGTTTATCATGGTGGGCATCTTTTCTTTCACCACATAAAAGTCATAGCCATTCCAGAAGAGACTGTGCTTTTCCTAAGCCATACCAAGTGAACTCATTCAGTGACAAGAGGATACCAGTGGCAGTGATATCAAGAGACTTCCAGAAGCAAAGGTTTGTACTTGACAGAGAGCTGTAAGCCTCTCACCCCCACCCTCACTTGAGACCTCTTTTACTTTGGCATAGCTAAATGTGAAACTCAAAAGACAGATTCCAATAGGTCATATTGATTATAAACCGCCCTGAGAGAAGGAAAGCTATTGATTGAATGTTATGTAACATGATGGGTCAGCACCTTCCCTGAATTTAGAGCGACAGCTCTACTGATTGAATATGATTAGTTCCAGTATAAGCTAGAGCCAAAATGAAAGGAGATTTGATTTCCTTGTCACTAAAGAGCTAGCCAGAAAATAACAGAAAAATGTCTTGGTTTCCTGCATGCTTTGCAAGCCTTTCCATCTTCATTCTGCCTATTCCAGCTCTTAATTAGCTTTAGCAAATTGTTTATGTTAATTAATTATTATTCAGGCATACAGTTAATACTTGTCACCACAGAGGGAGATTAAGACAAAACTTCCTTCATATGGATCAAATGTGCTTTTTTTTTCAAGTTCTAATTTCCTTCCTCCATAAAAATCTATAACTTCTTCCCCATTACCATCATCATCATCAACCCAACTGCAATGGACTAAATGTTTGTGCCCTGCCCCCCAAATTCATATATTGAAATCCTAACCCCCCAAGTGATGGTATTAGGAGATGAGACCTTTGGGAGGTAATTAAGTCATGAAAGTAGAGTCCTCATGAATGAGATCAGTACCCTCATACAATGAGAAAAATGGTTGTCTGCAACCCAGAAGAGAGCCCGCTCACGCCAGAACCTGATCGTGTTGACACTCTGATCTCAGACTACCATCCACCAGAACTGTGAGAAATGAATTTCTGTTGTTAATAAACCACCCAGTATAGTATTCTGTTATAGCAGCCCACATTGACTAAGACACCAACTCATGTCACTTTTAGGGGATGCCTATCATTGTCATTATCAACTAAAGAATTTATTCTGCCTGTTTGTGCACTGACATTAGACAGTCATCTTCAATAATAAGCTAGTACAAAATGAAATAAACACTTCTATATAATGAGAAAAGACAAGAAGAGATGCATGGTGTAAAAGTTTATTAATGGTATGAAATCCCCAACACACATACGTCAGTATTATATGATGTTGATCAGGGAGCAGATCATATTCTTCCTTAGTCCCATTTCACCTTCCCTGTCTCAAGTAAAAGGAAAGAGACTGGAGAGGCATATATAACATAGTAGAGCTCTCCATAGGATGACACTTGGGGTATTTTTTTAAATGTCAGTTGCGATGAAGTTGTATGCAGCATTGTTTCATGCTTTGGAAGGAAAAAATCCTCCTCTGAGATGTTAGGACATTAAACTGGGGTGTGTCTGGGAGGGGAGGACAACATTATCTGTGTCATACACAGTTATCTTACATATGGTAGTCACTCAACAAAGAGTGGTTAAGTGTGTCAGTGCTGAAGTAGTATTCTGTACTATCGACAGTATAGGTACTGTATTCAAACAGATCTGGAATCAAGCCTTAACTGTGCATGCACTAATTCTGGGCACATTATTTAATCTTTCAGAGCCTTTGGTTCCTTCTCTTTAAATGGAACTAATAATGGCATCTAGAAGATTAAACATGATAATCTATGTAGAAAGTACCTGGTAAAAATTAAGCATTCAGCATTCAATAGATGGTAACTTTGATTATTAATGTTGACAGACAAGAAGATCTAGGTGAAATGGCTTATGGAAAGACTTAAATTTTTAGGACACTGTATCTTAAGATCTTTTATATTTTTCTTAAGTAAGAAAGAAAAAGAAATAAGGCACACTCAGAGAGGCCCCAAGGTTTCAAATTTAACTGATCCATATAGTACAATGCTCTGTCAAATGGGAACTCTAATGCTGCCTTTTTCCTTACTCTTCACTTGTTTCTATAATTTTTGACAGTGAAGCCATCTTATAAAATATAAAACATTTTTATTGATGAATCCATATGTGTTCTTCCACATCAAAGAAAAAAAGTTTATTAGCAAATAACTTACTTTAGAAATTTCAGGCTCATTAGCTTTCTAATTCTTTAGGTCCTTGGGGCTTATTTATTCATGTATTTGTACAAATGCTTCCTGGCACTGTGAAAATCATGCCTATGTGCTCAGAGCAGTCCTATTTCTTTTTATTTAACTATCATCATGACTTGTGTTTGACATGACACTTTTCACTTTTAAATTTTTTTATCTTAAAAATTTATTTTTAAAAATTTTGTAAATTTTTTAATTAAAAAAATTTTTAATCTGTCTTGAGAAGGCAGTAACTTTCAGAAAGAACATTATTGTCCTTGTTCAAAGATACCTCCTTGTAGCCTTAAAAGATTGTTGAAAAAAGAATAGATACATGTAAATGTATAACTGAATCACTTTGCTGTACACCTGAAACTAACACAACATTGTTAATCAACTATGCTCCAATATAAAATAAAAATTTTTTTAAATTGTTGCTACATAATACTTAAGAGCTGTGTAAATTACAGATACCCGCCTCCCTCATACAATCAAAGTCTGCTGGCCTTAAAATTCTGACTTTTTTTCCCCCACAAATGGGAAATTAAGAGGTAGGGCAATTGCTTGACCAACCGGAACTCTCAGCATACCAAGCTCAGACCAAGCCCTTTCAATTCAATATATCATTCTGAACTACTTCCCTCTAAGAACAGGGAGAAAAGCTGGGCAAGATACGAAAAATCATAAGTTTAAGGGAATGACGGAGCAAGCAAAGCCAATGACAACCCAAAAGAAAAAGGAAATTGAGAAATATACGTCCAGCGTTTGTGACTGCTTTTCCTATATGGTACCAGAAGAGGCTGAAAAACTGAAAGGAGCTTTCAGAAAGCTCACTGGTCTAAGAAGATAAACATTGGAGTCAGGTCAGGCTAGAGAGAGAAAAATTGGAGAAGAATGGACTTAGTAAGACTCCCAAACTTTTGGTTAGTTCTAGGAAAAGCTACATTCTGGGAACAAAAGTAAGCTAGTACAGACCATCATTTTAAATCATTTTAATCTCTGCCTATATAAAGGAGTTCCGGGATTGCTAGTTTTCCCCAACATCTTTCCTAGAAGCAAATATATAGTCTCACCAGAGGAAGACAACATTGTTTTAAGCCTCAAAGTATCTCTACAGTTTTCATATACAACGTCAAACAGTTAATTTAAAAATTACCAGGCATACAGGAGACAAATTAATATAAAACTACAATACGCTTAATATACTGAAGGAAATAAAAGGCAAGATTTAAAATTTTGGTAGAGATCTAGAAAGTATAAAAGAGAACAAATGGGAATTGAAGACCTAAAAAATACAATTGAAATTAGGAACTCAATAGATGGGTTTAACTGTGTAATACATACAGATGAAAACTGTGGAAGTGAACCGTCAGATGAAACTACCCAAAATGAAAATGTAGAAGAGTTGGTAAAACAAATGCACAGAGAGAGGGAGAGGAAAAAAGCTATTGTTATCTTCCGTAGAAGCAAATGGATAAGGCTCAAACTGAAAAATTAAGAAGTAGCAGTAGATTACTTACAGATGTGAAGGTAAACACCAAAAGAAAATGCTAAAAATTAAAGGGGTTGCCCTCATTAATGTGCAACAGTGAGAATGAGAATGAGAAGGGTGGGAGAGTGGGTTCAAGAGAAAAGTGTTTTTCACAGTATACCTTCTTAAAAATATTTTTTAATTAATTTTTATTGGAGTATAGTTGCTTTACAATGTTGTGTTAGTTTCTGCTGTACAGCAAAGTGAATCAGTTATACCCACTCTTTTTGAGATTCCCTTCCCGTTTAGGTCACCACAGATCATGGAGAAGAGTTCCCTGTGCTACACAGTAGGTTCTCATTAGTTATCTATTTTTAACGTGGTAGTGTATATATGTCAATCCCAATCTCCCAATTCATCCCACCCCCTCTTCCCCCCGCTTGGTAACCATAAGTTTATTCTCTACATCTGTGACTCTATTTCTGTTTTGCCAATAAGTTCCTCTGTATCATTTTTCTAGATTCCACATATAAGCAATATTATATTTGCTTTTCTCTCTCTGACTTACTTCACTGTGTATGACAATCTCTAGGTCCATCCATGTCTGTGCAAATGGCACTATTTCGTTCCTTTTTATGGCTGAGTAATATTCCATTGTATCTATGTAACACATCTTCTTTATCCGTTCCTCTGTTGATGGACATTTAGGTTGCTTCCATGTCCTGGCTATTGTAAAGAGTGCTGCAGTGAACATCAGGGCACATGCATCCTTTCGAATTATGGTTTTCTCTGGATATATGCCTAGGAGTGGGATTGTTGGGTCATATGGTAGCTCTGTGTTAGTTTTTAAAAGAACATCCATACTGTTCTGCATAGTGGCTGTACCAATTTATATTCCCATCAACAGTGTAGGAGGGTTCCCTTTTCTCCACACCCTTTCCAGCATTTACTGTTTGTAGATTTTTTTTTTTTTTTTTTGCGGTACGTGGGCCTCTCACTGTTGTGGCCTCTCCCGTTGCGGAGCACAGGCCCCGGATGCGCAGGCTCAGCGGCCATGGCTCACGGGCCCAGCTGCTCCGCGGCATATGGGATCCTCCCGGACCGGGGCACGAACCCGTATCCCCTGCATCGGCAGGCGGACTCTCAACCACTGCGCCACCAGGGAGGCCCTGTTTGTAGATTTTTTGATGATGGCCATTCTGACCGGTGTGAGGTGATACCTCATTGTAGTTTTGATTTGCATTTCTCTAATGATTAGTGATGTTGAGCATTCTTTCGTGTGTTTGTTGGCAACCAGTATGTCTTCTTTGGAGAAATGTCTATTCAGGTCTTCTGCACATTTTTGGATTGGGTTGTTTGTTTTTTTGATATTGAGCTGCATGAGCTGCTTGTATATTTTTGAGATTAATCCTTTGTCGGTTGCTTCATTTGAAATATTTTCTCGCATTCTGAGGGTTGCCTTCTTGTTTTGTTTATGACTTCCTTTGCTGCACAAAACTTTTAAGTTTAATTAGATCCCACTTGTTTATTTTTGTTTTTATTTTCATTACTCTAGGAGGTGAGTCAAAAAAGATCTTACTGTGATTTATGTCAAAGGGTGTTCTGCCTATGTTCTCCTCTAATAGTTTTATAGTGTCTGGCCTTACATTTAGGTCTTTGATCTGTTTTGAGTTTATTTTTGTGTATGGTGTTAGGGAGTGTTCTAATTTCATTCTTTTACATGTAGCTGTCCAGTTTCCCCAGCACCACTTACTGAAGAAGCTGTCTTTTCTCCATTGTATATCCTTGCCTCCTTTGTCATAGATTAGGTAACCATAGGTGTGTGGGTTTATATCTGGGCTTTCTATCCTTTTCCATTGATCTATATTTCTGTTTTTGTTCCAGTACCATACTCTCTTGATTACTGTAGCTTTGTAGTATAGTCTGAAGTCTGGTAGCCTGATTCCTCCAGCTCCGTTTTTCTTTCTCAAGATTGCTTTGGCTATTCAGGGTCTTTTGTGTTTCCATACAAATTGTAAAATTTTTTGTTCTAATTCTGTGGAAAATGCCATTTTTAATTTGATAGGGATTGCATTGAATCTGTAGATTGCTTTGGGTAGTATAGTCATTTTCACAATATTGATTCTTCTGATCCAAGAACATGGTATATCTCTCCATCTGTTTGTGTTATCTTTGATTTCTTTCATCAGTATCTTATAGTTTTCTGAGTACAGGTCTTTTCCCTCCTTAGGTAGGTTTATTCCTAGGTATTTTATTCTTTTTGTTGCAGTGGTAAATGGGATTGTTTCCTTAATTTCTCTTTCTGATCTTTCATTGTTAGTGTATAGGAATGCAAGAGATTTCTGTGTATTAATTTTATATCCTGCAACTTTACCAAATTCTCACAATATAACTTTTCTAGAACCATTTAACTTCAGAAATTGTGTATACATTTCACACAAATAAAATTTTAAAATTTAAGTCATGCTTCAGGACAGAGTGTATAAGTATGCTCCCATTTATGCAAGAAAAGTGTATATGCAATAATATAAATACATATATGTCTAATTTTACTTATAAAGTTTCTCTGAAAAGCCAGGCAGAAAACAGCAAACAGTGGCTGCCTCTGGGGATGGTAGCTAGTGATCATGCACAGGCATGAGAGAGAGAGAGAGACTCATTACCCTTGAATCCATTTGAATTTAACACTGTAACGTGTATTATTTATTTTTAAAGAAAAAGCTTCTAAGAAAGGAAGAAACTGGGAATAAATCTGAAGCAAGAGAGCAAACAGTTAAAATTAAATGCTCTCTAAAGAGAAGAGTGATCATATCCTTTTAGAATTAGTTATTTATTCAAGAAATATATGTGTGTCTTCTTGTTACACAAATAACATTTCCTTAACTTCTGTTTATTCTATAAGGATAGAGAGAAAAATCACTGTATGCCACCCTGCAGATAACCACTATAAAATCTTTGGTGTACGTCTTCCAAAACTTTACTGTGTCTGTGTGTCTGACTGTGTATTCCTACCCCCCACCATCAAATAATACTGTTTCATTACCAGCTATTTTCATTCAACAATGTAGTATAGTCAGTTTTGATATGAATTATTAAGGAGTATTCCTGTTCAGATCATTTTCAGTGACTGACTTTATTGCATCATTTGGCTCCACGACAGTTGTTTAACTAACTAATCCCGTACTGCTAGGTGGTTTCCAGTTTTTCACCACTGTAAACAGTGCTCACATCTTAATTGCTGCTCCCATCTTTAACTCTTTCCTTAGACTAAATACCTAGAAATGCAATTGCTGGGTCAAATGGCATGAACATAACTAAGAGTCTTGATACATCTTTTGATATTATCTCTCAGAAAGTTTGTACCAGTTGATATCCTACCCACCCTATCCCCATCAGTGTTAAAGAATGTCACCCTCTCCCTTGCTAATATTTTGTTTGTTTTACAAAACTGGCAGATGAAAAAAAGTGTTGTATCGTTAGTTAAGTTTGTGTTTCTTTGGCTTACTGGTGATGCTGAACATTTTTCATACATTTATTGACCAATAAAAAAATATTTTTGAGCATCTTCCTCATGCCTCGGACTAACTGTGCTAGCTGAAGGGAGAAACATAAAAATGATCTTTCTTCATAAAATCATAAAAATGATCTCTTTCTTCGAAGAGCTTACAGTTTCAAAAAAAGAAATGGATGCAAAAATAACACAGTATTACAGTGTGCTATGTTATATATAAGCACAGAGGAGGAAGTGGCTAATTCTTCCATAAAATTAAAAATGTTCATAGGTAGGCACATTTGAATGGAGACTTGAGGCATAAGGAGGAGAAGGACAGGGAAGTGGGGTGTACATTTCCAGAGAACAGCATGGTTAAGTGCAGTGGTGATGTACAGCACACTCGGCAAGATCTGGTGTGGCTGAAACCGAGGGTGTGTGTGGGAAATTGACAGTGCCTGGGAAGTAAGCCTGGAAAAGTGCATTGGGGCCCTCTAACGAAGGATTTGGAACCAATCCTCCAGACCATAGGTTCTTATCTGGTGTACCAGTCTTGATTGCAGGCTGCCTTTGTTTCAAACAGAAAAGATGACAAACACCCACCATGTTTGGGGGTCCATGAACCCTGGAAACTATATGTAAAGTTTGGGATATGTGTGGTGTGTGTGTGTGTGTGTGTGTGTGTGTGTGTGTACTTGTTCTATGGAGGGGTTCCATAGCTTTCTCAAAGGGGAAAATTATTCAGCACCACTGGTCCAGACATTGGAGAGCCATCCAGAATCTCCAGCAAGAGAGGCATAGGATCAGGCCTTGAAAGAGATTCCTGTCAACTAGACTGGGGAGGGTGCAAGCAGGAAGGAGAACTGGACGTGAAGTTTGGAATGATAACGCTAATAATAACCACCAATTATTGAGTATTTACTTTGTGGTGGACAAAGTACTAGGTGCTTGGCAGCCATTTTATTTCATCTTCAAGGAATACATTTAACAGATGAGAAAACTGAAACCTAGATTTTAAAATGAATACAAAGTCACCTGGCTACAAATGGGCAGAGTCCACAGTTGACCGACAGGTCTCCATGTGACTTTAAAGCCCCCTCTTTTAATCATGACCCTCTCTGCTTCTCTTATAAAGCTCCGGCATCATTTCTTTTGTACTTCATCTCCTAACGTTCAGTTAATTATTTTAAGCAGCAAAGTGACTCACTTCAGGGCAGGGAACCATATGACTACAGATACCATTTAGAGGACAAAAAAGAGAAAGGCCTCAGTGACTGTTCATTGTTCTTGTTCCACAAAGAAATGATCATCTGCTGAGATAATAGTATAAATCCAGAGAAATCCCTTACTCTGCACCGTGGTTCCTGTTGTTATTTGTGTCTTCTCATTCCATGGAAGGAAATTCCTGCAGGTTTCAACTGGCAAGCGAGTCATTTTAGAGAAAAGTGCACAGTGCTGTTTTCTTCAAGCTTCATAGTCATTAGCACTGCAGGTAGGAGGTCTGCCTGAGTGTATTCGCTCTCGTTTACTGTTGAAACGACATGTGCAAACACTTTTGTCTTTTATGGCAAATATTAAGTACATGATAGGGTAATTTATAAAAGCTCTGACTGTTTTACCTTGGGACCTGATCACTGCCCAAGAAGTGTGCTAATGCCCTATTGTCAAATAAAAAGCAAATGTTAGCCTTAGATATGTGTACCCTCATATCTAAGGAGGAGGGTTTAACACTTATCACCAGTGGGCATGGAATTCTGAATTGCAAAAGATCACAATTTTTCCATCCTTTGCACAGTCATATACACATACACATACCAACCTCCTGTATGTGTTGTTCATGGGCGGCTGGAATGACTCAGGCATTTTAGCCCCAATTCATAGAAAAAACAGAGGCAGTTGTTGCTGAAATTTTGGTAGAAGGCTTAGGAAAGCTAATTTTTTTCATCTTTGGAACCCTGTATTAGTTTTCTATTGCTATATAAACAATTACTACAAACTTAGTGGCTTAATACAATACAAATGTATTACCTCAGTTTCCATGGGTCAGAAGTCCAGACATGACTTGGCTGGATCCTGCCTTCAGGATCTCAGAAGACTGAGATCCAGATGCTGACTGAGCTGCATTCCCTTCTGGAGGCTTGACTAGGGAAAGATCCACTTCTAGGCCCCCTCAGGTTTGGCAAAGTTTGTTTTCTCGCAATTGAATAACTGAGGCCCCATTTTCTTGCTAGCTGTCAGCCAGGGACTGCTGTCAGCTGTCAAGCCCCCCACAGTTCCCCACCATGTACCCCTTCCATAGACCCTCATATGCTTGGAATCTCCTCATTAGGAAGAGTCCGATCCCTTCTAAGGGCTCGGTGTTCCGGCATAAGTCAGGAACACTAGGGTAATCTCTCCGTCTGCAAAATCCCCTCACAGCAGCGCCTAGACTAGTGTTTGATTTAATAACTAGGAGAAGATAACTGGACACCAGGAGATGGAGTAGGAGTAGCCATCTTATACTTCTGCGTACTGTAAACCCTTATGAGATGCTTCTCTTCTGGCAGGAGTATTGTATGTTAAATGCTTTCTTAGCATCCATCCTTACTGTCTCCGTTTTGTAATATATTTCAGGGACAAATACTATTGAGCCCATAATTGTGTCATGTGGGACATTTCAGCTCTTGGTAAAATGATGACAATAGCTGTCATTTATGGAGACTTTCTGTGTGCCAGACACTATTCTGAGTTTTATGTGCATCACCTCATTTAACCATCAACTCTATGCAGAAGGTGCAGTCAGTATTGAGCTGCAGGTGGGAAAGCTGACGCTGGACACAGTTAAGTGACATGCCCAATGTCCAACAGCTGGAATGTGGCAGATCTGGGACTCAAACCACAATGTCTCTTTTCCTTTAGAGCCTTCCTTCCTAACCTATCAGTCGTTGTCTTGCTGTATTGTTATTTTGAAAGGGTTACCACATGTTCTCCATAGCTATGATTATCATTCATCCATCCCTCCTTTAGTCAAATTTGCCATCTAATCTAACATAAAATGTCACATAGGCCAAGTCCTCCCTAAAAACAAAGGATACCCCTAAAAGCCAAATACCAAAGAGACACAAGGTGAGAGTGGTTTAGAGCCTGACTTTTGGTAAGGATAGTCCAGTACCTTAGCAGCTGGCATTTTATTTTATTTTTTATTATTATTTTTTTAAATATATATTTATTTGGCTTCACCGGGTCTTAGTTGCAGCACATGGGATCTCCGTTGCCACGTGCGGGATCTTTTTTTTTAGTTGCAGCATGCGAGATCTTTAGTTGCCGCATGTGGGATCTTGTAGTTGTGGCATGTGGGATCTTTAGTTGCAACATACGAACTCTTAGTTGCGGCATGTGGGATCTAGTTCCATGACCAGGGATCGAACCCGGGCCCCCTGCATTGGGAGTGCAGAGTCTTAGCCACTGGACCACCAGGAAAGTCCCAGCAGCTGGCATTTTGATGTGCCTTGTTCTTGGATTCTAGGATGTACTTTGCTGCCTGGTTTTATGCCAAACATTGACTAATAAGCTTCATCAAAAAGAAAACTTACCACTTCAGCCCTGGAGAGCAACTTCAGGTCTTCTTTCCAGAACAGCCAACCCGTGTCAGCAGGAATCAGAATAGAAATAGTACCCATCCATCGAAAACTAATGTCCCTTGACTTGAAATAGCACTTAGGCTGGTGACACCCTCTCTTTATTGTAGACAGAGGGTTGACCTGTGCTACTGGCTAGACGAGGAAAATAAATGGTTAGAACAGGAAAGCTGACATTGACAGTACCCTCTTCTGAAAGGCATTTGTTCTTTGATAAAAGAAGGACAAAAATGGCATTGATTTATGTTTTGATTGTAAGCTGAGCCTCATAAATGAGTAAAACTATGTAGAGTGTTCAAAGGCCATATATTTGGGAAGAAGGGCCAACAGAATGAGATGATCCTGCCTAGAACATTTTTATTTTATCTTCTAGCTGCCCCTCCATTTGTCCTAACAGCAGACAGATAGGAACCCCAGGCCTGCAATTCCCATAGAAGTTGAAATACCAAATTATACTCCTACTCCTGTGTGCTGATAGAGTGAACTCTTCACCTTCCAAAATCGGAGTTGGGGGAACACCTGAGGATGCGGCAGTATTACTGAACCAACAAGGTAGCTATAGCAGAGAGTAGCTATAGCACTTCACCACGCCCGTCCTCCTTTACTCTCGGGCCAGAACAGATGACGTTTCCCAGCCTCCTTTGGAGTTAGGTGGCTGCGTGACTGAGCTCTGGCCAGTGGAAGTGAGCGGAAGTGATGTGTGCCACTTCCAGGCTTGTGCATAAAACCTTGGCCTATGACCCTCCGTTCTCTTATTGGCCAGGCAGATGTCAATGTCCACACTGGCTTAGAAGCCATGAATTAATAAACACGTCGGTATCTGTTTAGCTGGGGCCCTTGGAGGCCTGAACGGAACAGAAGCCCATCCTCACTCCGGCCATCAACTGGAATGCATGTGAGCCAGAAATAAGCTTCTGTTTTATTAAGCCATTGAGTATCAGGGATCTTTCCATTATAGCAGCTGGCATTACTTTATCTAAAATAATAGCCTAAAAAGATTACTGTACGTCTTTCAAAGTCAATCAGGACATTAAAATTTAAATTCTAAAAGACTTGTAGAAATGCAAAAGATTACATCAAATGTTGTGTTTTATTGTTCTATAGGAAATTAAACAAATATCTAACTTAGCAATTGTATTTCAGCATTTTTTTTCTTTCACTGGCTATATAAACCAGTCTCTGTATTCTCCTTGGAACCAGCTTTATTATCTTACTGATTTTTTCATTAAAGAGAGAAATCTTTGACAAAATAAAAGCCTAGAATAAAAAAAAACTGAAAGTAAGACAGATAGTTCTAAGTAAGGAGAAGGGCTAGTTACTCAAGCATGGGAAATCTATTTCCATGTATTACTTTGATTATGTAGGTCAGACTGAAAATGATATGTCAGAGATTCCTATTTACTGTAATAAAAACTCCAGTGAAATGATGCTATAATGACTCACTTAAAAATATCTATAGGAAGTTGTATTTGCATTTATAGCTCTTTAGAACTCACTTTTGTGTTATTTTCTATGGTTAATATGTTAGAGGATATTAGTATTTTCACTTTGGGACTGTGTCTTAGTTCAGGCTGCTCTAACAAAGTACCACTAGGCTGCATCAGGCTGAAGACCGATAACTTCTCACTGTGTCCTCACATGACAGAGAGCAGAGCGGAGGAAGTGAGTCTTTCATGACTCTTAACGAGGATACTAATCCCGTTCATGAGGGCTCCGCCTCATGACCTCATCTAACCCTCATTACCTCCCAAAGGCCTCACCTCCTGGTACCATCACATTGAGGACTGGGTTTCAACATTAATTTGGGAGGAACACAAACATTCCGTTCATAACATTCCATCCTGGCCCCTCCAGATTGATGTCCTTCTCACGTGCAAAATACATTCATTCCATCCCAACAGTCCCAACAGTCTTCACTTATTCCAGTATCAACTCTAGCGTCTCATCTGAATATCAAGTAAATCAGGTATGAGTGAGACTCAAGGTACATTCATCCTGAAGTAAAATTCCTCTCTAGCTGTGAACCTGTGAAACCAAACAAGTTATGTGCTTTGGGAGCTGTTTAGATGAAATGGATATATTTTGCGTATATGAAGGGCATGAATGTGGGGGGGCCTGGGGCAGAATGTCAGGACCTGAATGTTTGTACTCCTCCAAAATTCATACGCTGAAACCCTACCCTCCAATGTGATGGTGTTAGGAGGTGGGGCCTTCGGGACGTAATTAGGATTAGATGAGGTCACAAGGGTAGAGTCCTCACGATGGGGTTAGTGCCCTGCTAAGCGTCAGAAGATAGCTTGCTTCCTCTGCTGTGCTCTCTTCCATGTGAGGATACAAGGAAAAGGCAACAGTCTTCAGTCTGAAAGAGGGCTCTCAGCAGAACTCAACCATGCTGGCACTCTGATCTCAGACTCCGAGCCTCTGGAATTGTGAGAAACAAATCTCTGTAGTTTATAAGCCACCCAGTCAGTCTGCGGTACTTTGTTATAGCAGTCCCAGCTGACTAAGACAGATATTGGTGCTGAGAGTGGGTACTGCTGTAACAGATGCCTACAAATGTGACAGTGGCTTTGGAACTGGGAAATGGGTCGAGGCTATGAGTTTTGTTTTTTGTTTCTAATTTTTTTTTATTAAAGTATAGCTGATTTACAGTATCATGTAAGTTTCAGGTATACAGCACAGCGATTCAGTTATATATATATATATATACATATATATATACACATATATATATATATATATATATATATATATATATATATATTATTCTTTGTCAGGTTCTTTTCCCATGCACGTTATTACATAATGTTGAGTATAGTTCCCTGTGCTATACAGTAGGTCCTTGTTAGTTATCTATTTTTTAAAAATTTTTATTGGAATATAGTTGATTTACAATGTTGTGTTAGTTTCTGCTGTACAGCAAAGTGAATCAGTTACACATGTAAGAGTTTTGAAGTGCATGCCAGAAGAACCCTACATTGCTGTGACTGGGCTATCACAGACTGTTTTTGAAAAGTGGATAAATTAAGATGCAAAGAAGTTATTTCTTTGAACATAAACACGAGCAAAATACAGTGACATTCAATCTTGTAGTTTCTCTTGCCAGTAATAATTGATCTATAGTCCCCCAAATTGAATTTATGAGGATTATTATCTTTTTGTTACTAATATTTTAAGATAAAATTACATACAAATACAGGTTAATGTTCTGGAAAGACAGACTTTGCTTACTGTTTTCTTAATATTTTAGTATTCCACTAGGGCTAATTTACTGTGAGTAGAAAAGTTAGAGAGAAATTTTGGAAAAACAATTTGAGTCATACAAGCATCAACATTTCTTTTGGCAAGTGTCCTCTGAATAGAGATAATTCTCATACAAATATCTATCTCAGCCCTAGTTTAACTAGTGTGGTGTTTACCGTTTAATTGTTTTCTTTTATATCTGTGTCTCTAGAGATGACCCATATAAAAAGGTTATGAATAATAACAGGCCTCTGGACTTAGAGTTAAACCTATAATTTCCATTAATACCAAAATTAAAATAAAATTTCCATATCATCATTCATCTACATCCTCTTTATAAACAATTTATAATCTTGAGAACTGTTCTTCTGTGCTTTGTTTAATTTATTTGAATTTTAAAATGCAATGTATTTATTAGTTCCCATGCAGACTTTCAAACCAGGAGGAAATATAATTAACATTGTGGTCTATGGAATAGAATTTTCCTCAGTTGTGAATTGGGAAATTGGCATTTGAGTTTAAATCTTGATTCTCCTTATTTAAGTGCCTGTGAGCCTGTCCCCAAGAGAGTGACCGTTCAGGGCCCACTGACCAAATCCGGTCTCTGAATCTGCTTTGGGGCCAGACCTGGATTTTGGTGACATTCCAAAACACTGCCATCCTGTGAGATTCTGCCTGGCTGAAATTTCTAACTCTTGCCTGCAAATTGCAACATACATTCTTCTTATTTACAACCATCATCAAGCAGTGCAACTCTATTCCAAACCCAATCTATGCTTGTCAGGAAGTTTCTGATCCACAGCTTTACATTGTACCTAAGCCCTCATAGAGCTACATGTGTTTTTACACTTGCTAGGAGAAATACACCATAGAAACTAAATAGAGGCAGGATAATTCTGGACTGGAGTGCCCTCTCAAATCCAGCCCATAGAGTATATTTTACATTTGTTTTTAAGTTGTTGTTTTCTTCTAGGTGCTTTTCTTTAGAGGGCTTATGCTAAGCTTCCCTACTCAGAAGAGTACAGGGAGCCAAGAAAGATTCACGAGGGAGTGATCAGACTCTTCCTCAATGAAGTGGAGAGTTTGGCTTTGCCTCTCCATTATTATCCTGGAAGTTTTGAAATGATCTCTATATCAATTCTTTTTTCAGCCTTTTCCCAGTGCATTGTTAGTCATCACTAAATATTTTCTATGAATATTTATCCATATAAATATTTCTGAGTAATTTCTTCCTCAAAACAGGACTGTTAGAAATGATTTAAATGATACAGAAATCAAAATAGGGATATGGTGCTTTGTGTTAATTTTGAGATAATTGTTTATATATAAAATTAGAGTAGAATAAATTTGAATTTTATTAAGCAATAGTATAATATAGTTAGGGGGACTTCCCTGGTGGCGCAGTGGTTAAGAATCCGTCTGCCAATGCAGCGGACACGGGTTCAAGCCCTGGTCCGGGAAGATCCCACATGCCGTGGAGCAACTAAGCCCGTGCGCCACAACTACTGAGCCTGTGCTCTAGAGCCCGTGAGCCACAACTACTGAGCCCACATGCTGCAACTACTGAAGCCCTGGATCCTAGAGCCCATGCTCTGCAACAAGAGAAGCCACTGCAATGAGAAGCCCGCATACCGCAACAAAGAGTAGCCCCCGTTCACCGCAACTAGAGAAAGCCCGCGCGCGGCAACGAAGACCCAATGCAGCCAATTAATTAACTCACTAAAATAAATAAATATATATATATATAGTTAGGGATCAGATCACACTACCTGATAATTATGCTCAATTTCACATTTAGACAGAAAAGAAAATGTGTCTGGAAATTTGTCATACAGTCAAAGAATTTCAATATCTTCTGCTCCAGAAATGCACCTTGTTCTTTAGATTTCCCTGAGGCACTTTCACCCCAGCCTCCTTCTGACTTGCATTTTTGTTGTTTACACGGTGGTCTCTCTGAATGTCATTACTATCAGCTTCTTGGGGGCAGGAATGGTGCTTTGGACATTTTTGTGTCTCCCACAACACCTGGACCTTAGAACCATTGAACGTGTATTTGCTATATGTATTGAAAAATCCTAAGAACAATTTGCTTATCAAATTTACAGTTGACTAAGAAGGACTAGAAAAAGTAGCTAATAAGTCGAATGTCATAATCAGAATTTTAAAAAATCTCAAAAGGCTGAAAAATGTATAAAAAGAAAAGTAAATAATAAAACCTGAATTCAAAAACACAAAAAAATGCTGAAATTAATAACATAATAAATGTATTTAACAGTGAATTACACACAGCTGAAGGAAGAATAATGAACTGGAAGATAGCTCAGAGGAAATCATCCAAAATGAAGCACAGGCAGAGAAAGAATGGAAAATGCAGATGAAGGCTGAGACAGAGAGGACACACTAGGAAAGTCATACCCATGTGTAATGGAGTAATACAAGGAAAGGAGAAGGAATGAGGCAGACACAATATCTAAAAACATAATGGCTGAGAATTTTTCAGAAATAAAGATATCAAACCACAGATTCTGGAAGTGTAGCAAATTCCAAGCAGGATATACAAATAAACACATAACTAGAGACATTGTAGTGAACCTGCACTATAATCAATCAAATACAAGGATAAAAATCTTAGAAGCAGCCTGGGAAAATAGATTACCACCAAAGAAACAGAATTTATATTTTTAAATTAAATAAGATGCTTATAGCATGAGTCATTTTTTATTATTTGACACTTTAACCAAACTTTCAACTTATTTTGGAGCCATATGAGGTTTTCTTCTAAAGCTGGTTGTAGAATTTGAAGGGCTGTTGAACAAAAGAGGGAGATTTGATTTATTCTATTTAGCTCCAAGGGAGTGGACCAAATACCAGTGTTTGGAAGGTCAAAAACAAACAAACAAATGTATCTCTATTTAATATAAGGAAGACATATCAAATAGTTTGAGTTATTAAAACCAGGGATAAGTTACCTTAGATGATAAATAAGATCTCTAACATCAAAGGATTTGATTAAAAGGCAGATATATTAATTCATTTAACAAATATTTATTAAGCATCTACTATGTACCAGGCATAGTTATAGATCCTGGGGATGTATCAGTGAACAACAATAACAAAAAAGACAAAAATCCCTTCTTTGGAGAGCTTATATGGTAATGCAAAGAGACAGAAGCATGATAAATCAATCATGCACAATGTCAGAAGATGGTGAATGCTCAGGGGAAAATATAGAGCAGGGTAAAGGGGATCAGGAGTACTGGGGGAAAGGCTTGCAACTTAAAATGTGATGGTCAGAGTAGGCTTCATTGAGAGGTATTGTTTGGTCAGAGACCTTCGGGAGGAAAGAGAGTGAGCTATGAGGATCTAAGCAGTTAAAGGGAACAGGTTGGTGGGAGTCACTTCCAATTCTATAATTTAGTCCTATCACACATTTCAAAATAAGTTTGGAGTTTTAGCAAATGAAATTCTATTGATTATTATGAAATAATAGAAACCAAGATGACTTCCTATATTGTGTTTATTAATGAAAGCTGTTCATCCCTACTATAACATCATGGAAACCTTGCATTTGAAAAACATTTCTTTTAAAACTTCCAAATTCCAGGAAGGATGTTGTACCTTCTGTTGGTATCTCAGAATTTGGAGATTAGAGCAGATAATTAGTGTAAGCTTGTTAGAGAACTGGGCTGTCATCTTAAGAAAGAGATGTAAAGAATCTTCACAGAGCATTCAAAAGTAGAATTGTAGGTTTGCTCTTCAGAATCATATTGCTTTTTGAAGAAAAAAAAAGAAAAGCCAACAAACACCCAGCTGCTTTGATTCAAAAAAATAATGTTTGTCTCTGATGTTGAGTTCTGCAGTGCCAGGCATTTGAAGTATAGAGGGCTTTGACATGTGCAAAATGAAAAGCCAAGAATATCTTCACTGTTAACTTGTAGTCTTGTGTTACAGGCACACAAAACGTCCCTCTGGATGGTTGAACCCAAGGAAGGCACAGTTCCCCCAGAAAGTGATGTTGAACTGACACTGACTGCCAACCTGAACGACATACTGACATTCAAAGACACAGTCATTTTGGACATTGAAAATAGCAACACCTACCGGATACCTGTCCAGGCTTCAGGAATTGGTTCCACCATTGTTTCAGATAAGCCCTTTACACCAGAACTCAATTTGGGAGCACATTTTAGGTAAGGAAATATCATGGACCAAGTTTTATACATATCACATATATCACATATATTCTATAAGCTGAGCATCACTCCTACTTTGGAAAATTATTTTTAAGTAAACAGAACTAGCCTCGTCAGCCCCCTCCCTTCCCTATCTTCACTTTTCCCCCTCCAGATGGGTTCATCAGCCACAAGAAGACATTTCCTAGTCATAATTCGGTTACATTCTCCAAGCTGTGTCCCTCTACACTAGAGAAGAGATGGTTCACAGGAAGTATATTCATCTCTAAAACTTACAGTGGCTTCTCTGTGATAAATTCAGAATCTTGAACATGATTTCTCTTCTTTGATTCCAATATATTGTTAATTCCTCTCCATGAATGTAGAAAATACAAATGGATCTTAGTGATAACCTAAGTAGAGTATAACTAGGAAGGTAAAAATATACTGCAGGGACTTCCCTGCTGGTTCAGCGGTTAAGACTCCACGCTCCCAATGCAGGAGGCCCCCGTTCAATCCCTGGTCAGGAAACTAGATCCTGCATGCATGCCGCAACTAAGAGCCCATGTGCCACAACTAAAGATCCCGTATGTGGCAATGAGGATCCCACGTGCTGCAACTAAAGACCCGGCGCAGCCAAATAAATAAATAAATATTTTTTAAAAGGATATATATATATATAGCAAATGTATCTTACCAGGTATTGCAAAGCCAGTAATTTTTTTTTTGTATATGTTCTCTGCTTGCCTCCCCACCGTATCACCAACAACTGAGGTGGTTGTAGTTGGCTCCACCTGATCACTCAGGAAAAGCTAGAGAGTCTAAATATTTAAATAAAAGGTGGTACGGTATAGACATCTCTGAGCAGAACGATCTAAATGTGACTCTAAAAATGTATGGGGTTTGAATACTAACCATGTAGGACATGTGTGATGGTTTGTTTATGGTTCCTCAGAAGAGTCATGCATTGTCACTAGTTGACACTCAGGAGCCAGCTGAATTGGTGCCTGTTTGTTTCAGTGCTGTGAACAGATCTCAAGGGGATGCTCCTGCCTTCTGGCCTAAGGCCCTGAAACCAAGATGGACACACTGTGTTTAGAGATGTACCTGACAAAATACTGTTAGGAACCCTCCCCACAAACCCATCCATACCTCCTTTTCCTCTGCTCCATCTACAAAATATGGCACTTAATTGAAAATACCATAAACCAGTAGGAATTAAGTAATAGGCAAGTGAGTTAATTGCATATGTTTTCAGAGAGGCATCCAGTTACAGTTTTTGTGTCAACTAGATACAAAAAATGCTCCTCTCCTATCCATTGGCCATATGGTAGGGCATTTGGTCATTGCATACCATTCCTGTTTCCAAATTTATTTGTTAAGTGCATTCAAATATAATTACAGAAAACAACATACTGCAAACCAGACTTAATTACGTGTTCTCCTTAATCTACAAATAGTGTCAAATGGCCCCAAAGGATATTCTGACACTTGCCTAGAATTGGAGGGATAGCTGATAGTTTTCAACGAATATAGAAGCAACCTGTATCTTTTAGCTGCCAATTTCTGCTCTGCCTAAACCCTATTGTTCTTTTTGACATAAAATCTTGATGCCGGCAGTCTCCAGAAGAATCATCAAAAGCAGGGGTGGGAAAACCGCAGCCCATTGCCTGTTTCTATAAACAAAGTGTTATTGGAAGACAGCCACGCCCATTCATGTACATATATTGTCTACAGCTTCTTTCACACTACAGTGGAGAGTTGAGTAGTTGTGATGGACCACGTGTCCCAAAAGGTCTAAAATATTTATTATTCAGTCCTTTACAGGAAAAGTTTGCCAAATTTTTGGGCACAGGGATCTAAAGAAATACCCGTATGCCACCTCTTCTGATGGCATATTTTTGGACAACTCCTTTAAATTTTCAGAGCTTCTGTTTCTTCATCAATAAAATGAATCAATATGCTTATTATTACTACGGTGCTGTGATGACTGAAAGATACACTGTGAATAAGTGACAGAGACCCTGCCTAGTTTATAAAATAGTATATGTTATTTATTATTTTCCCCCAAACCTACATTTAGCCCTGAAGTCAAACTACAAAGTGAAGACTCCAATGAGCATGCCCCACTGGACATATATTTAGCTAATAATGGTTATACCTGACAACTGGCAAACACTCCTTATTATTTATCAAGCTTCAACTTGCTTATTAGACATGGTGTCTTTCCAAAGGAGGGACAGATGGGATGAAAACTCAAAGCCCCAAAAAATAAAAAATAAATTTTAAAAGTCCTGAGATGAGTTTTTTCCCTGAAAAGAATATTTTAAAGTAAGCTTATAAATCAATAATAAAAAAAAAACCTCAAACAAAAACACATTTGAACCACCTCCAAGATCTTAGAAATTTCGGTGTCTAGCAAAGAGACAGACAATAAAGAGGTCGTTAGTAAATATTTGCGGAATAGATGAATGAATGCATGCATGAGTGCATGAGTAGTAGCATCTTTAAAGCACATTAGTCTGAGATAAATGACCGATCCAGGTGGTGTTCCGATGCATTATAGTCCACTTGACCTTTGGTAAGGTTTAGAGGATATGTGTTGTTCCTCTTTAAAGTTCCCTTCAAATTGAGTCCATCACAAGACATTTAACTAGTTACTAGGAATTTACTCAACACAATTTGAAATATACTTCTCCTTCAGTAGCTATTTTGCTTTCACTTCTCAGTACCATTTCGTGTCAATTGAAGTGATTTTCACATGAACTGTATCTGTGTGTTACGTGGCAGCTTAACCTGCTGAGAAAGACTGGGGATGGGTAGGGCCACTTCCCCACGGCCCCTTTCCTGGTGATGGCAACTCAGGGACCAGACTCAAGTCACTGACTCAAGTCTAATGACCCAACGAGTAGATGTTACCTTGTAGTTCCTAGCAGTATCACCATTTAGCCTTCCTACATTAAAAAAATAATAATAATGTCTATTTTGTTGCTCACTTTTTAAACACTTCTGGAGGAGTAAATCCCAAGGCTGTAGAGCTGAACCGAACAACCCAAAGTTGAATCCTCTCAATCCTTGCCTCCTCTTTTCCAGCCTGGACACCTGTTATTACCGCTTCAAGTTGACCAACAAGGGACGTCGGGTCCAAAAGTTGTTCTGGATGAATGAAGATTTTTGTCCCCAAGAAAAGCTGGGTAAGAAGAGACTGGCTAAGAAAGGGCGTGCTAAGAGCCAGTGCCAATCCCAGTGCTCCCAGGCACCCATAGATCCTCAAAGCCCCGTGTTTCAACTCCACCCCATCAGGATGGAGCTGTACCCAGGCCAGACGATTGACGTGAGACTTGAAGGCTATTCTGCCACTCCCAGGGTAAGAGGACACACATTTAGAAGCTATTATTCTCCTAAATAAATCTTTGCTCTATTTCTTAGGAGAGTCCCTTGACATTTATCTGAAGAAAGGCTGTGGTTTCTCAAGGATTGCATACAGCACTGAGTTACCATGGCAGCACCCATTGCATTCAGGGTTCAGCTCTGCTGAGTTTTCTGTTTGTTTCTACAGCTACCATGAACCCAATCTTAAAATACTGTTTAAAGCAGGTTCTCATCCCCAGAGTCAACAGAGCCAGCAAGTCTCTGGTAGAGGGACATCCACTGTTCAGCCGAAGCTAAGCCTCTGATTAATACTTAGCAGTATTCACTTAATATTTATTTATTTATTTATTTATTTATTTATTTATTTTTTTTTTGCGGTAGGCGGGCCTCTCACTGTTGTGGCCTCTCCCCTTGCAGAGCACAGGCTCCGGATGCGCAGGCTCAGCAGCCATGGCTCACGGGCCTAGCCGCTCTGCGGCATGTGGGATCTTCCCAGACCGGGGCACGAACCCGTGTCCCCTGCATCGGCAGGCGGACTCTCAACCACTGCGCCACCAGGGAAGCCCAATATTTATTTTTAAGAAAATGTTTTTATAGACACTCTCGGCTGCCTCTCCTGTCCAGGTATTGGGATATCCTTAGTTCCTTCCCTCTCAGCTTGACTCAACAGCATCACATTTATAATCATCATCTTTTTATGTATCAATGAAAGAGCTGCATTTATCTTCAGCAACTCTGATGTTCTGCTCTTATTCACGTTATCACCATTCTGCTTAAGACATTTAGGCAGATCCAACCATGTGTCTGTTTATTCCTATTCCCTCATGGAGGCTGGAAACCATTAAAAACCTAAAAGAAAGACTTCCGAAATCACTTACAAGCCTTTTCACAAAGGCAGACTTTGTGAATGAGAAATGATGGTTACCTGAGCTCCTGCTGGTGTCACCAAATTAGGATGTGATGCTGAACTTTCTCCTCATGAAAACAGGAGACAGTAAGAAATCGCCTCCCAGCAGACGAGGCGGGAAAGCTGGTTCCCTTGCTTAGCTCCACGAGGGTCACGGATGGCACTTTGCTTCACTTACATTGTTTCTTCACAGAACATTTTCAGGAAAAACTCATCCTCAGTTTTAAAAAGAAGGTTATTTCCCATTATGGAGTGTATAACATGTTCTTTCTCTCTGTTACTGAGGGGTTCAGCCAACTTTCACTGAGTATGTACCACATGACACACACCGTGCGAGGCAGCAAGGGTGCAAAGATGAATAGAACGCAGGCCCTCATCTCAAGACACTGACGGTCTGTTGCAGGCATGTTTACAGTGTTGTTCTCAAGAGTTGACTGTATTTTAAAGGCATTAAATCTGAGCGTCTGGGGTTCTAAATTCAGTTGTAGCTTTACTAAAAGCTCCCCTGTATCCCAAGTTCTGCTACATAATTGAGAAGAGACTTGAATCATGAACATCTGACACCTGAGCAGTCTTCAATAAAGGCTATTCATGTTATAAATTCACTTTGGGTCCTTTCTACTCTATAAAAATCTAAGGCTCTTGGGTCCAAAGAAGTGTTAATTACCGTACACGATTTTTAAATATTCAAATGTGAAAGGCAAAATTTTTCCAGCCAGCTTCCAACTACCTTGATAAGAAATTGTGTGTAACTACCATTGAATTCTGAGCCTATGAATAATTTTTTTTCAACTGTGGTTGATTTACAATGTCGTGTTAGTTTCAGGTGTACAGTACAGTGATAGCCCATGAAGGATTTTTATCTGCATCTTCCATCACTGTTTTGTGTATCCAGTCCCTAACAGCCCTGATAAATCTTCCATATGTATACTGGATGAGCTGAATGTAAATTGATTGTGTCCTCAGGGACAGTCAGCAGTAGACACAGGACCCATCCTGGACACATCTAACCAATCAGACTTTGTGTGACAGAGACCCATCCCTGACACACACTGCTCAGAAAAATGTACTCCTCCCTGGTGCCTCCAGGCAGGTAGCTGAGAATCATTTTGCTGATTGTTGAGAATTAGGTCTTCCAAGCTATAGAGGTTCCACAAACGCTGGTATATCTTGTCTGCAGATAGTCAAAGAAAAGCTGGTGTGCCACGCCATCATCGGGACACAAAAGGGGAAGAGCCTGGTGATGACGGTGAACATCATCTGTGAGTTCGTGGCACCGTTCATCCAGCTCTCCACCAAGCAGCTCATGTACCGACTGGAGAAGGTCAGTCGGCCTGTGTTGGGGAGGGCGGGGCACTCCAGCTAGGGGTGCGCATGTTCACGCTTTCATTTCGGAAGCTAAATTAATGGGAATCCTGTTACACCCACACCCAGCCAATGTTTTTTAAGCTTCAGAGGCCAATACACATTCAACTAAAAATTCTGAATCTAAACCTACATTCTTTTGAAAAGTGAATTGCCATAGAAATTCTACTTCGATCCTTCCCGTTGTATAAGACCAAAGTGAAGGGGTATTCCAGTGCACTGAAAATGCATTTCAGTCCATCATTTTACTCTAACTAGGTAAAATAAACATCACAGTATAGAAATGGTTGGAGAAGAATTATTGATAATTACATTAACCAGTAAGAATAGCTACCACTATTGATTGGTACGTTCTGGGCATTGAGCCGTGTTCATTACATACATTTTCCCATTTGTCCCTCACAGCAATCTGTGCAGAAGCTTCTCTTTCCCATGTTACACAGGAGGAAACTGAAACACAAGTTAAGCTATTTTGTAGATCACCTAACACTGCTTGGGAATAATCAGCTTAAACTATTTGATTCACATTCTTTGATGTATATGCCCATAACTGTCTATAACTTTATGTGCCGTTAAATGTGAATGGTAAGTGGGGGAGGCCCAGAACAGGGGAGAGATGGGGATGACTGCTGCTCAGGGCAGTGGGCTGGGTGGTGAAGAGGAGGGGAGATATCACAGCAGGACTTGACCTAGTCCTAGGCAGGTTTCCAGCAGAGAATTATTTACTGTTCAGGACAGGTATGTGTGGAACATTTCCTCTGGGTCAAGGGCTGTGTGGGTGCCAAAAATCTGACATAGTCACAGCTAAGAGACTGGTTGAGGTTACAAACTGTCAACAAACTATTAAAATTTAATTGTTTAAATTATAATTCTAAACAGTGCTATGAAGAAGAGGTATAACTTGCAGTGAGAGTATGTATCAGGAGACATGACCTTATTTGTACGTGAGGTCATAGATGGCTTCCTTGAGCAAATGCCTCAAGTTGGGACTGGAAGGACAAAAATAGAAGTCGGTCTGGTGACAAGGGGGGGAGAGAGAAGTAGGGAACAACACATGCAAAGCGCCTGAGTCACGAAAGAGCTTGGTCAGCATAAAACCTGAAGGGCCACCTCAGACAGAGACTATGCCAAGAATGCCAAGAATGACAATGAAGTCTATCTAGAGAAGTGGGCAGGGGCCAGGTGTGTGTGGCGTGACTGGGACACATGTTGTGAATTTCGGGGTTTGTTTTGGGTGACCATTGGAGGGCTTCAGGGAAGGGAGTGACATGGTCAGATGTATTCACTGAAACAGTCACGCGGGCTGCGGAGTGGAGTATTTATCAACACCTACCATGTGCCAGGCACTGTCGCGTCATAGAGATACAACAGTGAGAATAGTCCCTCCCTGATGAACTTCACAACCAACTGGGAAGACCAAGCGTTAAGGAAGATCCCATGGTGTGATCTATGCTGTCACATGGAAGGACTGGGTGTGGCAGTGCCTAACCGGTCATGGGGGAGCAAACCAGGGTTCCTTCTGTTAACGGAGGCTAGCAAGAGAATGTTCAAGACCATTTGTTCTGGTGCATTCTATATATATTGTTCATATTAAATAAATATCTGTTGAACACCCACCATGGATAAGGTGGTCGGCCAGGAAATGAATAAGGGAACTTATAGGCTAGTACGGGAGGTGAGATGTACAAGCTCAATTCAAATCAACAAATAATTTTTGAGCACCTGCAGTGTATTAGGCAGGAAAGACACAGCAAAAACCCTAACCTAACAAACTGGTGGGGAATGTAGACACTGAAGTAGGATAAAGGTTTCAGTTACAGGATGCTAAACTAACTGTGACAATCTCCATGAGACATATAAAAAGAAAATACTAACAGAATTCCTTCTACAGTTATTAAGCTTTCATTGCTGTTTTAAATTCTTCCTTTTTCAAGTAATCAGGAAAGATATTTACTGGCAACAGCTGTGCCAAATTTGGTTGCATCATATTCTCTCTAAATGTAGCCATTCAGAGAACATTCAGTGAAGATTTATTGAATAGCTATTCTGTGCAAGACATTACAGTATATGATAAATGTGCAGCTTACTTTCCTATTAGATTTTTTTTCCAAAGTACATAAACATTCATAAAAATGTGTGGGTAGTGTTCCTCTGTTTATATCCTTTAGCCTTGGTTTGTTTTTTTTTTAAAGCATATTCTTGTTTAAATGTCTACTGTTTGAATTTATCACTAGAATAAAATAGCAAATATTTTGAATATGACGGTGACTTGTTGAATTTAAAAAATGAATTGAGTCCTTACGCCCTATTTGTTTTTGCCCTTCTCTCCTTCCTCCCAAATATCACAAGTTTGAAATCTGTCCTACTACTGCTTTTTTCATTGTTCATTTCCTGCTCACATTTTACTCCATATCAGGGACAATGAAGAAATGTGACTTCATTACCCAGGGTGTGCAGGAGACCTGTCTTGGTACACCCAATTATCCATTCTGTCTCCTTGTTTTTGGCTCAGGGCAGTGTATCTGATTAGTACCTGAGACTTTAACGATACCAAGCCTGCCTATGGGAAGAATTTTTCTATAACCATTTCCTCAGATTTGATCTGCTGTATAACTATTGTACCATTCATAAGCCACAGAGATGAAACCACATCTCTGTGGAATTGAAAAGGTCAATTGAAACTAGCAGTCAGTTTGCTTCATGAAGTCCAGAAGCAAATCCTGTCTCATGATATTTGGTGAGACAAGCCAGAGAGAAAGGGTCATTTTAAAATAGAACGGGTTCTCTGTCTATCGACTCTTTCTCATCACTAATCTCTAAATGGCCTCTTGCCAAAACCAACCGAGTGTGGCTTCTTCACTTCAAAGCTACCTGCAGTGACACAGCAGCCTGGGGGGAAGGTCGAAAGTGCGGCTTCATCCCTCCCCAAACTGTAGTATGAAATCTGCAAGTGCAAGGTGAACCCAGTACCTATATTACCATGTTAGAGGGAGGGGAACAGTGGCAGCTTCTCGTGGTAAGTGCCAGACCGAACCTCCAAAAGAACTTTGGGAGTGCACAAGGGCCTAATGAGGTACAACCGAGGCAGGCAGCTCAAGCCAACTTTATGGACTGAATGTTTGTGTCCCCCCAAAATTCATACACCAAAGCCCTAATTCCTTATATGATCATGTTGTAAGTGGGGGCTTTGGGAAGGGATAAGGTCGTGAGGGTGGAGCCCTCATGAATGGGATTAGAGCCCTTATAAGAAGAGACAAGAGAGGTGATCTTTCTCTCAGGCATGTGAGGACACAGTGAGAAGACAGCTATCTACACACCAAGAAGTGGGCTCTCACCAGACACTGGATGTGCTTTCACCTTGATCTTGGACTTCCCAGCCTCCAGAACTATGAGACGTCAATGGCTGTTGTTTAAACCACCCAGTCTGTGATATTTGAACTGACTAAGACACCATGGACACTGGTCACCCAAGCTCGCTCAGAGCCAGTGGCTCCAGGAACCACAGTGGAAGAAAGACGATGCTGGACAAAGAAGCAGAGGCAGAGGCAGAGGCAGCACAAAACATGGAATCAGGAGGACTCAACTGAAATTGGAGCAGGGAGAAAAGCAAATCAAAACAAAGAGGCCTGGAAAAAACAGGCTAGAGGTGTTGGAAGAGCCAGGGGATGGGAGGGAGATTCTGTTTGGAGGCCAGAGACTGAGGTTTCCAGCCACTTCCTACGGATATTAAAGGACCCCCTTTCCAAGGCACACAATGAACAATGTGGATCCCAATGTCAGAGTGAGAAAATTCCAGTCTGACCGGAAACTTCCAGCTTAAGATCCATTTATGATGCTTTCTCCAGCTGAAAAATGAAATTTGATCTAACAGAGTGAACGATGCTTCTAAATCAACTCTCCCAGTGTTATTAGGAAAATTTACAGGAAATAGTTATGAGCGTTTGTCAATATAGCAAGATAAGTATATTTGCAAATTGGGTATTTTAAGCATGAAAAGAATATTGTGTAAGGAAAAAATGTTTTATTCATTGTAATGATACATGGGTTCTTCCATAAGATATCACTAATTTATTAAACTTTGTTTTATGATGCTGTGGAAACTTCTGTAGCAACAGTTCTACCCAGAGGCATGGCTTATGTAAGGTTTTTTAAACCAGGCAACAAGAAAGTAAGAAAATCTAATCTGTTTTCTGGCTTAAGTAGGATCTCTTCTAGTGAAATAGATACATAGATACATAGAAAATATCTATACCTATATCTACATCTATATTAATCCCTTGTAGAGATTTAGATAAATCATTTGGAATGTATGGTGGACTACTGAGAACTGAACCTATGTAATATATAGATATATATTATCTATATCTTGATAGATAGATGACAGATAGATATAATATAAATCCATACATCTATAGATATAAATAGAGAAAAGGCTAATTCTGCTGTTAACAATGAATATCAGACGTTTGTTGCTAAAGGCTTACTGTGTTTACCATAAGTTGGTTTGTTTCCTCTTTTCTCTTTTTTGCAGAAACCTAACACTATCCTGGAACCTGATTACCAGCCCTTGGTCATGAAGAACATTTCCACCCTACCTGTGAACGTGTTGCTCTCAACAAGTGGACCCTTCTTTATCTGCAAGGCTGATAAATCCCCACTGCCCTCAATTCCTGAGGTAACTGGACAGAGGGTGTCCTAACTCCTAGGGGGTGCTGTGCGTGTGATAAAAGAAAAGAATAGTATTGGTACGCTGCCTAATTTCAGTCGAGAAAAATATAAAGAATCCAGGAAACAGAGAGGAAAAATCTAAAATGAGTCATAATATCAATAAATTCTGATATCAACTGGTAGGAAAACCATTATTAACAATGTGAGAGCTTCTTGCTCATTATTACGACCCTTTTCTTCCTGCCCATTATAACAAAGCTCAACTTTAGAAAACAGTGACTTCCCACTAATGAGAGGAAAGATCTTTTAATCCCCCTCAAGTCTGACTAAAACTCAAATTTGACCAAAACTCAAAGCGCCAACCCTAAACCAGCCAGCCCATCTGCAGATAGTGAGAAATGTGAACCAGGCTGAAGCAGGAGGCTGTGAGCTCCCCTGGCCACCAGTCTGGGGCAGGATGCAGTGTTCTCTGAACATTCCCACAAGATCATCCCCGTGATCCTTGGCCGGGCATGAGGACACCAGTGGGAATGGCTGGGCCCTGGGGCAGGTGGCACTGCAGAGCCGTAGGGAAGGAGGATTGAAGGAGAGACCAGCCCCACACCCCATGGTGTTCGGCCTCCCAGTCCAGGGAGATAGCTAATGGAGAAGTGACATAGAGGAGGAAGTGAGGGCAGGCAGCAATCGCAGGATCTCAGAAGAGGGAGCCTGGCACTTAAGGACATCTGCCATGAGCCACAGTCAGGGAGACGGATCTTTGTGGAAGATGGGGGACAGAGCCACTGGGTGAGAGCGTGTTGCAGACGGTACTGCACCGCCCCCCTCCCCTGCCCCTCCTTCCTCACTGATTCTTTAGTGGGTCTCATTCAGACATGATTTGGGGGGAAAAAATAGCTCAGATCTTTGAACAGAGAAATAAAAGGAGGAGATGATCATAAGCAAGAGGCAGATGAAAACCTCCTGCAAGGGAACCTGTGCAAGGAAGAAAACCCACAGTACAAACAGGGAGTTCTCTACAGTCTCAAAGAAATATGACAGGTGATAGGACCTGTCTTTAACAAGAGCTCAAGGACAAGATACAAGTGTTCAAAGAGGAGATGAAGAGTGAACTCAAGAGCAGGGGAAAACAAATGGATGAGAAAATGAAAATTCAGGTAGGAGCAGCTTTCTCTGTCTGGGTGGGAGGTTAGACCCACTCTTGTCCCTCCTGAAATCTTAATAAAAGTAGAAATGTTCAACAGGAAAGACACCCAGAGCAATAAAATAAAAGGGGAAGAGGAGCGTATAACCAAATAATGAGAGATTTAAACAACTTCTAGTAGAATGAGGAAGGGAGTCGGGAGACAAAAAGGCACAAAGACCTGAAGCGTAGAAAATTCACCAGTGAGGCTGCAAAGAAGTGGGAGTCATTCAGCCCAAGTAGCCTGGGCTTAGAGGCAACGAGTGGAGCAGGGGGCTGAAAACAGAGGGATTCTGTGTGCACCAGACAGCTGTCCCCGCTGACCCCACTCAAAAGACTTGGGCAGCTGGCTGTTATCCCAAGACATAAAGATAAATGCTCTTCCCCAGAGCAACTCATCAAAACGTTCGGGGAAACTTAATGTTTCTTGTGTCAGTGTCGATACCCCAGAATAATCCCTGGTGTCTGAGTTGTGTGCATCGCCTGGTCGTCCCCTCTCTGCCCAAAAAAACTGTTCCATAGACCTGCTGTGCTACAAGAATTGAGAAGTTGTGGCCTCAGGATTGTTGGGATGCCAGGGTGGGTCAGGAACTACTGTTTCTTGTAATAAATCTTGTAGTACATTTTGACCTTTTATATTACTTGCACATATAACTTTAATAAAAAGCATACATATAATTTTAAAAATAAAGAACTTCTACAAATCAACAGGAAAAATACCAACAACCAAATAGAAAAATAGGCAAAGGAAATGAGCAGAGAGTTCACAAAAAGAAAAAGAAAATAGCTTTTAAATATATGAGAATATGCCCAACTTGACTCATGTTGGAAGAAATGCAAATTAAAATTACTATGAAACACATTTTTTTCCTATAAGATTGGCAAAGAGCAAAAATTGGATAATGCTCTCTGTTAGGGAGGGCATGTGGAAACAGGCATCCCCTAAGGTATTGGGGAAGTGTACATTGGAAGATAGTATGGCAGTAGCTGTCAACATTTTTTTTTTTTAGTCATCAGTTTTATACACATCAGTGTATACATGTCAATCCCAATCACCCAATTCATCAAGCCACCACCCCCAGCCCCCCACAGCTTTCCCCCCTTGGTGTCTATACATTTGTTCTCTACATCTGTGTCTCAACATCTGCCCTGCAAACTGGATCACCTGTACCATTTTTCTAGGTTCCACGTATGCGTTAATATACGATACTTGTTCTACTCTTTCTGACTTACTTCACTCTGTATGGCAGTCTCTAGATGCATCCACGTCTCTACAAATGACCCAATTTTGTTCCTTTTCATGGCTGAGTAATATTCCATTGTATATATGTACCACTTCCTCTTTAACCATTCGTCTGTCGATGGGCATTTAGGTTGCTTCCATGACCTGCCTATTGTAAATAGTGCTGCAATGAACAATGGGGTGCATGTGTCTTTTTGAATTATGGTTTTCTCTGGGTATGTGCCCAGTAGTGGGATTGCTGGATCATGTGGTAACTCTGTTTTTAGTTTTTTAAGGAACCTCCATACTGTTCTCCATAGTGGCTGTATCAATTTACATTCCCACCAACAGTGCAGGAGGGTTCCCTTTTCTCCACACCCTCTCCAGCCTTTGTTGTTTATAGATTTTCTGATGATGCCCATTCTAACTGGTGTGAGGTGACACCTCATTGTAGTTTGGATTTGCATTTCTCTAATAATTAGTGATGTTGAGCAGCTTTTCATGTGCCTCTTGGCCATCTGTATGTCTTCTTTGGAGAAATGTCTCTTTAGGTCTTCTGCCCATTTTTGGATTGGGTTGTTTGTTTTTTTAATAGTGAGCTGCATAAGCTGTTTATATATTTTGGAGATTAATCCTTTGTTTGTTGATTCATTTCTAAATATTTTCTCCCATCCTGAGGGTTGTCTTTTCATCTTGTTTATGGTTTCCTTTGCTGTGCAAAAGCATTTAAGTTTCATTAGGTCCCATGTGTTTATTTTTGTTTTTATTTCCATTACTCTAGGAGGTGGATCAAAAAAGATCTGGCTGTGATTTATGTCAAAGAGTGTTCTTCCTGTGTTTTCCTCTAAGAGTTTTATAGTGTTCAGTCTTACATTTAGGGCTCTAACCCATTTTGAGTTTATTTTTGTGTATGGTGTTAAGGAGTGTTCTAATTTCATTCTTTTACACGTAGCTGTCCAGTTTTCCCAACATCAGTTATTGAAGAGACTGTCTTTTCTTCATTGTATGCCCTTGGCTCCTTTGTCATAGATTAGTTGACCATAGGTGCGTGGGTTTATCTCTGAGCTTTCTATCCTGTTCTATTGATCTGTATTCCTGTTTTTGTGCCCATACCATATTGTCTTGATTACTGTAGCTTTGTAGTATAGTCTGAAGTCAGGGAGTCTGATTCCTCCAGCTCCGTTTTTATCCCTCAAGACTGCTTTAGCTATTCGGGGTCTTTTGTGTGTCCATACAAATTTTAAGATTTTCTGTTCTAGTTCTGTAAAAAATGCCATTTTTAATTTGATAGGGATTGCATTGAATCTGTAGATTGCTTTGGGTAATATAGTCATTTTCACAATATTGATTCTTCTGATCCAAGAACATGGTATATCTCTCCATCTGTTGGTATCATCTTTAATTTCTTGCATCAGTGTCTTATAGTTTTCTGCATACAGGTCTTTTGTCTCCCTAGGTAGGTTTATTCCTAGGTATTTTATTCTTTTTGTTGCAATGGTAAATGGGAGTGTTTCCTTAATTTGTCTTTCAGATTTTTCATCATTAGTGTATAGGAATGCAAGAGATTTCTGTGCATTAATTTTGTATCCTGCAACTTTACAAAATTCATTGATTAGCTCTGGTGGTTTTCTGGTGACATCTTTAGGATTCTCTATGTATAGTATCATGTCATCTGCAGACAGTGACAGTTTTACTTCTTCTTTTCCAAGTTGTATTCCTTTTATTTCTTTTTCTCCTCTGATTGCCATGGCTAGGACTTCCAAAACTATGTTGAATAATACTGGCGAGAGTGGACAACCTTGTCTTGTTCCTGATCTTAGAGGAAATGCTTTCAGTTTTTCACATTTGAGAATGATGTTTGCTGTGGGTTTTTTGGATATGGCCTTTACTATGTTGAGGTAGGTTCCCTCTATGCCCACTTTCTGGAGAGTTTTTATCATAAATGGGTGTTGAATTTTGTCAAAAGCTTTTTCTGCATCTATTGGGATGATCATATGGTTTTTATTCTTCAATTTGTTAATATGGTGTATCACGTTGATTGATTTGTGTATATTGAAGAATCCTTGCATCCCTGGGATAAATCCCACTTGATCATGGTGTATGATCCTTTTAATGTGTTGTTGGATTCTGTTCGCTAGTATTTTGTTGAGGATTTTTGTGTCTATATTCATCAGTGATATTGGTCTGTTATTTTCTTTTTTTGTAGTATCTTTGTGTGGTTTTAGTATCAGAGTGATGGTGGCCTCATAGAATGAGTTTGGGAGTGTTCCTTCCTCTGCAATTTTTTGGAAGAGTTTGAGAACGATGGGTGTTAGCTCTTCTCTAAATGTTTGATAGAATTCACCTGTGAAGCCATCTGATCCTCGACTTTGGTTTGTTGGAAGATTTTAAACCACAGTTTCAATTTCATTACTTGTGATTGGTCTGTTCATATTTTCTATTTCTTCCTGGTTCAGTCTTGGAAGGTTATACCTTTCTAAGCATTTGTCCATTTCTTCCAGGTTGTCCATTTTATTGGCATAGAGTTCCTTGTAGTAGTCTCCGAGGATGATTTGTATTTCTGCAGTGTCTGTTGTAACTTCTCCTTTTTCATTTCTCATTTTGTTGATTTGAGTCCTCTCCCTCTTTTTCTTGATGAGTGTGGCTAATGTTTTATCAATTTTGTTTATCTTCTCAAAGAACCAGCTTTTAGTTTTATTGATCTTTGCTATTGTTTTCTTTGTTTCTAGTTCATTTATTTCTACTCTGATCTTTATGATTTCTTTCCTTCTGCTAACTTTGGGTTTTGTTTCTTCTTTAGTTCCTTTAGGTGTAAGGTTAGATTGTTTATTTGAGATTTTTCTTGTTTCTTGAGGTAGGCTTGTATAGCTATAAACTTCCCTCTTAGAACTGCTTTTGCTGCATCCCATAGGTTTTGGATCATCGTGTTTTCATTGTCATGTGTCTCTAGGTATTTTTTAATTTCTTCTTTGATTTCTTCAGTGATCTCTTGGTTATTTAGTAACGTATTGTTTAGCCTCCATGTGTTTGTGTTTTTTAAGATTTTATCCCCCGTAATTGATTTCTAATCTCATATCATTGTGGTCAGAAAAGATGCTTAATATGATTTCAGTTTTCTTAAATTTACTGAGGCTTGATTTGTGACCCAAGATGTGATCTATCCTGGAGAATGTTCCATGCACACTTGAGAAGAAAGTGTAATCTGCTGTTTTTGGATGGAATGTCCTATAAATATCAATTCAATCTATCTGGTCTATTGTGTCATTTAAAGCTTCTGTTTCCTTATTTATTTTCATTTTGGATGATCTGTCCATTGGTGTAAGTGAGGTGTTAAAGTCCCCTACTATTATTGTGTTACCGTCGATTTCCTCTTTTAGAGCTGTTAGCAGTTGCCTTATGTATTGAGGTGCTCCTGTGTTGGGTGCATATATATTTATAATTGTTATATCTTCTTCTTGGATTGATCCCTTGATCATTATGTAGTGTCCTTCCTTGTCTCTTGTAATATTCTTTATTTTAAAGTCTATTTTATCTGATATGAGTATTGCTACTCCAGCTTTCTTTTGATTTCCGTTTGCATGGAATATCTTTTTCCATCCCCTCACTTTCAGTCTGTATGTGTCCCTAGGTCTGAAGTTGGTCTCTTGTAGACAGCATATATATGGGTCGTGTTTTTGTATCCATTCAGCAAGCCTGTGTCTTTTGGTTGGAGCATTGAATCCATTCACGGTTAAGGTAATTATCGATATTTATGTCCCTATGACCATTTTCTTAATTGTTTTGGGTTTGTTTTTGTAGGTCCTTTTCTTCTCTTGTGTTTCCCCCTTAGAGAGAAGTTCCTTTAGCATTTGTTGTAGAGCTGGTTTGGTGGTGCTGAATTCTCTTAATTTTTGCTTGTCTGTAAAGCTTTTGATTTCTGCATTGAATCTGAATGAGATCCTTGCCGGGTAGAGTAATCTTGGTTGTAGGTTCTTCCCTTTCATCACTTTAAGTATATCATGCCCTCCCTTTGGGCTTTTAGAGTTTCTGCTGAGAAATCAGCTGTTAACCTTACGAGAGTTCCCTTGTATGTTATTTGTCGTTTTTCCCTTGCTGCTTTCAATAATTTTTCTTTGTCTTTACTTTTTGCCAGTTTGATTACTATGTGTCTTGGCATGTTTCTCCTTGGGTTTATCCTGTATGGGACTCTCTTTGCTTCCTGGACTTAGGTGGCTATTTCCTTTCCCATGTTAGGGAAGTTTTCGACTATAATCTCTTCACATATTTTCTCTGGCCTTTTCTCTCTCTCTTGTCCTTCTGGGACCCCTATAATGCGAATGTTGTTGCGTTTAATGTTGTCCCAGAGGCTTCTTAGGCTGTCTTCATTTCTTTTCATTCTTTTTTCTTTATTCTGTTCTGCAGCAGTGAATTCCACCATTCTGTCTTCCAGGTCACTTATCCGTTCTTCTGCCTCAGTTATTCTGCTATTGATTCCTTCTAGTGTATTTTTCATTTCAGTTATTGTATTGTTCATCTCTTTTTGTTTGTTCTTTAATTCTTCTAGGTCTTTGTTAAACATTTCTTGCATCTTCTTGATCTTTGCCTCCATTCTTTTTCCGAGGTCCTGGATCATCTTCACTATCATTATTCTGAATTCTTTTTCTGGGAGGTTGCCTATCTCCACTTCATTTAGTTGTTTTTCTGGGGTTTTATCTTGTTCCTTCATCTGGTACATAGCCCTCTGCCTTTTCATCTTGTCTGTCTTTTTGTGAATGTGGTTTTTGTTCCACAGGCTGCAGGATTGTAGTTCTTCTTGCTTCTGCTGTCTGCCCTCTGGTGGATGAGGGTATCTAAGAGGCTTTTGCAAGTTTCCTGATGCCGTCAACATTTTAAATGCCCCTACCCTTTGACCTAGTCATTCCACTCCTATGAATTTATCCTCTAGACATAGACACAATATACAAGGATATTCATTGCAACATTGATTATAAGAACAAAAGACTGGGAGCTAATATCTATCAATAGGAGATTGGTTAAATAAATGATGGCAGAATTCAATGATGGAGTAAAATGCAGTTGTTAAAAAGAGTGAGGCAACTCCATATGCACTGATTAATTATCCCCCAGTGGAAAAAGGAAAGTACAGAACAGGAGTGCCTATGTGTAAACAATAACACATATATGAACGTGGATTTATATTCATGCATTATCTTTATATTCATACAAGGACAGATAAGATAATTTTGTAACCTTGGTTACCTCAGGGGAGGGGAACAGTTGGCTTGAGGGGAGGGGAGATGGGCACAAGGGTAACATGCTTTTCATTGTCCTATCTATTCAAAAATAAAAATGAAATATTAAAAAAAAATAAGGCCACACCTTGTCCTGGGACACAATGATATAGAATATTCAACAGGGAGACATACTTTAGTGAAGTTACCAGTCTTATTGATGTCCAAAGAATTCTATGGCTTCTAAGCAGTAAAGAAGAGACCCACCAAGGGAGGATTTTAGACTAACCTTGGACTTCTCCACAGTTTTTGATCAATTCTCTTGATCATAAAGGGATTGTAGTAGTAATTGGCATTTATATACCATACACTATGTGCTAGGCACTGCTCTGAACGCATCACAAATATATTAACTCATTTCATCCTCTTAAAAAAAGCTAGGTACTATTATTGCCCCTGTTTTACAGATGGAGAAACTGGGGGCTAGGAAGGCCAAGCAAGTTTGCCCAAGTTCACAGAGCTAGTATCTGGCAGAGCGAGGATTTGAACCCAAGCAGTCTGGCTTCAGAGTCCACGATCTTACAATTAATATCTCTTGTATAAGAAATTTTCTTCAGTTTTTTTTTTATTTCAAACATGATTTTTTAAAATAAATTAGTCTAATTCCATTTTTGTAAAATTTTATTTATCTGTCATGTTTGGACTAATGTTTTACCAAATGTGAACTCTGAGAAATAATATCTTGTGAAGTTTTGAATGAATTTCTAACTTCTTCTTTGTGCTTTTGTATATAATATAAAATTTTGTGGATATGTATCATTTCCACAAAACAGCAAAGTCATTTCTCTGGGGGAAAAAGTGTTTAAGTCAATCTCCAAGATATTTAAACACCAAGCATTGCAATGCCTAGTGCTGCAGATACCATGGTCTACAAGAATGACTTCTAAATTGTGGCAAGCCACCTGGGCCAAGTGGCCAGCGGGCCTTTCAGAGGGGATTAGCCAACTGAGGAGTCATTACCCTCTCTCTGACTCTTGAATCCGGTGATTGGCTTTATCAACTGAAACCATCTGATCGTGTCACTGAAGTGCACAGTTAAATACCTGAACCTTCAAACTCAGTGAAGAGGAAAGTGCTCCGTAAACAGATTTGTTGCTGTGGGCATTCTTCCTGGCTTCCTCAGGGCAGTTTCTGCAAAACCAGGAGGTGGCTTTCGTGCCGATTAAATGTGGGGATTAAGCGATTCCTAAAAAAGCCAACTCAGAGCCAGGCTTTCTATGGGAAGGTGTTTCTGTAGCCTTGGCATGAAGGAACACATGGGGATTTGAATCAAAGAGAGAAAAGAACAAACACAATCTACGGAACAAACTCTGTACGGCTCTGGAGTGTCATTTTAAGTTGAATAGAAAACAGCGGAAAGTGGATACCACTATGCTGAAGAGTTAGAATT
This sequence comes from Mesoplodon bidens, assembly GCF_964165515.1. NCBI lineage: Eukaryota > Metazoa > Chordata > Mammalia > Artiodactyla > Ziphiidae > Mesoplodon > Mesoplodon bidens. The sequence goes on along the minus strand of NC_138175.1, from coordinate 14,590,356 downwards.
GGAGACGTTAGAAAAGAAATTAAATTACCTAATCCATCCCTTTCTGGGTCACCCTCTACAAAGCCCCTCCACCATGGGGTCCTTTAGAAAGCCTTTTTAAAATTTTCTTAAGCAAAGAACTTTTCCCACTTATCTAGGAAGAGTGTTTTACAATCTAATTTATTTTCAGTTAAGAATATTTCGTAATAGTTATTCATTGAAGATTTTCCTTTTACAACTCCTCAATCCTTACAACCTCACAATGCTTATCATCTCTTTTTTCTAATCATTTTTCTTCAAATTTTTCTTGCTTTCATTTTCAACTATTAAAAAATATATATGTGTGTAAGTGCATAGAGATAGATAGATATGGGTAGATATAGATATCGATAGCGATATACTAGCTGTTTAACTATGTAAAGTGTGGATACATAGTTATGGATAAAGTGTATATATACGTATTTCCTACTAATCTGTGTGTCTGTATGTATATGTGTGTGTGTGTGTGTGTGTGTGTGTGTGTGTATATATATATATATATATATATATATATATATATATATATATATAACTTTGGTTGTCCTATTTCATGTATCAGGTTGGAAATGCACAGTATAGATGTTGGTAATTCCCCATTATCTTGTTTGTAGCCTATTAAACTGGAGATGGGTGAAGAAAAAGACCTGCTGGTCAAATTCAACCCTTCCTATAAAAACGATTTGAATACCTGGGTGGCAGAAGAAGTTCTAGAAATCAAGTATGTGGAGCACCCTCAAGTGGACAGCCTGCACCTGCGTGGAGAAGTGAATTACCCCAACCTCACCTTTGAGACCATGGAGCTAGATTTTGGCTGTATCCTGAATGATACTGAGGTGATCCGCTACATCACAGTCACCAACTGCAGCCCCCTGGTAGTGAAGTTTCGCTGGTTCTTCCTGGTGGATGATGAGGAAAATCAGATAAGGTACCAACTAGCATGGCAATCCTGCAGAGCTCTCCCCTGCTCTTCATTTTTTTCTCCTTCGGGCTTTGCACTTGGTTTCCTGTATTCAGAGTACTGGTCTTTCATGAATACTCTCACTTCCAACAGCTAATCATTGACAGAAGGAACAAAGAGCCATGGTCCATCCTAGGTTTCCAAACAGGAAAAGCAGATAAAACATCTCTGAAAGCCCCAATTGCCATCAAATTAACAAAGTGATATCCCTAAGCCTGCTCTAATTTTGAATCTAGTGGTTGGATCATTAGAAATTTATCACTAAAAATAGTCTTCATAGAGTTTCCTTAATAAGCATTTCAAACCCAAAGCATGAATTGAGCAGGATGATACATGAGATGTGTGCTGCCCTGAGCTCTACCTTCTGCATATTTCAGTGGGTTCCATTATGGCCCATATATGTACGTATGTATATAGATATATACTTATGTACAAAATAGTGGGAGGTGGTGAGTGCCGGAAGGGAAAAGCCGTCTTTACAATATTTGGGTTTAGAAGTGTCTTTCCTGTTAAGTTAGAAGCTAAAGCCAACTTAATTTGGAAAACACTCCCTTAAAGAACTAGGAACAGCCTATTTCAGTCAAGCCTCAGTAACAGTTTCATGTGGGTCAAAAGCCATGTTGTTGGCCAGGATGAATGGGCTTGTGCATATTTCCTTATTGGATATTTGGACAGCTCGGTTTTCAACACCTGAATTTTGAATGGCCATTCTTAACTGGGAAAGTCTCATGTTATTTCTTGGCTGGTCGATGCTTCCTGTACACAATCCTCATCTTGTGTATGATAGCCATCCTTTCCTTTCCTGTGCCTGTTTCCATGGTAACTATGGCTTGCTCTGGATGTCTTCCATAAACATCTGATGATGATCCAGTGTAGCACCGAAGCCGGTTCTGGGCCTGAGTGATGGAGCCTGCTCGTTAGGTGCCAATGACTGTTCAGGTTTGGGATGAAATTCTGTAGATGGTGAACGTTTAAAATAATTATGGAAAAATCAGCCAACCTGACTTAATGAGTTTCGAACACCAGATTGTGTGAAGTTATTCTGATGGAACACAGCTAAATGAGTTTTTTCTATCTGGGAGCAAGGGACATGCTTTATTTATCTTTTTATTTTCGAGAGGCCATTTCCATAATTAAAATGATGACATTTTGAAAATGTTCTTGGCTAGTACTGGAGATGATACACTTAATTTTCATTGGCTTAAGCACTCATTTAACCATTTTTTTCCTTTCTTCTTTATCTTCTAATATCTTGATACTGAGCCTCTGCTTATATTTCATTTGTTCATTCATTCATTCATTGATTCATTCATTCATTCAGAGAGTCACTCAGAAACCATTTGATAAGTGGCTCTTATGCACCAGATAATGGGTGAGGTATCAGGGATACAAAAATGAGTAAGACATGATAGCTGGACTGAGGCTGTTGGGGAAACAAATGTGTAAGCCATGACACATGATAGTGCCAGCCTCTGAGGGATGCCGGGGGAATGAATGCTCGCAGGAGTCAGAGAAGGCTGCACTGAGAGGCACAGTTAAATGCTCCAGATGGAGAAGCAGGGAAACACTCTCAGTAACAGGAATAGCATGTATATAAGTTCAGATTCATGGATTCTGTTGCAGGTGACAAGAAACCTGGCCCTAAGTAAAAATGAAAAGCAGGGACTTCCCTGGTGGTGCAGTGGTTAAGAATCTGCCTGCCAATGCAGGGGACACGCGTTTGAGCCCTGGTCTGGGAAGATCCCACATGCTGCAGAGCAACTAAGCCCGTGAGCCACAACTACTGAGCCTGCGCTCTAGGGCCCGCGAGCCACAACTACTGAGCCCACGCGCCTAGAGCCTGTGCTCCACAACAAGAGAAGCCACCGCAATGAGAAGGCCACACACCGCAACGAAGAGTAGCCCCCGCTCACCACAACTAGAGAAAGCCTGCACACAGCAATGACAACCCAATGCAGCCAAAAAACAAAAAAAAATTTTTTTAATTTTTTTCTAAAAAAAAAAAAATGAAAAGCAAAGTTCATTCACTGGTTCCCACAACTCAAAAGTCCAAGTTCATTCTGGCTTCTGGCCTGGCTTAAAGCAAGGACTCAAATGATGTTACTGGAGCCAGGGTCCCTGTCTCAGCTCTGCTCTCTGTCATGAGTTAGCCGCGTTCTCGGATCACCTTTTCTCCCGTGGTCACCAAGTGCTGCCAGCACTCCTGGGGCCATGTCTGTGCAGATTCTGAGCCACTGGAAAGGAACATGAGCCTTGGTCCCAGAACTTCCAGAAGATGCACTCTGATGGGACCATCTTAATCACCTTTCCTGTCCCCTCCCCTCACCGGTCACCATCAGGGGAGGACGAAGCTCTTGATTAGCATTGGCCTGGCCGTGTGCCCCACACCAAACGCTGCAGTGATGACCTCAGAACCACATGGACTGAAGGGGTGGGAGTGAGGCAGATCTCCAGGCAAAAAACTGCAATATAGGAGAAGGAATGCGGGAGAGGCAGGTGGCACGCCCCTATCAGTGTCCACAGGGGACCCGTCAGTGCAGCCACAGTGCAGACTTCATCAATGAGGGGCAGTCCGGGGAGGCGAGTCTGTGCAGGTAGGTTGGCAGCAGTGTGTGAGAGGCCTGGTATTCCATGATAAGGCACTTAGACTCTTTCTTGGAGGCAGTGGTGGGATTTGTAATCAGGAGAGCGACAGAGTCGGGTTTTTTCAGAAAGATAACCCTTAGCAGCATTCAGCACAGTTGTCCAACCCCTCCTTCCTGAAACACATTCCTTTCATGGCTTGAGTAGCACCATACTCTCCTGCTTTTCCTCTTGTCCCCTCGACTGACTACTTCTCAGCTCTCGGCCAGCAGCAACTCTGCTGGAGTTGTAGGATGCAGGGCTCCCTCCTAGGCCATCTGCTCTTCCTGGAGTTGCATTCACCGACAGCTTCACTTAGCCCCGGTTGCAGAGGCTTCTGAATGCGTATCGCCACCGAGACCCCTCAGAGTTCCAAGTCCATCACCTTCTTGACGTCTCCTCCTGGATGTCTCGCAGGTGACTTGTATCCAGCATACCCCACTGCAGTCTCAGGCTCTCCCCTGCCCTCTCCCTGCCTCTCCTACAGGGCCCTTGTCCCAGTAAATGACATCACTGTCCTGGGAGGCATCCAGATTCCCTCCTCTCCCTTACCCCACGCATCAAATCCATCACCAAGTTCTACCTATTCCATCTTCTAGAAACCTCTCATTCCCATCTCCACGGTTGTTACCCTAGTTGAAACCCCGATTGCTCCTGCCTGGACCGTTGTGACAGCCCCTGACTGGGCTCTCTGCCTCCACTCCTGTGCCACAGTCCATCACCCCCTCAGCACACAAGCGATGAGCATGTCACTGCCCTGGTTTTCAGCATCGAAGGACACCCATGCTTCTTGGGATAAAGTACAAAAGACTCACTGTGTTCTTCACGGCTCAGCTGCCCCTGTGCTGCCCCAGAATTCCTCTCCAGCTTCTCCTCACTTTGCTCTCCCCTTACCACACTGCCTTCTTTCCATTTGCCCACCATGCCGGCCTCTCTCCTGCCCAGTGGTGGTTTGCTGTCTCACTGCCCGCCCTCTGCTGGGTGCTCTCCCCTCTCCTCACCTAGTTAGCCCTGCTGCTTCACTAAGTCTTCAGCTTAAACCTCCTTCCCCAGGAAGCCTTCTCCGAGACCCTGCCCTACCCAAGGTCCCCTGTTATAGGCACCAGTAGCCTATCTCCTTGGTGACTCATCACATTTGCAACCATGGCTAATGGTCAACTTCCTAGCTGGCGCTTAATCCCCATGAGACTAGGGAGCACATCTGTTCTGTTGCCTCTGGATCCCAGAGCCCAGCACAGTCCATAGCACAGTCCTCAAAAGGTATTTTCTAGTTAATCAACTGCTCTCCCTGCCCCTGGTGTTTGTAGTGAGAGGAGAGTCATTTCATAACTGCTTTAACATTCTTTTCTGTTGGCTTCCTGGCACCTGCCAAATGGAAAGGTTCAAGGCATAAATATCACCTTGAAGAGAAAAAACAATGCCACTTGCTGTCTAGACAGGCTCTGTCTGTGCAGCCTGTCAGAAAAACATGAACCACTCATTGGCTAAAGGTCACTTTTATTAGATATACCAACACAAACCTTTCTTTTCCAATCAGAATTCTTCTAAGCCTTAGAATTCTTCTAACTAGTAAAAGAAACAAAAGCATAAAAGAAGTTTTCTTCTTCTTTTATTAGGCAGGATATGAGGAGGCCTAGACTCTCAACATTCCTGCCTGTCACAACACGTATACGTCACACGTGTGTGTGTGCACGCACATGTGGGAGCATGTGTGTGCACATGCATGTGTACATGCATGTCTGTGCATTTGGGAATGAGTGTGTGTGTGTGTGTGTGATTTTGTAGGGAATTCTGACTCAGACATTCAAAGCATCTCTCTTGTTTGAGCATATTTTTGGTTCCAAGTTGGCCCTCATGTCACACATAAGAGCAAAGAGAGAAGTGAAGTGGGCAAGCGTGTTAGGTAAGCACTCCCTAAGCCAGTCATTGCCTTAGAAACCCACTCATCCATGCGAGTCCACGTGCATGACAGTGTTCTAGACTGAGTTTGATAGATAACAGTCCATGCGCTCACACGTACGCAAGTAATGAGGAAGCTGGGAGGACATATCAGGGCTGGGCATGGCTGCTGGCACAGCAGCACTGCAGAAACGTGCCCTTTCTTCAGCCTAACTGCTTAGCCGGATAAGAGCACGATGCTTTGTGGCATCTGTGTGAAAGGGGAGCACAGGGAAGCTGACACTGAAACCAGGCTTTGCTTTTAAGAGACCAGAGAGAATCAAGCAGATGCTGGCTCAGCTGGCGTCTATGCCCAGACTCAGAGCTGCAAGCTGAGGCAATGTTAGAACTTGGAGCATGTGGGCCGCGTGGTCCCCAACGACAGCTTTGCCTTTTTGCTTCCAAATCAGATTATAAATAAACCAAATACAAGAGCCTAAGGGAGCCCAGCCTGACAGCAAAGGAACATGTGTTGTTCTCACACTGATTTTTTTGTGATGAACATCAGTTGTCCAATATTGTGATTGGAAGAGGAGGGTGGAAGGGCTGGAAGTGGGGTGGAGGGTCCTTATCGCCTGGATGCTTCTGTCTGTCTCTTCATCACCCCTCAATTTCTCTTGCTTTGAAAGTGGAACTTTTTAAAGACATGGTATCAGTGGTAGTTGAGGTCCTGGGCTGTGGAATCAGACATGACTGGTTAGAATCCCAGCTGTGTCCTAAACACATGACCCCGTGCCCTGGTTTACTTACCTGTAAAATGGGGATAATGCAGAAACCAAAAAGACTTGCTGTGAGCACTAAATGTTTATAAAGTGCATGTGTCTTTGAGATGACACATGAAAGAAAAATCTGAACTTGGTGGCTGTTTTCAGGTCTCAAAGGGTCCCTTCTTCTCCATTCCTTCCCACCAAGTGCTGCTAAGTGAAGCACTCCCCAGGATCCTAAAGTGTTGGAACCATAAGGTCCTTAGACACCACCATGATGGACTCAGCACCTTTTCCTTCTGGAGGTTAGAAAATTCCTTTCCTGTACCAGGCCACATTCATCAAGGCTGAAGCCGGGCCCTCAAAGGCCACAGTCCTTGTGTGGTCAGGAGGGCCAGGCCCAGAGTGCCCTCTGTCTTCCCCACCACTCATCCCTGCAGCCAGGTAAGCCCAGACCCATGATCAAGGACTGGCCCCTGCTTTGCCCAAGGGTCCAATCAAGAAAACAAAAATGTTTCGGGGGAAAAGAAAACATGGTTCTTTATATTTCTTTCAAAAAAAAATAATTTTATTGAATCCCATGGGTCAGGCACTGGGCATCCTTGCACGCCAGCCTTCCAGGACTGCTCAGTGTGCTAAGAGCCTAGCCTCTAAGGCAGCCTTCTACTCAGCCACCTGCCCCATGTGACCTTGGTGGATGGCTGAGGGTCCCTAAGCCTCGGCTTCCTTGCCTGAAATGAGGGTGATTATAATGGCATCTCCCACATACGGATGTGGTGAGGATTGTCTCAGCCCCTACTGCAGAGCTCTTGGATCTGTGTGTCACATAATAAATGCTCAGTAAGTGTCAGGTGTTACGGCCATTCCTTTATTGAGGAAATTGAGTGGATTGGCACCCCTGTAATGCTAATACAGGACCTATTTGAGAAGCAGAATCCCAGAGGTGGCTTGAAAACATCTCCTGAAATCAGTCAGAAGCCATTTCAGGACACAGAGAGGCCTTACGGGGTCTGAGGGCCGCAGGTGTCTCTTGCTAGCTTGAGCTTCTGTCCGTTCAATAAATATCCCTCTGTCTTCCTCACAGGCCCTGCACCTCTCAGAATCCTTCAAGCTTCTGCAGTTGTTTTTTTTCCACCTCCCAGAGAAGTTTGGATAAAAGACAAAAGCGAGCGTGGAGCCTGGGGTCTAGAGGGAAAGCAGTTCTGATGAGGGAGCAAAAAGGGTCGAAAGAGGGAACAGAAGTGGCCACAGCTGGCCTCAGGCAAAGTGCCAAGTCAAGTTCTTATGCCCCTCCCACCCCCTTTCTTCCCTAACTCTCCCCCTGCTTGTACTTGAGCCAGAATGACAGTTTAACAGCCCAAAGAATGAATCCAGTGCAAACAGGGGCTATCCCCCTCGCCTGTATTAGTTTCCTATTGCTGCTGTAACAAATCACCATAAGCTGATGCTGGCAGGAAGTAGACAGCGCACCTAAAGGATTAGTCTAGATGAGATTAAGAAAGGTAGCAGAGGCCTGAAGGGACAAGGGATGAGAGTCTTAACCAGAACCTCTGTGGCCTCCCTTACCAACTCAAGGTGTTATGTGACCTGCTCTTCTGAGTCATGTATGGCTGAGGGTTGAGAGGAAGTTGACCTTAAGAATATTCACTGAGCAGTAGTGCAGAAGTACTGGGGGTTAGAACTTCAACATAGTATTTCAAAGGGGACCGATTCAACACATAACAGTCTTTAATTTAAAAAAAATTAAATCAGTAAATATGTGAATAAACATTTGAAGAGTAAAAAGGTCATGGTATCAGAAGCCCATGAGTCAGGGAAATGGTAGCAATATGACTGGAAAATTCTGCAGGGCCAGGTCAGGTCCAGTGTTGTAGGCCATGCTGAGGAGTTTGATTTTTTTCAAAATGTAGTGAAAAGCCATGGAAGGGTTTAAAGTAAGTGAGTTAGAGAGAGTGACATGGGCTACCATGGACCAGAGTCAACAGAAATGGTAGTCCTTAGACTAACAGAACTGCAAGAGGTCATTATCAACAGAAGAGCAGGTCATTATCAAAGGGGGAGCAGGCTCATTAAAGGCACTTGTACTGGGTATACTTAAGGAAGAAGGAAAATTATCTCAGACATATGTCTGAGATGCAAGGAGGATTTCTGAACTAAGAAAATGGTATATTATGGGTAAAATTAAAATACCATTAACTACATAAAATAATAATGTAAAATATTAATATAGGACTGAAATACTATATAGTATGGAAGGGGAGAAATGAAAGATTTTAGGTCTTTGAGTTGTTCCAGAAGAGGGAAAAGGTAAGCTTTTAACATAAATTTAAGTAAAGAAAAGAAGTAAAAGTATTTTATTACTAGAAGAAAAAAGGTGAAGGGGAAAAATATAGTCAATCCAAAATAAATAAAAAATTACGGGAAGGGGTGACATGGAAAAGATATACAGAAATAAATAAATAAAAATTACAAAATAAGATGATAAAATAAATCCAAATGTATCAGTAATTGAAATCACTGTAAATAAAACTAAGAAAATGATTGTGCTTTTGGATTTTACTCACAATTATTTTAAAAAGAGATACCTGAAAAATAAGGATACAGTAATATAAAAGGATGGGAAAAGATAGAACAGGCATATAATGGAGGGAGTTCTGAGGAAGCTATGAAACATCAGTTAAAATAGACTTCATTTTTAAAAAAATTTTTATCAGAGTATAGTTGATTTACAATGTTGTGTTATTTTCTGCTGTACAGCAAAGTGAATCAGTTATACACACACACACACACACACACACACATATATATATATATATAATCTTTTTTAGATTCTTTTCCCATAGAGGTTATTACAGAGTACTGAGTAGAGTTCCCTGTGCCATACAGTAGGTCCTTTTTAGTTATCTGTTTTCTATATCGTAGTGCGTATATGTCAATCCCAGTCTCCCAGTTTATCCCTCCCCCACCTTTCCCCCCTCGTAACCAAAAATGGACTTTAAAACAAAAAAGCATTACCAGAGGTCAAGAAGGTTACTAGGTCAGTTCATCAGAAAGATATAATAATCCTAAACTTCATACATCTCAAAACATAACTTCAAAATACATAAAGCAAATCAAATCCCCTATCTTTAATAACACTCTCTCGAGCAGACAGAAAATCAGCAAGACTCTATAGCGTACATTGCCGCATGTAGTAGCCACCAAACCTCACGTAGCTATTTAAAATTTTTTTAAAACTTTTTAAATTAAAAATGTAGCTCCTTAGTCACACTAGCCACATTTTAAGTGCCCAGTAACCACGTGTGGCTTGCAGCTGTTGTATTGAACAGCACAGATACAGGCCATGTCAGTCACTGTAGAAAGTTCTGTTGGACAGCTCTCCTACAGACAGTTCGAACACAATTAACAGGCTCCATATAATATATGTAGAACACCCCATTAAGAAAAAACTCTTCCAACCCTATGGAACACTTATGAAAAATTACCATATACTAGGACTTAAAGCAAATCTCAACAAATCTGTTATGTTAGAAATCAATAACAAATATATATTTAAAAACAAACAAGTAAAGAACATAGACATTTTAAAATACACTTCTGAATAACCTATGGGTGAAAAAAATCACAATGAAAATCAGGAAATACTTAAGATTGAATGACGATGAAAAAATCAGTGGTAATGAAGCTGAAGTGGACTTTTAAAAAATTTTATTGGATTATAGTTGATTTACAATGTTGTGTTAGTTTCAGGTATACAGCAAAGTGATTCAGTTATACATATACATATTTTCATTCTTTTTCAGATTCTTTTCTCATATAGGCTATCACAAAATATTGAGTAGAGTTCCCTGTGCTATACAGCAGGTCCTTGTTGGTTATCTATCTTATGTATACTAGTTTGTGTATGTTAATCCCAAGCTCCTGGTTTATCCCTCCCCCCCAACCCCATGCTTCCCCTTTGGTAGCCATAAGTTTGGTTTCAATATCTGTAAGTCTATTTCTGTTTTGTAAATGAGGTCATTTGTATTATTTTTTAAAATTAGATGCCACATATGAGTGATATCATATGATATGTCTTTCTCTGTCTGACTTCACTTAGTATGATAATCTCTGGGTCCATCCATGTTGTTGCAAATGGCATTATTTTGTTCTTTTTTATGGCTGAGTAATATTCCATTGTATATATGTACCACATCTTCTTTATCCATTCCTCTGTTGATGGATATTTAGGTTGCTTCCATGTCTTGGCTATTGTAAGTAGTGCTGCAATGAACATTGGGGTGCATGTATCTTTTCGAAATACGGTTTTCTCCAGATATATGCCTAGGAGTGGGACTGCTATATCATATAGTAGTTCTATTTTTATTTATTTATTTTTAATTATGAATTTATTTGGTAATTTTATAATCCTCTATTGGCATATACTTTTTTAAAAACAAATTTATTTATTTTATTTACTTTTGGCTGTGTTGGGTCTTCGTTGCTGCGCACAGGCTTTCTCTAGTTGTGGCGAGCGTCGGCTACTCTTTGTTGCAGTGTGTGGGCTTCTCATTGCGGTGGCTTCTCTTGTTGTGGAGCACGGGCTTTAGGTGTGCAGGCTTCAGTAGTTGTGGCACGTGGGCTCAGCATTTGTGGCTCACGGGCTCTAGAGCATAGTCTCAGTAGTTGTGGTGCATGGGGCTTAGTTGCTCTGTGGCATGTGGGATCTTCCCGGACCAGGACTTGAACCCGTGTCCCCTGCATTGGCAGGCGGATTCTTAACCACTGTAGACCAGGGAAGTTCAGTAGTTCTATTTTTAGTTTTTTAAGGAACCTCCATACTGTTCTCCATAGTGGTTGTACCAATTTACATTCCCACCAACAGTGTAGGAGGGTTCCTTTTCCTCCACACCGTCTCCAGCATTTATTGTTTGTAGACTTTTTGATGATGACCATTCTGACTGGTGTGAGATAATACCTCATTGTAGTTTTGATTTGCACTTCTCTAATAATTAGTGATGTTGAGCATCTTTTCATGTGCTTTTTTTGGCCATCTGTATGTCTTCTTTGGAGAAATGTCTGTTTAGATCTCCTGCCCATTTTTTGATTGGATTGTTTGTTTTTTTGACATACAAACTGCATGAGCTGTTTGTATATTTTGGAGATTAATCCCTTGTTGGTCACTTTGTTGTCAAATATTTTCTCCCATTCTGTGGGTTGTCTTTTCGTTTTGTTTATGGTTTCCTTTGCTGTGCAGAAGCTTTTAAGTTTAATAAACTCCCATTTGTTTACTTTTGTTTTTATTTTCGTTACTCTAGGAGGTGTGTGCAAAAGGATATTGCTGTGATTTATGTCAGAGAGTGCGTCCTGCCTATGTTTTCTTCTAAGAGTTTTATAGTGTCCGGCCTTAACATTTAGGTCTTTGATCCATTTTGAGTTTATTTTTGAGTATGGTGTTAGAGAATGTTCTAATTTCATTCTTTTACATGTAGCTGTCCAGTTTTCCCAGCAGAAGCTAAAGTGGTCTTAAATGAAAATCTGTAGTCTTAAATCAGTGGTTCCCAACTGAAGGCAATTTTGCCCCCCAGGGGACATTTGGCAATGTCTGGAGATATTATTATTATTATTATTATCATTATTATTGGCATCAGCATCATCATAACCAGGGGGAGCTACTGGCATCTAGTGGGTAGAGGCCAGGGATGCTACTAAGTATTTTTCAATACACAGGACAGCCCCCAACAACAAAGAATTATCCATTCAAAATATTGATAGTGCTACCATTGACAAGCCCTACTTTAGATGCTATGTTACAAAAGAAAGGAGGCTGAAAATTGAGTTGAACATTCACAGCTATAAAAGTTGGGTAAGTAAATAAACAAACATAGCCAAAGAAAATAGACAGAAGGAAATATTGAATGTATGACCAGAAACTAATGAAAGAGAAAATTAAATAAAATACAAAGAATTAACAAAGCCAGGAGTTGACTATTTGAAGAGACTGTTAATAAAATTAACAAATTCAGGCAAGACTGATAAAGAAAAAAAAAAGGCACAACCATTACTAGGAATACACAAATGATATAACTACAGTTGCAGCAGATATTAAAAAGATGAAATTTTCATGAGTAACTTTATGGCAAAAATTTGAAAAATTGGATAAAATGAATAAAATCTTAGAAAAATACAACTTATCAAAACTAATTAAAAAAAAAAAAAAGAAATCCCAGCTTACCCTTCCCCCTCCCTGTGTCCTCAAGTCCATTCTCTAGTAGGTCTGCATCTTTATCCCAAGTGGCATGGACATATATACACTACCAAATGTAAAACTGATAGCTAGTGGGAAGCAGCCACATAGCACAGGGAGATCAGCTCGGTGCTTTGTGACCACCTAGAAGGGTGGGATAGGGAGGGTGGGAGGGAGACGTAAGAGGGAAGAGATATGGGGATATATGTATATGTATAGCTGATTCACTTTGTTATAAAGCAGAAAGTAACACACCATTGTAAAGCAATTATACTCCAATAAAGATGTTTTAAAAAATCCAAATGGTCTTTTAATCACTGAAGAAATTGAATAAATAGCTTCAAGTCCTTCTATAATAAAACACTAGTTCTGATAGACAAAGGCAAGTTTTTCCAAGTATTCAAGGAACAAATAATTATTCCAAACTTACACAAATTCTTTTTTTTATACTACTTATTTTTTATTGGAGTATAGTTGATGTACATTATTGTGTAAGTTACAGGTGTATAATATAGTGATTCACAATTTTAAAGGTTATACTCCATTTATAGTTATTATAAAATATTAGCTATATTTTCCATGTTGTACAATATATCCTTTTAGCTTATTTAATAACAGTTTCTTATTTTTTTATTCTTATTTTATAACATAATAGTTTCTACCTCTTAATCCCCTACCCCAATATTGCCCCTCCCCTCTTCCCTCTCCCCACTGGTAACCTCTAATTTGTTCTGTACATCTGTGAGTCTGTTTCTTTTTTGTTATATTCACTAGTTTGTTGTATTCTGTACATTCCACATATGTGATGTCATACAGCATTTGTCTTTCTCTGTGTGACTTATTTCATGTAGCATAATGTTCTCCAAGTCCATCCATGTTGCAAATAGCAAAATGTCCTTCCTTTTCTATGGCTGAGTAATATTCCACTATACATATATACCACATCTTTATCCACTCATCTGTTGATGGACACTTAGGTTGCTTCCATATATTGGCAATTATAGATAATGCTGCTATGAACATTGGGGTACATGTATCTTTTCAAATTAATGGGTTTTTTTTTCTATATATACCCAGGAATGGAATTGCTAGGTCACATGATAGTTCTATTTTTAATTTCTTGAGAAACCTCCATACTGTTTTTTGCAGTGGCTGCACCAATTTATGTTCCCACCAACAGTATTTGAAGGTTCCCTTTCTTCACATCCTTTCCAACATTTGTTATTTGTGTTCTTTTTTAATGATAACCATTCTGACAGGTGTGAGGTGATATCTCATTGTGGTTTTGATTTGAATTTCCCTAGTGATGTTGAGCATCTTTTCATGTGCCTGTTGGCCATCAGCATGTCTTCTTTGGAAAAACATCTATTCAGGTATTCTGCCCTTTTTTTTTTAATACCTTTATTGGAGTATAATTGCTTTACAATGGTGTGTTAGTTTCTGCTTTATAACAAAGTGAATCAGCTATACATATACATATATCTCCATATCTCCTCCCTCCTGCCTCTTGGTAGTGTATATATGTCCATGCCACTCTCTCACTTCGTCCCAGGTTACCCCTCCCCCTGCTTGTGTCCTCAAATGCATTCTCTACGTCTGCATCTTTATTCCTGTCCTCCCCCTAGATTCCTCAGAACCTTTTTTTTTATTCCATATGTATGTGTTAGCATACAGTATTTGTTTCTCTCTTTCTGACTTACTTCACTCTGTATGACAGACCCTAAGTCCATCCACCTCACTAGAAATAACTCAATTTCGTTTCTTTTTATGGCTGAGTAATATTCCACTGTATATATGTGCCACATCTTCTTTATCCATTCATCAGTCGATGGACACGTAGGTTGCTTCTATGTCCTGGCTATTGTAAATAGAGCTACAATGAACACTGTGGAACATGACTCTTTTTTGAATTATGGTTTTCTCAGGATATATGCCCAGTAGTGGGATTGCTGGATCATATAGTACTTCTATTTTTAGTTTTTTTAAGGAACCTCCATACTGTTCTCCATAGTGGCTGTATCAATTTACATTTCCACCAGCAGTGCAAGAGGGTTCCTTATTCTCCACGCCCTCTCTAGGATTTATTGTTTGTAGATTTTTTGATGATGGCCATTCTGACTGGTGGGAGGTGATACCTCATTGTAGTTTTGATTTGCATTTCTCTGATGATTAGTGATGTTGAGCATCCTTTCATGTGTTTGTTGACCATCTATATATCTTCTCTGGAGAAATGTCTATTTAGGTCTCCTGCCCATTTTTGGATTGGGTTGTTTGTTTTTTTTGATTTTGAGCTTCATGAGCTGCTTGTAAATTTTGGAGATTAATCCTTTGCCAGTTGCTTCATTTGCAAATATTTTCTCCCATTCTGAGGGTTGTCTTTTCGTCTCGTTTATGTTTTCCTTTGCTGTGCAAAAGCTTTTACGTTTCATTAGGTCCCATTTCTTTATGTTTGTTTTTATTTCCGTCTCTCTAGGAGGTGGGTCCAAAAGGACCTTGCTGTGATTTATGTCATAGAGTGTTCTGCCTATGTTTTCCTCTAAGAGTTTTATAGTGTCCAGTCTTACATTTAGGGCTCTAACCCATTTTGAGTTTATTTTTGTGTATGGTGTTAGGGGGTGTTCTAATTTCATTCTTTTACATGTAGCTGTCCAGTTTTCCCAGCACCACTTATTGAAGAGGCTGTCTTCTCCATTGCATATTCTTGCCTCTTCTATCAAAAATAAGGTGACTATATGTGTGTGCATTTGTCTTTGGGCTTTCTATCCTGTTCCATTAATCTATATTTCTGTTTTTGTGCCAGTACCATACTGTCTTGATTGCTGTAGCTTTGTAGTATAGTCTGAAGTCAGGGAGCTTGAATCCTCCAGCTCCGTTTTTCTTTCTCAAGATTGCTTTGACTGTTCAGGGTCATTTGTGTTTCCATACAAATTGTGAAATTTTTTGTTCTAGTTCTGTGAAAAATGCAATTGGTAGTTTGATAAGGATTGCACTGAATCTGTACATTACTTTGGGTAATATAGTCATTTTCAGAATGTTGATTTTTCCAATCCAAGAACATGGTATATCTCTCCATCTGATTGTATCGTCTTTAATTTCTTTCATCACTATCTTGTAGTTTTCCGAGTACAGGTCTTTTCCCTCCTTAGGTAGGTTTATTCCTAGCTTTTTTATTCTTTTTGTTGCAATGGTAAATGGGAGTGTTTCCTTAATTTCTCTTTCAGATTTTTCATCATTAGTGTATAGGAATGCAAGAGATTTCTGTGCATTCATTTTGTATCCTGCTACTTTACCAAATTCATTAATTAGCTCTAGTAGTTTTCTGGTAGCATCTTTAGGATTCTCTATGTATAGTATCATGTCATCTGCAAACAGTGACAGCTTTACTTCTTCTTTTCCAATTTGGATTCCTTTTATTTCCTTTTCTTCTCTGATTGCTGTGGCTAAAACTTCCAAAACTATGTTGAATAATAGTGGTGAGAGTGGGTAACCTTGTCTTGTTCCTGATCTTAGTGGAAATGGTCTCAATTTTTCACCATTGAGAATGATGTTGGCTGTGGGTTTGTCGTATATGGCCTTTATTATGTTGAGGTAAGTTCCCTCTATGCCCACTTTCTGGAGGGTTTTTATCATAAATGGTATTGAATTTTGTCGAAAGCTTTCTCTGCATCTGTTGGGATGATCATGTGGTTTTTCTCCTTCAATTTGTTAATATGGTGTATCACATTGATCGATTTGCATATATTGAAGAATCCTTGCATTCCTGGGATAAGCCCCACTTGATCATGGTGTATGATCCTTTTCATGTGCTGTTGGATTCTGTTTGCTAGTATTTTGTTGAGGATTTTTTCATCTTTATTCATCAGTGTTATTGGCCTGTAGTTTCCTTTTTATGTAATGTCTTCGTCTGGTTTGGTATCAGGGTGATGGTGGCCTCATAGAATGAGTTTGGGAGTGTTCCTCCCTCTCCTATATTTTGGAAGAGTTTGAGAAGGATAGGTGTTAGCTCTTCTCTAAATGTTTTCATGTTTAGAATTTTCCTGTGAAGCCATCTGGTCCTGGGCTTTTGTTTGTTGGAAGATTTTTAATCACAGTTTCAATTTCAGTGCTTGTGATTGGTCTGTTTATATTTTCTATTTCTTCCTGGTTCAGTCTTGGAAGGTTGTGCTTTTCTGAGAATTTGTCCATTTCTTCCAGGTTGTCCATTTTATTGGTATATAGTTGCTTATAGTAGTCTCTCATGATCCTTTGTATTTCTGCAGTGTCAGTTGTTACTTCTCCTTTTTCATTTCTAATTCTGTTGATTTGAGTCTTCTCCCTTTTTTTCTTGATGGGTCTGGCTAATGGTTTATCAATTTTGTTTATCTTCTCAAAGAACCAGCTTTTCGTTTTATTGATCTTAGCTATTGTTTCCTTCATTTCTTTTTCATTTATTTCTGATCTGATCTTTATGATTTCTTTGCTTCTGCTGACTTTGGGTTTTTCTTTTTCTTCTTCTCTAATTGCTTTAGGTGTAAGGTTAGGTTGTTTATTTGAGATGTTTCTTGTTTCTTGAGGTAGGATTGTATTGGTATAAACTTCCCTCTTAGAACTGCTTTTGCTGCATCCCTTAGGTTTCGGGTCATCGTGTTTTCATTGTCATTTGTTTCTAGGGGTTTTTTTTGTGTTTTTTTTGTTTTTTGGGGTTTTTTTTGCGGTACGCGTGCCTCTCACTGTTGTGGCCTCTCCTGTTGTGGAGCACAGGCTCTGGACGCGCAGGCTCAGCAGCCATGGCTCACGGGCCCAGCCGCTCCGTGGCATGTGGGATCCTCCCGGACTGGGGCATGAACCCACGTCCCCTGCAGTGGCAGGCGGACTCTCAACCACTGTGCCACCAGGGAAGCCCTGTTTCTAGGTATTTTTTGATTTCCTCTTTGATTTCTTCAGTGATCTCTTGGTTATTTTAGTAGTGTAGTATTGTTTAGCCTCCATGTGTTTGTATTTTTCACAGACTATTTCCTGTAATTGATATCTAGTCTCATAGTGTTGTGGTCGGAAAAGATACTTGATACAATTTCAATTTTCTTAAATTTACCGAGGCTTGATATGTGACCCAAGATATGATCTATCCTGGAGAATGTTCCATGAGCACTTGAGAAGAAAGTGTACTCTGTTTTTTTGGATGGAATGACCTATAAATATCAGTTAGGTCCATCTTGTTTAATGTATCATTTAAAGGTTTTGTTTCCTTATTTAATTTCATTTTGGATGATCTTTCCATTGGTGAAAGTGGGGTGTTAAAGTCCCCTACTATTACTGTGTTACTGTCGATTTCCCCTTTTATGGCTGTTAGCATTTGCCTTTTGTATTGAGGTACTCCTATGTTGGGTGCATAAATATTTACAATTTTTATATCTTCTTGGATTGATCCCTTGATCATTCTGTAGTGTCCTTGTTTGTCTCTTGTAATAGCCTTTATTTTAAAGTCTATTTTGTCTGATATGAGAATTGCTGCTCCAGCTTTCTTTTGATTTCCATTTGCATGGAATATCTCTTTCCATCCCCTCACTTTCAGTCTATATGTGTCCCTAGATCTGATGTGGGTCTCTTGTAGACAGCATATATATGGGTCGTGTTTTTGTATCCATTCAGCAAGACTGTGTCTTTTGGTTGGAGCATTTAATCCATTTACATTTATAGTAGTTATCGATATGTGTGTTCCTATTACCATTTTCTTAATTATTTTGGGTTTGTTATTGTAGGTGTTTTCCTTCTCTTGTGTTTCCTGCCTAGAGAAGTTCCTTCAGCATTTATTGTAAAGCTGGTTTGGTGGTGCTGAGTTCTCTTAGCTTTTGCTTGTCTGTAAAGGTTTTAAAATCTCCGTCAAATCTGCATGAGATCCTTGCTGGGTAGAGTGATCTTGGTTGTAGGTTTTTCCCTTTCATCACTTTAAATATGTCCTACCCCTCCCTTCTGGCTCACAGAGTTTCTTCTGAAAGATCAGCCGTTAACCTTATGGGGATTCCCTTGTATGTTATTTGTTGCTTTTCCCTTGCTGCTTTTAACATTTTTTCTTTGTATTTAATATTTGGTAGTTTGATTAATATGTGTCTTGATGTGTTTCTCTTTGGGTTTATCCTGTATGGGACTCTCTGTGCTTCCTGGACTTGATTGACTAGTTCCTTTCCCATATTAGGGAAGTTTTCAACTCTAATCTCTTCAAATATTTTCTCACTCCCTTTCTTTTTCTCTTCTTCTTCCGCAACCCCTATAATTCGAATCTTGGTGCATTTAGTGTTGTCCCAGAGGTATCTGAGACTGTCCTCAATTCTTTTCATTCTTTTTTCTTTATTCTGCTCTGTGGTAGTTATTTCCACTATTTTGTCTTCCAGGTCACTTATCTGTTCTTCTGCCTCAGTTATTCTGCTATTGATTCCTTCTAGAGAATTTTTAGTTTCATTTATTGTGTTGTTCATCATTGTTTGTTTGCTCTTTAAATCTTCTAGTTCCTTGTTAAACGTTGTGTTTTCTCCATTCTATTTCCAAGATTTTGGATCATCTTTACTATCATTACTCTGTAATGATATCATTACTCTATTATTACTATCATTACAAAATTCTTTTTCAGGTAGACTGGCTATTTACTCTTCATTTGTTTGGTCTGGTGGGTTTTTACCTTGCTCCTTCACCTGCTGTGTGTTTCTCTGTCTTCTCATTTTGCTTAACTTACTGTGTTTGGGGTCTTCTTTTCACAGGCTGCAGGTTCATAGTTCCCATTGTTTTTGGTGTCTGCCACCAGTGGCTAAGGGTAGTTCAGTGGGTTTTGTAGGCTTCTTGGTGGAGGGGACTGGTCCCTGTGTTCTGGTGGGTGAGGATGGATCTTGTCTTTCTGGTGGGCAGGACGGCATCCAATGGTTTGTTTTGTGGTGTCTGTGCCCTTATTATGATTTTAGGCAGCCTCTCTGCTAATGGGTGGACTTGTGTTCCTGTCTTGCTAGTTGTTTGGCATAGGGTGTCCAGCACTGTAGCTTGCTGGTCATTGAGTGGAGGTGGGTTTTAGCATTGAGATGGAGATCTCTAGGAGAGCTTTTGTCATTTGATATTATGTGGAGCCAGGAGGTCTCTTGTGGACCAATATCCTGAACTCAGCTCTCCCACCTCAGAGGCACAGGCCAGTCACCAGCCAGAGCCAACTCTCCACCATCTCAAAGGTCTCTCTGCCCATTTTTTTTTTTTTTTTTTGCGTTACATGGGCCTCTCACTGCTGTGGCCTCTCCCGTTGCGGAGCACAGGCTCCGGACGCACAGGCTCAACAGCCATGGCTCACGGGCCCAGCCGCTCCGCGGCATGTGGGATCTTCCCAGACCGGGGCACGAACCCATGTCCCCTGCATCGGCAGGCGGACTCTCAACCACTGCGCCACCAGGGAAGCCCTCTCTGCCCATTTTTAAATTGGGTTTTTTTTTTTATGTTGGGTTGTATGATCTGTTTATATATTTTGAATATTAACCCCTTATCGGTGATATCATTTGCAAATTTTCCCCCCATTCAGTAGGCTGTCTTTTCATTTTGTCAGTAGTTTCCTTTGCAAACTTACACAACTCTTCTGAGAAACAGAAGAAAATATTACTCAACTCATTGTTTGAAACTAATCTAATTAGTTTTGAAACTAATCTAAGACCAATTAAGCCAGGTCTGAGACATAAATATTTCATGTCATTCTTACTCATTAGTTTAAAAATATGAATGCAAAATATCCACCAAAATACTAGCAAACTGAGTCCAGCAAAGGATACAAAGATGGGCTATCATGACCAAGTTGGGCTTACTCCAGGAATGCAAGGTTGGTTCAAGATAAGAAAATATAATCATTTAATTTACCACATTTAAAAAATATATATATATTGTCCTCTAAATAGATTAAGGAAAAAACATTTAATAAAGCTAAACAACTCTTCATGGGAAAATTCCTCAACTCAATCAAGGAGAACTGGAGAAAACAATAGATGTTAAAATTGTTTTCTTAAAAATCACAAACAATACAAAGTTGCTTTCTATTCAACAATTTACTAAAGAGCCTAGCTATTGCAGAAAGATACAAAAATAAATAAAAGGGACTAGATTTGGAAGGAAGAAATGAAACTGCCATGTTATGATTATCTATATAGAAAACTCAAATAATCTACAAGCAGATTATTAGAATTAGCAAAAGAATTTAGTGAGGATGATGGAAGAGTATGAGTTATAAAGGCCAATTGCATTTCTGTGTAGCAGCAACAAATAAAAAAGAATGCAAATTTTTAAATGTATTTAGGAATAAATCTAACAAAAAACTGCAAAAATCTCTATGTATAAAGTAATTTTATTAAAAATCATTAAAGAAGACCTAAATAAAAGTGAGACATACTATGTTCTTTGATTTAAAAGACTCAGTTTTTTAAAGATGTTATTTGTCCCCCAAATTATCTATAGCTTCAATGCACTTCTAATCAAAATCCCAACATGTTGATTCTAAACTATATATGAAAGAACAAAGGGATGAGACTAGTCAGGCCCCTCCAGACTGGGAGGTCTTTCTCTACTGAATATCACATTATTGTGAAAATATAATAATGTTAAAAGTGTGGTATTGGTGCACAGATGGGCAAATGGACTAAAGAACAGAACAGAGTCCAGAAACAGACCCATGCATGTATGGAAACGTAACAGAGATGAAACTGTAAAACAAAAGAGAAGGAATGACATATTCAGTGAATGATCTAGAGACAATCCAGTATCTATATAGAAAAAAAAAAAGCCTAAATGGATCCCTAAACTCACACTATACAAAAAATTAATTCCATATGGGTTAAAGATATAAATGTGAAAGTCAAATTTTTAAATGTGAAGAAAATGTAGGATGATGCCTTGATGGTCTCTGAATAAGGGGAAATTTCTTTAACAAGATAAAAGCACAAAACCATGAAGAAACTGTTCATAATTTCTGCCTTAAATTTGAGAACTTTTATTCATGAAAAGACACCATAAAAAGAATTAAAAGACAAGTCACAAACTGAAAGAAGGTTTCAGCATACACATTACCTTCAAATTATTAGAGTACATAATATATAAAGTATGCCTTTGAAGGAAAAAACATGTAATTCAATTTTTAAATGGGAGGAAATGAGTGGTTGTTTCACAGAAGAGGAAATATGAATGGCCAATAAGGATATAAAAAGATGTTCCATCTCATTAGTAATCTTGAAAATGGAAATTAAAACAACAACTAGACACCATTGCACACCCACAAAATTAGATAAAATTAAACACGACTGTATCAAATGTTGAGGGTGTGGAGGTTGGAAGCACATACATTGCTAGTGGGCGGGTAAACTGACACAATCACTTTGGAAAGCAATGTGTCACTCACTGGTAGTTGATCATGAACAATCCCAAGGCTGTGCCCAGCCCCCTAGCCTGTCTGGTTTTGTGTCGTCTTTATAGGTTCTTCTTCTCTCCTCAGTACCCAGTTGGTCGGTACATCCCACCAGTTTTTCCTCACAGGTGTTTCCTGGATCGGTCCTTCCTTTCAGCTCCTAGCCATCCTCTTACTCAGAGGATGTAGCTCTCGCCATCCCTCCCTCCCAGATTCCCACCACACTCTGCTAGGCAGCTTGCTTCCCTCTGGTTTCCCCTGGCCCACACCAGAGACTGCTTTTCTTCAGGCTCCCGCTTTCATCATCTCATCTCCTTCCCCCCAACATCTGCTGCTTTTCAAGGCCAGACTTTCCATCATGCTTCTCTCCATCAATAACTTCCCTTCTCTCTTACTACCACCAAGCTCTCTAGACCTTTGCCCCTGGTACAAGTGCTCCGCATCTTTGATAGCCCTTCTCTTAATCCTCTTGCATCATCACCATCTCTGTACAAGGAAACAGAAGAAAACAATACACTAGTCACCCCTTTCACTCCCTAATTTGTCTTAAGCTGGCTTTTGGCCCCTCACTTAGCTGAAACTGCCTCTCTGGAAGTTCAGTGATGATTTCATTACCGAGTTGAGGCCCTTTCTCACTCCACAGTGTTCCTTGACATCCACTCTTGTTTTATTGTGAAATTACATCATGCAGGCAAAAGTGTGTATAACACATGTGCATAGCTTAAGAATAATAATGAATTGAACATCCACGTCTTATCACCCCCATTACAAATGTAACCTTATTGGTAAATTTGAAGCCCCTTATGAAAGAGAACAGTGTGAAGTTGACCCCCAGCAGACCTGCTTATCCTCCATGCTGATGCCCCTGGAGGCCCCCCAGGCCCTCCATCACCCAGGCCTCCCATAGCCCATCCATCTAGAATCTCCTCTCCTGCTGTGATAGGCCAGTTAATTTATCTGACCAGGAGATCAAATTAGCCTCTGGGACTAATGGGAGGGCTGTACACCATGTCTCAAGTCTGAGCTTCCAGAAACAAGTTCCTGTCTTTGTAGTGAGCCTGCAAGTGACTTAAATCCAAGAAGAGGCAGACCTTTCACTCTCTTCATATTGAACTTAAAAGTGATCACCATGTCAGGGATAATGTAGTCTGCTTCTATTTGCAGTTCAGTTTAGTCCAATTTCCTGAGATATTTGTTACCCCCTAGAGAAATGAATTGGGCTGTTTTTCATTTCAATTTTGAGTGTTATAAAACTTCTTATACGGCTTTTATGTTATTATAGAAGAACTCTAGCTACCTTATTATAAGATTCATTCTTTTTAAGGCATCTTCCCAATGTCTCAAAATTCAGTGGAGGGCATCCGGCTTTTAGATATTCACTGTGAACTAAGCTGGCTTCTAAAGAAATCAGTGGAAAGTTATCAATGCATATCTGAACCTGAGTTAGGATGATGTCTGCTTGCTTTGTATAGTGATCTGATTTATCCACATGTTTGTATTAATTAATCCCCCCCCAAAGCTAGCTCTGTCTACTGAAGGCCAGACTTTAAAAGAAATTGACTTTAAAAACTGTCCTGTTTTGAAAATATTTCTGAAGAGCTTTGAAGCTGATTATAAGGGAGATTTCACAGCCCACCTGTTCGGCAGCCTTTCTAAGAGCATGTAGCAGTGGAGACACCTTCTGGAACTTTTATAAAAGTGGTCATTTCTCACGGAAATCCCTCTGGAGAGCTTCAAGGTAAATTCTGGGCACATCCCTCTACTACTCACCTTGCAGCAAAACTCTCTGTAGGAAGTCACTTCAGGGACAAGGTCGACTGTGTCTTGCTTTTCCTTATCTAGATACAATCAGGATGGGTCCCTTTTCTTCCAAAGAAAGCTTCTAGACAATACATTGTGTGTTCCTTATGTTGTGGCTTCCAATTACTTTTAGGATGAAAAAAAAACTACTTTATGAGTCACTGCCTTGGGCATGGCATGGCATGAAGTAACCAAGGAGAAGCCTTCTCTTGTTGACCAGGTAGACTGTCCAGTAAAGCCGTTAAGAGCATGAGATTTGGAGCCAGGCTAACTTAGCTCAGCCACTTACTTGCTTTCTGAGTTTTGTCATCTGAAGACTGAGACCATCACAGGACCTACCTCATCAAGCTGTGGTGAAGATTTAACTAGGCAGTCCTTAGTAAGTGCTTAATACAATACCTGGTAGAGAGTAAGTGATGAATAATTGTTGGCTGCAGTTACTTTATTAGGGCCTGTCTTAGTCTGTTCGGGCTGCTATAACAAATACCAGAGACTGGGTGGCTTAAAACAGTAAACATTTATTTCTTATAGTTTTGGACATTGGGAAGTTGTTCTTAACATTCCACAGGTGGTTCCAATGGACAGCTGCGGTGAGAACCATTGTTCTCAAAGCTCCAACTGCATCTCCTTTTGAGAACCTTTAAAAATACGGTTTTCGCCCCCTACAGTCTGAGTAACTTGAATCTCAGCTGCTCAGTTATATCCCACCAACTTCCAGTACGGGTGGCCAGTTGGAAGCATTCTGGGATATAATAAAGAGCTAAGGCAGGCTGCTTTCCATGTGAGGCAGTGTGTGCGTGCCAAATGGAAGCAGTTGATGGTGATGACAGTGATGTTGACAGTGATGATGGGGAGGAGGAGGATGGAGAAGAAGAAGACTAGAGAAGCGGTAGGTGGGAGTCAGGGCCCTCCAGCAGTGGAGGCAGGCATGGCAGGACAGGGGCCTATAGCAGCCACAGGGACAGGAGAGGTGCCGATCCTCCTCCTGCCACTTTATTTTTACTGTTTTCGCACACCTCTTCCTCCTGGCATTGGGCACGGGAAGTTGACAAGCACAAACAGCAAATGTAGGGGGAGCATAGGCGACCGAGTGATGGTGGTGGCCCCTACTCTCTGCTCCACTGTTCTCTCATTTCCATCCCTTCTGGCTAGCCAGCCACTCAGCCTTGCTCATGGACAGGCTGGGGAGGTGGCGGTCGTGGGGATAGACCTTGGGCTGTGGTCTCTCAGGATGGGCTCTTCACCCCAGGGCCATGGTCCTGCCATTCCACCTGCTAATATGCACTGGAACTTCCCACTCCATCTCCATCTCCCCTTTGACCTCCTTGACCAAGGCTGCCATTATCTTTCTTCTGGATTTCTAACACTGTTTTCTATGTTGGCTTCCTGAGAACATCCCATTAGCTTGTGCTTTCCATCGCTGTTTGCAGCACGGTTCAGAGTTTTGGTCGTTGTAGGGTTGCCCCCTTGTAATCCATGCTCCCTTCTGCAGCCCAAGTGAACTTTCAGATCATTTCACTTCCCCGTTTAAAACCTTTGGGAAGACTCCCCATTTCCCTGAGGATAAAGCCAACCCCTTAGTGAGGCTGACAAGGCCCTTCAGGGTCAAGCCTCCTGCTCCCCACCCTCCCCCTATTTGGATACCAAAATGAGAAAATGGCCCACAGCAGCCACTGGTCTCCTATCAATGGTCTTAGCATGGTTCAGAGGTCCAGTTTGAGTTTCAGCAGTTCAAGGTTATGAATGTGTGCTATTCAGTATGACTGATTTCACTGTCGAGATATTTTCTCCTACAGTTACACCTCCTACTTCCATTGCTTTTAATTGTTAATCTGTGTGCCACATTAAGCAAACCACACATCTTTACTTGTTAGATCTTACCAGGTGGTTTTTTACATTGCCATTCTTCCTCTCAGCTATCTGACCTCTGCTTCTCTAATTCTCTTAAACCCCTCTCTCTCTACCTCTTTCCCCTGCCTCCCTTCCTCTGACTCTACACATCATAAGCCTCCTCCAGATTAGATAGCAGTTCCCGCTTCTAAAGGGGGCAGATTATAATCATCACTTTAAATCATGTTAAAAGTAGGCAAATTCTTAAACCTCTCTGAGCACAAACACAAAGTTCCAGCCACTTTTCCATATTTGTGGTCTTACAGTTACTGATCTTCCCACACTGGGAAGCAAATGACAGATGAAACAGATGGGACTGGCTCAGCGCCTTCCCCATCAGCACGTTCCAGCTCTGCCACATGAACAAGAGGAGCGAACTGCAGGCATACACACATGGAAGACAGCCTGCCTTAGCCCTTTATTATGTCCCAGAATGCTTCCACCTGGCCATCCGTGCTGAGGTGGAAGTTGGTGGGACACACGGAGTAGCTGAGACTCAAGTCACTCAGACTGTAGGGGGTGAAAAACAGCTCCCAGGCAGCTCAGGGTGGGTGAGGCAGCTCCTGCTGAGCCAGGGCAGTGCTCCAGAGAAAGGTGCAGCCAACACCCACAGCACCTAGGGGATGGGTGCATCGTCTTAGTGAAGGGGACCTAGTCTGTGCACCAACAGCATCTGCTGCTGTCAGTAATTTCAAAAAAATATTAAACAACATATGAGCCAAACAAAACACACCTGAAGGACCTTTTTAATCCAGCCAGCGGCCATTTGCACCCTCTGTATGGATACTCCCAGAATCCAGGTGCAATGAATCAACGGATTAAAAGTGTTTACTACAAGGCTGCCCCCGTCTTTTTTTGAAACTTTGGCTGCACTGCAGAGAATTCAGCAGATGTGCGACATACACCATTCCATCTCCAAGCGTGGTCTGAAACACAACACACAACATTAACTGAAACACAAGCCTGTTCTTTGGGGTTTTATTTTGGTGCAACACTGCTTCCAGTGAAGGGAGACCAGGAAACAAGAGTGGTGGACTTCTTTTAATTTGTAACACAAAAGATTGTATTGATCCTTACCCAGGAATTGAAAATAAACTATGGGGAGGGTAACTGCTGAGCCCAAACCACTGTGACTGATGGGCAGTGTGTCTGACATTCACGCAGTTCTGTCACAGCTTAAGGGAGGGTTTCTTTGCTGGCTCCTCCTGTGATTCTGATATGGGCAGCTCTGGAACTGGAGCAGTATTGATTTTCCTTGTTTGCTACGCATTCTTTTAAAAATAACTGAATCTAGATAGCCACCGTTTGGGTTAGCATAACAGGAAAGTAATCATCTGTTCCTGAGAGTAAAATAAAATCTGATCCAAAAAACTCTACCAACATTCTATTTCAGTTCTTTGGAGCAGGTTTTCCATTTTACTGATAAGTTAAAGCCTTCGTTATGGTGAAGGTTTCGCTGTCTGCCGCCTATTAGCAGCTGGGCTGCTTTACTGGTTCCCTTTGTTTCCAGAAGACCTCTCGCTTCCCCATTGTCCAGGTATCACTGTCAGCTGAGGTGTTGTTTTTCCTCAGGTCTGAAGACACTCTACAGCTTAGAATTTTTCCTTTTTCAGATATTCCCCATGTGCTTTTTTTTTTTTTCCTTCAGCACAACATCCCAGGGGGGTGCAAATGTTGGATGAGAGTGCTGTTATGTGGAGCAGTGATCTGGCAGAGTCTCCCCAGGTGTCTCTGCTGCCCTGGGGTGATTTAATAAGTGCTCCGAATCATCCTCTGCTGATATTCTGTGTCCCTAGCTGGTAAGGCTGAGTGAATGCCCCACATTAATTACCAGCTCCAGCCCATAGCTGTCCTCTGGCCCTTCCTACCCATGGCGGGTCCTAAATTTGGCTGTGCAGTAGAATTACCTGGGAAGACTGTTAAAAACCTAACTCCTGGGCCCTACGTGAGACCTGCCAAATCAGAATTTACCCAAGGATGAGGTTCAGGAATCTTTAATGAGCTTCCCAGCACCCAGCCCCTGTGTCCTCTGCCCAGAATGGTGTGATTTCAGCCTAAGATGATGTGAACTAGAGGCACCTGACCTGGAAGAAGCCAAATGGAAGTTTGTGCGAGAAGATGAAAAGAGCTTTTCTACTCTTCTCTGAGGCCATCCCAGGCGGGGATGGGGTGGAGGTGGAGGTGCAGAATAGCCAAATTACCCTGCATGCTGCTTACCTGTTCTCATTCAGCCATCCATCCATCCATTCAATCAGATGCTCAGATATTGAGCTCATGCCCTATGTATAAGACCCTGGCCTATGTGAGCTGTAAAGAGGGAATACCTTGGACCCTGCCCTCCAAGAGCTCGCAGTTCTTAGGTGGTGCTGGCCCAGTGATTCCCCAAGGGGAAGCTGAACTGATCTCACTTCTTAAAAAGAGCAAGCGGGAGTCAGCACAGAGTCTTCACCAGGCAAGAAAATAATAACATTAATTTTTCCCATCATATTGATTTTCCTAAATATGGTAGATAAAATTGGTTTTTAATTTATAGTAATGATATAAAATTTTCCTTTAAAATAAGCCTACTGATTAACACCACAATGTGCTATCACTACATAATCATTTGAATAGTTATAATTTAAAAGACTGAATACCAAGTGTGGGTGAGGATGTGGACCAACCGGAACTCTCATCACTGTGGGTGGTAGTGTAAATTGGTGTAAAGCCACTTTGGAAAACTGACAGTTTCCTATAATGTTATACAAATACTATACAATCCAACATTTCCCTTCCTCAGAATTTACCTAAGAGGAATGAAAACATATGTCCACACAAAGACTTCTACACAATTATTCTTAGCAACTTTATTCATATTATTAAAAGCTGGAAAAAGCCAAGGTGTCCATCAACAAGAAGATGGTTAAACACACTAGTCATCATCCATACTATGGAATACTGCTCAGTGTTAAAAAAAAAAAGAAGAGACTACTGCTCTTTGCTACAATATAGATGATTCTCAAAAATACTATACTGAGCAAAAGAAGTCAAACACAAAAGAGTACATACTTTGGATTCCACTTATATGAAACTGTAGGCATAGCTTAATCTATAGTGATAGAAAGCAGATGAGTGTTTGTCTGGAGCCAGGGGTGGAGGAGGGGGAGGAATTGACTGGTGGGGGCACAAGGGAACTTTTGTGTGTGTGTGTGTGTGTGTGTGTGTTTATTTTATTTTTTTAATTTAATTTTTTTATACAGGAGGTTCTTATTAGTCATCAATTTTATACACATCAGTGTATACATGTCAATCCCAATTGCCCAATTCATCACACCCCCACCCCCACCCCCCACTGCTTTCCCCCCTTGGTGTCCATACGTTTGTTCTCTACATCTGTGTCTCTATTTCTGCCCTGCAAACCGGTTCATCTGTACCATTTTTCTAGATTCCACATATATGCATTAATATACGATATTTGTTTTTCTCTTTCTGACTTACTTCACTCTGTATGACAGTCTCTAGATCCATCCACATCTCTACAAATGACCCAATTTCGTTCCTTTTTATGGCTGAGTAATATTCCATTGTATCTATGTACCACATCTTCTTTATCCATTCGTCTGTCAATGGGCATTTAGGTTGCTTCCATGACCTGGCTATTTTAAATAGTGCTGCAGTGAACATTGGGGTGCATGTGTCTTTTTGAATTATGGTTTTCTCTGGGTATATGCCCAGTAGTGGGATTGCTGGATCATACGGTAATTCTATTTTTAGATTTTTAAGGAACCTCCATACTGTTCTCCATAGTGGCTGTATCAATTTACATTCCCACCAACAGGGCAAGAGGGTTCCCTTTTCTCCACACCCACTCCAGCATTTGTTGTTTGTAGATTTTCTGATGATGCCCATTCTAACTGGTGTGAGGTGAGACCTCATTGTAGTTTTGATTTGCGTTTCTCTAACAATTAGTGATGTTGAGCAGCTTTTCATGTACCTCTTGGCCATCTGTATGTCTTCTTTGGAGAAATGTCTCTTTAGGTCTTGCGCCCATTTTTGGATTGGGTTGCTTTTTTAATATTGAGCTGCATGAGCTGTTTATATATTTTGGAGATTAATCCTTTGTCCGTTGATTCGTTTCCAAATATTTTCTCCCATTCTGAGGGTTGTCTTTTCGTCTTGTTTATGGTTTCCTTTACTGTGCAAAAGCTTTGAAGTTTCATTAGGTCCCATTTGTTTATTTTTGTTTTTATTTCCATTATTCTAGGAGGTGGATCAAAAAAGATCTTGCTGTGATTTATGTCAAAGAGTGTTCTTCCTATGTTTTCCTCTAAGAGTTTTATAGTGCCCAGTCTAACATTTAGGTCTCTAATCCATTTTGAGTTTATTTTTGTGTATGGTGTTAGGGAGTGTTCTAATTTCATTCTTTTACATGTAGCTGTCCAGTTTTCCCAGCACCACTTATTGAAGAGACTGTCTTTTCTCCATTGTATATCCTTGCCTCCTTTGTCAT
Organism: Mesoplodon bidens; assembly: GCF_964165515.1. Classification (NCBI taxonomy): domain Eukaryota; kingdom Metazoa; phylum Chordata; class Mammalia; order Artiodactyla; family Ziphiidae; genus Mesoplodon; species Mesoplodon bidens. The sequence goes on along the minus strand of NC_138175.1, from coordinate 14,560,320 downwards.
AGATTAGCTGACTATAGGTGCATGGGTTTATCTCTGGGCTCTCTATCCTGTTCCCTTGATCTATATTTCTGTTTTTATGCCAGTACCATATTGTCTTGATTACTGTAGCTTTGTAGTATAGTCTGAAGTCAGGGAGTCTGATTCCTCCAGCTACAAGGGAACTTTTTAAGATGATAAACTTTTTTTTTCAAATAAATTGCTCTTTTTTTAATGTTTTTTATTTATTTATTTTATTTATTTATTTTTGGCTGTGTTGGGTCTTTGTTGCTGCACGCGGGCTTTCTCTAGTTGTGGTGAGTGGGGGCTGCTCTTCGTTGCAGCGCGCAGGCTTCTCATCACGGTGGCTTCTCTTGTTGTGGAGCATGGGCTCCAGGCACCCGGGCTTCAGTAGTTGTGGCTCGTGAGCTCTAGAGCACAGGCTCAGTAGTTGTCATGCTCGGGCTTAGTTGCTCCATGGCATGTGGGATCTTCCTGGACAAGGGTTCGAACCCATGTCCCCTGCATTGTCAGGCGGACTTTTAACCACTGTCATCAGGGAAGCCTGTAAACTTTTTAAGTGTTCTGTATGTTAATATGGTAGTGGTTACACTGGTATATATGTATTTGCAAAAACTCATCAAACTGTATGTTTAAAATGAGTGTATGTTAATTATACCTCAATAAAATAGATTTATTAAATGATACTCAACAGGGCAGAAATCATGAAGTTGGTAGTTGAACACCCGGTAGTGGTACTCAGGTACGTGGTAGACAGTGGACAGTATCCTAAAAGATGTGCACATGAAATGCTGTGAAACTTCAGAGGGAGGAAGAAGTTCTTCAAATGGGAAGATGGGAGAGTGGTGGGACCTTCATATAATAGATAACATTTCTGCTGAGCCTCTGAGAAAAAGTAGAGAGCATGTGGGGCAAGAATGAATATCAGGGCTTCCCTGGTGGCGCAGTGGTTGAGAGTCCACCTGCCGATGCAGGGGACACGGGTTCGTGCCCCGGTCCGGGAAGATCCCACATGCCACAGAGCGGCTGGGCCCGTGAGCCATGGCTGCTGAGCCTGCGCGTCCGGAGCCTGTGCTCCGCAACGGGAGAGGCCACAACAGTGAGAGGTACCGCACCGCAAAAAAAAAAAAAAAAAAAAAAGAATGAATATCAAAGTGAAATTGGGTTGAAATTAATATAAGGGGCCTGAGATGGGGGAGGGGAGGAATCCCTAAAAAAGCCACATGCACCCTGGGGAAATAGGAAGAATGGGGGCAACCCCACCACTTTGACCTTTATGACGTCAATTCAGTGAAACCTGGACATAAGGGCTTCAGCACCAGCTGTTGCAGTCACCAATTTCCCCCTCGGCCCTCTGCTCTGAGACTTGGAGTGGCAGCAAAGCAAATGCAGGGCCAGGACCAGGGTGGAGCAGTCCAGGCGCCCAGAGCAAGCATGATGGGAGGCAGGGTCCCACAAAGGCTGAGCCCTCACTAACAGGACCAGAGAGCGAGTGCCTCGCATCCTCATCCTGCTTTCTGGTTATCTGGGAGCAGGAGCCCTGGTGACTCATTCATTCCTAGCCATGCTGAGTGCCCCCTGCAGGCCAGGCACTGCGTTAGATGGTGTATTAGATACAAGTCCTCAGGGGTCTCACAGTCTAGCAGGAAGGGGAAAAACAAGTGTGAGAGGGGAAACCCAGGGGCCGTGGGTTCTCAGAGGAAAGACACTGGACCCAGACTGCGAGGGGGTGGTCAGCAAACTTTTGGAAAAAATGAAACGTCAGTTATGATTTGAAGAAGGTAAATACAAGAGAGCGTGTAGGGCAGTCCCTTCTCAACCTGCCTCGTCTAGGATTTGGAGTTTGGCCTTAGAAACCAAGAGCCTACCCAGGCACTGACTTGCTACAGCTGATGTGACTCTTTCCTTCCATCCCCATGCCTCTGTAGGTTTGTGACGTGGCCAAGGAAGCCCTACAGTGCCCCCCTGTCCCAGGTGGAATCCATCCCAGTAACCTCGGCATCTGTCAGCTTGGCAGCAGTCCCAGCAATAGAGTCCCCCGAGATGGATCTGAGTGATTTTGTTAAGTAAGTGCAAAGGCAAAGCCAGAATGGATTTCTTTAAATAGCATTCTTTTCTCTACACTGACTTACATTCTCAAACTTGTCTTTCATGTATTCATCCAGCAGTTTAATGAGTGCCTTCTCTGTGTTAGGCCCTGGAGGGGGCATCTGGAATACAGAGTTGAAAGTCATCTCTGCTCTCAGGGGATCATAGCCTCCTGAGTCTTGAGGGACTGAGCCCTTCTGATCATGTTGCCCTCTCCATCTGCCAAGCCAGGATCAGGTCAAGGGTAGAAAGCAGAAAAGGATATGACAATTGGCTATGTGTTATATTCTCACAATAAAATGTTCCGGCCCTGGGGACACACCCAAGTTGTCTGAAGAACTGCCAGAGCTTCTGAGAACTTTCTGTAAGTCAGACAAGGGCTTGATAGCCCAGGAAAAGAAGGGTTGGGGCCTATGGAAAATGGACGCGTTTGATGCCCTAAACTGCACGTTTGGGGGCAGGTAGTAACAGCACTGACCAGCTGACCCTTGAGAAACGTGTCCCTTGAATGAGAACCCCACTTATTCTTTGGGGCACCATAGAGCAGAGAGGAAGACAGGGCCATCATGCAGCTGAAAACTGTGTTGTGATGGTTGCCAAATGAGTGATTCTCCAAGTTTTCATTAAACTCCCCAGGACTATCCTTGTGGATGAAGAAGTTGGATCTGAAGAAAGAGAGACCAAAAAAGCACAGGTGGGCTTCCCCGGTGGTGCGGTGGTTGAGAGTCTGCCTGCCGATGCAGGGGACACGGGTTCGTTCCCCGGTCCGGGAAGATCCCACGTGCTGCAGAGCGGCTGGGCCCGTGAGCCATGGCCACTGGGCCCGCGCGTCTGGAGCCTGTGCTCCGCAATGGGAGAGGCCACAGCAGTGAGAGGCCTGCGTACTGCAAAAAAAAAAAATCACAGGTGTCCATCATGGCCATCTCAGATGTATGGTTTCCTTTCCCTGGGGCGGGTGGGCCGCACATCTTTCTCCGGGTTCCTTCCCAACCAAACACCCACAGAACCAACACCTCAGTGAGAACCCAGACACCTCAGCAAATAGATTTTCTCTGTAATGGAAAAGCCATTTACCTCTAACCTTGGCAATCTTGTGCTCTTCCCAGCCCCTAGATAGAGGCTACAAAAGGAGAACTGTCTTCCATAGTAAAAACAAAGAGGAGACTGAGAGTTTACAAATTCATACTCTTAAATTCTCCTTCTAGAATGATGGCCTAAGGAAATCATCAGAAATACAAAGATGTATGTACAAAGATGTATGTTAAAACAGTTTAGAAATAGCAAAAAATTAGGAAAATTATGTCCATGATAATATGTATGTCCATGATAATATGCAGTCTTTTAAATAAGGTTTGTCTCAGTATTGGCAGAGTCAGGGAAAGCAAGCATTTTCACACTTCGTAGGTAGGAGTATGAATTGGTGTAGCCTCTGTGACATGCAATCTGGCAGGTGTATCAAAATTTAAAATGCACAATTCCTCTGCTAGAATATTATTCTCCAGATAGACCTTTACATTTACATAAAGACGTGTAACTATCCTTGTACACTGCAGCTTTGTTGGTAAAAGCAAGAAAAATTGGGAATGACTTAATTCCCCCAGTAGGAGACTGGTCAAATAAATTACATCTGCACAAGGCAGTACTATGAAATCCTTTTTAGAAAATGAAAAAGTTCTCTCTTTACTGATTTGGAGCAATCTCTGATATATTAAGTAAAAAATACTATATGTTCTGTTTTTTAAAGTATTTTAAATGATGCTTGTAAAGAATATTTAGTCATATGGGAGGGTATCATTCATGCTATAATGTTAACTGAAAAAATCAGAATACAAATATATATACATATATACTCACACTATACACACTGACATATATCTGCAGAATAATCTGATGATTGATTTGTATTTCTTTCTTTGAAGCTTTCTGTATTTTCCACATTTTTTAGAATAAGTATGTGTGTGCATATAAAACACTTGTCTTTTAAGTGTTAATTCTTTTCTTTTGTATATATTTTGAAAGATATCCTAGAAAATTCAAGAATACAGAAAAATGAAAGCAAAAATTCTCAAAATCCCACCATTCATAGAAAACTTTCAGCAAATAACCTCCCAGATATCTCTGTTTGCATATGCAGATCTCTGAGTGAATTTATACACACTCACACTTGCAGGTGTGATACATAGGCCTGTGTAATATTACATAAATGGAACTGCTTTTTTACTCAGTAATATGTTGTGCGCATCATCCCTGGTTTATAAATATGCACTGCTATCCTCCATGGATAGCAGTACCACACACACTTCATTTAAAGTGATCCCCTCGTGACAGGTATTTAGTTTACTTCCAAAATTTTGCTATTACAGAAAACACTGAAGTAAACATCCTTGTACATACATCTTGGACACCTCCCCAGTTCTCTCCGTAGGAGAAAAAAACGTGCTATTTTAAATATATATACAACATACTTCCTTTTTCTATCAGCGAGGGGGAGGAGCACATTGATGACAAATTATGAATGTTTGCAAGTTTTTCCTCACACCTCTAATTCCCAGGGATTAAAAATGAACTCTGCTGAAACAGAAAGAATAGACACAAACCAGAGCCAGGCGGAGTTTCAGGAATCGCCATGGATCTTTGAACGGGATGAAATGTTTTCCATTGGGATAGAAGAAGTAAGTAACACCTCATGGGCCCTAGAGTCATCTGATACAATTCTTCTTACTGAGCCCCTGCCCCAAGTTAGAAATTTAAATTTGCCCGAGCACTGTTACTGCCTTATCATCATGTACTTTCAGGGTGCTAGGCTAGTCACCTTTCATGGAGTCAAACAAGGTAAAGTCAAGAATCAATCTGTAAATTGGCTGAACTTTAGCTCGCCCTTTGCAGACTCTCATATGGAATGACTTTCTCTGCAGGTGTTTGATATTTTGCCTCTCTGTGGAGTGCTGCGGCCACACAGTAGCCGCCAGATATCGTTCACCTTCTATGGACACTGTGACATCATTGCACAGGCTAAAGCTCTGTGTGAAGTGGAAGGAGGGCCCACCTATGAGATAATACTAAGGGGAGAGGCCTCCCTGGTCAACTATTCCTTTGACACCAAGGACATTAACTGTGGATTACAGGTATTGCCAGCCATCGGGAGGAGATTTTCTGGGTTTGCCTTAAACATCGGTCATAGTCTTTGTGCTCTCATCTCTCCTGGAACCCCAGTCAGCATAATCTCACCATCACCCCTACCCTTGACCCCTAAGCTGCTTCCTAAGCCTGATCATCCCCCCACTGCCAACCATTTGCCAGACATTTTCACTTGTTTTTCTCATTGTCTCCTCAAATTCTGCATGTTAGACACTAAAATTTGCATCTTTATTCTCAGTCCAAAAGCCCATTCCACCTTCTTTGTTTCTTTCAATAGGACTACTCCCTTCTCAGTCCCTTGAGTTTACGACCTCCAAGGAATTTTCCACTGCAGTCTGTCTTTCAGCTCCCCACATCCTTACAGGCCCCGGGGTTTGCTAATTCATCAAGCATAATTCCTCTGAGTTGGTTTTGCATTTCCCATCACCACTGCGATTATCACACTGCAGGACCTCAAGCCATGCCTAAATTATTACAGCAGTTCTTCTCAAACTGTGATGTGCATACGAATCACCTGGGAATCTTGTTCAAGTGCCGATTCTGATTCAGTAGGTCCAGGGTGGAGCCTGAGAGTCTGCATTTCTGACAAGTTCCCAGGTGATGTTGATGCTGCTGGTCCACGGACCCATGGAAACAAGGGATTACAGTGCATTTCTGGCTTCTATCAAAAACTGATCTAAATATCATTGCCAGGTAGATTTTCCCAAACTTACCTTGGGAAAAGAGCAAAAATGATTGCATAGAGAAAAGAGCATTGTTTTGTAGTCAGAAGTACTGGGATGTTATCCTACTTTTACTCCCTACTGACTATGACCTTGGGCACATCCCCTAATCTCTCCAAGCCTCAGTATCCCTCATCTCTAAAATGGGAATGGGGCAGCAATTCCTATTTCACCAGATGGTTATGGTTACTTAAGTAAAGTGTCTGGTCAGTACTGTGCCTGAGTCAGAGAAGGCCTTCAATCATGAGTCACTCTGTGGATCAGAGCCAGGTTCCTCCACCTGAGCAAGGGTATCCTAAGCCCCTCTATTAACTGATGCTCCTTACGTATTAAACTTTGTTTCTCATAATTTCCCATTATAAACTGCTCATTCATTTATGGACAAGCTGGTTTGCCCACTGGCCCTAATGCAGCCCAGCCCTTTCTGCTTCCATTTTTCCTATTATATTATCTATCTCTTCCTCCGCTCTGCCAACTCCAAAGTCACACATACTCTAAGACCCAGCTCAACTCCATCCCTCAGTTATCTTCCTCTTACACTACATTCTCTTGTCACTTAGAGTCTTTGCCATAATATAATGTACTTTCTAAATCTTGCTTTGGAATAATTGTCAGTTAATTCTATGTCTGTACATCTTCTCTCCCCAATTAGAATTTGTGTTATGTACTCAGATACCATATCTCCTACCAAATATGAATGGGAATTAGACACCCCATTATATAGCCACTGCATTATTATTTTTTTTATTATTCAGTATTATTACTGAATTGTGTGTGTACATATATGTTTACAGGTTAAAGATTGTGCCTAAAATCAAATTCACCTAACACCTATTGACACCTTGTGCGTTACTTTGACCAAATAGAATTTTCTTTCACGCCTTATCTCCAGGGTCTTCTGGGCAATTGGCAATTTGGCTCAGCTCCGAGTGCTTCCTTTGTAGCAACCAGTTCTTCCCCTACTTTGTCCTAAGAGCCCCCAAAGTGGCTTCAGTTTGTGGTTATTGGACCCTCCGAATTATGTGAGCAAAATCTCAGGAAAAAGAATATGGCTGGCCTATTACTCCCCTGTCTCTCCATAAAAATAGAAAAATTCATTCCAGAACATTCTGAACTCAAATCTTATCCAGAAAAGCAAATCTTCGTAATATAAAAAAGCTTACTTTAAGATCCTCTAATATGAATTCTTTGTGATGAAGAAACAGAGGTTCAGGGAGGTGAAATGCTCACCCCACAGCTGTACTAAACTAAATTAGTTGTTAGAAGACCTAAGACAGAGCCAGTCTCCAGGGTCTAGTGCTCCTCCCGCCCAGTAGGCACCTGGTTGTGATACTGAACTGTGGATTGGCCAGCATCTACCTCATGGAAAATGAAATCCGTGTCTGTGGGGCATGCTGTCTACCTGCCTTTGTCAGGATGACAGCAGCATCCCAGAGGGTGGGTGACAGGGGAGTCACTCTTCTGCTTCTTCTCCTCTCGAGCTGTTCGACCATGTCACAGAGAGTGAAATCACACTCAAGAACACTGGGAAGGTTGGCTTTGAGTTCAGCGTTCTGACTGACCCCCAGTCTTCGCCAGACAGCCTTCTGCCGGGAGTGCCACTCATCCAGCCTCTCTCAGTAAGTAGCCCATCCCCACCCCAACCCATGACGGCCACCTGATGATGGTAGGAGGGGCCCAAACCCAAACCTGCAAGCCACAGCCCAGGGGCTGAGATTATGCTAAACATTCACGCCAAGATTATGGGTGTGATTTTTTTTTTAATTAAAACTAACAAGCTCTCAGAGACAAGAAAAATAAATATATCCAAGCCCTTCCTTCACTCATTAAACAACTATTTAGTGTGTCCTCCATTAGCCAGGCACTGTTCAGGCACCAGGGGTTAAACAGTGAACAAGATATACAACCCCATAGATTTTTTTTCCATGATTATAAGAATAGTTTATTTCCACTTACGTCCTCACACTTCCCTTGTAATTCCTTGAAGCCGAGGGCCTCCTCTACTCTGACTACAACAACTAAAAGCAGCTTTTTGTTAGAAGTAGTGAAAACACCAGTAGACTGCAGTGAGCCATATTGGTTTTAGAACAAATGGAAGAGATGGTTCCTTGTACATATTATGTTAATCTAACAGTTTTAAGGAATTTTTGTCGAGTTTATCTCATCATGAAAATAATACATAATTGTTATAGAAAAATTGAAGGATACGAAAAAGGATAAAGAATGAAATTAAAATTGTTCATCATCTTACAATCCAAAGATAAAAGTGCTGTCATCTTGGATGATAGAGTCTATTCTTCCCCTAAATTATCACATATATTTGGGTCTATTGCTAGTTTCTCTATTCTTTTTTTTTTTTTTTTAATTTATTTTATTTATTTTTGGCTGTGTTGGGTCCTCGTTGCTGCACGCGGGCTCCCCCCGGCCGCGTCAAGCGGGGGCCGCTCCCCGTTCTGGTGCGCGGGCCTCTCACTGCGGTGGCCTCTCCCGCTGCAGAGCTCGGGCTCTAGGCCCACGCGCCCCAGTAGTTGTGGCTCGCAGGCTCTAGAGTGCATGCTCAATAGCCGTGGCGCACCGGCCCAGCCGCTCCACGGCATGCGGGATCCTCCCAGACCAGGACTCGAACCCGTGTCCCCCGCACCGGCAGGGGGACCCCCAACCACTGCACCACCAGGGAAGCCCTCTCTATTCTTTATTGATCTGTTTGCCTGTACCTACATCCATAAGATACTATTTTAAGTGTTATAGCTTTAAAGTACATCTTAATGTCTATTAAGTCAACTCCCTTTGAATTCTTCTTTTTCCAATTTATCTTAGATATTCTTTTGAATTTTACTTTTATATTCTTCCTAAGTTGCATGCCTACTTTTCTTTCTTTCTTAATTAATAATGAAAAAATGTGAGTACACATTTACCTGAGTACACCTTTAGCTCCATCTCATAATTTTAAAGAAAATTATAGATTGAAAAAAGGAAGTTAAGTTAGCATATTTTATACATTTTAATATCAACCATTATAATTTTAATTATTTTCTAAGTTGTCTAGAATTGTAGTTTTATCTACAAGTGTAATTTTAAAGTATATTTTTCTCTTTTTCAAATTTCCAAATGACTCAGCTTTTTCTTTTTGTTATTTAAACGCTTATTCATGTGAAGTTAATACTGAGTTTTTCATATCATGGCCAGGTAATATGACCTTCTCAATTACTACTTTTATTAGTTTGTTAATATATTTTAGTGGTCTAAAATGATTTTTTTTTTTTTTTTTTTTTTTTTCTTTTTGCGGTATGCGGGCCTCTCACTGTTGTGGCCTCTCCCGTTGCGGAGCACAGGCTCCGGATGCGCAGGCCCAGCGGCCATGGCTCACGGGCCCAGCCGCTCCGCGGCATATGGGATCCCCCCAGACCGGGGCACGAACCCGTATCCCCTGCATCGGCAGGCGGACTCTCAACCACTGCGCCACCAGGGAGGCCCTAAAATGATTTTTTAATACCATTGAATGTTTGGAAACAATGTTGTCTGGACTATAGAATGCAGATTATGATGAATCTTTATTAAATTAACTTCTATTAAATTATATTATTCAAATCTTGTATCCCTTTTTCTGTTTAATTATTCTAAGACTAAGAATGGTATATAAAAAGTTTTCTAAGACTAAGAATGGTTTATAAAGGGTTTTAGTATATAAAAGACTAAAAATGGTATATAAAATATATACACATTTTTGTTTTATCCATTTTCATTTCTATCTTATTTAACACATAAGATTTAATGACTATTAAGTGTTCATCCTGCACTGTATATTTTATCTATTTTAAATTGCCACTTTCTTCCCTTTTAATGCTTTTTACTTTGAATTCTTCTTTGTTTGGTATTAATATTGTGTCTTTCGAAGTACCTTATTAGCTATCTTTCACAAGGTTTGGTATGTTGTGTTTTTATTGTGGTTCAGTTCTATACATTTCATAGTAATCACAAGTATATCTTTTTCTTTGGCTGTGGGTTCACTCCTTCACTCTGAGGATATGTCTTTCATTTATTATATCTTCAAGTATTGCTTCTCCCCTATTTTCTCCAGTCTTTTCTGCTAAAGCAACTTTTAGACATATGTTGGACCTTCTCATTCTGTCCGTGTTTCTAAACCTATATGTCACATGTGTATCTCTTTACTCTTTATCTCTCTAAACTGCATTCAAGATAATTACCTCAGCTCTTTCAGTTAATTAATTTTCTTTTCAACTGAGTATGATCTACTGTTTATACTCTGCATTCCTAACCCTACTCTGCGTTCCTAATTTCAGTGATCATATTTTTCATGTCAAAAATTCCACCTGTTATTCACCTCTTTCACTGGGATTTTAATTTCTTCATTTACCACTAATCATTTTGTAGATTCCTTTAAGTTATTCTAATTGAGTTATTAGGGATGCCATTATTCCTATTTGTGTGACTGTTAACTCTCTTTCATTATCAATGCTTTCCCTGTATGATATGTAATTTTTGACTTGGGATCATCTTCCACTGAGACCGTTTTCTCTGTGACAGCCTCATTCACCCTGGATTGCAGGGTGGTGCTACAGTAGTGTTGCAGTTGTTTTGGCCAGGTACCCCAAGGGGTCAGGTGTTTTTTTTTTAACCCCCACATTTGTTTATTTATTTTTTTGGCTGTGTTGGGTCTTCGTTTCTGTGTGAGGGCTTTCTCTAGTTGTGGCAAGCGGGGGCCACTCTTCATCGTGATGCGCGGGCCTCTCACTGTCGCGGCCTCTCTTGTTGCGGAGCACAGGCTCCAGACGCGCAGGCTCAGTAGTTGTGGCTCACGGGCCTAGTTGCTCCGTGGCATGTGGGATCCTCCCAGACCAGGGCTCGAACCCGTGTCCCCTGCATTAGCAGGCAGATTCTCAACCACTGTGCCACCAGGGAAGCCCAGGGGTCAGATTTTGAGTTAATGTTTTGTTTGTTTTCTTTCTTATTGGAGTATAGTTGCTTTACTTGAGTTAATGTTTTGACCTGGATTAACCACAGTGATCTGTCAGTGTACGTGAAGACTCCATGCATATGCATGATACAGGCTTGAGCATTCTGTATCCCATGGGATACATATTTTCCCCACCTAGGATCCCAGAGAGATACAAGCTTCCTTGATTCTTCCCTGAAGTGCAGAGAAGTAACAGGAGTGGCTGCCCTTCATGGCTCCATCCTCATGCAGGGATCTGTCCTGTGTGCCCACCTCACATGGGTCCAGGCTGCATCCCTCTATTTCAGTCCTTGGGTGGTAGGGACTGTAGTTGGGTCTGATGTCACCCGTGGTCACCAAGTAAAGGCTCTGAACTTAACCACACTGGCTAGGTTCCCTCTGTTTCTTTTTCACATCAGAGGATCTATTTTCTTTCAAGCTCACTATATATTGAAAGAGAGTTTTGTTGTTGTCTTTGTTGTTGTTGTGCCTTATACAGAATATCCTTACACTTGTAACATGAGAGGGAACTATAACAGTGCAGTCACCAGCATTTGCAGAACCAGAAGTAGGAGGATTTTTCATCCCCATATACTTTTTCCTGGTTTGGGGTTACTCCCTGTCCCTGACTCTCTGCTCCTGCTGTTTACACACAGTGGCTTCTTGAATCTCATTGAGACCATGGATTAGATATTATGTTATTTTTTCTTCTTTCTTATAGGAACTCATAGAATATATTTGCTCTTATTCCTCAGAATCATCCCTGTGTCATGGGTCCCCAGGATCATCCCCCAGGTTTAACGATTTTCTAGGGGGACTCACCAATAAGTTGTACTGGTGACTGTGATTTATTCCAGCCAAAGAATACAAAGTAAAATCAGCAAAGCGAAAAAGCACATGGAGCAAAGTTCAGAAGAAACCGGGTGCAGGCATCCAAGAATTCTCTCCCAGTGGAGTCACGCAAGATGCTCCTAATCCCCCAGCAATGAGCTGTGACTACACAATATGAGAGCTACCACAGAAGCCCACTGGAGACTCAGTGCCAGTGGGGCTCAGTAACACAGACACCCTCTGCCTGGCGCATACCAAAATTCCAGTCTCCCAGAAAGAAAACAGATGTTCAGCATAAACCATAGTTGTTTGCACAAAAAAGCTGAGGCACAGTGAGCCATTCTTACTAACTTTGCAAGCAGGCCTTTCTAAGAGTAGCAGTTTTAGGACTGCTATGTTAACTCTTTTTTGCACTTCCCCCTTCTTCTGAACTGGACGTTGTTTTTATGGTTCCGAATGGGATTTTTTTCTCTGTATGCTTTTCCCTTTCTGTATTTACCAGATTCCTGCTATAAGGCCAGATTCTTATAATGAAAACAAATGTTTACAGAGTCCTGCAGTGTACATGAATGCTTGAACATGTAACTAGATAGAGAAAAATTTTCCACCTGAATAACATGAGAGAACTATTGGTTATTGGAAAAATACATTATTACTGCTCAAGATAAAAGCTGAGACCCACCCCACTACCCTCCAGGGCACTGAGTGCAGGAAGAAAGAGAATTTTGTAGGAAACAAGAGAATTTTGTGGATTGCTCAAGAGAGGGGTGAGGAGAAGAGAGAATGAGGGCGGGAGGGTGAATCCTGGGAAACACTGCACACTGCAATTTGACTCCACCTTTATAACACTCCCCACATACACACTCACACTCACACATTCCATAAAATGTGCAAAATTTCATAAAATGCTTCATGTGAGTGAGTGTATTGTGAAATTTGGTGACAAGGCTCAGTTCTGTTCAGTGAAGCAGATAGCATGTAAGGAAGTGAGAGAGTGGAGGCCAAGAGAAGCAAGTGAATTAGGCAATGGCTTCTCATAGAAATGATGGCAATGATGTTTAACTGTCACAGGCACTTTGAGGGTTGGAGGTAAGTTTATTAACACTAGTGGGCTTATGGACCCCCAGGGTGTGGGTGGGTGTGTATGTGTATTTAAATAAAATATGGATTGATATCCACCAATCAGTGTTAATCATTATTTATGTGTCAGTAAGCACTAGTGATCTTCATGAAATTTTTTCTTGTCTTCATGCTGTAATTTTTCTTCAAAGAATATATATTACTTGTAACATCAAAAAACAATAAAATATGTTCAAAATTATGAGGCCCCTTCAAAAATGACTTTTAAAACACTTCTAAATAGCTTGAACCTATACTAGCATTTTTCCCTAGGTTTTTTTTTTTCAATGTTGGCTCCTTTTTGGAATTAAAAAAAATTTTTTATTGGGGTATAGTTGATTTACAATGTTGTTAGTTTCAGGTGTACAGCAAAGTGATTCAGTTATACATATACATATATCCACTCTTTTTTAGATTCTTTTCCCATATAGGCCAATACAGAGTACTGAGTAGAGTTCCCTGTGCTATACAATAGGTCCGTGTTAGTATCTATTTTATATATAGTAGTATGTATATGTCAATCCCAGTCTCCCAATTTATCCCTATAAATATCAGTTAAGTCCATCTTGTTTAATGTATCATTTAAAACTTGTGTTTCCTTATTTGTTTTCAGTTTGGATGATCTGTCCATTGTTGAAAGGGGTGTTAAAGTCCCCTACTATGATTGTGTTACTGTCAATTTCCCCTTTTATGGTTGTTAGCATTTGCCTTATGTATTGAGGTGCTCCTATGTTGGGTGCATAAATATTTACAATTGTTATATCTTCTTGGATTGATCCCTTGAACATTCTGTAGTGTCCTTCTTTGTCTCTTGTAATAGCCTTTATTTTAAAGTCTATTTTGTCTGATATGAGAATTGCTACTTCAGCTTTCTTTTGATTTCCATTTGCATGGAATATCTTTTTTCATCCCCTCACTTTCAGTCTGTATGTGTCCCTAGGTCTGAAGTGGGTCTCTTGTAGACAGCATATGTACAGGTCTTGTTTTTGTATCCATTCAGCCAGTCTGTGTCTTTTGGTTGGAGCATTTAATCCTTTTACATTTAAGGTAGTTATCAATATGTATGTTCCTATTACCATTTTCTTAATTGTTTTGGGTTTGTTATTGTAGGTGTTTTCCTTCTCTTGTGTTTCCTGCCTAGAGAAGGTCCTTTAGCATTTGTTGTAAAGCTGGTTTGGTGGTGCTGAATTCTCTTAGCTTTTGCTTGTCTGTAAAGGTTTTAAAATCTCCGTCAAATCTGCATGAGATCCTTGCTGGGTAGGGTGATCTTGGTTGTAGGTTTTTCCCTTTCATCACTTTAAATATGTCCTGCCACTCCCTTCTGGCTTGCAGAGTTTCTGCTGAAAGATCAGCTGTTAACCTGATGGGGATTCCCTTGTATGTTATTTGTTGTTTTTCCCTTGCTGCTTTTAACATTTTTTCTTTGTATTTAATTTTTGGTAGTTTGATTAATATGTGTCTTGGCATGTTTCTCGTTGGATTTATCCTGTATGGGACTCTCTGTGCTCCCATGACTTGATTGACTAGTTCCTTTCCCATATTAGGGAAGTTTTGAGCTCTAATCTCTTCAGATATTTTCTCACTCCCTTTCTTTTTTCTCTTCTTCTTCTGGGACCCCTATAATTCGAATTGGTGCATTTAATGTTATCCCAGAGGTCTCTGAGACTGTCCTCAATTCTTTTCATTCTTTTTTCTTTATTCTGCTCTGTGGTAGTTATTTCCACTATTTTATCTTCCAGGTCACTTATCTGTTCTTTGCTTCAGTTATTCTGCTATTGATTCCTTCTAGAGAATTTTAAATTTTGTTTATTGTGTTGTTCATCATTGTTTGTTTGCTCTTTAGTTATTCTAAGTCCTTGTTAAACGTTTCTTGTATTTTCTCCATTCTATTTCCAAGATTTTGGATCATCTTTACTATCATTACTCTGAATTCTTTTTCAGGTAGACTATCTATTTCCTCTTCATTTGTTTGGTCTGGTGGGTTTTTACCTTGCTCCTTCATGTGCTGTGTGTTTCTCTGTCTTCTCATTTTGCCTAACTTACTATGTTTGGAGGTCTCCTTTTCGCAGCCTGCAGGTTCATAGTTCCTGTTGTTTTTGGTGTCTACCCCCAGTGGCTAAGGTTGGTTCAGTGGGTCATGTAGGCTTCGTGGTGGAGGGGACTGGTGCCTGTGTTCTGGTGGATGAGGCTGAATCTTGTCTTTCTGGTAGGTAGGACTGCCTCCGGTGGTATTTTTTGGGGTGTCTGTTCCCTTATTATGATTTTAGGCAGCCTCTCTGCTAATGGTTGGGGTTGTGTTCCTGTGTTGCTAGTTGTTTGGCATAGGTCGTCCAGCACTGTAGCTTGCTGGTCATTGAGTGGAGCTGGGTCTTAGCGTTGAGATGGAGATCTCTGAGAGAGCTTTTGCCATTTGATATTATTTGGGGCCAGGAGGTCTTTGGTGGACCAATGTCCTGAACTCGGCTCTCCTACCTCAGAGGCTCAGGCCTGACACCCGGCCGGAGCACCAAGACCCTGTCAGCCACATGGCTCAGAAGAAAAGGGAGGAAAAAAAAGAAAGGAAGAAAGAAAGAAAAATAAAATAAAGTTATTAAAATTAAAAATATATTATTATTTTTTAAGTAACAAAAAAAAGAAAGAAAGAAGAGAGCAACCAAACCAAAAAACAAATCCAACAATGATAACAAGTGCTAAAAACTATACTAAAAAACAAACAAAAAAAAAACGGACAGACAGAACCCTAGGACAAATGGTAAAAGCAAAGCTATACAGACAAAATCACACAAAGAAGCATACACGTACACACTCACAAAAGGAGAAAAAGGAAAAATATATATATTAAAAAAAATAAAGGAAGAGAGCAACCAAATCAATAAACAAATCTACCAATGATAATAAGCTCTAAATACTAAACTAAGATAAACATAAAACCAAAAACAACTTAGATGAAGAAAGCAAACCCCAAGTCTACAGTTGCTTCCAAAGTCCACCGCCTCAATTTTGGGATGATTCCTTGTCTATTCAGGTATTCCACAGATGCAGGTACATCAACTTGATTGTGGAGATTTAATCCTCTGCTCCTGAGGCTGCTGGGAGAGATTTCCCTTTCTCTTGTTTGTTCACACAGCTCCTGGGGTTCAGCTTTGGATTCGGCCCCGCCTCTGCATGTAGGTTGCTTGAGGGCATCTGTTCTTCACCCAGACAGGAGGGGGTTAAAGGAGCAGCGGAGTAGGGAGCTTTGGCTCACTCAGACCAGGGGAGGGAGGGGTACAGAATGCGGGGCGAGCCTGCAGCAGCAGAGGCCAGCGTGACATTGCACCAGCCTGAGGCATGATGTGTGTTCTCCTGGTCAAGTTGTCCCTGGATCATGGGACCCTGGCAGTGGCGGGCTGCACAGGCTCCCGGGAGGGGAGGTGTGGATAGTGACCTGTGCTTGCAACAGGCTTCTTGGTGGCTGCAGCAGCAGCCTTAGCATCTCATGCCCGTCTCTGGGGTCCACGCTGATAACCGCAGCTCACGCCCATCTTTGGAGCTCATTTAGGCAGTGCTCTGAATCCCCTCTCCTCATGCACCCCGAAACAATGGTCTCTTGCCTCTTAGGCAGGTCCAGACTTTTCCCCAGACTCCCTCCCAGCTAGCTGTGGCGCACTAGCCCCTTCAGGCTGTGTTCAGGCAGCCAAGCCCAGTCCTCTCCCTGGGATCTGAACTCCAAAGCCAGAGCCTCAGCTCCCGGCCCCCACCTGCCCCAGCGGGGGAGCAGATAAGCCTCTCAGGCTGGTGAGTGCTGGTCGGCTGCAATCCTCTGTGCGGGAATCTCTCCACTTTGCCCTCTGCACCTGTGCTCTCCTCCGTGGCTCCAAAGCTTCCCCCTGCCCACCCACCATCTCCGCCAGTGAAGGGGCTTCCTAGTGTGTGGAAACTTCTCCTTCACAGCTCCCTCCCAGAGGTGCAGGTCCCGTCCCTATTCTTTTGTCTCTGTTTTTCTTTTTTCTTTTGCCCTACCCAGGTACGTGGGGAGTTTCTTGCCTTTGGGAAGTCTGAGGTCTTCTGCCAGTGTTCAGTAGGTGTTCTGTAGGAGCTGTTCCTCACGTAGATGTATTTTTGATGTATTTGTGGGGAGGAAGGTGATCTCCACATCCTACTCCTCCACCATCTTGAAGCTATCTCCACTAAAGCAGTTTTCACAGTGATTTTTCCCATGACATTCCCACCAGATGTGTTGAAATGTGAGTTTCTTTTGATGCATAGTCTTACCAAATTTGGCAAACTTTGCCAATCTTATGGTTTAAAATTTTTTTCATTATGACCTTAATTTGCATTTCCCTGATTACTTATAAGGATAAGCAGCTTTACTGTTTGTTTGCCATTCTGTTTCCTCTTTTATGAAATGCATGCCCACATATGCTGCCTGTTTTTCTGTTGTTTGTCATTTTCTCGTACCTTCATAGGAATGAATCTTGGAGGAGGAGTGTGAGTGGACAGTATAGCACACTAGGCCCTTGGGATTATCTAGTCCATCAAACTGCCAGAAGCAAGAGTCCATTGTAAATTTTACATACATTTTATGTAAATTTTATGTAAATCTTAAAATTCTCTCTGGTCTTTCTGCTGTATAGGGTTTTACCGGTTCCCATAAAGAGCAGGTGTTGAAGGTTTACTACTTACCTGGAGTACCTGAGATCTTTCAAAGGAGCTTCCAGATACAGATTGCCCACTTGGACCCAGAAAACATTACTCTGAGTGGAGAGGGAATCTTTCCCCGAATCTGCATCGATCTCCCCAGGAACCTCAAAGGTACTTCTGCCCTCTATAGTATTTCCCCACTGGATGACAAGATGTGTTTTAGCTGCTTATTATAAGGTTGATGGCAACTCGCATTATTTGTTTGGCAGTCCTCACAAGTTCCCTTTTGTGTTATTCGTGAATTGCAAAAAAAAAAAAACGTCAAGAGTTGAAATTGACTTGGTGACCTGAGATGAGTAAGACAAGATAGGGTCCATGGTAGTTCCAGATTAAGACTCCTGGCCAATTTTACCATCATTAAATTACTTAAAGAGGGATCAGGACATTGTGCTTCCAAAAGCCTTTTCCTCCAACACATGTTCCTTCCAGCTACACTCTCTCACTGAGTTGTCACTCACAGATGGCCATTGAGAAGGCAAAGGCTGATTGTACTGCAAGGAATACAATTCTCAAAATATCAATATAAACTGTACAGAAAGGCAGCTAAGGTTCCAACCCCTTATGCTGGCAGTACAGTTTGGAGGCTAATTAAACTTATTAATTGTCTGCCCACATCCTTAGCCAAGGCTTTTCCGGGTAACATCTGGCACCCAGAGCCATCCCTCTGTACCAGAATATTTCTGTCTTGGCAGATCCTGAAGCTCAACTCAGCAGCTCTTTTAGCCACAGACTGACTCTGGCTCTTTCTTCCTGACATGGACTACAGGATGAAGAGTCAAGAGAAACTTCTCACTCTTCTTCATGAGCCCTCTTCTACATTCCCTAAGCAGCTTCAGACTAAGCCCTCCCACCTCAGCCTTTCCTCCTACCCCACTCCCCAGAGTCACTAACACCTGTTAATGATCATGCATTAAATCCTAATTGTCTGCTCCCTGATAATATGAACACAAATATTGATAAATCTAAGACCACATTACACTCTAGTATCTAGAGTTCCAGCCAGCCGGAGGTTAGTCCAACTCTACATATAATTGTCAAGAAGAAAAGCCTTTGCCACACGGTTGAAAACTGGGTGCCCAGCTGGCCTCATGATGGCAGTAGACCTGTTTGCCCAATACAGGGCTTTAAAATACTTTAAATCTGAATACTAGTTGGGTCTTCTGTACTCCAGTTCACCACAGTCCCAGCACTTCCTATGGTTTCATAGAAGGCACTTTAATTACTTTGCTTACCTTGCCCCTCAAGCATTTGAATTTGCACTGGCTTACTGGTGAACTGGTGAAATCTCTCCCCCCGTTGCCCAGCCTGCCTGATTCAGGGGACTGTAGCTTATTTAATCGTAATTAAAGCAACTTGAACCAAATATATTCTTTTTGTTAACAGAGAATTAATAAACACGAAGACCAACCTAAAGGGTGACCATCCATCTGGGTTTGTCCAGCATGGAGGGGTTTCCCAAGTGGTGCAGCCATCAGTGCTAGAACTGGAAAAATATCAAGTAAGCTGGCATCCAGTTGGTCACCCTATGAGTGACTCAGGATGTTACTGTCATTAAATTCTTGAGAAACAGTTGGTAGCCCACTAAAGCATAATCTCATAAAACTCCGTGAGTTCTCTTTTACAAATTCTACTCATTCACAAATTATCCTCTGAAGCAGAGAAAACATGGCAGGCTAAGTTTCACAAAGTTCACTTCCCTTCTCACTTTATTTACCCTGAGCTTAGAGTCTGTGTTTTAGGCATAATTCATATATTTCTAGCCATTCAGATTTCCTTCTCCTTCCAACCCCCACAGGATGTGAGAAGTATGAAATCTTCTTAAATCAGGCCAGAAAAAACCTAGAAAAAACCAAATATGATATGTTTGACCACTTAGAGAGACCTGAGGAGGTGCCTGAGGATGAATCTTCTGAGGTAAGATTGGCTTCACTCTGCACAGGAAGTAGATTCACAGGAAGCTGCAAAAAAGTGTTTTTCCCAGTGGTAACATCTTGCATAACTATAGAACAGTATCAAAACCAGGAAATTGACATTGGTATAAGCCATAGAGCTTATTCAGATTTCATCAGTTTTATATGTACTCGTGGGTCTGTCTCTCTGCATGTCTGCATGTCTCTGTATGTATGCATATCTGCGTCTGTGTGTGGTTCTAACCCAATTTTTTCACGTGTAGCTTTGTGTATCCACCACCACAATTAAGATACAGAAGTGTTCCATCTCCGTAAGTATCCCTTGTGCTTGCTGGGGAAATAGAATTATAAACAAAAATCTCTTTCCAATCCACAAATCTCTCCACAAAGGTGGAAGAGAAAGAATCCAACTTTATTATTTTTTATTTATTTTTTGTTTGTTTGTTTGTTTTGCTGTACGCGGGCCTCTCACTGCTGTGGCCTCTCCCGTTGCGGAGCACAGGCTCCGGACGCACAGGCTCCGCGGCCATGGCTCGCGGGCCCAGCCGCTGCGCGGCACGTGGGATCTTCCGGGATAGGGGCACGAACCCGCGTCCCCTGCATCGGCAGGCGGACTCTCAACCACTGCGCCACCAGGGAAGCCCCCAACTTTATTATTGATAAGCATTAAAGCGGAAAGGGCTCCGTGTCTCTGTCAGTCTGCTAGGAGATTGCAAAGACAGACATAAATCTCGGTCTTTCATAGAGCCAAGCAGATACAACCTCCTATATACATGTTCTCAAGGTAAACAGTAACTAGTCCTCAAGTAAGAACTATAACTAGTCCTCAAGTACGAGGACTTGACAGCACCATCTGTCACACTTAGTTCTGCTCAATTTACATGGTAAGTGGGGTGACCACCTGTGTTAGCGAATGGGCTTTACCCAAAGGGCAAACAAGCCTTTTGTGTTTTTACGACAGGGTCCTCTGGAGTTGGGCTCCTGTCCTCCCACAGAAATGGGAGGATAGGAGATGAGGCTCTGTCTTCCTTGATGATGACAGGTCAAAGAGATGGTTCCCAGGTCCTTAAGGAAGATGTTCCTGGGTTGTGAAGCTGATAAAAAGTCTTAGCCTATGAAAAGATTTATATATATTTCCAAGAGACAGAGAAAGAACTTACAAGTTTTCTTGAAAATGAAGCTGCAAGAAGCCTCTACCCTTCTTTTCAACAGGGAGAATTGAGCCTCTTTTTTTTTTTTTTTGGCCACACCTCATGGCTTACAGGATCTCAGTTCCTGACCAGGGATTGAACCAGGGCCGCAGCAGTGAAAGCCCGGAATCCTAACCACTAGGTCACCAGGGAACTCCCTTGAGTCTCTTATTTTTCATTTGTTTTTGCCTTTACATGCTTCTCCTTTATAGCCATCCCCAATGTCCCCACCCCTTCCCCCTGGCAACCACTATAGTTCTCCATCTCTATAATCTTGTTATGAGTGTAGAAGAGTTATGTAAACGGGATCATACAGTATGTAACCTTTTGAGATTATTTTTTTTTCATTCAGCATAATGCCCTTGAGATCCATCAATATAAATAGTTCATTCCTTACTCCGTTGCTCAGTAATACTCCATGGCACAGATGTACAGTTTATTTAACCACCTTAAACCCCAACAAAAATTTTAACACCACAGATATACTGTATATCTGTTTATTTACTGTGGCCCTTTGGAGGGCCACAAGCCATTGTAATATCTAAGATTTTCTCACTCTCCCCTCCATGAAGCAACTTTCACCCCCTTAGGGGTGGTATTGCCCCCGTTGAGAATGCATGTTCTCAAAGAATTTGCTTACTTGCTCTTCTCTCTTGCTCCAGTTAAATGCTCAACTCCAGATGGAAGTAGAACGCCTTGTAGTCCAAGACTATGCCACAGAACATCAGAAATCAATTGACCTTGGTTCCATGGACAACTTCTGCCATCGGAGTCACCGCAAACCAATCAAGTGAGCGCCCTTCCATGTCGTGTTTGTTTCAGAGTGTAGCAGATCCAGCGGTGCCCTCCACCAGAGTGCTCCCTGAATTAATGATCAACTATGTAGGGATGAAATCCACTCGCCTTACATGTCTGCCATTCTCTAGCAGCCAGCCAACCAGGCAGGTCTCTGCCTCTTAGTCACAAACCTCCCACCTTGTCTAATAGATGGACCGGTTTCAGGTCCTTAAGGACCAGCACTGAATGTGTTTAGAGATGATGGCTAAAGCAGCAATGTGGTCTTCTGGGGGAAGTGTCTTGTTCCTAGTCTCCATTCTGGAGAGTGGTGGTTCTCTACTCCAGAGAATAGAATTGTGCAGAGGAGGTGGAAGAGAGCCTCACACTCTCGCACTTTTGGAAATGTGAGTGGTAAGAAGACCTTGTTAACTGTTTCAGAGTCCAGCTGCCAGAATATATCCTAGACTTTGGCTACATCATCCTTGGTGACGTCCGAACCCACATCATCAAGATCACCAACACCAGTCATTTCCCAGTGTCCTTCCATGCAGAAAAGCGTGTCCTTCACAACACAGGTAACCAGGCTGGAGACCCTTCCTGTTGAACTCTGTCATTTCTAACACGATGCCCATCTGTACTGTCCTGGAGTGCTTCTGCTGGGATCAGCTGAAAGGATTGTTGGGCCGCTAATTGACACTTTGAGTGGTCATCCTGCCTCCGATGGGCTGTATCTAGAGCAGCTCTTGATTGCTACTTTTCTTTTCCACAAAGAAATTTTGTTTGTCTTGGTCCAGGCTTCAGTATTGAGCTAGATCGTGTGAAGAATCTGCCTTACTGTGAAACGGAAACATTTGAAGTGAGATTTGATGCACAAGGGGCCAGTCTTTCTGTTGGAAACAAAAAGGTCCTTCTGCCCATCAAGGTAAGATACATCACTAGGCCCAGCTGATCCTCCCCAGCTTCCAGCTCTGCTTGCTGATCACCCCTGTGATGATCCAGTTACTATTTCAGAGCCGTGATTCTTCCTCCAAACCCGTGCTACGTGGTAACAACAATTTTATGCCCACTGTAGGTGGTTGGAGGGCCAACAGTTCACATCTGTCTCCAAGCCAAGGTGACCATTCCCAGTATGACACTGTCTTGTGGAAAAGTGGAGTTTGCCACAATTCAGTGTGGACAGTGCCTCGTGGAAACTATTCAGCTTTCCAATCACCTCCAAGTCCCTTGTGAATGGTTTATCCACACCCATAAGCAAGTTAGCAAGGTAAATGAATTGTGGCCCATTGTCCCCTTTTTTCCATCTCCATTTAAGTCAGATTTATAATTCTAATCCTTCACTCTCTTCATTTCACCCTTCTGCTCAAAGACTTTCAGTGACAACCGTTGCCCCCTGAATAAAATGTAGGCCCTCAGCCCAGCACTCAAGGACTGTCAGGCCATGCTATCTCACGAATGTCATATTTATCTTTCTGCCCTGGGTATCCACACATCCCCTGACACCTGGGAAGTAATCAGTAAACATAGATTGAGTGGGTGAAGGGTGGAGGCATTTTCCAAAGAAAATGGTCTAATTGTCTACTATTTATTTACCAGCTGGAGAAACACATGCCAAAGTACTTAAGACGGAAACTCTGTGCTGAATTAAAGCCAAAGACACGGATCTTTGAGATTCAGCCCACTTCTGGGGTCTTGGATCCTGGTGAGAGGTCCAACGTGCAAGTGAAATTCATGCCCAAAGAAGAGGTGAGCTTTAGAGAAATGTAGTCTCATTCAGACTCTCTGGATCTCTTTGAGCTGTACTCGAAGTCCATGCTTGATTGGGTCTCCAGGGAAACTTTGAGTGACCTGTCCCTCACTATTCTGATTATGACATTCAGTGCTCTGGTTCATGCAGGAGCTGTGTCCTGGTGGTTAGGAGCACCAGCTCTGGAATCGGCAGATGTATCGAACACTTTGACTTTTACCAACAGACCTGGCTTAGTGGCCTTCTGCCTCTGCACTTAGAGACTGCCTGGCTTTGGGCAAATTATTCAGCCTCACTAAACCTCAGTTTGCTCATAGATAAAATGAAAAATAATAATATCACATGTCCAAAATCCCTTATTGCAATTCCAAAATCCAATAAGTTCTAAAAACTGGGGGGAAAATTTTTTTAAGTTTCAGACCCAAACTCATTTGGCAGAAAAACCTAATCTGAACTGACATGAGACTACTTAACCTTTATTTATCCCCCTTGGTTTGCAGACTCAAACACTGCAACTGCAGAAATATTAATGTGTTTGATTACAGGGGACACTGCTAAGGATACTATGTAACATAGGGTATATGCTCTGTGTCTACCTTTTTAAAACTCTGAATTTGAAAGCATCTGGCCCCTAGGGTTTCAGGTAAGACATTATCAACCTGCATTAGCTACCTCCTAAGGGTCATTTTGAAGATTAAATGAATTAATGTGAATAAAATGCATAGCATACTGCTCTTTATGTAGTGTCTCAATATCTATTTACTATTATCATCAGTAGTTGTGATAATAATAAGTACTTCCTGGTAGACATACTCCCTGGGCCTCACAAGTGTTTCTTTTGCAAACACCATGAGCACAAAGCTACTCCTGACAAAGAATACAGTAAAAAAATAATAAAAATCCTAGAACCAGAGAGGATCTCAAGAGGTTACACTGTAGAGACTTTTGCTGAAAGCCTAAGGCATTTGGGAGATGTTTTTCTTTATTCTTTTAAAAGAAGAAATCGATGTGAGTTTTATAAAATACCCATGGTTAACTCCCATTTTCCTGGTAACAGCTTTGAGGAAATGCTTCAGAATCTACAATGAGAAGAAAGAAAAGAGAATGACTTCTTATCTGATTCTAAAATAGAGTCCCTGTTTCTATCATTATCAAAATCTCCCCAACCCTTTTAAAAGAAAAGAAAACTAATGTGTTTGTCATTCTTAGAGAGTCTTAAGACTGCCAGCAGGTTTACTCAAGATTTTGGATGTTTTACTGAAAAAAATATCAGTAAATATAGTAAAAAAAAAAAAAAAAAAGATTTGTTTGGGCAGTTCCATAAATGTTGAGTTAGCATTGGTCAAAATTAATAAAATGTTTTCACCAAATGGGATAGGAATTTTTTTAAGTATCATTTTTTACTGAAGTATAGTTAATTTACAATGAATATTTTTTCAGACTCTTTTCCATTGTAGGTTATTACAAAATATTGAGTATAGTTCCCTATGCTATACAGTAGGTCCTTGTTGTTTACCTATTTTATATATAGTAGTGTGTATATATTAATCCCAAACTCCTAATTTATCTCTCCCCCCCCACCGCCCCACTATCCCCTTTGGTAACCATAAGTTTGTTTTCTATGCCTGAGTTTATTTCTGTTTTGTAAATAAGTTCACTTGTATCACTTTTTTAGATTCCACATATAAGCGATATCATATGATATTTGTCTTTCTCTGTCTGGCTTACTTCACTTAGTATGATAATCTCTAGGTCCATCCATGTTGCTGCAAATGGTATTATTCCATTCTTTTTTAATCCATTGTACATATATACCACATCTTCTTTATCCATTCTTATGTTGATGGACATTTAGGTTGCTTCCATGTCTTGGCTGTTGTAAACAGTACTGCTATGAACATTGAGGTGCATGTATCTTTTCAAATTAGAGTTTGGGAGAGAAATTTATTGGCTGTATACAAGGAACTGGTTAACCTTGCAACCCATACAGTCCACACCTATATCTTCACCAGCATCAGCAGCACAGAGAAACACTGATGTCCACATTAACAACTCCTAGACATTATAACATGTGTTCAGAATACTTTGTGTTAGAAAACAAGGAGATGAATGAAATGTTTTAGAAATATTTCCCTGGGACTTCCCTGGTGGTGTAGTGGTTAAGAATCCGCCTGCCAGTGCAGGGGACATGGGTTCAATCCCTGGTCTGGGAAGATCCCACATGCCATGGAGAAACTAAGCCCATGCACCACAACTACTGAGCCTGCGCTCTAGAGCCCGTGAGCCACAACTACTGAGCCCACGCACCTAGAGCCAGTGCTCTGCAGCAAGAGGAGCCACCGCATTGAGAAGCCCATGCACCACAATGAAGAGTAGCCCCTGCTCATCGCTACTAGAGAAGGCCCACATGCAGCAACAAAGACCCAATGCAGCCAAAAAAAAAAAAAAAAAAAAGTAAGAAATATTTCCCTAAAAAGCAGTTAAAATATAGAAGTTTGGATCACATAAGGTGCTAAACCCATAACTATATAGAAAACCTTCTTAGCCAATAATTTGTTCTCTTACTATCTCCAACAACAGGTATTTTTCTGAACTTGTACCTATGTCCTTACACATTCTTTCCATCTGATTTTCCTTCCCTCTGAGCTAAGGTAGTTAAGAGCTCTCCAAATCACTCCGCCAATCATGCTTTCCACACCCAAGCCATGAGCCCAACAGTTTCAGAACAACCTGGGCACCTGGTTAAAACTACGGAATCCCCAGCCTTACCCTGCCCCTACCAAGTCAGGATCTCTAGGAATGGGCCTGTGAATATGCATTTTAATAGGTTCCTAACTGAAACCAGATTAGGATAATTGATATCATTATCAGCTTGTATTTGGATTCTAATTGTATCAGATGAACTGATTGTGCTAGCTGGTCATCTCTGACTAGCTGCTTAACTGTGTCTTTAAATAATGGAAATGTGATCATTCAGATTCTCCAAGAAACAGACCTGGAGTCAAGAATTTGAGTGCAAGCAGATTCTTTAGGAAGTGTAGGGAATACTAAAAGAGAAGTAGAAGGTGATCAGGAAAAGGAAGGCAGCTAATAGGGTGTGTGAATGACCCAGCTACCTTGGACACTGGATTGATTTATTGATTTATTGATTTTTGGCTGCGTTGGGTCTTTGTTGCTGCATGCGGACTTTCTCTAGTTGTGGCTAGCAGGGGCTACTCTTTGTTGCGGTGCACAGGCTTCTCGTTGTGGTGGCTTCTCTTGTTGAGGAGCATAGGCTTTAGTTGCATGTGCTTCAGTAATTGTGGCATGTGGGCTCAATGGTTGTGGCTTGCGGGCTCTAGAGCGCAGGCTCAGTAGTTGTGGCACATGGGCTTAGTTGCTCCACGGTATGTGGGATCTTCCCAGACCAGGGCTTAAACCCATGTCCCCTGCATTGGCAGGCAGATTCTTAACCACTGTGCCACCAGTGAAGTCCTGGACACTGGATCTTAATCCTACTGGAAACTTGGAGAAAATATACAAAATGCACATTTCAGAATTATCCCTCTCAGGAGTCTTTATACAGTAACTCCTGAGAGTCATTGGTTAAGGATTGTCCCCAGAAGGTGTTACTTCTCTGACACTTTTGCCTTGCCCTGCCCTACCCATGGGCAGCAGGACCCATGAAATGAGAGCCCAGAGGTACAGACCCAGAGGTGCAGATAGTGGCAGTGGGACATCTGAGCACATTGGAAGATCTGAGGGCTATGAGAACAGCATTCACAGGACTGTGATGAAGCACTTGGTACAGTGCCTGGCATGCTAGGTACCGAGTATTAACACTCTAATATAAATTGCTCTCATGAAATTTTATAAGAAAAGTTTTCTCTCTTAATCTAAACAGGATCAATTTTGTCCCCCAGTGGTTATCAGTTTTACATGTCACATAACAGAAAAAAATTTAGTTGCTTGTTTTGTTTTTATATTTTCCAGAAATTCTACAACCAAACCTTGGTGTTCCAGATTGCCCAGAGTGCTCAAAAGCTTACTCTACTGGCACAGGGGCAAGGTCTAGAGCCATGCTTGGAATTTAGTCCCTCAGTTCTGGAGCTGGGGCCACTGCTGCCTTATGCACCTGGAGATGAGGCCGAGGTGGTGGTGAAGAATCCCTGCAACTTCCCCATTGAGTTTTACTCCTTAGAATTTGACCAGCAATATCTTGTAGAAGAGAAGGTGAGCAGAGACCAAAACCAAACTCCATTTTCCTACACATGCTGGGCCCTGCCAGGTACTCTTCTCTCTGCCTGGACAACTTCCTCCTCACCTTTGCTCCTTCTTCCTATGAACCCTTCCCTGTCAATTTAAAGATCACTTTGCAGTCTTTCCTGACCTACTTCCCTTGCCCTAAGCAGATTTTGTTCTTCTTTGTGGTCTCATTATACATTTGAAACAACTAATTTAAAAACTAATATGCTCATGTTAAAATTCAAACAGTAAAGAATGTATGCCATAGTCATTATATTTGAAATGAGTTTCTTGTAGACAGCATATATTTGGGTCATCTTTTTAATACACTCTGGCAGTCTTTGTCTTTAATTGGTGTATTTAGACCATTTACATTTAATGTAATCATGTTAGGGCTTAAATCTGTCTCTTTTTTTCCTGTTTGTTCTGGCTTGTGTATTTTACAATTGCTCCTCCTTGTCCATTTTTTTAAACTTTATTCTTTAGAGCAGTTTTAGATTCACAGCAAAATTGAGGGGAAGATGCAGAAATTTTTCATATAACCCCTGCCCCCACACATGCATAGCCTCCCCCATTATCAACATCCCTCACTAGAATGGAATATTTCTTACAATTGATGAACTTATGTGACATCATAATCACCCAAAGTCCATAGTTTACATTACAGTTCACTCTTGGTGCATTCTATGGGTTTAGACAAATGTATAACAACATGTATCAATCATTATATTGTCATACAAAGTACTTTCATTGCCCTAAATATCCTCTGTGCTCCACATATTCATCCCTCCCTCCTCCCAACCCCTGGCAACCATTAATCTTTTTTTACTGTCTCTGTAGTTTTGCCTTTTCCAGAATGCCATATAGTTAGAATCATAGAGTATGTAGATGTTCAGATTGGCTTCTTTCACTTAGTAATATGTGTTCAAGGTTCCTCCATGTCTTTTCATGGCTTGATAGCTCATTTCTTTTTAGTGCTGAATGATATTCCATTGTCTGGAAATACTACAGTTTATTTATCCATTCACCTACTGAAAGACATCTTGGTTGTTTCCAAGTTTTGGCAATTATGAATAAAGCTGCTATAAACATCTGTGTGCAGGTTTTTGTGTGAACATAAGTTTTCAACTCTTTAGGTAAATGCCAAGGAGTATGATTGCTGGATTCTGTGGTAAGAGTATGTTTAGTTTTGTAAGAAACTGTCAAACTGTCTTCCAAAATGGTTGTAACATTTTGCATTCCTACTAGCAGTAAATGAAAGTTCCTGTTGCTCCTTATCCTCACTAGCTTTTGATATTGTCAGGGTTTTGGATTTTGGCTGTTGTAATAGGTGTGTAGTGGTATCTCATTGTTGTTTTAATTTGCATTTCCCTGAAGGCATATATAATGTGGAATATCCATTCATACGCCTATTTGCCATCTGTATATTTTCTTTGGTGAGGTATCTGTTACGGTCTTTGGCCCAATTTTTAATCGAGTTATTTGTTTCCTTATTGTTGAGCTTTAAGAGTTCTTTACATATTTTGAATAATAGTCCTTTATCAGATGTGTCTTTTTCAAATATTTTCTCCCAGTCTGTGACTTGTCTTTTCATTCTCTTGACATTATCTTTTGCAGAGCAGAACTTTTTCATTTTAATGAAGTCCAGCTTATCAATTATTTTTTTCATAGACTGTGCCTTTGGAGTTGTGTCTAAAAAGTCATCACCATACTCTAGGTCATCTAAATTTTCTGTTATGCTATCTTCTAGAAATTTTATAGTTTTATGTTTTTTATTTAGGTCTACAATTCATTTGAGTTGATTTTTATGAAGATAAGATCCACTCAGATTTATTTTTTTGCTGGTGGATGTCCAATTCCAGCATCATTTGTTGAAAAAAACTCTTTGCTCCATTGTATTGCATTTGTTCCTTTAGGAAAGATCAGTTGACTATGTTTATTTGGGTCTATTTCTGGAATCTCTGTTCTTTTCCATTGATCTATCCAGGTCCATTTTTACTATCTCTACCCTGCTGTCCTACCTTGAGGCTGATCTGTATAAGCTGTGCCTTTATCTAATACCCTTAGTACCCTACTTTTTAGAAACTGCCTCTTAGTTCCCTACTATGAGCAATAATGAAATTAGCTAAAAATTTTTTACCTCTCCTCACCACCCTCTAATTTAAAATGATATTTCTTTACTTCCAGTTAATGCCTACTGGGTAATCATCTCATGTACACTTGCTCCATGTTTTGCTTCTTGTATTAAATCTATAGTGTCAGAGCTTAACAGTATTAAGATGTCAGAACGTAATTTCCATCATTTAGTCTTAGTTCTACGCTTGAACATATTTAATGCTCAACACCAGTCCTTGTGATGAAGCTTCTCCATTCGCTACTGGGTTGTCAGAAGATCATTCTCTAGTGGATTCCTCAGGAAGAGACCGTGGGAACAATATTTCCTGAGTATTCATGTGTTCGTAGCTGTTTTTCCTTGGCTTTTGTTCTTGAAGATCGGTTTGATTGGATATAGTATCCTTGGCTCACATTTTCTGCACTCGTATATCTTAAATGCATTGCTCCATTCTTTTCTCATAAGGTCTTGCTGTTCGTGAAGTCTGATGTTATATTAGCTATTTATTGCTGCAAAATAAATTACTCCCAAGCTTAGTAACATAAAACAATAAACATTTGTCATCTCATGTTTGCTCTGGGTCAGGAATTTGGGAATGGCTTAGCTAAGATGGTCTGCTTCCTCTGGACTCTCCACCAACTTGGCCTTTGAATCTTCTTCTTTACATCCAGTGTTTGTGCTCTGCCCGGTTTGGATTCTGTCCCTCTGGATTCGAGTCTTTTCATTAGGTATTTATTAGATGTTCAATGGCTTGTGTTGGCACAGCATCCTCTGCTGTGGGTCAGGGTCAGTGGAAAGAATCCAAGACTCTGAGATTTGCATGTAGAAGGTTTATCAGAGAGTACTCTCAGGGACGACACCTGTAAAGGATAAGGAACGTTAAACCTAGGCAGACAGAGAAGGTAAACTGTGATGACATTGCACAGAGACTTCAGCTGATCCCACAGGACACTCTGCAGCTGGGCTGGCTGTTTACAGTTGCCTCAGTTGAAGCAAGTTGGCCAGGCCTTTGTGTCTCTACATCAGCCAGCCTTTGGAATAGTCCTTCCTTTCCCCATTGATCTGCCATGCCACCTCTGTCCTGTGTCAAAGCTCCATATACACGTGGGTCTATTCTAAGCTCTCACCTCCATTTCATTGGTCAATTTCTCTGTTCAGCATCAATACCACCCTGTCTATTGCTCCAACTTAATAATTCCTGATATCTGGTAGGACAGTCCTCTCTATTTTTCTTCATTAGCGTTTCAACTATTCTTAGCCCTTTGTTCTTCCATATAAATTTTAGAGTAAGCTCATTAATATTGGTTTTCAAACAACTAAAATTGGTGATCTTGGAGAAGGGTTACCTAACTGATTTTTTTTTACAACTTTATTGGAGTATAATTGCTTCACAATAGTGTGTTAGTTTCTGCTTTATAACAAAGTGAATCAGTTATATATATACATCTGTTCCCATATCCCTTCCCTCTTGCGTCTCACTCCCACCCACCCTCCCAATCCCACCCCTCCAGGCGGTCACAAAGCACCGATCTGATCTCCCTGTGCTATGCGGCTGCTTACCACTAGCTAGCTATCTTACGTTTGTTATTGTATATATGTCCATGCCTCTCTCTCACTTTGTCACAGCTTACCCTTCCCCCTCCCCATATCCTCAAGTCCATTCTCTAGTAGGTCTGTGTCTTTATTCCTGTGTTACCCCTAGGTTCTTCATGACATTTTTTTTCTTAAATTCCATATATATGTGTTAGCAT
The DNA here is from genome assembly GCF_964165515.1 of Mesoplodon bidens. Classification (NCBI taxonomy): domain Eukaryota; kingdom Metazoa; phylum Chordata; class Mammalia; order Artiodactyla; family Ziphiidae; genus Mesoplodon; species Mesoplodon bidens. The sequence goes on along the minus strand of NC_138175.1, from coordinate 14,529,079 downwards.
ACAGTATTTGTCTTTCTCTTTCTGACTTACTTCACTCTGTATGACAGACTTTAGGTCCATCCGCCTCATTACAAATAGCTCAATTTTGTTTCTTTTTATGGCTGAGTAATATTCCATTGTATATATATGCCACATCTTCTTTATCCATTCATCCGATGATGGACACTTAGGTTGTTTCCATCTCTGGGCTATTGTAAATAGAGCTGCAGTGAACATTGTGGTACATGACTCTTTTTGAATTATGGTTTTCTCAGGGTATATGCCCAGTAGTGGGATTGCTGGGTCATATGGTAGTTCTATTTGTAGTTTTTTAAGGAACCTCCGTACTGTTCTCCACAGTGGCTGTACCAATTCACATTCCCACCAGCAGTGCAAAAGTGTTCCCTTTTCTCCACACCCTCTCCAGCATTTATTGTTTCTAGATTTTTTGATGATGGCCATTCTGACTGGTGTGAGATGATATCTCATTGTAGTTTTGATTTGCATTTCTCTAATGATTAATGATGTTGAGCATTCTTTCATGTGTTTGTTGTGAGTCTGTATATCTTCTTTGGAGAAATGTCTATTTAGGTCTTCTGCCCATTTTTGGATTGGGTTGTTTCAGACCAGTAAATTAGGTTGCATAGGAAGTAACTGCTTTCTAGGAGTTGATTTTACTGTCTTTTATAAATATATATACACACTAGTGTTGCTGGATTTAGCAGAAAGAAAAACAGGTTGCCACAATTAAATTTGAATTCCAGATAAACAATATGGGACACATTTATACTTTAAAAATTATTCATTTTTTTATCTGAAATTTAAATTTAACTAGGCATCTTGTACTTCATCTGACAAGCCTAATATACATCCCTCTCTGTCTGTCTCTCTCTCAAATATATACACACACACACATACACATACCTAAACAGCCATTTTGCCTGTTTTTCTCTGGATCCTCTATTTATGAGACCACCACCTTAGCAAGACAATATTGCTAACCACAATATTTTTCAATAACATGTCACTCAAAGTGGATAATTGAGTTCTGTACTTTTGTCAATGGAAAACAACAACAAAAAAAAAAGAACCCAGTATATGTTATTTATAAAACAAGGAGAAAATTCTTTTCCACATGGGAAATGCCCAGGCACAAATGGCGCAAAATAAAAATTCTATATCCCCACAGATCCAGGGCCCAGCCTTACACTTTAGACCTCTACAAAGGATCCTACCCTTTGAGATCCAGAAAGTATTTGTATACACCCCAGCCTTGGTCAGGGCCAGGGCTTTTATGAGATGGATGGCAGACCCACCTGGGACTGCGGGGAGGAAACTTCCAGTGGGGCCAACAGCCGTTCCCATTCTCCTTGAGCAGATCTTGCGAACGCTGAAGGGCTACGACTCCTACAACTCCCTGCCGCTGCCTCCCCGCCTTCCGGGGGAAAAGCTGCCCCCCGAGGTGTATGAATACTTTAAGGAGATGAAGCGGTCAAAAGAGGAGCAGATGAAGGTGAAATATCTGGAGAGTCTGGCGCAGGAGAACGGTGAGAACTCAACAGTTCTGGAGCCCGCAGCTCCAGCCACTGCCCTGGCTTCTTTGAATTATCTCCGTTGGGAGACGAACCAGTTACTGAGCACCTTATGGATTTCATTTCTAACCCTTGCAAAATGGTCCTGTTGTCCCCATTGTAGGGATGCGGAGATGGGGACACATTCTGCTCTCACTAGAGTCTGGTGGGGAGTTAAGACTTAAAAACAGCTAATTCAGATATAGAAGGACACCTCCTAGATACCAAGCCCTGTGCTGAGGGCTTCACACGTACAGATGAGAGAGGAAGCACTGAGAAGCCAGGTCTGCAGATTTAAGTGGCAGAATCAGGACTCAGGCCCAGGTCTCTCTGACTCTGGAGTCCACGACAATAACCACTCCACTCCACAGCCTCCATCTGTGCCTAGGTGATGCAAGGTAGTCCATCATGCATGGTAGATATTGGTGCCCTACGAGAGGTAGGGGTGGGAGTTCACATGAGGAAAGACCCTCGATGGTCCTCAAGGCCAAAACTCAATCACAAAGCTGGACTGTGCTCTTACAGTCTTGCCCTTTCTTGCCCAGCACCCCAGAGTTATCCATCATCCACCCAGGATCCCCCCTTGTGTGCACTTGAGCATCAAGGTTCTGGGGAGACCTATGGGATCCTGTAGCTTGTTGGGGTGCTCACTTCTCTGCTTCCCTGTGCCCTCATCCTGGAAATTTGCCCTCCCTGTTCTTACTTGCTCTCTTCTTCTGCATAATAGTCATCACATGTATTTTCTTCACACTTGTCTCCCCTCTAGACAAGCCCCCATAAAGGCAGTGATCATGTATTCCCCAATGTAAATCCAGTGCATGGACCAGCACCTGATACACCATAGTGCCTGATAAATGTTTCTGTAAGAGTGAATGAATGAATGAAGTCCATTTCTCCTGCCCTTGGACCTGTCTTGTTGTCTCTCGAGACAGAAGGTAGTCAGAGAACACTAATGTGCCCTAAAAGGAGAAGATGAGAGAAGAAGGCTGCCTGTCCACCCAGTCTCCTGGTTGTATTTATTGAGCATATTAGTTCACTAGAACTGCCACTGCAAATACCACAGACTGGGGGGCTTAACCAAGCAAAACTTATTTTCTCATAATTCTGGAGGCTAGAAATCCAAGATCAAGGTGTTGGTGGAATTGTTTTCTACTGAACCTCCCTCCTTGGCTTGTAGATGCCTGTCTTCCCCCTGTGTGTTCACAAGGACTTCCCTCTGTGTGTCTGTGTCCTAATCTCTTCCTACAAGAACACGAGTGATATTGGACTGTGGATGGCTTAGGACACTCATTTTAACTTAATTACCTCTTGAAAGGCCCTAACTTCAAATAGTCACATTCTGGCATCCTGGGGCAGGGGGTGGAGTGTAGCACGGGGGTGGTGCTTAGGACTTCAGCAAATGAACTTTATGGGAACCAGTTCAGCCCATAACAAGCACCCACTATGTTCCAAGCACTGAGCTGAAGTGCTGGAAGAAAGATCAATGGATTCAGCCCCTGCCTTTGAGAGCTCAAAGTCAGGGAGGGGCGGGGGGTAGACATTTAAACTCAGGACTGCCTAGTGGCCTGAGGCAGAGAGTCAGGAGGGGCTGCAGTGTAAAGAGGACTTAGTGAGAGCTGAGAAGGGCCCATCGCTCTCATCCCTGTCCTACACGCCTTGGTTGTGGGTTCATTTTTCCATTTGGCCCATGGAAAGGTGATCTAGAGCCAGGACCTGAGGGTCAGTAGTAGTCCAGGGAGGCGCTCCCTCTGCTTCTCACCAGCACCTCTCTGAGCATCTGCTTACTCTTCTGTCACAGAGTACACATCCTTCTCTGCTTCCAGACCACGTCCAGGGAAGGCCAGCAGCTACAAGTCATGTTATTGCCATTCCCAGGAGAGCTACAACCTCTGACTCAAATTCTAAATTAAACGAAGGTGTCTTGGCTCCAGGGTAGAGCTGGGTCACCTTGTACAATGACAGCCCAATGCACCCACTGAAACTCTGTGGAATAGGGGCATTGAGGAGGGTGCGGGGCAGATAAAGTCGTAGATGTGCTCAACGATGACATGGAGAAATGTTCATGATAAATTAAGGGGGAAAGCAGGCTACAAATTGATATGTGTATCATATGATCCCAACTTCAGTTTTGAAAAATTAAAAATTAAAAGTCTGAGAGGTTGCCGCTCTCCTATACTGGTATCATAAAATGAAGCTGCTGTTCCTCTATCACCATTTCTTTGTCTATCTATATTTCTTTCTGTAGCTAAATTTTGTCATTTTTGCTCTTTTGAACTTCCCAAATTTTCTAAACCAAATATATAATTTTGGTAATTTTTTTAATGTTAAAATGTAGAAACACTCTGGGCAGAGAAATTTAACAGCAGATTGACTGCAGTTCTTGTTTATTTGGGTCAGATAGTCCAGGGTGATGGTAACCAGTTCAGTGATTCTCCTCTTTGTCTCTCTTCCCTTTTCTGCCCTGTCTCCCTTGTCCTCCTCCCAACTCTTCCTGTGCGCTTCCATCCTTTGCTCCCTGGCAGAAGAGGACGATGGTCCCTTGTCAGAACAGGGAACCTCTGCCAGCACGAAGAGGACCTCGCTTAGCCGAGGGATCTCTGTCACATCCAACCTGGAAGAGCAGCATATCCCAGTGGTCAAGTCCAAGACCTACCCAGATGAAGAGGAGGATGAAGAAAGCCTGGAAAAAATCATGTTTCAAAGTAACCAAGCATTTTAATGTTTGGGTACCTGTTCTCTCTAAGCAAAAGTGGGAAGGCTGTTCAGTGCCTTTCACCTTTCTCCATAAAATGCATCTTTCTAGCACTATTATGTATTAATTCTACAATATGAATATGCCATCATTTATTTAGTCATTTCCCTTACTGTTGCATATTCAGCTAGTTTCCAATATTATTTTTCAGCAGAAGAGATTCCCCAAAGTGGGATTAAGAGTCAGAGTATCTGTATTTTCAGTTGTAGTAGCTATGGACAGATAATTAGCCAAAACGGGCACTTTCATACACTACAGGGGGAGTGAGGCAACACCTGCAGCAGATTATGTTTGTCATTTTAAAATAGGACGTTTACTAAGAAAAAGTCGTACCCACTTCCTTCAGAACCCAGGTGAGTTCTGGGTGTGTCCGCATGTATGTGCATGCACACACACGCACATGTATATTTAATTTGCAGCTGACAAGATTCAGAGCATTGACAGCCACTTTCCAGAGGAGGTTGGGGAAGTAGAGAACAACCCAGTGAGCAAGGCCATTGCTCGCCACCTGGGCATTGACATTTCTGCAGAAGGCCGCAGGGCCAAGAACCAGAAAGGCATCGCCATCATCATCCATGGGACGCCCTTGTCAGGTATGCACAGCCCTGAGGGGTTTATGGTGAAGTTTGCACATGTAATTTTTTTTTTTTTTTTACCTCTGGGTGATGCCTTTTGTTTTTTTTAATTTATTTTTAAAATTTATTTATTTTTGGCTGCGTTGGATCTTCGTTGCTGCATGCGGGCTATCTCTAGTTGCGGCTAGTGGGGGCTGCTCTCTGTTGTGGTGCGCAGGCTTTTCATTGCGGTGGCTTCTCTTGTTGCAGAGCGCGGGCTCTAGGTGCACGGGCTTCAGTAATTGTGGCACGTGGGCTCAGTAGTAGTGGCTTGCATACTCTAGAGCGCAGGCTCAGCAGTTGTGGGACATGGGCTTAGTTGCTCCACGGCATGTGAGATCTTCCCGGACCAGGGCTCGAACCCGTGTCCCCTGCACTGGTAGGTGTATTCTTAAGCACTGCACCACCAGGGAAGTCCTGCATGTTTAATTTTTGAGGCAGTAAAAGACTCTTCTGTTTGAAGTTTATATACCAAAGGATTATCCCCAAATTGTTAAATTGCCAACTTCAGAGATATGGAGTTAGAGAAAGAGCGGGGACACCTCATTAATTAATACATCTCTGAATTGTTGGAGCTTGCATTCTTTCAATAACTTAATAACATTAAAATATTAAAGAAAAATCCAAGACATTAAGTTATTTTAAAAGGTGGGGGGGGCCTTCCCTGGTGGCGCAGTGGTTGAGAATCTGCCTGCCAATGCTGGGGACACGGGCTCGAGCCCTGGTCTGGGAAGATCCCACATGCCACGGAGCAACTGGGCCCGTGAACCACAATTACTGAGCCTGAGCGTACAATTACTGAGCCTGCGCATTTGGAGCCTGTGCTCCGCAACAAGAGAGGCCACGATAGTGAGAGGCCTGCGCACTGCGATGAAGAGTGGCCCCCGCTTGCCACAACTAGAGAAAGCCCTCGCACAGAAACGAAGACCCAACACAGCCATAAATAAATAAACAAATAAAATTTAAAATTCACGACATTTGTCAATATTTAAAAAAAAATAAGAAGAGAGGGGAAGAATATGTGCAGACTCTTTGGCCTGGCAGTATTACTTCTAAAAAACTTACCTTAGGAAAATAATCACCTTGACAAAGATTAACTGCATGAGTGTTCACTGCAACATTGTTGACCATACTAAAAATCTGGGAACACTTGAAGCATTCAATATACGGGACTAGTTAATTAAGCCATAGTACATTCATGCAGTGAATTATATAGCCATTAAAAACAGTGTCTTGTACACCCATTTTTATAGCAGCATTATTCACAATAACAAAAAGGTAGAAACAGCCCAAGTATCCATTGATGGATGAGTGGATAAACTAAATGTGGTATAATGGGATATTTTTCACCCACAAAAGGAAGGAAATCCTCACACATGCTACAACATAGATGAACCTTGAAGACATTATGCTAAGTGAAATAAGCAAGACATAAAAGAACAACTACTATATGATTCCATTTATATAAGGTACCTAGAGTAGTCATATTCATAGAGACATGAAGTAGAATGGTGGTTTCCAGGGGCTGAGAAAAGGGAGGAATGAGAGGTTATTGTTTAATGGGTAAAGAGTTTCCACTTGGGAAGATGAAAACGTGCTGGAGATGGATGGATGGTTGCACAACAATGTGAATATCCTTAGCAGCTGAGCTGTACACTTAAGAACAGTTAAAATGGTAAATTTTGTATGTATACTATCACAATAAAAAAGTACCGTAGAAGTGTATTGAATGAATAGAAAAATGCTCATGATATATATCGTTTTTTTAAGTGAGAAGAAAAATGCCATGCTTACAATTTGTTATCTGTATTAATATCCTATTGCTACTGTAACAAATAACTACAAATTTAGTGACTTTAAAAAATGCAAATTTACTTTCTTAGAATTCTGGAGGTCAGAAGTCTAAAATGGGTCAACAGGGCTGCATCCTTTCTCGAGGCTATAGAGGAGGATCCATTTCCTTGCCTTTTCTTGCTTCTAGAAACGTTATCTGCATTCCTTGGCTCCTGGCCCCTTCCTCCATCTTCAAAACCAGCATCATAGCATCTTGTAGTCTGTCTGTCTATCTTGTCTCTCTCTCACTCTCTGTCTCTCTCTTTGCTTTCATCATCGCATCACCTGTTCTTACTCTGAGCATCCTGCTTCTCTTATAAGGACCCTTGTCATCACATTGGGCCCACCCACATAATCCAGGGCAATCTCCAACATCAAGATTCTTAATCATACCTGCAAAGTCCCTTTAACATATAAGGTAACATATTCACAGGTTCCAGGGATTGGGACGTGGACATCTGAGCAGGGGAGGCATTATTCAACCTACCACATAACCCATTCTTTTTTTAGAAGAAATACGAATAAAATAGTTACATATGCATACTTAGCAGCCATATGCTAACTGTAATCTCTCTGGAAGATCAAATTTCTTTTGTCCCTGCTGTTATTTCTAAATATTCTGCTTTCTTTTTAATAAGCAGGTATTTTGAATGAGAAAAAAAATCAACACAAGTTATTCTTTAAACCAAAAAAGTCTCTTCCCATTAGAATCAGAAACAGTAAGAGCTACAAGATTTTTAAAGCTCATCTGATAGAATCACTTTTTAAGCCGAGGAGAAAATCCAGCGGGGATGTGGGTTGCCATAGCACACAGCTCATCAGGGGTAGAATTAGGACCAGAATCCACGGTCCTAACTCCTGGCTCAGGTCATGCCTCTCTTTTCTGCTGCCACCTCTGGCCACACGAGAGACTTAGAGGCAGAGACCTTGGAGAGATCACTTTCCAGTAGCCTCTGTTATAGAAGCTTCTTCTGTCTAGGACACTGAGGAAATGAGAGCTGTGAAATTCAACCTCCTGACCTTTTTTAATAGGAAAGTCAGCCACCGCAGTCAGCATAGCCAAGTACTACAGTGCAGCCTGCCTGAACTTGGACTCCATCGTGCTGGAAGCCATCTCCGATGGCAGCAACATCGCAGGGATCCGGGCCCGTGAGCTCTGCATCAGGGCCGCCATAGAGCAGTCCATGAAGGAAGAGGAGTCTGGTGAGAGCCATTTCCCCGACTCTTTGTGGCCAAGTGGCCCTTACCCCACTGGTAATGCACCTTCTCAGTTTCCCCCACTGAACTTTTCTCCACAGCCCCATTGAAGGCTGACTTATAACATGCTGCCAGTTAGCAGCCCAGAGAATTCTCTCTACCAGACACCTGTGGCTCTCCTGGCTGCCCAATGCACTTGGCACTGCAGGGAGCAGGGCGACAGAAGAGATGTGGCCCACACCTTTGGGAGTGACCCCTGGAGGGGAGCAGACATGTGCTCCTTCAGAGCAGAGGAAAATAATGTAACAGAACTACCAGCTTCTGTGAAAGACCAACTTTGGGATAGTTGAGTTCCAAGAAGCATGATTTGGGGAAGTTTTCATGGAAGTGGGCTTTGAAGGAGGAGGAGAATGTTGACAGGCAAAGATGAAGATAAGGACATTCCACACCAAGAAAGCAGGGAAGCTGACAGTAAATTAAAGGTGGGAAGGCAGGTTAAGGCCAATCATAGTTGAACTTAATGCCAAGATTAGGAATTTCGATTTTATTTTGAAGGAAAAGAGGAGTTGGGCAGTTTTCACCCTATGGGAGAAATGGTCTGAACGTTGCAGTAGGAAAGGAGCTCTAGTGATGTCTTGTAATGGAAAAGAGGTGAAGCTGAATATGAGTGGGGCTGGGCTGGCTGACCTGATAGCCACCTGCATGGCAGGGAATTGAAGGAGGGAGAGGCATTCAGGATGTTCACACCAAGATTTCTGGTCACAGAAACCAGGAAGAGAGCAATGTCATTTACCAAGACAGGGAACATGGGAGGAGGAGAAAGTTTACTGGAAAGGAAAATTAATTGAGTTTTTAAACCCCATAGTAGTGAGGCCTTACCTACCAGAGATTAAGAATCCTGGCTCTCCCATATCCTCTGGGCAGGAGGGTGGCTGCTCAGTGGGGAAATCTATCATATATAAAGCAGAATACCTGCTCAGAGTAGAATCTTTTATATATAAATACTTAGAACAGCATGCCGTCATTCCTGTTAGTGTCCCATGCTTGCTGGATGATAAAACTGGCTGGGGCTTTCAGGGGTGTCCCCTCCCCTTGATACCTCTGCATGGGATGCTTAGAGAGATGGAAGATTCTTTGCTGGGAAGATAAGAGAAACAGCTCTTTAGTGGTCTAGGGGAGAAAGAATAATTTTCTCTCTACTCTTCTGAGTTCTTGGCTGAGCCCCCCTGTAATAAAAGAAAGATTAACAAGAGAAAAACAAACAAGTTTATTAACATGTATACTTCATTGTACCGTGGGAGATACTCGGGGGAAAATGGATGGCTTTAGAATTCAGAAGTAAATACCACTTTAATAGGGAAAGGGAAGGGGGACGTAGTCCTCTTAGGGGAGGGTAAATGGTTTTTAGGAAAGATGAGGGACCCTTACAAGAATGGATGGGAGGTGTGGCTGTTTGTGATAAAGTCTTTCTGGTGTGGTATGGATTTGAGTCTCCTCTCCTGTGATAAGAGTCCATCTCCCTAGTTGATGAAGCTCTCTGGAAGGGGACTTGTGACAGTGGAGCTTCTTTTGGAGGTTCTGTCTTTAAGCAAATAAGGGGAGGTCAAGGAAAGCCACTCCCTGCATTTACTGTTTTTCAGGTGCCTACAGCTCAAAATAACCAATATGCCAAAGCAGCACATTTTGAGGTGGCGTATCCTGAACTCCTGTAGTCATATTTTGGGGTGGCATATTCTGATACCATTTAGTGGGGACCCCAGGCTGCATCACAATTCCAGTTCTCTTAGATTTTTTGTTTCCTTTTCTGTCAAATAAACTGCATTTCACAGAAGTCTCTGGAGTTGTGTTGACATCCCATGACAAATCATGAATTTGAGCTCCCTGAGAAAGTAATGTCAAGCTAAAGGCTTAATAACTGGGGGAGACCTTCCTCAACAAGGTGAGGGGTGCAGCCGCTGGAGTAGAGGAAATCAGCCCAGAAAGTTCCAGAAAGAGAGGAGAGGGATGGATAGGGCAAGATGGGAGCTTAGGGAACACTTCATGTTTTAAGAGGAGGTGGGGGCAGGGGGAGAAGCCAGGGGAGGCGGAGAAGGCAGAGTGAGGGTCAGAAGGGTGGGCAGTCAGGAGAGCTACAGGCGGGAGGGGGCCAGAAGGACTTCTGCATCTCTCCGGAGACCTGGTTGGAGTCTGGGGGACCCTTCCTGCTTTATTTTCCTCATAGCCCTTACCCCTAGTTAACAGACTATTTATTTTATTTACTTATTTTATTGTCTGCCTCCTCCACAACCCCCACCCTGCCCCAGCCAAGAATGTGAGCTTCGGATGGCAGAGATTTGTGTTAGTTTTCGTCACTAATGTATTCCCGACGTCTAGACTAGTGCTTGGCACATAGTAGACACAGAGTAAAGATTTGTAAAAATGTGTTAAATCAGTAAGTGAATATAATCGGAGGTGGCTGAAGGTTCAGATAGAAGGAGCCCTGAGAAGAGGGCTGCTGTAGTTTACAGTTCGGAGGTCACTGGCGACTCTGGAGAAAACCCTTTCAGTGATAGGGTTAAACCCAGACCTGCATTTGCTGTTTGCTGTGGAGTCAGCAGGCTGTACTGAAGTGGAAGTGACCAGTCTAAACCTGTCTGTCCCACGCAGGACCCACCGGCCCCTTGAAATGTGCCTAGTCCAAACTGAGATGTGCTGTCAGTATACAATACATGCTGGGTTTTAAAGACGTAGTAAGAATAAAAGACGGTAAAACAACACAGTAATCATTGTGGTAGGTTTCCAGGGCAGTCAGGCCTGTAGTGTACCAGCAGTTTCAGAAATGATTACCCTCTGGGTTGGAAGAGAAAGTGGGGGAGAGTATCGTGGCATCCCCTGGGAAGATGAGCAGTGAAGAGCCCGGGGCTCCAGGCCAGGCTCTGCACACACCCGTCATCATCATCCATCCTCAGTGGGTAGAGCCTCTTCTCTCAGCCTGCTAAGCCAGCTGCAGGTGGAGATGGCTTTGTAGTCTTCAAAAGAATCACAGTACATTTCAACTTGCCATCCTCGCTATTATTTCCTTATTATCCTAAGGTGACTTTTAATATAAACCCTCTATCTCTGTGTAGCCCAGGAGGCTGCTGCTTTGAGCCAAAATGCCGTGGGACAGATACGACTGAGCAGTGAGACCCTGGGGAAGTTAACTTCAGAATCTACTCTGGTAACTCCCGAAATTAAACCTGCCAAGCCTGTGCGTGGGAGCGTGCTTAGCACCAAAGGCAAAGCAGACAGCCACAGCTCTGTGTCTCAGAAGCAGCATCACCAGCACTCGTCCGAAACACCACAGGTACAAATCAGGGCTCCCGGAAGGAAGGTTGGGATTTTTCCTCCCTGCTCCCCCTCTTCTCTTTTTTCTCCTCCTCCTCAGCATCTTGCATCCAGGTTAGCACAACTTCATTCCTACAGGTGCCCTTGCCAGTCAGGCCTAAGTACTGTCCCTGTACCACTCCTGAACGGAGTGTTCATCTAGCAGGTGTGAAACAAGTGCCTTTAATGTTATAGGTATTGGGTTGGGTGCTGGCAAAGTGAAGATAAATAAAGCAAAATTCTTTTACTCAAGCTGCACTAAGAGTCTGATAAGGGTGATAACCACACACTCAAATATATGTAATAAAAAGAGATTGGTGATAAAAGAGGTGTGTAAAAAGAATTAGGTTGAACCATATGAAACTGCCAATATTCAACCACTCAGGAACTCTATTGCAGCAATTTCATATGGCTCAAACTACTACTAAAGGCATGTGAAGGATGGAACCATGAATGTAAGTTGTGGGAGAGCTGCAGGGGAGTCTTGGAAAGTCATAAAGGAGCCAGAGAGTTTGAGTCACATGCCGAGGGACTTCAAAAACAATCTCAGCAGGTGAGATGAATAGCAGGTGCTGAAGTCAGAGACAGTGGGTGGTGCAGTGAGAGACAGGTGGGTGATGAGTTGTGAGTGGGAAAGCCAAGTCAAATGAGTATAGGCTTCTAAGATATTTGAAAAAAAAGGGGGAAAAGATCAAGTAGTCATTAGAGGAGCAAACCCAGAGTCAATGAGTTCTTTCTCTGAAAGGAGGTGGAGGCACAAGGAGGTCTATTAAGATAGCTCCTGGAGAAGTATAAGGTGATGATCTACCCAAGAGGGAATGAGATTCCAGGAGGAAACAGGGAGGGCAGGATTAAGCATAGTTGAGGGAGTTGGGAGCCATCTTCCTCTAGAGTCAATAAAGGTGAAAATAGATACAGCTACTTGTAGGGGTAGCAAGGTGGAAAATGGAGGTTGGAGAAGGTCTTGCTGAATGGCCCTAAGATGTATGCAGGATGCATGGTCTTTGCGGGCAGTGTTGAGGAAGTTGGGTTGCATAGCATGCTTGAGAAGAACAGTAAAGAAAGCACTGATGTGTCCACTGCGAAGACAGAACCAGAAATTGGTGGTGGACAAAAGAAAAGATAGTTGAGAGTGCTGATGGCCCAGGCAAGATGTGAAGCCATAACTTCATGGTTGTAAGATTTCCCTAAGCAGCCCCTGGCAGCCCTTATTCAGAGGCAGAGAGAGAAGTTGTCATCATTGCAGGTGTGGGGTGTGTGCTCAGAACAAGGGTCAAGGGAGTTGAGAGTCGCATCAGTATAGGAAATCTGGCCTAGGTAGAGAAGGAATTAAAAGGAGGACAATACAATGGGAGAAATAGGAAGAGTGAAAGGGTCTGTGGGTCTTGCTTCAGTCTGAGACTGCTGTATAGGGGGAATGGGAGAGGTAGACATTTCAGAGAAGGTTGCTGAGGTGAATGCAGCAGAGGAGAGGAGAATCACACGTGTTGGATGGGGCAGGTGAATGGAGGGTTGGTGGGGCAAGTAGATGGTGGAGCACCGGATGGGGCGTGTGGACAGAGTGGAGGTGAAGGTCTTCACGTAAGAGGAGGTATGCTGGTTGGATGGGGCATCCACGGGTTGGATTTATGCCAGATGATGTCACATGATCTTCACTTCAGTGGCCTGTTCTTCTAGCACCTTGAAAACTGAAACTGTTGACTCAGTTTCTTTTGGAGCATCATCCTTTTAATCCTCTTCTCCAAGACCTAATATAATATTCTTTACTTAGACGTTTATGGATGAACTGAACCCATATATTTCTATTAAATAGGGTATCATGGGAAATGATTTTCTTTGGTTTGTTTCTGCCAATCTGGATAGTAAAGGGAAGCTTTTTAGAACATATCAAAGGCAGCAGAAAATCCCAATTCTGACTCCTATCTAAATAGCAACTTAAAACCTGTTCAATATCACAGTAGAAATCAGAGTTCAAAGACCTTCCCCCGCCTGCACTGCACATGTGTCTGCCAGCATTGCTCCAGCATTACAGGATCAGGTGATTTGGACAGCTGTCGCCTTGTCAGAGTGCTTTTCCTAGAGATGGCTGTTTGGTTTTGTTGAAGCTCTCCTAAAGCATGAACTCTTCAATGAAGGAAATTTTAGTCATGGTGCAAATGGGAAGAAATGTGTACTATGTCACATGATGAAGAAATGACCTGTAATATAAGGTCATTTATTTATAAATCACCTTGTTCCAGGAAAACACCAGTTTGAAATCCTAATCTTTTGAATATTTAATCCATCACCCTGACTCTTCAATTCCATGGTCTCCTTAGCTACTCACTACCGTGGTCATATTCTAGACCTTATTCACTGTGACCTGTAGACTCGTGATCTCTACATCACACATCCTACTTTTTGACAACCATCTTCTAACTTTCCGGATGACTTATTCTGGTAAATAATGGGTCCCAACGAAACCTCCAATTCACATCTTCACTGCCGACTGACCCCTTCATTTCCTTTCTTACTCAGTTTGGATTCATGGTCCATCACTATAGGTGCTCCCTTTTCCCTTCCCCTTCATCGTACTCTCAATTCTCCACCTCCTCCATGTAGGGCAGTTGAACGTAGGTAGAGAAAACTTTCATCTTTCCTGAATGGTCTTAATTTAAATTTAAGACCACAGAGATTGGAACCAAGATGGCGGAGAAGAAGGACATGCTCTCACTCCCTCTTGCGAGAACACCAGAATCACAACTAACTGCTGGACAGTCATCTACAGGAAGACACTGGAACTCACCAAAATGATACCCCATATCCAAAGACAAAGGAGAAGCCACAATGAGACGGTTGGAGGGGCACAATCACAGTAAAATCAATCCCATAACTGCTGGGTGGGTGACTCACAGACTGGAGAACACATATACGGAAGAAGTCCATCCACTGGAGTGAAGTTTCTGAGCCCCACGTCAGGATTCCCAACCTGGGGGTCCGGCAATGGGAGGAAGAATTCCTAGAGAATCAGACTTTGAAGACCACTGGGATTTGATTGCAGGACTTCGCCAGAACTGGGGGAAACAGAGACTCCACTCTTGGAGGGCACACACAAAGTAGTGTGTGCATCGGAACCCAGGGGAAGGAGCAGTGACCCCAGGGGAGACTGAACCAGCTGGTGTTGGAGGGTCTCCTGCAGAGGCGGGGGCTGGATGTGGCTCACACTGAGGACAAGGACACTGGCAGCAGAAGTTCTGGGAAGTACTCCTTGGCGTGAGCCCTCCCAGAGTCCGCCATTACCCCACCAAAGAACCTGGGTAGGCTCCAGTGTTGGGTCGCCTCAGGCCAAACAACCAACAGGGAGGGAACCCAGCCCCACCCATCAGCAGACAAGTGGATTAAAGTTTTACTGAGCTCTGCCCACCAGAGCAACAGTCAGCTCTACCCACCACCAGTCACTCCCATCAGGAAACGTGCATAAGCCTCTTAGATAGCCTCATCCACCAGAGGGCAGACAGCAGAAGCAAGAAGAACTACAATCCTGCAGCCTGTGGAACAAAAACCACATTCACAGAACGATAGACAAGATGAAAAGGCAGAGGGCTATGTACCAGATGAAGGAACAAGATAAAACCCCAGAAAAGCAACTAAATGAAGTGGAGATAGGCAACCTTCCAGAAAAAGAATTCAGAATAATGATAGTGAAGATGATCCAGGACCTCGGAAAAAGAATGGAGGCAAAGATCGAGAAGATGCAAGAAATGTTTAACAAAGACCTAGAAGAATTAAAGAACAAACAAAAAGAGATGAACAATACAATAACTGAAATGAAAACTACACTAGAAGGAATCAATAGCAGAATAACTGAGGCGAAAGAATGGATAAGTGACCTGGAAGACAGAATGGTGGAATTCACTGCTGCACAACAGAATAAAGAAAAAAGAATGAAAAGAAATGAAGACAGCCTAAGAGACCTCTGAGACAACATTAAATGCAACAACATTCGCATTATAGGGGTCCCAGAAGGACAAGAGAGAGAGAAAAGACCAGAGAAAATATGTGAAGAGATTATAGTCAAAAACTTCCCTAACATGGGAAAGGAAATAGCCACCAAATCCAGGAAGCCCAGAGAGTCCCACACAGGATAGACCCAAGGAGAAACAAGCCGAGACACATAGTAATCAAACTGGCAAAAATTAAAGACAAGGAAAATTTATTGAAAGCAGCAAGGGAAAAACGATAAATAACATACAAGGGAACTTCCGTAAGGTTAACAGCTGATTTCTCAGCAGAAACTCGTAAAAGCCAGAAGGGAGGGCATGATATACTTAAAGTGATGAAAGGGAAGAACCTACAACCAAGATTACTCTACCTGGCAAGGATCTCATTCAGAATCGATGGAGAAATGAAAAGCTTTACAGACAAGCAAAAGCTAAGAGAATTCAGACCACCAAACCAGCTCTACAACATATGCTAAAGGAGCTTCTCTAAGTGGGAAACACAAGAGAAGAAAAGGACCTACAAAAACAAACCCAAAACAATTAAGAAAATGGTCATAGGAACATACATATTGATAATTACCTTAAACGTGAATGGATTCAATGCTCCAACCAAAAGACACAGTCTTGCTGAATGGATACAAAAACAAGACCCATATATATATATATGCTGTCTACAGGAGACCCACTTCAGACCTAGAGACACATACAGACTGAAAGTGAGGGGATGGAAAAAGATATTCCATGCAAATGGAAATCAAGAGAAAGCTGGAGTAGCAATACTCATATCAGATAAAATAGACTTTAAAATAAAGAATGTTACAAGAGACAAGGAAGGACACTACATAATGATCAAGGGATCAATCCAAGAAGAAGATATAACAATTATAAATATGTATGCACCCAACATAGGAGCACCTCAATACATAAGGCAACTGCTAACAGCTATAAAAGAAGAAGTCGACAGTAACACAATAATAGTGGGGGACTTTAACACCTCACTTGCACCAATGGACAGATCATCCAAAATGAAAACAAATAAGAAAACAGAAGCTTTAATGACACAATAGACCAGATTTATCCATCCAAAAACAGCAGATTACACTTTCTTCTCAAGTGTGCACAGAACATTCTCCAGGATAGATCACATCTTGGGTCACAAATCAAGCCTCAGTAAATTTAAGAAAATTGAAATCATATCAAGCATCTTTTCTGACCACAATGCTATGAGATTAGAAATGAATTACAAGGAAAAAAATGTAAAAAAAAACAAACACATGGAAGCCAAACAATACGCTACTAAATAACCAAAAGATCACTGAAGAAATCAAAGAGGAAATCAAAAAATACCTAGAGACAAATGACAATGAAAACACGACGACCCAAAACCTATTGGATGCAGCAAAATCAGTTCTAAGAGGGAAGTTTATAGCTATACAAGCCTACCTCAAGAAACAAAAAGATCTGAAATAAACAATCTAACCTTACTCCTAAAGGAATTAGAGAAAGAAGAACAAACAAAACCCAAAGTTAGCAGAAGGAAAGAAATCATAAAGATCAGATCAGAAGTAAATGAAATAGAAACAAAGAAAACAATAGCAAAGATCAATAAAACTAAAAGCTGGCTCTTTGAGAAGATAAAAAAAATTTATAAATCATTAGCCAGACTCATCAAGAAAAAGAGGGAGAGGACCCAAATCAATAAAATTAGAAATGAAAAAGGAGAAGTTACAACTGACACTGCAGAAATACAAAGCATCCTAAGAGACTACTACAGGCAGCTCTATGCCAATAAAATGGACAACCTGGAAGAAATGACAAATTCTTAGAAAGGTATAACCTTCCAAGACTGAACCAGGAAGAAAAAGAAAATATGAACAGACCAATCACAAGTAATGAAATTGAAACTGTGATTAAAAATCTTCCAACAAACAAAAGTCCAGGACCAGATGGCTTCACAGGTGAATTCTATCAAACATTTAGAGAAGAGCTAACACCCATCCTTGTCAAACTCCTCCAAAAAATTGCAGAGGAAGGAACACTCCCAAACTCATTCTATGAGACCACCATCACCCTGATACCAAAACCACACAAAGATACTACAAAAAAAGAAAATTACAGACCAATATCACTGATGAATATAGATGCAAAAATCCACAACAAAATACTAGCAAACAGAATCCAACAACACATTAAAAGGATCATACACCATGATCAAGTGGGATTTATCCCAGGAATGCAAGGATTCTTCAATATACACAAATCAATCAACGTGATACATCATATTAACAAATTGAAGAATAAAAACCATATGATCATCTCAATAGATGCAGAAAAAGCTTTTGACAAAAGTCAACACCCATTTATGATAAAAACTCCAGAAAGTGGGCATAGAGGGAACCTATCTCAACATAATAAAGGCCATATCTGACAAACCCACAGCAAACACCATTCTCAAGCGTGAAAAACTGAAAGCATTTCCTCTAAGATCAGGAACAAGACAAGGTTGTGCACTCTCGCCACTATTATTCAACATAGTTTTGGAAGCCCTAGCCATGGCAATCAGAGGAGAAAAAGAAATAAAAGGAATATAAATTGGAAAAGAAGAAGTAAAACTGTCACTGTCTGCAGATGACATGATACTGTACATAGAGAATCCTAAAGATGCCACCAGAAAACCACCAGAGCTAATCAATGAATTTGGTAAAGTTGCAGGATACAAAATTAATGCACAGAAATCTCTTGCATTCCTATACACTAATGATGAAAAATCTGAAAGAGAAATTAAGGAAACACTCCCATTTACCATTGCAACAAAAAGAATAAAATACCTAGGAATAAACCTACCTAGGGAGACAAAAGACCTGTATGCAGAAAACTATATGACACTGATGTAAGAAATTAAAGATGATACCAACAGATGGAGAGATATACCACGTTCTTGGATTGGAAGAATCAATATTGTGAAAATGACTCTACTACCCAAAGCAATCTACAGATTCAATTCAAATCATCAATGGCATTTTTTATGGAACTAGAACAAAAAATCTTAAAATTTGTATGGAGACACAAAAGACCCCGAATAGCCAAAGCAGTCTTGAGGGAAAAAAATGGAGCTGGAGGAATCAAGACTCCCTGACTTCAGACTATACTATAAAGCTACAGTAATCAAGACAATATGGTACTGGCACAAAAACAGAGACATAGATTAATGGAACAGGATAGAAAGCCCAGAGATAAACCCACGCACCTATGGTCAACTAATCTATGACAAAGGAGGCAAGGATATACAGTGGAGAAAAGACAGTCTCTTCCATAAGTGGTGCTGGGAAAACTGGACAGCTACATGTAAAACAATGAAATTAGAACACTCCCTAACACCATACACAAAAATAATCTCAAAATGGATTAGAGACCTAAATGTAAGACCAGACACTATAAAGCTCTTAGAGGAAAACATAGGAAGAACACTCTTTGACATAAATCACAGCAAGATCTTTTTTGATCCACCTCCTAGAGTAATGGAAATAAAAACAAAAATAAACAAATGGGACCTAATGAAACTTCAAAGCTTTTGCACAGCAAAGGAAACAATAAACAAGATGAAAAGACAACCCTCAGGATGGGAGAAAATATTTGGAAACGAATCAATGGACAAAGGATTAATCTCCAAAATATATAAACAGCTCATGCAGCTCAATATTAATAAAACAAACAACCCAATCCAAAAATGGGAAGAAGACCTAAAGAGACATTTCTCCAAAGAAGACATACAGATGGCCAAGAAGCACATGAAAAGCTGCTCAGCATCACTAATTATTAGAGAAATGCAAATCCAAACTACAATGAGGTCTCACCTCACACCAGTTAGAATGGACATCATCAGAAAATCTACAAACAACAAATGCTGGAGAGGGTGTGGAGAAAAGGAAACTCTCTTGCCCTGTTGGTTGGAATGTCAGTTGATTCTGCCACTATGGAGAACAGTATGGAGATTCCTTAAAAAACTAAAAATAGAATTACCATATGATCCAGCAATCCCACTACTGGGCATATACCCAGAGAAAACCATAATTGAAAAAGGCACATGCACCCCAGTGTTCATTGCAGCACTATTTACAATAGCCAGGTCATGCAAGCAACCTGAATGCCCATCAACAGACAAATGGATAAAGAAGATGTGGCACATATATACAATGGAATATTACTCAGCCATAAAAAGGAACGAAATTGGGTCATTTGTAGAGACGTGGATGGATCTAGAGACTGTCATACAGAGTGAAGTATGTGAGAAAGAGAAAAACAAATATTGTATATTAATGCATATATGTGGAACCTAGAAAATGGTACAGATGAACTGGTTTGCAGGGCAGAAATTGAGACACAGATGTAGAGAACAAACGTATGGACACCAAGGGTGGAAAGCGGCGGGCTGGGGGGTGGTGTGATGAATTGGGCGATTGGGATTGACATGTATACACTGATGTGTATAAAATGGGTGACTAAAAAGAACCTGCTGTATAAAAAAATAAATAAAATTAAATAAATAAATTTAAGACCACAAATCTCAAGTGGACCCTCAGATCTGCCCTAGTACATTTGCCCTCCATCTCTTCAAGATAGCTGTGTTATTGCCATTACCACTCTCCAAACCTCTGAGACACTTTCCTCTTTCTCATTCTCAGCTACTGATCTCTCTTCTGACTTCATGGAGGGCACAGCAACGACCAGAAGACAACCACCTTATCCTCCCACCACCAAACCTACCAGCCCGCCTTCATTCTCACCTGGTGCTATGCCTTCCCTGCACCTGAGTAACTGCCCCTGCTCTCATCCAAAGCCTACCCCTGCCCATGGGCACTGGACTCCACCCCTTCTCTCTCATTCATGGGCTCAATCCCTGCAGTTGTGTCCTCTCTCTCATTTGTTTTTGCTCCCCTGTCTGTTGAATCCTTCCTATCATCGTCTATGCATGCTCTATTACCTCCCACCTTTAAAATACTTTCCCACAGCTCCAGATCCCCCTACTGGTATTACCTCATCTCTCAGCTCCTCTCCATAGCTATTCCTCCAAAGGGTTGCTGGATGATTGCCTCCTTGTCCTCACCACCATTCTCTCTTCCACCTATTCCAGTGAGCCTTTGTCCTCACCACTCCACTGGCTACTCTTCTCAAGGTCATTGGCATTCATCTTGTCCAATCCAGTGGCCAGTTTTCTGTCCTCACCTCACATGACTTCTTTGGCAGCTGATAACCCCCTCCTCCTGGAAACGCTCTCTTTACTTGGATTTCAGAACACCATACGCTTCTACTTTCCCATCTACCTCATTAATGACTCCCTCCACTCCTCCAGTTTCTCCATCTCCTCCAGATTCCTAGGTTTTCAGAGTAGGCTAGGACTAAGTTATCTACTCTTTTCTTTATAGATGATCTCATCCACTTCATTTCTTAAATATATTTTCAGTATCCTTATGACTCTTAAATTTCTATCTCCAGCCCTAATTTCTCCCCACGCTCAGGTTCATATATCCAAACTCACATTAAATATCTCTACTGAATGGCTTCGAGATGTCTCAAAATTTATATGTCCAAAAATTGACACTTACTTGCCCCCCCCCAAAAAAAAACAAGAGAAGGCAAATGTTCTTCCTTCAGTCTTTCCTGTCTTAATAAATAATTTCACCACTTTCTAGCTTGCACAGGTCAAAACTCAAGGAGTCATGCTTGATGCCTCTCTTTCTTTCATATCCCATCCCAAATCCTATTGGCTCTACTTCCAGAATATACCCTGTATCAGCCACTTCCACCATGACTGTCCTTGTCCCTGCCGCCATCATCTGCTGCCTTGACCACAGAGATATCTAACTAACTAATCTTCCTGCTTCACTCTTGTTACCTTGTGCAGGTAGAGTGGTCTTTTAAAAAGCAAAACAGGATCATTTATCTGCCTCAAACATGCCAACAACTTCCCATAATTCTTGGAATAAAATCCAAATTCCTTCCCGTCCTACAAGCCCTGCATGTCCTGGCCTGACTGTATCTTCGACTTTAAGCCTGACCATCTTCCCCATTGCTCACTCAGCTGCAGTCGCCCTGTGCTCCTGTGTGCTTCCCACACACCCACAACACACTCATGATGAGGGACCTTGCTGTTCCCTTTCAGAAAGACCCGTCTCTCAGGATCTGATCTCTAAATAGCCATTGTTAAACCCTGTCATGGTTCTTTATTCCCTTAACTGATTGTTTTCTTCCTTGCACTCATCACTATCTGATATTATATCAGTGATTTGTATATTCATGTGCTCCTTTTCTGTCTCCCACCCCCCATTTGAACACAAGGACCATGTGGGCAGCAACACTGCCAACCTTGTTTGTGGTTGTATCCCTGGTACTAGAGGGGTCCCTGGTGCATCAAAAGTGGTCAATAAATATTTGTTGAATGCATGAACAAATGTTTGCTGTTCGGTACACATATAAAGCACCTTCCACAGTGTTCCTGCTTGAAGGTTACAGCAGTTCTTTAAGTGAGATAGGAATCTTCCATTTTACAGTGCAATCCCCATTTTACAGATGAGGAAATGAGACCCAGAGAGATAAGATGATTTTTCCGAGGTAACGTGGCTCGTAAGTGTACGAGTTGTTGGAACACCAAGCTGGGTTCTAACTCCTGATCCTTCTTTCTCTGAACAGATTTCCTCCAGCCCTCTCCCCTCGGGACCCGCGCAGCGCCGGCTCAGCCTCAGCGCCAGTATTGGAGGTGATACCGGGCTTGTGAGCTGCGTGCTCCCTGAGGAGCTCTTCACTCAGATCCTGGCCGAGCGTATTCAGGTACGTCCACACCCACCTGCACAGAGATGCAGGGCTTACACATCGTCCCCATGCTGTGAGCTGAGATTCTGAGCCATCACCCACCCACAGCAGCTCAGAACCCAAGGGTCTTGGAGAGGAAAGATGGGTTTCTTCACCCTCTTTTGTCCTTTTGACACAGCCCTTGTCAGTCTCTGACCCTGGCTCAGTCTGCTGCCTGAAGCCACTCACCTTAAAGGACCAGTGGGCAGAAGGTAGTGCCTTCAAAACACACACACACAAAGACACACTCATGGTACAGCCCTACAGTGGTATGTTAAAAATTATAACGTGGAGCCATGAAAAGTTAGAATTTGGAGCTATGTTAACTGTGGTAAAGGTAAGTTTTCAATATGTTATTAACTGAAAAAAGCAGATTATGAAATAGTATGTAAAGCACAATTATATTTCTCTAAAAAATTTACAAATGTATATCATACACATAGTAAAAACACTTAAAGTACATGTTAACTGTGGTTATCTTTGAATAGCAAGATTATAGGTTTATAATCTTCATACATTTCTGAATTATTTTATAATGATATATTGCTGTTAAAATCAGAAACACAATAACTGTTTCTTTTTGTTTTGATTTTTCATAAGTGGTGTACAGTTAAAAGAAAACTAGATCCGCAGGATTTGGGAGGGTTTGCTGCTTATGGTTTACAGAGAACTAAATTGTTCACCGTGTCCTAGAGTTCTGTGTTTGCTTTGGTTTTTGAAAATGGGCCACTCTATTAATTTCGCATTTAAATATAACAAAATTAGACTTGAGGTTCCCGGAAGAGGAGGAATGTCATCACCAGAAATGATTCTTGTTAAGGTTTGAACTCGCTACTGCATTAAAGGTACTGTTGCTCTCAGGTGATTTGAGCTAAGTGGTCTAGTAAGTGTGCAGGTGTTTCATGCACCCAGATAAAGGCTGAGAATCATTGGTAAAGCCCAAAGTAAGCCAGGAGAGCTGTGCTACTCAAAGTACTGGCCTCTGATGAGATGCAGAGCTTGCACTGCTTCCTTTATTGACAAAGTCTTCCTACAAGGCAAAAAAAGAAAGACAACAGCTAAACGAAATAGTGTATTTACTGATTGTAGTAGTTGATTTTCTGACACAAGATTCTTGTCTCGTCAAAAACTGGTAGTAATCAGTTCCTAGCCAATGGTGGCTAGTCTGTGCACTACACTTTAAGTAACACTGCAGCATAGCCAAGGCTGTTCTACAATAGTTAATGTTATCAAAACCATTACACTCCAAGGCAGGAATACCACTAAGGAAGATACAAATGGCCCATCTGCTACAGCTGCCCCTGCTGCATGGGGACACCTTTCCTTTGCATCTTCCTTCCCTGTACTTCATGGATCTTCCCAGACCCTCGCTTTAACATTTAGTTTGTTTTCTTTATCTCTATAGAGACAGAATAAATCCTTTACTCTACAAATATGTATGGTAAAGATCTTTCATGATGGGCTTCCCTGGTGGCGCAGTGGTTGAGAGTCCGCCTGCCGATGCAGGGGGCACAGGTTCGTGCCCCAGTCCGGGAAGATCCCACATGCCGCGGAGCGGCTGGGTTCATGAGCCATGGATGCTGGGCCTGCACGTCCGGAGCTTGTGCTCCGCAACGGGAGAGGCCACAACAGTGAGAGGCCCGCGTACCGCAAAAAAAAAAAAAAGATCTTTCATGACTGCTAAAATGTTTTTATTTTTCTCTCTTATTTAATTACAGCCCCTGGAGTCTAGCAGGTGGACGGGCAGTTGAATGGGATTTTCATCCGGACCCATTAGGTCTGCAGAACCAGTAAAAGCACCAGTAAAAGCACCAACAAAAGAACAAGCAACTTTTCTCCTTAGAGAACAGGTGATCTTGTGGCCACAGTAACTGTCTCTGCTCTCTGGTTTCAGCTGAGTGACTGCTACCGAGGAGTGGTGTTTGACAGCCTGGAGACGCTCTTTGCTCGGAATGCGGCTGCGGCTCTCCTCTGCCTGCTGAAGGCCATTGGCACCCGGGAGCATATCTATGTCATCAACGTGGCCCAAGATTATGCAGCCATGAAGGCACAGGAGGAGGCCAAAAAGGAGCAAGAAGGCAAGCCCATACCCTCCTAGGCTGTCCGTCCCAAGCCCTACAGGTCTTTCCTTTAAACAGAGCTCTAGGCTTTTTACAGTCCTTCCATGCCATGGTTTACATGAAACTATTACATTTGCCATCTCATTGGCACCCCACCTCTGCCCTGGAAGGTGGCTGGGAGTTCTTATCTCTACTTTGCATTTGAGCAAACTGAGACACAAGTGACCTGTTGAGAGATTACAGAAGGAAGGATGAACCCAGGTCTTCTGACTGCAGGCCCCTCCCTCTTTCCCCCGACATCACACTGCATCCCTTCATCTTCTCTGTAATTACAGCCTAGCTGAGGGGACCCGATCACAGGTCCCATCCTGACTCAGCTGATGCATTAGCTTGTCGGTTTTGTTTAAGTCAACTGTGCATTTCCTGTAAGACCAGAGGTGCTGATCACTTTATGAAACAATTTCTACATTTTAGCCTACTGTGTACCAGGCACTGCAGCAGACATGGTGTACACTGTAAATGTCTTTAAATGACACTTTGGGTCATTTAATCCTGACAGCAACCCTATGAAGATTGCTGCCCCAGTTCTACAGATGAGGAAAATGAGGCTCAGAGGTATCCAAAGTCTTGTGTAAGGTCACATCGCAAATCAGTAAGGTCTGTGTAACTCTGAACGCTTTTCTTTTTTGTCATTACATCAGTGGTGTGGAAAAAACTTTCAACGATTGAAAAATACATACACACACACAAAGAAAGTAATGTTAGCTTAAGTTCCCGGTTGAGTCAGAAGCAGACCGAGCTGGCCGCATCACTGCCCTACCTAACTCAGCCTTACTTCTCTCTTCTAGAACAATCTACACCAATCATAATGCTTTTCCATTTAAGGAAACATTTGCAAACAGTGAGCTCTCTTAGTTCTTCAACAGAACGCAAAGATTGCTTCCTTTTATTCTCATGCAGAGAAAAATTAGAAAGAACGACCAGGCATCTCTCAGCACTATTTCAACATCTAGATTCCTAGTTTTCCAGAAAGCTCGTTTCCCCTCAGCGATCAACTTTTGGAAAAAAGTATCTCTTTTCATTTTCTCAGTCATCTGTAGATTGAAGTTTTAGTTTTTCACAGTTGCCATATGGGCTCCTATTCCCTGAATCATTTTTTAAAATCCTGAGGGAGCGTACAGTAGCAATATTATTATATTAAAATCTAATTTTTATTGAACATTTATGAATATGCCAGGCGCTGGGCTAGGTGCCTTACACAATTGCTTATTTGATCTCCACAACAGCCCTATGAAGGAGGAATTATCATTCTGACCTGTTACTATCCCTCAGGTAAGTGTCAGAGAAAGAACTCAGGATGTAGATCTCCGAGCCCAAAGCTCAACCTTACAGAAATGTCAGGTGAGAATGTGGTGCTGGTGAGGGTGCAGAAGAAGCCGAGTGCCTTCGTGCCGAGTGTGAACCACACTTCAGGACCTGTAGGGTGTGGAAGGCGGCTCCCCTTGGTCTGCAGGTGGTTGTTTCGCCCTAAGCACTTTGGTGGCATATGTTAATAATAGGTAAAGTCAGTGGGTGGTATGTTACTCTTGCTCCTATAACAAATTACTTCAAACTTGGTGAAGTAAGTAATAAATCTCTGTTTATTATTATCTTATTTATTTATTATCTTACAGTTTTATTATCAGATTTATTATCTTACAGTTTTATTATTATCTTACAGTTTTATTATCTTACAGTTATTTATTATCTTACCGTTTTATTATCTTACAGTTTTATTTATTTATTATCTTACAGTTATTTATTATCTTACCGTTTTATTATCTTACAGTTATTTATTATCTTACCGTTTTATTATCTTACAGTTTTATTTATTTATTATCTTACAGTTATTTATTATCTTACCGTTTTATTATCTTACAGTTTTATTTATTTATTATCTTACAGTTCTGGAGGTCAGAAGTCCTAAAATTGAGGTGTCAGTAGAGCCACGTTCCTTTGGAGGCTCTAGGGGAGAATCCTTTCCCTTGCCTTTTCCAGCTTCTAGGGGCCACCTGTATTTCTTGGCTCCTGGTCCCTGCCTCGCAGCTCTCTGACCCCTGCCTCCACTCTCACATCTACTTCTCTCCCTCTGCTTCTTTGTCACATCTTCTTTGGGCCTGACCCTCCTGCCTCCCTCTAGTGGGTCTCTGTGATTGTATTAGGCCCACTCAGATAATCCAGGATAATCTCCCCAACTCAAGGTCCTTAATATAATCACATCTGCAGAGTCCTTTCTGCCATGTAAGGTAGCATATTCACAGGTTCTGGGTATTAGGACGGGGACCTCTTTGGGGCCTCTATTCAGCCTGCCACAGATGGAAACCAATCTGGGAACTGTGTGAATGCAGGAAACTGCACCAGCGATTAGGAATGCCGCCTGTGGCACCAGCCACCTCTCACTGTCACACACCCTCCGCAGCCTGTTTAGGCTGAGAGCTAAACCACAGGGGGACCCTGCAGCCAAAGCTGCTGAGTGAGTTTTCCCCACCTTCCTGTTTGTTCCCCCGACAGAGCACAAACGCAGGGAAGCGCTTCAGAGAGAGAAGGAGCGTCTGCAAAACATGGATGAGGAAGAATATGATGCCTTGACGGAGGAGGAGAAAAGAGTGTTCAATCGAGAGGTCCAGCAGGCCCTCCGGGAGAGGAAGAGAAGGTCAGTGTCAGGGGCTTGTCAGAACGGAAGCGCAGCCCCAGGGAGCAGCTTCTGTCAGGCGCACGTCCTACCCCAGACACCGAGGTCATCGGGGTGGAGGAGCGGGGGAGCAATGGCCACAGGAGACCCGGGAGGGCGAATTGCTGAGAGCAGAAACACATATCTTGCACATCCAGGGTGCTGGTTGCTGTAGCCTTGCCAGGTCTCCATTCTCCTCTCCTTCCTTCTTTCTTGGGGACAGCTGGGACTCAGGGAAAGGTTATGTAATGTGATGAGGGGAGGGGCTTCTGGCCCCTGTGCTGTCCTGGGGCTCCTGCTGGCTCCCCGTGACAACTGTGGCTCATCAACTTCTGTGCTCAGGTGTCCACAGCTGGTGACCCAGGGGACATTCTTGTGACATGGGCATGGTGGCTGCCCTTGCATAGCTCAGCCATTTCTCCTCCTTCCCTGGCTTCCATCTTGGCCTTTGGTGGTACTGTCCATTCCCTGAGGTCTGACCGCCTCTCTCACGTGATCCTCAGCCTGGGCAGTTCACCAGAGACCCTGGGCAGGCTCCCAAGCCAAGTCCTCTCAGCCACCTTCTGTGCCTATCCCTGGGGACCACACAGGAACGACTGGATCCCCTCCACACCACCCAAGAGACTTAGGCCACTATCTCAGGCCATCTCAGATAGAGGTGGGCAGTGAGAAATATGTCCTTTCTGCCCTCAGATCTTCAAACATGCCAAGGGAGGGGGGGGTCTGTTTCCTACCCCTCCTTAGGATTCCGACATTGGAAGGGGAAGGCCAGGATGCTTGCCTACCACTTAACCCCCTTCTGTCCTCTCCCTCCACCTCCAGACTCCTCCCACTGGCCCCAAAAGAGCTTTTATGTCCTCTGCAGTATGCAGTACATATACCCTCATCCCTTCTCCTGCATGATCTACCGTAAACGTGCCCAGTCCTCCAGAGGTCTGAAAATCCCAGCTTTGGGATTTCAAAGGAGTCGCTTTTCTTTCTCATCCAGGTCATTACTTTCAGGCGTTCATCTCACAGTGGACTTAGGAAATGCAAATCTGATCCTCCGAGGTCAGCAGTGACTTGTTTGTATCACACACACACACACACACACACACACACACACACGAAGTAATGAAGTCATGATGAGTCAGCTTCAGTGGACAGAGAGCCACAGCAGCCAGGAACAGCTAGGGATTTCCAGAGATGAAAATACATGGATTTCATATCTTCAGAAATGCTATCCCCTACACCCTTGTTTGTACTTGGTGCCCAGGCTTGGTGCCCTCTCTGCCATTAGCAGCAGGGCAAACACGTTTGAATCCATAGCTGAAAAGGAAAGAGAGGAATGTGGCCTTCAGCTCCAGCACCATGGCTCTGAGCTAGCCAGGGTGGGGACTGCTTTTAAAAACACCATTTCTTCTTATCTAAACCTACGACATGAGTGTAGGAAGGAAGCTGGGCCTCATCTGTACCGGTATCAGAACGATCTTTGGAAGTTGCTTTTTAAAAGTGCTAACATCAAGCTTATTTCCAGCCCTTGCCTCACTCTCCTATGAAAGGAGTTTGGAATAGAAATACAGATTAGTTGAGAATTCCTCTTAGTTGAGCTTCAATTATCAGTTTTGCTGAATGACCTTTCAAAGCTAGATGTGAGCCATCCTTTCCTCCTTTCTTTCCTTCTTTCCTTCTCTTCCCTCCCTTCCTTCTTCCTTCCTTCCTGTATACCCAGCTTTCTTTGTTCCTTCTTTTTATGCCCGAGAAAGCTCTGCCCCATGTTCTCCCACCACGTGACCCCAGGCAGGGGAGGGGCTCGGGCAGGAGGGCCTCTGGACTCTGTTTTCTCTGCCTGGCTTGATGAAGGGAGCTGGAGAGACTGGCAAAGGAGATGCAGGAAAAGAAGCTACAGCAGGAGCTTGAGCGGCAGAAGGAAGAAGATGAGCTAAAACGGAGGAACAAAAAGCCAAAGCAGGGACCCGTAAAGGAGGAGCAGCCCATGAAGAAATCTCAGATACCAAGTCGGCAGGTAGCAACCCTCACTCGTCCCTTAGCAAAAGGCAGGCACAGAGTGGTCCACCACTGCAACCGGCCAGTCAACCCAGCACACTTCCCCTCTAAAAAACTGACCCAAGGCTGTGCAGATGTTGTGGTGGTGCAGAAGGTAGGAGGAGAGGGACCAACATTTGTTGATCACTGACTCTGTGTCCAGTGCTATCGTATGCTTCACATAATCCTGCCCTTCTGCATCGTGCTCTCCCTCGGAGGTTCATAGACATGAACCCCATCTGAGGTTGAACAGGATAAAGCCATACCGGTTGTGCGTGAGCACAGACCTGGCTTTTTCCACTGTCCCCTACAGTCCCCTGGATGGTGCTAAATAGGCTAGTAGGAAAGAGTTGCCTCCAGTGAGCCACCAAGTCAGTGTGTTCAACCAAGGGCTGATCCTTGACAACAGTCAAGGGAGAGGCTCCAGCACAAGCTGTCCTTGCGTTTATCAGCCTGCCAAGCTCAGCTGTCACGTCTCTGCCCTCCATGTTACGGGAAGGGCAGAACGGCCAGAGCTATGCCCAGGATGACGCTGGTGGCCAAGGGGTGTGGCTAGCTGGTGTGCACAGCGGCCGTTCCAGCATCGGGAGTTCTGAGGGTGAAACTAAAGCCAGACTCCCAGACGAGGTGCAGACTGGTCCCAGGAGGTAGACATAAGGGCAAAGGACTCAGTGTCCAGGGATCCCCATCAGGTAGAGCTCAGGAAGGAGCAGGGGTCTGAGTGCACAGAACTTCGGCACCAAAACAAGCACAAAAAACAAGCAGACCTGGAGTTCAGACTCCCGCAACCTTCCAGATACAAGTCCTCCCCTCAGCAGGCCTATTCCTCCACGCAAAATCCACTTCTGCTTAGAACAGGGTGTCCAAACAGAACTCTCAGTGTCTCGGCAGTGACCTACAGATGGGGAATAATACAGTAGGCGCCAAGCCCCTCCCCTCCCTACACAACTAAGGTGAGCCACCCCCGCCGGCAGACAGCCTTGCCAGCGGTTCTCTCAAGGCTGTAGAGAGGGACAAGTGGAGGAGGAGTTGATGCAGTGCAGTGAGGTGAGTAGCCAACCTGGGCCGCTGCCTCCAAGCCTGAACTTAGGCAGGAACAGAGCTGTCACTGGGCTGTACTGCAGACAGTGATCATTAGACTGAACTGGACTTTATGTCATCAAAGAATGACCCAAAAGCCTGTGAAGCCTCCCAGAGGAGTTCATTGGAGAAGAGAAAATCAGAGCCCACAAAGCAGGTTTAAAAGGGCAGTAAGAAAGAGAATAAGGTTGGTTCCTCTATGCCAGCTTCATTATATAAATACAGGTTTATTTAAAAGGCTGGAGTGCAGCCAGATTCCAGACCCTCACCTGTTCCCAACAATACTGATTATATACATAACCTGTATAATTTTAATAACTTGACATTAAGAGACCCTTTACTGTGTGGCAGACACTAGTATAAGCTTTTTTTTAAAATTATTTTTACTGGAGTATAGTTGCTTTACAATGTTGTGTTAGCTTCTACTGCACAGCAAAATGAATCAGCCATGCATATACATATATCCCTTCCCTTTGGGATTTCCATCCCATTTAGGACACCACAGTGCATAAGTAGAGTTCCCAGTGCTATACTGTATGTTCCCATCAGTTGTCTATTTTATACATAGTATCAATAGTGTATATGTGTCCATTAGAGAGAGTCATACAGAGTGGAGTAAGTCAAAAAGAGAAAAACAAATATCATATATTAACATATATATGTGAATTTAGAAAAATGGTACAGATGACCTTATTTACCAAGCAGAAATATAGACACCGGTGTAGAGAACAAATGTATGGATACCAAAGGGGAGAGGGGTGGGGTGGGAGGAACTGGGATTGACGCTGTTATAAGCTTTTTACATGTATTCACACATTTAACCTTCAGTAGTCCTCTGAGGTACTTATTAATATTACTATCAACATTATACAGTTAGGACAGAGATGTGAATTGCTCACCCAAGATCACACAGCTAGCAAGCGGTGCGACCAGGGTTGGACCTCTACGCTCTGGCTCTCCCGAACAGAGGATCATTTTGGGGATCCTTTCCCGCTGATACTTCAAAACAGCAGCTCTCAACCACAAGTGCACATCACAGTGGCTGTGCACCTTTTACCAAGTGCATAATGCCAGGCCCCAGCCAGCTGTATGACAAGGAAGGACCACAGAGCGGATATTTTGAGAAAGGCCCCCAGGCGATCCTTAGGCACAGCCCTAGTGTGAATGCAAGGTGCCTGGAATTGTATGAGGCCTTCTTACAAAACTAAACACCCTCTTGCTCTTCTTTATGCGATTTGCTCTCCCTTAAAGAACTCTTTTAAGAATAATTTATGTGTTTTGCCTCCTAGGTTCTTACTTTTTCCAAACTAGAGCTGAAGAATGACGCAAAAGAAAGAAAAGTCTCTGTTAGGGAGCAGGTGGCTGCGGAGAAGGAAGAATTGAACAAGAAGAAGAACCAGCTGTCAGATATCAACATGCTTGGGTTTCCTCTTGCCCAGGAACAAGAGGACAGTGAAGGGGACTTCCCGAAGGACACTGACAAGGACATGGCCCAGAGGTTTAAGACCTATGAGTTGTCTCTGAAGGATATCCAGAACATCCTCACGTACTGGGACCGGAAGGAAGGAGTTCTGCTGCATCATACCGCGGCCGAGGATGCGAGCCGTGAGGACGGAACCGACCAGCGCCAGGTTCCGTCGTCGGGTGGGCGCCGAGGCCGCAAGGACCGGGAGAGGGAGCGCCTGGAGCGGGCGAGGGCCGAGAGGGAGCGGCTAGAGAAGCTCCGTGCTCAGGAGGAGCGCGGCGACGGGGGCGAGGGCAAGGAGGAGGGCCACGAAGGGAAGAAGGATCTCGGTGTGCCCTTCATAAACATCCAGATGCCCGACTCCGAAGGGTCGAGCTGGAAGCAGGCCCTGGAGAATGACAGGCTTCCCAAAGAGGAGCAGGTACAGGCTCTTCTCCAGGATGGGAGCCAGGGAGCTGTGCAGTGCTAATCCTCGTAAAAGTGTTGCTTTCAACACAAAATCCGTATCCCATTATTTTTATTCCATTAATCTCTGATGCCCCTTTGGATATAAGACAATAATGCCTAAAAGGACCTTCTTCTATGTGGTGAAACATCCATACAGAGTTCCTCAGATCTCAACTATTCCATCTAACCTCGTAAACAGCCACTTGTAAAGTTGATTTTTAACGTTGACAATCCTGTGTTAGGGGTTGGCAAGGCAGGTATACTTTGGGGTGACGCAAGTGGCTCAACTATTCTAAAATTTCTTTCCCACAGGCTTCCCCCAGTGACAGAAATTATACTACGAGACAGCTTTTTGTTGCTAGAAACAAAACCATTGCGTATCTAGAAGCAAGCCCCTTTGGCAGTGGTTTGGAGGGGATGGTTATGATAGCGTTTTGTCCAGGGACAGACTTTTTCTGTGAAACACCAGAAAGCAAATACTTAAGGCTGCAGGTCATACAGTCTCTGTCCTGACCCCCAACAATATGTAAATGAATGGGCGTGACTCTGTTCCAATACAACTTGATTTACAAAGCAGGTAGCAAGTGAGATTTCACTAGAGGGCCACAGTTTGCCCGCCTCTAGTTTAGTTTTTTTGTTTTTGTTTCTGTTTTTAATAAGTTTTTTTTTTTTTTTTTTTGGCTGTGTTGGGTCTTCATTGTGGTGCACGGGCTTCTCATTGCGGTGGCTTCTCTTATTGTGGAGTACGGGCTCTAGGCACGTGGACTTCGGTAGCTGTGTCACACAGGCTCAGTAGTTGTGGCTTGCGGGTGCTAGAGCGCAGGCTCTGTAGTTGCGGCACATGGGCTTCGTTGCTCCGCGGCATGTGAGATCTTCCCAGACCAGGGCTCGAACCCGTGTCCCCTGCATTGGCAGGTGGATTCTTAACCACTGTGCCACCAGGGAAGTCCCTCTGGTTTAGTTTTTATCAGAAATTAGACGCAACCTTAAAAGGTAGGGAGTGGAGCCAGAGAGGAGTCCTAGGTCCGACTGTAGCTTAAAGAACTCCCTGCCTCTGTTAATTTAATAAGTGGTACAAATTATTCATCCCTTTCCTCACAGACGTTCTAAGTCCTGGGAGTTAACTCTAGCTACATGTTAGTCAGGAAGTGTCTTCTGCTGTCTGACCCAGAGAATTAGAAACACAAGATTACATGAAGGTAGTTACTTGCTAGGCCTAATAGCCCATTTAGTCCATAGAATGGGCACTCAGATGGCCTAATTGTTTTGATGACAACAATTAATCAGGGGATAGCATCCTTATTCGGAGGGTTTTACAAGCTGAGAAGGAAGTTACTACTAGATTTTCAAGCCATCTGCTCTGGAGAATGCTCTCATTTATCATATATCAGAGTAGAATGGGAAAATGCTATAGGGATAAGTTGTCTCTCTCTCAAGTCTCTTTTTTTACTTTTCTCTTCATTGCCATCTTCTACCCCATTCCCAGAATCTTTGGTGGGTTTCTTGGGTTTTTTTTCTTTTCTGTATATGACCTGCTCCAGCCCTAACTCTCTTTCACCTTTAGAAAGAGAGAATACTTAAAGGTAAAAGAAAAATTAACAGGGGATCTGAAAATAAATGAAACAACTCTATGCTATAGACATCAGAACCTTAGGAGCTGGTCTCTTTAAACGGAGATATCACCGTTGCTATATCCCCCTGGTTCCAGTCCTAATGGGCTTTACAGTCCAGTTGCAAAGACAGACAGTTATAATAAAATGACAAGGGTGATGATAAGAGAGGGAGCCCGCAGCCCACAGCAAGAGCCCCAGCCGGGTCTGGGGGCGTGGGGATCTGGAAGGACCTGCAGAGCTGTGTCAGAGACCCTTTACATGCTGCCCCTGACCCAAACCCATCACAGGGCATCAGAAAGTTGAGAGAAAGGAGGGAGAGTCTGAGCATCCTGTGCTCACTCAGGGAGGCAGTTAGGGGTAGCTCACCCTCTGCACAGGAAATTAATCTTGGGCTTTTCCTTTAGATCCTAGACCTCTTGGGCCTGGGTTCCTCTGGACCACCCATCCCACCGCCTACCTTATTCTCACTCATCTCCTACCCTGTGAAGCGGCTGCCTTTGGCCATGACAGAAATCCTGAAGCATTTCATGTTTGTAACTCCACCGTCCAAAGAGCTCTCCCTGATGGAGGAGAAAAGAGAAGTGGAAGCAGAAGCAGAGCTTTCAGCCACCCCAGGCTCCTCAAAGGTAAAGGGAGCAGCTTGTCCTCCTGACCTTGGCGGGAGTTCAGTCAGGCCCTCCGCGTGGCCAGAAAAAGCAGTGTTGGGTGTCGTGCTCACTGGGGTGTTTCCCTCTACTCTCTGGGGATTCCGCCTGAGCCTCCCTAAGCTGCACCTTCCCCAGGTCTGACTCTTCCTACTCCCCTAAGAAGAGACTGAAAATGACCAATTCTTACCTTCCAACCTTTGCAATTCCTGTGGATGGTTTAGGGAACTTGTCGAATCACTCTGCAGCTCATCTGCAAGAAAAAGTAAGCAGCAAAACTATCT
This sequence comes from Mesoplodon bidens, assembly GCF_964165515.1. Classification (NCBI taxonomy): domain Eukaryota; kingdom Metazoa; phylum Chordata; class Mammalia; order Artiodactyla; family Ziphiidae; genus Mesoplodon; species Mesoplodon bidens. The sequence continues at coordinate 14,494,634 of NC_138175.1, read as the reverse complement.
CTTTTAAAGAGATATCAGAATGTATTGTGAAGCCAAGGTGTAATTCACACAGTGCATAAGAATACAAGAATCAACAGATACAAGTTAAGGCAACACGCACCATTAGAGAAAGGACAGATTATTAAATTATATGGGGAAGATTGGATATTTTGGGTAAAGTTGCTTTTTAATCTTGCCTGACACAATACAGTAAGATTAATTCCACCTGGATTAAAAATATAAGCGATCAAAATGAAATCATGTAAAAGTAGAAAATATATATTACATATACAATTAGTGGAATAAATCACAAAGGAAAAATAGATTTCACTGATAATATGCAGAATGCATAGATATTAAAAATTATAGAGGGGCTTTTTATTCCCAGAGGAGTATGGGGGCCCAAAATTTGAATCTCCCCACACAGCCTCCTTCGTATAAACCATGCATGTCAGCAAAACACAAATAAAATCAGCAGCAAATAAAGTCACCTGTAGGCCCCGCCTACAGCTCAGTTAGGTCACAGAGAGCCCCAAACTTCAGTTTAATAAGTAAGTAGGAAATCAACATCTGAGGTCACAGCATTGGTGGGCAGGCCTAACTTGAGCAGAGTCCAATAAAAAAGGTAAAGAAGGAAATATTGCCACCATCAGAGGTGACTATTACACCAACCTCCCTTCTGAAAATTGACCATTAAGAGGAAAGAGTTTAGCCTTCTTTAACTTCCGGTTTTAGGAGGAACTCTAGTTCATCTCCAACTGATGAAGGAAAGCGCTTCTTTCTAGAAGAATGGCAGCTAAAATTATAGGAGGAATGGTAGAATTTAAAAAGTACTGGTGTACCCAAGGACATCATTGATTAAGGAGCGCCAGTGGATACCCACAGTGCTGGTTTGTCAGGGAACAAGACTCTCACTCTGAGCCAGAGCATCACCCCACAGGTGACCGGCTGGTTGCAAAGGGGAAGGTCCACTTCGCCATGGCCAAGATCTGGCGGGCACCGCTGCAGCCACACAAACACACTTTGCGTCTGTAATGAGGAGTCAGCCTGACATTATTTGTCTCCCATCGTGATGGAGTGTGGTGTACACAGCATCATCTCTGAATCTAATCAAGCTTTTAAATCTAATTTTCAGTTTACATGAAATGCGGGAAATAAAGGAATAAGTAAAATGACACTCTGAGAATACTTAGAAAATGTGCAGACTATGGAATATTCTGTAAGAATACAGACCTGATCTCTGCCAAAAGTCAGTGTGATTGGGAGGGAGTGAGGGGTCTAGATTAAAAGATATTAAGGAAATGCAACAACAAAATGCAATATAGGAACATACTCCCTGCCAGCTTCAAGCGTTCTCTGGAGTTCTGGCCTCCTTCTCAGGGAATGAGGTGCCAAGGAAAGCACTAGACTCTCTCCACTCTACCTCTTCCCTTGTACCCTAGTGTCACAGGCTGGGCCCTGCTGCTCTAGGCAGCCTCCAGCCTCCTGAACCTGCAGCGTGGTCACTGCAGACTGCAGGCTTATGGCATGGGCGTCTCTGTCTCCTGCTGCTGTGTTCATAAGATGAATGTTTAAGACCCGGTGCTCATTTTTAATTAAGACCCAGGAGGAGCAGACCACCTCATCTAAGGGGAGCAGACAGAAAACTAAAGAAAAGACAGATCAGACCCGCGAGACTCAGAAGGAGAAACGTCGCATGGCCTCCAACAGGAAGGGCCTTTCTGGGGGAACCTCTGGAACCATTGCTCCCCTGTCGGACATAAAGCAGAACAACTCCTCTGGGCAGCATTCACAGGAGAAATTCCTCAGGTGGGCCTCGGAGCAGCCCAGGGAGGGGAAGGCTGAAGCCCCAGATGGAGGGTGTGGCTGCCACAGCACCAGATGGGAACAGGGCGGTCATGCCTATAACCCCAGCAGGACCGGACTCCTCCCAGGCACCAATCCTGTCTTCTCTTGGCCCAAAGGAAGCGTTCTCACTTTAAAAGCCCGTGTGGTCATTTTCAGGCTGAACCATTTCCGGTGGATCGTACCAGCCAATGGTGAGGTGACATTGCGAGTGCACTTCTCTTCCAATGATCTTGGGATCTTTGACCAAACGTTTAACTTTGAGATCCTTGGAACTCACCGCCAATACCAGCTTTATTGCCGAGGTGTCTGCACTTACCCATACATTTGCGAAGACCCAAAGTAAGTGTACTTTGTTTCAAAAAGAAAAGGTTGACAGATACATTTTCGTTTCCCCCATGGTGCCCTGAACAAGGTGGCTCTTAATACAAATGTGGAACTGGGACAGCATCTCAGGCCCTCTTGTATTGGGCTCCAAAGTCTTGGACATTGACTAAGTCACAGGAATGATATGGTACCATGAGACTGAAATAAAGAGAAAGCTAATAGGAGTGAAGAGGGGGGGAAAGTCTTCCTGTGACAAGTTAGTTTGCTTATTTAACTATATAGCAAATGTAAACAGATTTTATGTTTACTGTAGGACTTTTTATCCTATAATATCCATATATGTGTGAATCTCCACAGGCAGGAGATTTTTCCCTGAGCTACCAGACACTGAGTCCCTTATGCACCACATAAAGGCACCTGACTGAGCAAGTTAGTGGGGCCTTTTATAGCTTGTCCACCGAGAGGAGCTTTTTTGCAATTCTCACCAAGGGACCACGTTGGACAGAGAATTCAGAAGCTGGTTAAGATCCACCAGAACTAGTTTTCCATAGGGTTTCTCAGGACTTTTTCTAGCTGGGCACACTAGAACAGGAAATCCAGCTCAGCTCCATCATCAGCCCCATCAGCTGATAAAGGATCCAGCTCACCCATCATCAGCGGTGAAAGACACCACTGGGAATCTTTTTTCTCAAGTTCAAACTGTACTATCTTCACTCGAGGTTGGGGATGGGAGGGTACAGGAATAAAGGCTTGATAAATGTCCTCAAATTAAGAGTCGTTCTGTCTCCAGACACCTGGACCCTTTGCTGAACGAGGAGTGTTGGGTTCATGTATACATCATGTGGAGGCAATTCAGACAGCTCTCCTCCCCTCTCCTCTTCCTCCCCTGTGTTCAGAGTGGTCTTCCCTCAGCAGAAGAGGGACATGAAGGCAAATGAGGTCATCTTTAAGAAGTATATTGTGAGTCTGGAGAGGTTTGACTTCGGGCCACTGCTTTGTGGAAAATCAAGAGATAAGTAAGTGTTCCATTATTTCAAAGAAGATTTCACACCCCTAGGATGGACTCATGAATAGTACAAGCAGGGTTCCTATGGAGATGTAGCTTTTACTAACATTGCCTCAGTTAGCCCAGAACCACAAATCAGGAGAACTGGGTTCTTGTGCCCCAAGTTTCTGCTAAGGTCCCAAATGAATGGGGGTGCCATTTTCCCAGATGGGGGAGCCTGGAAGAAGACCAGGTTTTCATAGGGGAAGGTAGGGTCAAGTGTGCACTTTGGGATATGTTAAGTTTGAGATGCTTGGGAGATAACAGCCAGTAGCCACGTAAAGCAGGGCATAGTCTATACAGTTTTGGTTCTCAGAGGAGAGTCTATCTTCAAGACAACAAAAGCCACAGGTGTGGATGAGATCACCTAAGATGAGAGGACACAGTAAGGAGAGAAGGACCATGGTTGGAGCCTCAAAGGACTCCAACACTCACAAGAGGAGAGGCCAGCAAAGAAGATAAGAAAGAGGGCCAGAACTATTGGTGGAAACCGAGAAAGGGTGGTATCACGGAGCCATGAGAAGAGGGTGTGGTCAGCTATGTTGATTGCGGCAGAGAGGGCGGGAAGATGAGACCATCAGCATCCACGGGGTTCAACAACACGGAAGTCACAGGAGGCTCAGCAAGAGCCCTTTGCGGGGGATTTCTGAGGATGAAGCCCAGGTAACATGAGTTGAGGAGTTAATGGGAGGTGAGAGAATGGAGACAGAGTGTGGAGATAGCTCTTTGGGAAAGCTTGGCTGTGAAGGGAGATGGAGGGAGTTGAGGACGGGAGGGAGACGTGGAGTGCAGGGAAGGCTGTTCGTTCGCTGTTGTTCTTAACGATGTTTGGATGTCAAGGGGAAGTAGCGAGGAAGCGGCTAGAGTTTCCAGAGCACGTAAGGGCCAACAGTGGTGCAGCTCCCTGAAACACCACAACGAGATGTGGAGATGATGGCCTTTGCCAGGAAGAGGGACCATCATCTCATGCTAGGTTGGAGGGAGGTGAGACGGCTTCAGGTGCAGGTAGGTTTACAGATTTGGCTGGCATGGTGAGGAGGTTCCCATGCAACTGTTTTCTCCATGATGAATGATGTGAGGTCATCCCTAACAGTGAGGCAAGTGGAAGGAAGTTTAAAATGTTGAGAAAATGGAGAAGGTATGAAACAGGTTTTGTGCAAAGTGGGAGAGGGAGAATATTAGAGAAATAGATTAAGATTATAAGGTAGAACCGGGGGCCCAGGTAAGGTCAGTGATCAGAAATATTTAGTAATACTAGTTTTTTCAGTTATATATAAGTTTTTTAGTATATAGGCAGGGAGGTGAGACCAAAAATAGAACCAGGGACTCAACCATGACTTAATTCAGTCTAGCATTTATTGTGATAAGTAGAGAATGATTATTTCTATGCCTACTTGGTGAAACTAATGAGCCAACTTAGTTCTCCATTCCCTTCATAACCGCCAGTTTATTTCCTAAGGTGCTGAACTAGTAAATGAAGGTGAAGGGTGTCGACTGTTGATGGAGAGGATCTTCAAAGCCCAGTAGAAGGACTTAGGCGAGAGAAGGAGTGGGAGTCAGGTTGATGGACATGATGTACAGAGCAGCCTGGAGGTCGGATTCAGGGAAATGATGGCCATTCAGAGAGGCATGTATTCAGAACAGCACTGGAATTAACCAGGATATGGGGCCAGACAGTGGGGATCCAGGAGGGCGATTACAGTGGTCCAGAAACAAGTATTATTCATCTATTCTTTTTTTTTTTTTTTTTTTTGGCTGCATTGGGTCTTGGTTGCTGCGTGTGGGCTTTCTCTAGTTGCAGCGAGCGGGGGCTACTCTTCGTTGCAGTGCGCGGGCTTCTCATTGTGGTGGCTTCTCTTGTTGCGGAGCACAGGCTCTAGGCACGTGGGCTTCAGTAGTTGCGGCACGCAGGCTCAGTAGTTGTGGCTCGCGGGCTCTAGAGCGCAGGCTCAGTCGTTGTGGTGCACGGGCTTAGTTGCTCCGCGGCATGTGGGATCTTCCCAGACCAGGGCTCCAACCCGTGTCCCCTGCATTGGCAGGCAGATTCTCAACCACCGTGCCACCAGGGAAGCCCTATTCATCTATTCTTTTAAGTCCTACTGAGCCTCAATGTCCTCATCTGCAAAGTGGGAAAATAATAGCACCTACTGCACAGTTTTGGGAAGACGGAACTGGTTAGTGCACATGGAACTTTCAGCAGAGTGCTCAGTGGTGGTGATTACCAGCGAGATGTGGAGGCCGCCACCACTCTGGCGGTGACACAGAGACTGCTCTGTCTCTCGGACTTTGATTTCGTCTCTGCAATGCCCTCTCCTTCCCTCCTCCATCCTAGCCTGTCCAGAGAGCTTTTCAGACTGTTTCTGGGCACCAGTGGGTACTATGGTGCCCTGCTTTCCTGACCTGTGCTGTGACCTCCTACGATGTGTGTGTTCCTTAATCTTCCTTGTGCCTCTGTGGTTCCTTTTCTGTTTGGTACCATTAACTGGGCAGCTTCCAGTGCTTCCAGTGCTCCACCCCATGGAGCTCTCCCTAAGGCACTAAGGGAACAGAAACAACCTTGTAAAAGTGAACAGCTACAATCCGTGTCGGAACAGTAGCATCCTGCGCAGGTGTAGGAGAAGGTGGTAAATGAGGTCATCTCTAAGACAGATTTGAAATAACAGGTTACTCAGATTGTCATCTCTCCTGGAAATATAAGCACTGGGAAGGAGAGAGCTACAGATTTTTCAGTCAGAAATCTTTGCAATAGTAATAACTACCATTTATTGGGTATTTGATATCTGCAGCTGTCCTCAGAGCGTTAGGTGCACTATCTCATTTAATAGTCATGAAAATCCTAAGGGACATTATCATCCCGTCTTAGAGGTGAGGAGACCAAGGCTTGGGATGGGAGCGGGGGCTGGTCACATCACAGCTCTAAGTCTTCACAACTACAAAGCTTGTGTTCCTAGCCTCCATGACACTGCCTCTGTGTAGCCACATTATCCTTTGAAATTGCCTTACGCCTCACAATCTCCTTTTCCACCTGAATTCTCAGCCAATCCTCACATCCCTATCCCTAATTTTTGTTTGTTTCCAGGTACAAGTCATCCTTGTTCCCGGGAAACATGGAGACACTGACAATCCTGAACAGTTCCCCAATGGTCGTGGACGTGTCCTTCTGTTTTCAGAACGATGTCAAAGCAAACACCTACTTCCTGGAGCCTGTCAACATGATTCTGAAACCCAGTGAGAAGCAGGTACAGTCACATGGATACAAGTCTACCAGGGCAAGGCTTTCTTGGGAAATTTGAGGCCTTGGTATCCTCAGTGTAAACGTACTTTGTTTTGACTCTCCCATTAGAAGCTGAACGTTTGGGCCTACCCTACCGCAGTTGGTGTCTTTGAAGACAGCATTGTCTGCTGCATCAAGGAGAACCCCAAGCCAGCCGTCTTCAAATTAAGCTGCCAGGGCATCCGCCCAGAACTGGAGCTGGACCCCAGACAATTGCATTTTGACCGGCTCTTGCTGCACAGGTCAGAGTTCTGGGTGATACCAGGACCGGTATGACATTTAAAGAACTTTTAGTTCTAAGGTGACCAGCTCATCCTGATTTGCTCGGGACTTGCCTGGTTTTAGTATTTGAAGTCCTGCATCCTGGGAAACTTCTGGTCCTGTGCAAATCAGGATAGTTAGTAACCCTCTGAGTTCACAGGTTGTCACCTTGGGTTCAGTGAATGGACTTCAAAATGGTTAAGGACTCCCCTAAGATCAACTGCCAAAGTGTGTGCATATTTGCATTTTTCTCAGAAGAAGGACTACCTTTTTCCAGATTTTCAGTCCATTACCCTAAAAGGTTAAGAATCTTGGTTCTAGAAATTAGAGGACAAACACAGAACACTAGACCAAACCTAGAACTTACATATTCATTCACTGGAATTGTATTACTCTAAATAGAGAATGTTTATTTCTGAGGAAGCTGGGAGAGAATATTGATAATGTATCCTGCATTCCTTGATCATCACAGGTAGGCCCCATTCCCTGATAAATACTTATTAGTGAACTAACAGTAATAGAATAACCAGACGTGCTTTTTCTGACCTGCCATAATAAATCAAAATCATTGGAAACTGGCAAAATTTCTCTTGGTCTCTGCAGGAAAGACTTCAAGGTAGTTCTTCTCCGCAACATCACACTACTGCCCCTGGCCTGGAGGATCACCAGCCTGGAGCACCTGGGCGAAGACTTCACCGTGTCCGCGATGCAGGGGACCATAGCCCCCAAGGCTGAGCATAGCCTACAAGTGCACTTCCAACCCTCCAAACCCATCAACATCAAGAAGGCGATTCGGTTGGAGGTAAGGCTTCATACGTCTTCAGACTTGGTCACCAAAGTATGTACACACTGGGTTCCCTGACACACACACACCGACACACATACCCACCAAGCCAGGTCTCCGTGTTACACGCTCCCATCTGATCCCCGTTTGACACCCCCCAACCCACAATATCCTGCTCTGCTTACAACAGGCAGCTCCGTAAAGGCAGTCTTGTTCATGGCTGATTTCCCAGTGGCAAGAACAGAGTACTCAATCAGTGCAGAGTGGATGAGTGAGTAAATGAATGAATGAATGGTGTTACTGTTCCTCGAGAAGCATTAGATCTCTGATTTAAGACCCCCGAACCCAGTCACCCCCCAGAGTCCTAACTCAGGAAACATCAGCCTCCACCCAGTTGCTCCCAGCAGACACTCAGGAGTCACCCTTGATTCCTCCGTTTTCCTGTTGGCCTCCCCCTCCATCCCAGTCCTCCAACAAGTCTTGTCACTTCTGTCTCCCAGTGTATCTCCTGCCCATGCCCTTCCCTGTCTCCACTGCCACCACCACCCTCGTGCAGGCCACTTGCTGTGTCGCTCACCTGGACTTCCGCAGAGGCTTCCTAGCCGGCTTCCCTCTTCCCACTCCCCGCAGGTGTCCAGAGGGATCTTTACAATGTCAGTCAAGTCAGGTCACTCCTTCCTAAAGCACTAGGCTGTCTTCCCATTGTACTAAGAATAAAGCCCAGGGTGCTCACCTACTTCTGAGTACCTGCCTGCCTCTGTATCCACATCAGGTTTTTCCTGTCTCGGGGTCCTGGCCTTGCAGCACCCCTGCCAGGAAGGCTGTCCCTATGCTCTATGGGGATTGGCTTCTGCCTTAGGGTCTGCTCAACAGCACTGCCTCAGCTGGCTTTTCCTAATCATCCCACTGAGGAAACCTCATCATGTGCAATCGCTCACCCTGTATTCTGTCCTTCAGAGCACCCACCCCATTCGGACATTATCCTGTTTCTTTCTTAACTTCCTTATGTGAACTCCACTGAGCAAGATCTTGCCTGAATTGCTCATCATCTGTATTAGTTTCCTAGGGCTGCTGTAACAAATGACCACAAATGAGTGGCTTGAAACAACAGGCATTTATTCTCTCACAGTTCTGGAGACCAGAAATTCAAAAGCAAGGTATCTGCAAGGCCGTGCTCCCTCTAAAGGCTCTAGAGAATAACCCTTCCTTGCCTCTTCCAGCTTCTGGTGGCTCCATATGTTCCTTGGCTTGTGGCTGCATCACTCCAATCTCTGCCTCAGTCTTCACATGGCCTTTCCCTCTGTCTGTGTCTTCTCCTCTTCCGTCTCTTATAAGGACACTGTCACTGAATTTAGGGCCCACCTGGATAATCCAAGATGATCTCGTCTAGAGATCTTTAACTTAATCACATCTGCAAAGACTCTTTTTCCAGATGAAGTCACATTCACAGGTTCCAGGGGTTAAGACATGGACATACCTTTTGGAAGCCATGATTCAACTCACTACCCTATCATATCCCCAGTGTCTAGCACAGGCCTGGATGTCAAAGGCACTCAGTGGGCTTCCCTGGTGGCGCAGTGGTTGAGAGTCCACCTGCCGATGCAGGGGACACAGGTTCGTGCCCCAGTCCGGGAGGATCCCACATGCCACGGAGCGGCTGGGCCCGTGAGCCATGGCCGCTGAGCCTGCGCGTCCGGAGCCTGTGCTCCGCAACGGGAGAGGCCACAACAGTGAGAGGCCCGTGTACTGCAAAAAAAAAATAATAAATAAGTAAAAATAATAAAAGGCACTCAGTAAAATCTGTTGAATGAATGAATGTCACTGACTTTTGATGCCTGAGCTGATAATGCAACAAGCAAGAAGTCACCCAAGCTTCTCTTTGCATACCCCCAGGGATAGAAGACTTACCAAGTATCTCCGAGTAGCCTGATCTTCCTTTGAACATGTCTGACTGTTAATGCCTTGTTGGGTTGCACTCAGATTTCTCCCTGTAATTTACACACATTAATCGTGTTTCTACGTTTTGGGGCCAGTCAGTGGATCTAATTAATCTGTCTTATCACCTGCCCCTGACAGCCCTTCATATAGCTGAGAACAGATATCGATAGATTTGTTCAATCCACAAAGGTATGTGAATCCCAGAGGTGACAGTCAGCATTTTTAATACCAGTCTCTGCACAGACAGGGGTCTCTGCACAATGAATCCAGGCCACACAGCAGGTGTAGGGTCCCAGCTGTGTCAGCTTCATCCTTTAGCTAATGGATCATGGGGAGCCCAGGGCTTCCCATGATGAAGCGTGAGGGTGCAGGAGGCAAGCATCAAGAGGACACTTGGAGAAGTCATCATGACAGCTGTTTATCAACTGGTATGGAAACATTTGTGTAATTTAACAACTGACATCACATTCCTATATGTTCCAACCAAAGCAGACATAGTGGATCTCCCCTCAGGCCCCCAAAGTGGTCTAAGGCTTCCCTTCCCCAGGTTACATTCCTTCAACATCTACATGAGGAAATGCCTTGCTTTCTGGTCCCTTTGAAAAGCGCTGTGGTGAACTCTAATTGATTTTCGTATCTCTTAAATTTTCCTTCTTATTTTCCTCAATTACAAAATTTAATTGCCCCCCACCCCCAAGCAGGGAAGCAAAGGAAATAGAATGCTCTGGGTACTTGGTATCTATCAGTAGGAAAGAACTATATAAATTCTGGATCTGATAAACCAAGTTCTTTGTCTTATTTTCCCCTCCTGCTGCCAGCCCTTCTTGTCATCTCTGTCAGAGTTTGAGCATCAAAAGAAAGAAGGTCAACTTAAGCAGTCAAGTTTGCTCTGTGAAACACTGGCAAAATGCTTGATGAAAGATAAGATGGAAACTCTGCATTAAAACTTTTTTGGTGACAGCTACAGATTTCCCCGTTGGCACCTAAAACGCAAGCAATGGGGAGCTGGTGACTTAAGTTTTTCAAATTGAGGCTTCAGCAGAGAGGCAGGTGTGTCCAGGCGGATGCAGGAGGGCCACACCCACTGCCCAGTGGCTCTTCCCCTTGACACACAGACCCTTTATTGCCCATGATTAGTCTCAAGAGTCAACAGTTGGATCCAGCTGAGAGCTGATACCAGTTCAGATGTTCTTCAGGACAGTGAGGGAGATGCTACCACGAGGGATGACAGCAGAAGGGACAGGGTGGCACTGGAGGCTAGGAGTCTTGCTTTTTTTTTTTTTTTTTAAACATTTCCAATAGTAATGATGTTCGTTTTTTTAAAATCTGAAACTTCCAAAAGAGAAACATTAAATGCTTATTTTGTATGAAAAATCTAGCACTTATTTTATATGAAAAATCTGACTCATAGGTTGAATCAGAGACAAAGAACAGAACGGTTCAGATTTATAAAATTAGTAAAGCAAGAACAATTTAGAATATAAAAGTTTTTCATTTCAACTGTCAGAAAAATGCTCTTCAGGTTGATTTGACTTGAAAGTTCAAAGAACACTTTCCTGCAATGTAAACTCACAACCCAAACTTCAGTAAGGTAGTGACAATCGTGCAAATAATTGAAACCCAGTAAGTGGACAGGTTGGAAAATGCAGTCCCATTTCCCCATCCTTGTATTGATTGTCTACACCAACCTTCCCCAAAGGGTGTTATGAGGAACACTCATCCTATACCAAATGCTCAGTGAAAACAAAAGCTGATACATTTCAGAAATGTTCCTTACCATAGCCCCTTCTTCACGATTCCTCCAGCATGTTCCATAGTTCAGGCTCCAAGCACCTTGTGGCTCTTGCTTTTACAAAAGAATTTCTCTTACCCCAACAGGTTTTAGACGCAGACAACCTCGTTGGTGTCGTTCAGATTGAAAACATCCTGATCTTTGCAGAGTCCTACGACGTTGCCTTGGACATCACCTTCCCCAAAGGTCTGTTGACCCCTTCAAGGGAAGGGTGTTTCGAGGTCACATCTTTTAGGCAGTATGTTTCTTGTATAGAGAAAGATCAGTGGTTGTTGGGGAGGGAGGTGGAATTTAGGTAAATAGTAATTACGCAAGTTCAAGTGATGTTAGCAGTGTTACTATGAATCTGGAGAAAACAAGGCGTGGTCAAAATATAAAATTTGCAGAGCTCTCTTCTCAACAGTCATCTGAGAGAGAGCTCTTATCTGCCTGCCTGTGTTGCTTTTCTATCACTGCCCTAACAAATTACCACAAACTTTATGGCTTAAAACAATACATATTTATTATCTTACAGTTCTTTAGGTCAGCAGTCCAAAATGGATCTCACTGGGCTAAAAGCTAAGTGTTGGCAGGGCTGCCTCCCCTTCTGGAGTCTCTGGGGGCAAACCCGTTTCCTTGCCTTCTCCACCTTCTGGAAGCCACACACATCCCTCAGCTCATGGTCCCCTTCCTCCATCTTCAAAGCCAGCAATGTTGGGTCAGGTCCTTCTCACGCTGCCATCTCTCTGGTTCTCCCACTTCTGTCTCCCTCTTCTACTTTTAAGGACCTTTGTGATTACTTGGGGCCCACCCAGAGAATCGAGTATAATCTCCATTATTTTAAAGTCAGATGATTAGCAATCTTAATTCCATCTAATACCGTAATTCCCCTTTGCCATGTAGGCTAGCATATTTACAGGATCCAGGGACTAGGACGTGGACGTCTTGCAGGGGAGGGAGCGGGGGTGGTGCAGGGCATTATTCTGCCTACCACACTGCGCCAACACCCAGGTTAGGGCCCTCCTTCCTCCGACAGGTCTCCTACTCAGCAAGACTCATAGAATGTTAAAGCTATATGTTTGCCTGGATGTCATTAGTCTTATACACAACAACACTTACTGCAGCATTATTTATAATAATGGAAGATTAGGAATACCCTAAATGTCTATCTATAATGGAATATTATTATTGTAGGAATAATATTGTAAATTATGAAACAGCCATATTATGGTATATTATACAGCCATTAAAATCACACTTATGGGGCTTCCCTGGTGGCGCAGTGGTTGAGAGTCCGCCTGCCGATGCAGGGGACACGGGTTCATGCCCCGGTCTGGGAAGATCCCACATACCGTGGAGCGGCTGGGCCCGTGAGCCATGGCCGCTGAGCCTGCGCATCCGGAGCCTGTGCTCCGCAGCAGGAGAGGCCACAACAGTGAGAGACCCGTGTACCACAAAAAAAAAAAAAAAAAAAAAAAATCACACTTATGGGGAGTTTTTAATTGTTTGGGGAAATGTTTATGACGTAATGCAAAGTATAACAATACACATGTATATGTTATATCCCAATTCTGAATATTATACACATGATTCAAAAATCTTTTTCAACACTGGGAGTTTTAGCTAATGAGAGACATGAAAGGAAGAACAGTGGTCCTAGGATAGAAGCCAGAGGGAGCCACCCCATTGAACTGGGCACAAGAGCAGTGTCTGTTGTTTGTTTACTAAGGCTCAATTACAAGAGGCTTTTCTAGGCATGGTGTTTTCAGAAAACAGATTCTCTGAAATTGTCGCCATGGATTTTCCGTGTGAACTTCAACCGGAAGCTCCCCTGCTTCTCACTGCCATGCCCACTCATCCCACCCTTCCCCACCCCGGCCCCTGGCTTCTGCAGGAACTGAAGGAGGCCTCGATTTTGGGATTGTGAGGGTCATGGAGGAGGTGAAGCAGCCCCTGCAACTGAAGAACCGTGGGAAATACGAGGTCATGTTCAGGTAACCTAAAAATCATCCAGCATGTGGTCATCCACATCCACTCATGGCAAGAAGTGTGTTGCCTGAGAGATTTTTTTTAAAAGTCGATCAGGGAAATCACAAGAACCATCTCTGCTGTTAGCTTCTCTTGGCTTCAGATGAATAGAATCCCAACTGCTCTACAGCCTGGAGCCACAGGGGTCTGGGGGTTGGGGGAGAGCCTCAGGGGGAGGTTGGGAGGAGGAGATACTGGGGTGAGGTATGGTCTTAGGGGTGGAGTGAGAGACCGGAGATGGCGGCCCTGGCCTTAAGCCATCCTGCCCTCCTTTCAGCTCCTCTCTGTTTCATAAGTTGGCGGTCTACGTAGGATTTCATGTTAAGACCTAGGGATTTTCCAGCTTTCTTTTCTAATTTTAAGAACTACTGTATTATAGACTCCAAGTGACGGCCCGGTGGAATAGAGCTCCAGTTTGTGCTCATCCTTGAGATTAAAACTGAAACACTAAATAAGGGAGATTCCTCAGAGAGGAAAGAGTGATGCTGGTTGCAGGGAGGGAGGAGGTCCCTCAGGCAGTGCCAGCACCTGTGGCCAATAGATTTTATGGAAGGTCATCCTTCCCCCAGAAGAATTCAGAGTTGATAAAGGAACTTCCCCCTGGCAGACTTGGAGGCATTCAGTGTATTCATGATAATTTCGCTTTAGTTCAGAGATTGCTGAAATTAGAGCAGTCCCACCTCAATACTACCGTTCCTTAGAACCCTAAATTGAAATAAATAAATATAAATAAAAGCTAAACAAACCTAGAAGAAAGCCACAGTCACTTTGGAATTAGTGCTGAATGGAATCCTGCCCGTTGTGAGTTTTGTTTTAGATTATGACAGGGCGTCAGGTCTGCTCTTTTAGGCTTCATGGAACAGAGTCACCCTCGGGTTGGAGTAAGTGATCAGGGTTCACTGAAGGGATGTGCAGGGCAGTGAGGAAGCACAGGCACCATGCACATAGCAACGAAGGGCCAGGTCTCCTGGACCCCACTGGGGATAACATGTGGGTCCCCACGGCAACTCCAGGTGTCTCGCCTCAGCTTCAGTTGCTTGCTCCAGCTCCAGTCCCCCTGGCATCTCATGAGTCAGCTTTTCTCTGTGACCCCTCACCTCAGCTGCATTGGGCTGTGGCCTCACTTCTGAACACCTCTGTTGCATGACCTCTGCCCCCGCCCTTTCTCTCCTTCCTTAGATCCTCTGGCTTCTGCATCCCTGTTGCCTCTATGTGTGCTGCATTCAGTCCCAGAGCGGGGAGGGAGGAAGGAAGGGAGACAGAGAGACAGGGAGGGAGAGAAATGAATTGATTTAGTTGGTCCTTATCCAGCATCACGTGTTCCTGTTAGACACAGCTCTCCTGCAAGGACCCCTCTTAACCGCAGGCTAGAGATGGCTGTCTTTGCCTCAAGCACCAATGCTTGGCCTGGTCAATCCTGGCTAAGGAGGGGTGGTCACAGAGTACAAAGCACAGTGAACACTGCTACGCATAGTGGTTAAACAGGGCTGGGGACATGGCAGGCACTTAACAGTCTAGAGTCTCATCTCTAGTGTCTTGGGTTCCCTAGATAATGACTAAAACTGACTTTTTATTCTTGTCTCTCAGCTTTTCTGTGGACTCCTTAGGGATTTCAGCAACCAATATAAGTTCCATGATCTCAGTCCAACCCAAGAAGGGCTCACTGACCACAACGGAAAAACCCACAAATGTCCAGGTGCTCTTCCGTGCAAAAAAGGAAGTGAAGATCGAGCACCAGCCAGTTCTGCGCTGTCAGGTAAGCGAGCTCAAAGGGAGGACTCACACGGTGGCAGGCTCGTGGGACTCACGCCGAAAGGAAGCATACACTGTCTAACCCATGCTCCAGGAGGGGAAAGGGAGTGCTGACCTGGTGGCAGCCAGAGAGGATACACCAGGGCTTAGGGAACTACAGGCACTGGTAGGTCGGGTGGGAGGTATGCAGAGTCATCAGAAATTGACAACCCCAGAGCAGAAATGTGGCCCCTGGTCTTTGGAAGAGACCAGACCAGAGATAAGGAAACTGAGTTTCAAGTGCAAAAGAAGAGAAGGGAAGTGAAAATGGGAGGCACACGTGGTGCATGTTGACCCATGGCTGGTACACGGTAAGTTTTATGTTAGCATTTACTCGTATTGATGATGCAAAAATATAAAGAGAATGATATAGAGAACTTGGCTTCATGTCAATGAAGAAAATATGGAATGAAGTGGACAGTCATGGAAATTCTGGAGTTGTGGTGGTGGCTGACATCTTCCCAATCCTTTTTCCCTTTCTAGATTATTGAGCCCAATATCTCAGAAGAAGGTGAAATCCTTGCCAGCATCCCAATTAAGTTTTCTGTGAATGCCGTGTTCTCCAAATACAACATCAGCCCCTCCTCCATCATCAACTTCGGGGCTTTGATCTGTGGCACGCGTAAAAGCTCCTCCTTCACCATAGAAAATCAAGGTGTAATCGATTTCAAATACACCCTTTATAGGCTGACAGGGGAGAGCTCCCTCCATCAAAAGAAAGTGTAAGACAAGTATTTTCTTAACTCACACCATTCCCTGGTTAATTAGTGCTTTATATTTTACAATAAGCTTTCATATAGTTTATCTAAATTCACCCCCAATCCCCTTTTGTGGGTAAGGTTACTAAGGTTTAGAAGTGACTCATCCAAGATTATGGAAGAAATCATCAGTGGATCTCAGTTCTGAACCCACATGTCTGACTCCAAACTTCACATGCTTTCCAACTGCTGTCCAATATATGATACATTTTAACTGAACAAATGTAAAATCTTCTGCATGGGATTGTGTCTGTTGTCCTGGTGCTCCTAGTGTGCTACATTACTTACCAGTAAGTCATTGTCCTATCTGTCATTCTGTAGGATTTATAACAGCAAGCTAAATCAAAAGAAATCATAGCTGTGCTTCATGTTGGGGGATGGCAAAGGGTACCCTGGAAATTTGGACTAGAGAAAGCCTGGTGAGGCCTTCTTTCCTGGGACTGTTTTTACCTTCTCCCCATGAAGACACTTTATTACAACAGCTAACTTAATAATTGTTCCAACAGTAAAACTCTGTATTCTTCAAAAGGTGGCTGTCAATCAATTAATCAAAACAATTTACCTTTCTGAGTGCTTTTGGCTTTTATTTGTCATATTTTTTTTGACAAATTAGGGATGGTTTTTTACCAGTTCCCAGGTACTTTGTCTTGACTTTCAAATGAATTGACTTTCTAAATAATTAGTAATTTAAGATTGACTTTCTAATTAATTGTTTTAAATCAGACATACAGCTTTACATTGTTTGTAATTGTTTTATATTTTTGTCGATCTCCTCTTCCATTTTGGCAAAGTTTGAACATATTAAGACTTCTTTTTTTTTTTTTTTTTTGCGGTACGCGGGCCTCTCCCTCTTGTGGCCTCTCTCCCGTTGCAGAGCACAGGCTCCGGATGCACAGGCTCAGCGGCCATGGCTCATGGGCCCAGCCGCTCCGCGGCACGTGGGATCTTCCTGGACCGGGGCACGAACCCGTGTCCCCTGCATCGGCAGGCGGACTCTCAACCACTGCGCCACCAGGGAAGCCCAAGACATTTTTAATTAAACTGTCTAAAGTCTCTTTCTTCCAAATCTAATTTCAACCTAATTTTTTATTACTTATTTTATAATATAATAATGTTTATTTATAGATATTATAATTTTGTTTTGCTTTAAATTGGTTTTAATTTTAATTTATTTTTCATCTTAGCATACACAAATTCACGCAAAGCATTCAAACTCCAGTTGTTCTGGTCATTAAGCAAGTGAATGCTCAAATATATAAAACTCTCAAAAGTTTAAAATTGTACCTCAAATACATTTGAGTATTTTAGGTGAACTGGCCTCTAAAAAACCAATTATTGGGTAAACTAGTTTCGAGTGAAGTGAACACCTACCAAAACCTGTGTTTGTGTTATTGTTTACACTAAGTCTTAAAAACACTGTGACTCTAAATGTGAAGAAGAGGGACAGAATTTAATCTATTTGCCATTGCGCTTTTTAAGTGATAAAAGATTTGAGGTCTACAAATAAGTTCCACACACAACTTTCCAGTGAACTCAAGTAAACATTTAAAATTATTATTTACTTACAGTAATCCTTAATGTCCTTATGAATCATATTTAATACGTATAATTTCTGCATACTTTTTTCACAACTGTTAAATGAGTTTGGCTGATAATGAATAAGCTGACTATGCTCCCCGATGCCCTCTTGGGCAAGGAAAGGCCCTTTCCTCCATTTCAAGGAGAAGGGATCTTGCAAGCAGACAGGCAGGTGGTATTTAATGACCACCCTAACCTGAGGGTATACTCTTGCTTCTTTAATCAGTGTCAGCCATGTTAGACGTGCAAGATCCCAGGAAAGCGAGAGCTTCTACAGGACTGGACCTTCTAAGGCAACCAAGTTCTCTGACTCTGTTCAGAAAGATGCAAATGTCACAAACCAGGTGAGCACCCTTTTCCTTTTTCACAGAAACCCCTGTGTTCTAGCAACAGAAACCTGCCAACTAGTTCTAGCAACAAATACCTCCCTAGGATAGCAGGATTTGAATTTTGAATATTCCTACTGTGGCAGGAATATTAAATAGTTATAATGAAATATCACTTTCATCTTGAAATAAGGAGTTACGGCTTTTAATTTGGATATCCTCTTTTGCTTTAAAACCTTCATTGGCTCCTCATTGCTTTAAAATTAGTTTCTACTTTTCATAAGTATTTCAATCAAGAATCATTTGTTGATATGAAATAGAAGCCCATTCAGATTGGCTTAAATAAAAGGAGATTTGAAGACTTTTACATCTGGTAAGGTGAAGTAGACATCTTTCTCCCTAGTCTTCCAACTAAGTACAACTAAAAACCATGGACATTATGTATAAAACAAACATAGAAGACTGAAAAATGGAGAGAAAAAAATCACACCAGCTAGGGTCCTTGGGACCCAATAGACATCACAGTGATGAGTTCCCTGAGATTTCTTTTTGCTTCATATACCCTAGATCAAGTGCTGAGGGAACCAGCAATCCAGAAACATCAACAAGCACAGACCAAAAAAGGCCCCAACAAAAGCCTTCTCCCACTAGCCAAAGGACCGGGAAAAGGTAGCCTAGCAAGACAGAAAACTTTCAGATAAGAACCGTAATATTACAGTCAAACATGACAGAGAAATCTGTGGTCCTACCCCACATATTTCAAGCAAAGGCCAGTGGGGAGCCTAGACTTCTCACTCAATCCAGGCTATAATGAAGTGCCCTGACCCCCTGCCAAAGTGATGTCCAAGAACACTCAGTAGGGAGCCAGACATTCATTACCCACCATCA
Source organism: Mesoplodon bidens (assembly GCF_964165515.1). Taxonomy (NCBI): domain Eukaryota; kingdom Metazoa; phylum Chordata; class Mammalia; order Artiodactyla; family Ziphiidae; genus Mesoplodon; species Mesoplodon bidens. Next base: position 14,476,041 of record NC_138175.1, on the reverse strand, counting down.
CCTCCACCACTGTCAATGGCAACACCACATGGGGAGCCTTGACTTCCACTCCAACCCAGTGGTAATGAGACAACCTTCTCATCCCCCGAGGGGACCTCCTACCCCATGGAATCAGCAGAACAGTAATGAGACACTCTTAGCCCTCCCCACAAGGGAAATATTAGTCAAAGACTAGTGGGGAACTGGAACTCCCACCCTAAGAAGTCCAAGTGGAGAATCTGGACTACTATCCCCACCTGGCTAACAAGGCAGTGTTCCCCCCTCCCCTGCCAGAGTGGTGTCAGAGAAAGCCAGCTCAAACAGAAGTTAAAAAAGATCCAGAGTCTCATCAATATAATACGCAAAATGTCCAGGTTTCAACTGAAAATCACTCAGCATACCAAGAACCTGGAAGATCTCAAACTAAGTGAAAATAGGTAAGCAACAGATGCCGACACAGAGATGACCAAGATGTTAGAATTATCTGACAAAGATGTTAAAGCAACCAACATAATGCTTCAAAAAGCCATTACAAATATGCTTGGAAGAAATAAAAATATAGTTAAGTCTCAGCAAAGAAAGAGAAAATATAAAGAAGAACCAAATGGAAATTTTGGAATTGAAAAACATGAATCACCAAAATTTAAAACTCAGTGGATGGATTCAACAACAGAGTGGAGGAGACAAAAGAAAGACTCAGTGAACTTGAAGCCAGAAAAATAGAAATTCCTGTGTCTGTTTCCTATTGCTCCCATAACACATTACCTCAAACTTAGTAGCTTAAAGCAATACAAATTGTTTCTCTTGTTTAAATTGTTCTGTAGGTCAGAAGTCTGACACAGGTCTCACTGGGTTAAAGTCAAGGTATTGGCAAGATACCTGCATTCTTTTCTAGAGGCTTTAGGAGAGAATCCACTTTCTTCCCTTTTCCATGTTCTAGAGGATACCTGCATTCCTTGGTTCATGATTCCCTTCCTCCATCTTCAAAACCAACAATGGTGGATCAGGTCCTTCTCATATCACATTACTCCAGCCTCTTCCATAGTCACATCTCCCTCTAACTCTCTTATGTCTGCTTCTTCCATTTCTAAGGACTCCTGTGATTACATTGGGCTGAGGATAGTACAGGATACTATCCGTATCTCAAGGTTCTTAATTCAATCATATCAACAAAGTCCCTTTGCCATGTAAGGTAATATATTCACAGGTTCCAGGGATTAGGATGTTGACATCTTTACAAGAGGTGTCCAATCTTAGGTGTCTTAGGATGCCCAATCTAAAGAAAAAGAGAAAATAGACTGTTTTGAGTCTACTGAAAGTCTGTTTAGTCTAATGGGAAAAAAATGAACAGACCCTCAGGGACCTGTGGAACTGTAACAAAAAATCTAACAACCCTGTCATCAGAGTTCCAGAAAGAGGTAAGAAATAGGTAGGGCTGCGGAGCAAGCCAGCATTTGCTATTAACTTAAACCGGTATAAGTATCAGTCAGGGTCTGTTATTGTCATGGTAACAGGCAACCCTAAAAGTTATCATAGCTTTAAACAACAAAATTCTATTCAATATTTCTCACTAATGTCTATGGGGGAGGAAGGAGGACACTGCGCTGGGTTGCCTGTACACTCAGACCCAGGCTTTTGGGTTGCCATGGCAGACGGAAAGTGTGATAAATTATACATTGTCTCTTAAAATCACCTCTTGAAAGTGACCCCTTTACTTCCGCTCACAATTCATTGACTAAAGAAGTCACATGGTTTAATGTAATAAGCATGTGTTCAAAAAAAGAGCTAAAAATATATGATGAACAGCACTAATTAAAATTTATCAGAAGGTGTAGCAATACTCTTTCTTATTTTGCGTCAAGCAGGGGTTCGTACCCTGTAGTTCAGGGCCTCCCAGGACTACTGGGTGATGAGTGACACAAAGAGAATAGAAGCATTCTATTTTTTATGTCACTTTGGAGAGGCTTTATTTTATGCTACTTTCCCGAAGTAGTTACAACTTCGGGAGGCTCTCCATGGTTCCTCCTCTTCCTCTTTCTTCTTTTCTTCCTTCCTTCCTCTCTGCTCTACTTCTCCACTCTTACCTCCAGAAAGAAAGTGTACTGTATTAAAGAGGGAAATGTATTAGTAATTACACTGCTTAGTTGCTTAATAGTTCAAGAAATAACCTTTATTGGGTTACAGTGTTTGTAGAGCTATAATAATGTAAAAGTTTGTATGCTATGTTATTAGAAATATACTACATTAGTGCATTTGAGAGAATAAGGTCAGAAAGTCCCCGTATAGACACAGGTAGGGTAAGGAGGAGGTGCTCGTGGATGGCTGTTTACATTCTGGCTACTACTTCACCAGAGAAGTAAGGAAAGAACACAGCTGGCATGCAAGCAAGTGGAGCAGGGGATTCAGCCCAAACTCTGTTACAAAGTCTCCACTTAGTTTAAGGGTATTATAATGTCCTTGTAGGATATACGTATATATAATACGGAGGATGTATAATACGCTATTTTTTTTTTTTTTTTTTTTTTTTTTTTTGCGGTACGCGGGCCTCTCACTGCTGTGGCCTCCCCCGCTGCAGAGCACAGGCTCCGGACGCGCAGGCCCAGCGGCCATGGCTCACGGGCCCAGCAGCTCTGCGGCATGTGGGATCCTCCCAGACCGGGGCACAAACCCGTATCCCCTGCATCGGCAGGCGGACTCTCAACCACTGCGCCACCAGGGAGGCCCTCAATACGCTATTTTAAAAGCATATGCAAATGAAGAAAAATCATAACTGGTCATCGAGCAATGTTGGACTAGCTAATTCTACCCTGGAGAAAAGTCTGATGGAATTTGTGGTGATGGTGGGGTCAGGGTAGGGGATATTGAAAGGAGAGAAAGAAGGAGTGAGATTCTTTGGAGAAGGGTTAGGAGCCAAACTAGGAATGCATATTTGGGGAGAGTTGAGCACGCTGCCTCTCTTCCCTTTGGTGGGACTGATCAGCCTGAATAAACCTGGTACATTGCCTCCTCCATCTCATCTCTTTGGATAAATGGAAAGCAACCATAGATGGAGGCTTTTCCTCGTGAATCTCTCATTTAGTGTTTCGTTTTGTTTTGTTTAATATTGGAGTATGGTTGATTTGCAGTGTTGTGTTAGTTTTGGTGTGCGCAAGGTGATTTGGTTGTACATACACGTGTATCTGTTCTTTTTCGGATTATTTTCCCATGTAGGTTATTGGAGAGTATTGAGTGGAGTTCCCTGTGCTATGCAGTGTGTCCTTGTTGATTATCTATTTCATTCATTTAGTGTTTTTTTAGTGTTGTTATAAAAGGAAAATAGTCTTTTCTTACTCTAGTTGAAAAGTAAAATATTGATAGAAAGAAGCATAAACAAAGCCTAATCCCATCACCCTGAGTTAGTTACTGATAATATTTGGCATATGTGCATAATTGAGGTAATATATTAATAATTTTATAGTATGTTTTCACCTACCTTTCTCATAAGCATTTTCGTAAGTCACTAAAACCTTTCATAAATATAATTTTGATTCCTATGAACTGTCCTATCATGTGAATGTACAAAAATATTTCCTTATTTTTATTTTGTGTAAAATAATTCAGAATAAACCTCTACAAAGCTGTTTTGTTTTCAAAGAATGGAAATTCATGTTTGTCCTAAAACATAACTAATAACGTAAATCCACAAATAAATAAAGATCACGACACCAAAAAAACAAATAAATAAATACAAAGGAGAGAAAAGAAAAGAAAAAGAAATAGGTAGGGTTGAAAAGGTACTCAAGGAAAAAAATGGCTAAAAGCTTCCCACATTTGGCAAAATATCTAAACCTACAAATACAAGAATCTGGGAAAATCTCAAACAGCACAAACCCAAAGAAATCCACAGCAACACACATCATAGTCAAATTTCTAAAAACTAAAGACAAAAAATCTTGAAAGCAATGGGGGAGGACTGGCTCCTTACATACTTACATATAGGGGGGGAAACTATTTAATGACAGCAGATTTCTTACCAAAAGCCATAGGGGCCAAAAGGAAATGGCACAACATTTTGCAAGTGCGGAAAGCAAATCACTGTGAACCCAGAATCTTATATCCAGCAAAGGTATCCCTCAGAAATGAATGGAAAATCAAAATATTCTCAGATGAAGGAAAACTAAAATCATTCGTCACCAGCAGATCTCTCCTAAAAGAATGGCTAAAGGAAGTTCTCTAAACAAAAAGTAAACAATAAAAGAAGGAATCATAGAGCATCAAGAAGGAAGAAAAAACATGGCAAGCAATTATGTGGGTAAATTCAATAGACTTTCCTTCTCCTCTTGAATTTTCTAAATTACGTTTATCAAAGAAAAAGTTATAACATTGTCTGATATGGTTCTAGAAGGATGTAGAGGAAATATTTTAAACACTTATAAAAGGCAGAGGGTAGATAAGCAATTGACAAGCAACATGGTGAACACTACAATTAAGGTGTGTATGGAGGGAGGGGCTCCAGAAAGATGGAGGAATGAAATCCTGCTGTTCCTGGTAGCTGTTAAAAGTCATTGAAGTAATCATTTTGTAATATATACAGGTATCAAATCATCATGTCATACACCTTAAACTTATACAATGTTATATGTCAATTATATCTCAATAAGCCTGAGGGCAAAAAAATAAGAAAGGAAGGAAGCTCCTAAGAACCAGAGAAGTGCATGATAACACCCCATGTTTTGAGCACAGATTCTGTGCCAGATGCTTTGCTAATTGCTTCATACACATTCTTTTATTGAAGCCTCCGGTGATCTCAGGGTAAAGTCTTTAGCTTCATTTTACTGATAAAATAAGACTCAGAGAAGTCACTTGTCCAAGGTCAAACAGTTAATACGCAGCAGGGCTGCGATTCAAACCCAGGAGCATCTGACTCAAAAGTCCATAATCCTAACCCCAGTTTCCCATCTGGGTAAGTGTTGTACTACGTAGAATGTGTCTGTTCCCTTAGACCCCCACTTAACCATGACTGTTCAGAGGAATGTTCATAGAAAGAAGTGCCGAGAGAGCCCGTCCCTGAAGACCCCCCCAGACTCTCCCTGCCTCCAGGAGAAGAGCTGGGCCCAGAGAGAGCCTGTGGGGAGAGCCCCCCCCCATCCAGTCCCTCTTGACACCATCTCATGACTCTGGTGGAAGGGCTCAGACTCTGCCACCCACGCTGCCTCTACCCCTCCTGCCCCTCCCACCCTTCCTGCAGGCTCGCTTCACCCACGGCATGTTCACCGTGTACCCTGGGTGTGGCTCCATCCCTTCCGGAGGAATGCAGGTCGTGACCGTTGACTGTGTGGCTGACCCTGTGGGAAGATGTGAGGAATGTATAGCGATCGATATCTCTGACCGAGACCCAAGAGACCAGCCCGCTGGCATTCCGTACGGCCTGTTGGCCGAAGCCTGTCAGCCAGGTACTGGGCACTCAGATGGGACAGCACCCCTTACAAGACCTTCCTTCCTCTGTAGCGCCCCCTCCCTTGCAGATGCCTAATAGACGTGGCCGGGCTTCTTCCTTTGGGACCTTAGATCTTCCTCTGGGGTCTTCAGCCGTATTTTTCCTTATAGACTTAAGGGCGTGCACACCTAGAAGGGGATGTGCAGCTTTAAACTCCTGGTCTTCCTGAGTTTGGTCTGGGATTCTCAGATGGATAGTGTTACCTGGGAATCATGGTGCAATGGGATATGGCACAGAACCCAGAAACACTGAATCCTGCTCATGGCCAGGCCACTCCCTGTAACATATGCACAGAGAACAGTGGTCAATGACTGAGTGTATTGCAACTTTAACCCAGAAAGATCTCAGGTGAAGCACGGAGTCAGCTCCTCTTGCGCTGGCTGTAGGTCCCCTGCGGCCTCTCACCAAAGTGGGCCAAATGCCTCCTCCCTTCCTCAGCTCACCCCGGACCTTATCCTGCTTACCATTGGAAGGAAAAGGTGGTTGGAGTCTGGAGACCAGCAAAAGCAGTCCAAAAGAGGAAGAGAAGACAGAATTTGTCCCATCCCTCACACCTTCTTGTGTGAATTCCCCTCTATGATTGTCCTTTGCTGGAGTCTAAACCTCCAAATTAGGAACTACAGAGAGCAGGAATCGAGCTCTCAGCCTTCATCTCACAGTCTTCCCTCCACTCCCCAGCTTTCGTCACCGACAACACCACCTTGATATTTGAGGAGCACCAACTCTGTACCAGCGCCAACCTGTACAGCATCCTGCAGACCATAGAGAGCGGGGGGCTGTTTGTGGAGGATGAGAACAAGTTCATCTTCTGCAATGTCCTGGTGGGCCATCAGGCCAAGGCTCGCTTCAAGATCTCCAACGTGGGAAAGATCGCCTGTGACGTGAACATTGTGGTTAAGCCCATCTCCAACAAGGTGAGTAGCCCCAGTGGCCCTGGCCCACCATGGTTGGCATAAAGCCAGGGCAAGAGCTCCTGGAAACCCCTGCTCTGGAGCCTGTATTGTGAATGGGGATTATCTGGCTCTCAGGCCCCCTGGAAGTCATATGAGGGGACATATGTTTATCCCAGTGGGCGTCTCCTCTGGGTACCTCTGTGATAAACTGGTTCACACGACGGAACAGTGCACTCCTCCATCAAACACTAATGTGTCTACGGGACAAAGCACTGTGGGGAGAGCCAAAGATCGGGTCATGAAGCCTGCTCAGGTGGCATGTTGGTCTGGCGAGGGAGAGTTGGGGGGTGTCAGACTATAAGTGTAAGGTGAAATGGTGAGCATTTATTGACCTCCTGCTGTATGCTGAGCACTGTGCTAAGTGATTTTTATTTATTATCTCATTTCATCCTCAGAAGTTTGTAGTATCAGATTTTGTATTATTATCCCCATTTTATAGTTGGGGAAATTGAGGCTCAGAAATGCTAAATTCTTCCCCTAGGTCCCAGAGCCTAGGGATATAAGGCTTGGTTTAAAGCCAAGCTTCATCTACGTGCAAGGTAAATAATAAGTGTCCATCTCGGGGTCTGCCAGACCAAAACGGCCTTCCCTGTCTGAGTCCGACCATACTAAGACCCTTTTCCCTCGCAGTGGAACAGAAAATTCAGGGTACCAAAAGAGAGGGCTGAGTCAGTGGGTTTCACTCACCCGTAACTTCTAGTCAATGTACTGCAAACACTGCCTAGTGTCAGCTCAGCCACATCAGTTCTCTGCCCGAAGATAGAATCTCGGCCCAGGTGGCCCTTGTGCCCCAGAGTTGGTATTGTTCTCATGGCTGATGGTGGTAGGGAGATGGCCGAGAGGGCTGGTCTAGTCTAGAGCCAAAAGTAGTGTGCATTTCCGGGGGACTGTCACCACAGGGGGACACGGGTTGAGAGACTATTATCACTTTCTGACCTTTTTGGGACAGGAAAGGGCAGCTTTCTCCCTATTCTGTTCTAAAAACGTAAAAAGTGAGCAAGCCTGATTTCTAAACAAAGATCGGTTTTTAACAGGGATTTGCAGGCATTATGTTGTCATCTTCCTCCTTAATTTGCAGATTATTCCTTGGAAAGAGAAAAGAAACCTTATGCTCTCAGCTTAAGAACAAGAAGGAATAGTCAGTCTTGAATCCCACCTGCCTCCCATGAGAATAAAAAATCCTTTTGAGGCCGTTCCAGGGGTCCCTACAGTCCCTACAGTCTTCCCCAGACACTGCCCTAAGACAGGAGCAGAGAAAATGCTGCAGAAGGTGGTTCTAGCCAAAGCTCTTAGAGTTAGAAGGAGCAGAAACCCACTCAGGATGGCCCCAACATAGCAAGGTTTGCTTCAGTGAATCCGAGACCTCACACACAGGGCAGAACACAGCATGTAGCCAGAGGTCTGTGGGACTGGAACTGTCACCCGAAATTCAGCTTTCAGAAGACCAGCCGTGGCTCCCCAACTGCCAAGAGCCATGTGTTTCTCACACATGGTGTCTCCATTGCTCCTTTCTCTAGTCTGGCTTCCAGCTCAGCCCCACGTCAGCAACCACCAGGGGTCTCTGGCATCTTAATTTATTTGTGTGGGTGGGGTGGTGGGGTGGCCAGGGGATCTGACTATCTGAGATATGGTTTAGTTCATCTGTTTGAGTCCAAGATCACAGGTCTGGCCAATTATTGCTCAGGGGTGGGTCCCTGAGTACCCAGGCCGCTCCTTCCAGGATCATGACTGTGCAAGCAGTGGGACATGCCTACTGCAGAGCTTAGAGGAGGGAGATGTCACAGCAGGGCTTGTAGAGGTGAGCAGCAAGCCTTGTGCAAATGCAAAGTGGCACACACACCGATCCCTGCTTCCTCCCGCCCCCATCCAGATCTTTGCCCGCATCACTGACATCTTTGAAGTGGAACCCAACAAGATGTGTGTTGCCAGCCGCTCGCATGCCTTTGCCACGGTGTCCTTCACCCCACAGGCCATGCAGACCTACCAGTGTATCTTTGAGGCCACCTTGGACGGCTTGCCCAGGTACCGGCTCCCCAGCTCCCCCTCCTCCAGCAGGGCAGTAGGCCACACTCTCTGTGAAATGTCATTCCTGCCATGCTAGACTGACAGGCCTTGATCTTTCTGTTCCCTGCAGCAACCTGGCCAAGAATCGAAGCCTCATGTTTGATATTCTTGGAGAGGGGAACCTCCCTCGAGTGACCGTTGTGCGGCCGATTCTCCATAACCAATATGGAAACCCCTTGCTCCTCTTTAAGAGGCTTCTGCTTGGTCATTCAGAGACACTGCCTCTTGTCCTCAAGAACAGTGGCACCATCCCTGCCAAGGTACTGCTGGAGGGTGAAGCATGGGGTGAAAAGGGAGAATCATTCAGAAGCAAGACCTCTGACATTGGGGTTTCTGCCATCCCTAACTTGTGAGGACTTCTTTGATGTTCCTCATACGTTAACCTGGGTAAGGCATGGGACATGCAGAGGGGAATTAGGCGTGGTCTGATTACATAGTACACTGATACATAGTACACTGATAATTACTGTGCAAGGCAGTGAGCAATGATAATATACCAAGCTGAGTAGGTAGGATTATGGGTGTTCTGAGTGTCTTCCTTATTTTTTCACTTTTTTTCTGTAATGAACATTGCATTTGTAATAATGAAAAAAGAAAGAAACTTCATCAGGGGTGAGAGATATAACGTCAGAAGGGACTTTTGGTTCAGCAATTATGTTTTTATTTTACAAAAAAAAAGAGTGATAGATTGTGTAAATGTTATACAAAGAACTGTAGGACTTTTGAAAGTAATCTACTCCCATCTAGGGGAATCCAGGAAAATTTCACTATAAAATGACATTTGAGCTGGGCGTCGAAGGATATAGCTGGGTTTCAGTAAGTGGGCATTGCAGTGAGTGAAGCCTAGGCAAAGAAAGAAAACTGCAAAGACAAAGGCACAGAAGCAAAAAAAAAAAAAAATTATAAGGTACAAATAGGAACTAGCAAGCACCAGCTTTGTGAGAGCATAGGGTATAGGTTGAAGAACAGTGAGAGATAAAAATAGAAGGGTACAGTGAGGGGACAGTTTGTGGAGGGCTTTGGATTCTACAAGACATTATTACAGTTGTTGTTGTTGATGTGGTTAGGACTCATTTAGATTCACCCAGAAGTTACCATTTTTATTGCTCTCCATTCCTGCATCTCCAACCTACCATCTGAGATCCTTTTTCTACCTACTGAAGAATACTCTTCAATATTTCCTTAATGCAAGTCTGCTAGTGGTGAATTCTCTCAGTTTTTATTTGAAAATCTCAATTTATCCTTTATTTTTAACGTAAATGTTGCTGGCTGTAGAACTCTGGGTTGGCAGTTGTTTTCTTTCAGCAAATGGGAGATATTATTCCAGTGTATTTTGGTTTCCATTGTTATGGCTGAGGTGTCAGCTTATAAGTCAAAAATGTTCCTCTAAGGCAGTCTTTTTCCCCTGGCTTTGTACCTTTGTATTTGTTTTCTGCAGTTTTACTATGATGTGTCTAGGTATGGATTTCTTTTAATTGATTTTTCTTGGAATTCACCAGGCTTCTGGACTCTGCAGTTGATGTTTTGAGTCAGTTTTGGGAAATTCCTGTATGTGTTTTCAAATATTGTTCCTATTCCATTCTGTCTCGTCTCTCCTTCTGGGAAGCCACGTCAATGTATGGAAGGTCTTCTCATTATATCCTCTCCTCTATGTCTCACAACCTCACTATATTTTCCATCCATTTTTCTCTGGGCTTCATTTTGCATGATTTCTTTTGTCCTGCCTTCAGTTCATTAACTCTCCCTTTGGCTATATCTAGTTTTCTATTAAACCTTCCATTCAGTTCTTGAGTTATTATATTTTTCAGTTCTAGAATTTTTATTAGATTGTTTTTCAAATCTGCATAACCAGTTTTTATGATTTCTAGTTTCATCCCCAAATTGTCAGACTTTTATTTCTTGAACACAGTAATCACAGCCATTTTGCAGTCTATACCTGATAATTCCAAAATCTGAAGCCCCAGTGGGTCTAATTCTGATATCTGCTGCTTCTGTTCATTTTTGCCCATGTTGTCTTGTCTCCTCATGTGCCTGGTTATTTTTGATCATGTGTTGTATTATATTTGAAAAGTTAATTTAGAAATAATTAGGCTAAGGATGTATTTTTCTTCAGAGACAATTTTCATTTGCTTCTGCCTAGCACTTGGGGGCACTAGAAATGCAGGATCACCTTAAACTGGTTTTAGGGCTTGAGATTTTCTGTGTTAGACAGATAACTCTGAGCAGGATTGCTATCCTTGGGAGAGCTGCTTTATATCCAGCCTAACTTTTGTCTTACTGTGCAGACCTTTGGGGTCCTAGTCTAGAGCAAAGAAAACACTCCCACCCTTCACAGGACTTTTGCCCTCTTAACACCAAGAGACCGTCAGGAAAGCACAGTTCAGCCTCCCATCTGCCTCTTCCCGACTGGCAAATGCCCCAGGTCAAAAACAGCCCAGAAGGCTAGGCTGGCCTCTCTAGACATCCCAGACGTTGGCCTGGTTATTCTTCATTATCTTCTTAGCTCTGTGATGCTTCTGAAATCGTTGGTGGGGGGGGGGGGCTGTTTGTTTGGTTTTTGTTTTGCATTTCTTTATTGTCTTGAGTCCACATTACCTAGTTTACCATTACCCTGCATGGTTTCCATTATTGTAGCTTTATAAAATGTATTAGCACCCATTCCCTGTTTTTCTAATCTTTCTTAACGATTTTTTAACAGTCTCTCAGATGAACTTTAGATATCATTTTATAATGTTCCTCACAAAATCCTATTGGGATTCCTATGAATTATTTAGGGGGGAATTTCTACTTTTAGAGTATTTAGGCTCTCCACCAGGAACAACATTTAGGATTCCAACCCATTTATTACATCTTCTTTTATGTCAATATGTTTCCATATGATTCCTCTGTATAGTTTCTTATTAAGTTTATTTCTAAATATATATATTTTTATCTCAGAAGCTTCTATGTGATGTCACTATTTCTTCTTCGTGCCTCATTTTTTATATTGTTCAATCTTATTCATGATGGTGCCAGCATTACTTATCTTCTAAAAATGTCTGCTGGTTCCTCATACATAAAATATGATATATGGCTTTAGGTTTTTTTAATCAGCTACATGGCTTCCAGTGGGCTGTAAAGCATCCCTTTTCTCCAAGTAAGTCAGATGTCCACCTTGGTTTTCCTCTTATCTTGGTAGGACGCTCAGCATGACACTATCAGGCAACTCATGTGTTAGTACCTAGAAGATACTGGTTTTTAGGAACTCACATTCATGCAAGCCCTCATAGAATGACGAATATTCATTTCCATTTTACTAGTCTAGTGTATATTTCACAACTGCCTCTGTCAATAACAGAGACCTTGGCAACCCCGTTTTGACTGGGTAATCCAGAAAGTCACCTATACTCTCTGGACCTCTGGTTCCTTATTTGAATAGCAAGGACTGAGCTAAATTTTTGTTTGTCCTCTCCGGGTATAATATTTATTATATCTCTCTTAGTAAGAAACTCGAAAAAGTGAGCACTAGGCTCAATGATTTTTGGGGGTACTCCCCCAACAGCACAGTATCTCACTTCAATTCAGAACTCATGAGCAGCCTGTAAGCTTAACACTCAATCTTATTTCCCTTATGCCAGTTGCATGTTGACCTGCAGGACCAACTAGGAGTCTTCTCCCTGAAGGGGAAGCCATCCACCTCCTACATCTACATCATAGAGGAAAACAAACCACAAGCAAAAGGTAAGTAGGGCAAGTGTATCTTCTAGAGAGCAATGGGTCCCAGTAGCTCTTTTGTTAGAGGACTAACGTGTACCCAGCCAGAGTCAGATGCCCAGTCTCGTCACCAATGGCCTCTCTAGGCGAGGCTCATTCCCACATGAGGGCTGCATTCCCTTGAGTCCAGGTCTTTATGGATACGTCTTCCTTTAATCTGGTTCTAGATCATGTCTCTCTCTTCTCGTTGCAGCAAAGAAGGCTCACACAGCCTCCCTGGTTGTTCCTCCTGGAGACACAGCTGAATTTGATGTTGTTTTCCACTCCCAGAAGGTTGGGAGAATGGCAGGCATCATCCACTTGTCAGTAATCAACAACCAGTACGAGGAGACGGTCATCCACATGGTGGGAGAAGGCTACGAGGATGACATCACCTTGGACAACATCCATGGGCTGGTGGCTTCCTCCAGCCAGGAGGCCTCAGATATCTCTGAGATCATCGAGGAAAACACGATGGAAGACTTTGTGGCAGGTGAGAGAAGCAGCAGTGAGGTGTTGACACCTGTTGGCTTGTGGTTCATTTTAAATAAGAATGAAATTTAAGTAACAGGTTGGCTAGCTTCCTGGGAATTTAGGACTGAATCTCCTCTTTGTTACTGTATGATCCTTCATGCCTGACTAAATCATTGCATTCATCCATGTGTTCCCTCAAAGAACAGTTGTTGAGCATCAGTGTGCATGTGCCTGGAGTTCCAAAGAGTAATTAATAAGAGAGCCTGTCCCTTAGGGAGCTTATTCTTTGAGCTCAAATTCCAATTTAGCTAATAAGAGAAATTCAAATTCCAGATTAGCTAAAAAGTGAATACATGTCTCTCTGTAGTTTTCCCTGTCTGTATCTTTTAGCTGGCTTGCACTGGCATCCTGTTTCATCTGTATCATGTACCCTAGACATTCTAAGAGAAATGGCGGGCTGGTTTAATTAGAGAAGGTGTAGGTTTGTGCCACCTCTGGAAGACCATTCTCTGCAGCCTCACTACTCAATGCGCTGAGAACCTACAGCATCAGCATCACCTGGGAGTTGTTAGAAATGGGAATTTCAGACGCCTTCCTAGCACCTCAGACCTGCTGAATCAGAATTTGCAGTTTAACAAGATCCCCAGGTGATCTTTGTGAACATTAGAGCTTAAGACATGCTGCTCTGCAGTTTATCAAGCACTGCGGCTTCATTTGGTTGATTATATTCTTTGTTTTCTTTTCTTTTTTTTTTTTTTTTTTTTTGCGGTGTGTGGACCTCTCACTGTTGTGGCCTCTCCCATTGAGGAGCACAGGCTCCGGACACGCAGGCTCAGCGGCCATGGCTCATAGGCCCAGCCGCTCCGCGGCATGTGGGATCTTCCCAGACCGGGGCACGAACCCGTGTCCCCTGCATCGGCAGGCGGACTCTCAACCACTGCGCCACCAGGGAAGCCCGATTATATTCTTTGGGTAGGAAAATATTTACTTCTTCATTATTATAAAAAAGCATTTGCTGAACACCCTAATTGTGTGGCTGACTGCTATGAAGTGAGTTATAAACACAGTCTCACAGTTTCTCTAGGAGTTTAATTATAGTTCTGGAATGTAGCCCTAGGCAGTCCATACAACATGGGTTAAAATCAGTGCTCCTGGGCTTGCCTGGTGGCGCAGTGGTTGAGAGTCCACCTGCCGATGCAGGGGACATGGGTTTGTGCCCCGGTCTGGGAAGATCCCACATGCCGCGGAGCGGCTGGGCCCGTGAGCCATGGCCGCTGAGCCTGTGCGTCTGGAGCCTGTGCTCCGCAACGGGAGAGGCCACAACAGTGAGAGGCCCACACACCGCAAAAAAAAAAAAAAATCAGTGCTTCTCATGTATCTGGTGTTTCACCTCTGTTTGTAGCTACAGGGTGGCATCTTTCTTATCAGGGGTCAAGCAGGAGCCAGCAGTGAACCCTAGTTCAGAAATCAGATTTCATACTTATAATAGGGTTACCAGATTTAGAAAATCAGAACACAGCAGTCCCCATTACATTTGAATTTTAGATATTAAATTTGAATTTTAAATAGACTATAATTTTTAGTATATTTGTGTCCCCAAATTTTGCATGGGACATACTTATACTAAAAATTACTCATCATTTACTTGTAATTCAAATTTAATGGGGACTTCTGTATTCTGTGTGGCAATTCCAGCCCTTAATAGTACTGTTTCACCAAACAAATGGAGTTGGCGGGCGGGCAGTGGGGAGCTATGTTTTCCTTTGTACAAATGGAGGTGAGGGCCAGAGTGGGTGGGTGGATGGGTGGATAAGTAGACTCCCCTATAGGAGAGAAAGCTTGCTGGCGAAGGACTCCAGGCGTTTCCAGTATAACCATCCAAGGAAGGTGGGGTTGCATGAGGGTGAGGCACAATGTCTTTCAGGAGCTGCCTCCATGGGGAAGTGAGCCTGCAGAGGAGGCAAGAGGGGACTCACTGCCCCCTGCTTCTGTCCCCTAGCTGCTCTGGTGAACCACATCCAGTTTGGGGACTGCCACGTTGGAAACAGCTATAATGTGAGCTTCACAATCACTAATCACAGCCAAGTGAATGTGATACGGTTCGAATGGCCCCTTTTAGCCACAGTTTCTTTCTCCCCACAGGTAAGTGACAACCAGTCCTTGTTTTCTGCACTCCCTTAGGCCTAAGCCAACCCCAGTTTGATTGTCAGCCCATTCCCACAGATACATAGGATGGGATGGATGCATCCCTCACTCCGACCTGGTACCAGAAATGTCCCCTCTGGCCTAAGAGCAGAGAATGAGGTCACCAAGACTGATGTTGAGGAATTCCATGGAGACCTCCATGGATGAAGACAGGTCCCAGTCTTCCCATCCCCAAGTGTAGACCTGTGTCCCCCATGGTGTGTGTTCTTTGGAGCATTTGTCCTGCAAATGTGCTTCATCAAAAGCTAAAATGGGGGTGGCGGTTTTGTGGACAACAGAGATTTAGAAAATGTTGCATCTTTCTCCTACAGATTCTAGATGCCCTTCAGCATATTAAAACCTAGTCGACTTTGTTTTTCTAACCCCTTCTTTGGGTGTCTCACAGCACACATTTATGAATTGCTAACCAAAGCTTGACCTCGAACAAGGCCTAGGACCACGTGGCAGCAGAGCCTCACCTCTGGCCAGCACTTGTTTTTCATAGACGTTCACTTCCGAGTTCCCAGGACACTGGATGTATCCATGGCCTCTTGCTCTGTTTCAGCCACTGAGTTTGTTCAAGCACAGAACTCTAGGGGGTTAGAGCGAGGAGGGTTGGGGACCCACTTTTTCACCTTTAAATTAGGGTGCTATCAGGAGGAAGTGTTTTGCTTCCTGGAGAGATCGGAAGTGATAGTCACAGAGGCTGTAGAGATAAGCTTCTTATGGTCCATTTACACACCCACGGGCACACACTTGGGTATACGCCCACGTGTGTACACATACACACACACACATACTTGTAGCCTTGGGAAGTATTAAACTTTCTTCTCCCTTCACTTTCCAGAGGAGGAGGAGGGGTTTCTTATCTATTAGAAACATGAAAGGACTATATATATAGGACTATATATAGTATGTATTTGGGTATGTGTATGTGCATTTATGCATGTTCAATCACAAATGATTTTATTCTACAGACCAAATTGGATTTCCCATATATCTGGAACACTTCAGCAAATCTCAGCCTTTTTGGTCTCAGGACTCCTTAATACTCTTAAACATTACTGAGGACCCTCAAAGAGCTTTTGTTTATGTGGGTTATGTCTATCAATATTTACCACATTAGAAGTTAAAACTGAGAATCTTTAAAAACATGTATTTGTTCATTTAAAATATAATAACAAACCCATTACATGTCAATATAAATACCATATTTTTATGAAAACGGCTTTATTTTCCAAAACAAAATTGTGCGAGAAGAGTAGCAGTGTTCTACATTTCTACAAGTCCCTTTAATATCTGGCCTAGTAGAAGAGAGCTGGATTCTCGTATTTGCTTCTGCATTCAATCTGATGCAGTATCGTATGTCATGTAACCTCTAGGAAGCTCCATTATATACTCACAAGAAAATGAGAATGAAAAAGTCAAATGTCATCTTAGTATTATGATGAAAATAGTTTTGACCTTGTGAACTCCTGAAAAGATATTGGGGCCCCCAAGGGTCAGTAGATCACACTCTGAGAGCTGCTAAGGTACTGTGTACATCTGTCCATAATTTGTATAGGTCATATGGTTGAGAAGTACAGGTGGTTAAGAGTGTGGTACCAGGTACTGTGGTACCTGCCTGGGTCTGAATCCAGACCTTCTAACATTAATGGTATGACCTTGAGCAAATTACAAGTTTCCTTGTCTATCAAATAGGGGTGATAGCTGTACATCCCATAGGGCTGTCGTGGGGGTTAGTAGAATTTTGTGAAGGTTTAGCATAGTGCCTGAAGCATGTAACAGTTTGGTAAATATTAGCTGCTTGTTTTTATGATCAAATTTCTAAGAACATCTTGTACATATTTAAGATGGTCTACATATACGGGCTTGAATGATGCATTATTTTTTTGCCAAGACTTTTGACCCTGCCCCTAGAGTGGCACCATGAGGCATCAAAAGTCCTCAGGATTGAACTCCCCAAAATACTAACGCAAGGCTCTTCCCCAGGCGGGCCACCTCCACCCTGGCTGTGCCAAGGACATAGCGGTGACCGTGAAGTCAGACGTGCCCGTCAACCTGAAGAAGATGGGGATCAAGTGCAAGCTCTCCAAGATCATGTTTCAGCTCCCTGCAGACCAGGTCCCCGACTGGGACGATCGCATGCGCACGGTCAAGTGGGTGGACGTGCTCAGAAACACGCCCAGGACTTTCACTACAAAACGAAAAGTGAGTAGGGACACCAAGCCCCAGTCTGGCCAAGCCTGCCGTGCTTGGATGCCTCCTGCCCTCAAGCTCAGTGTTTCATCATTTCCTTCTTTCGTGGAAAAAGGAAATGGTCCCTGTTCCACCTGACCTGGGTTTCCAAAGCAGCGAACTGAACTTCCAAGCAAGCCACTTGCCATCCACACTACATGGACCACACAAACCACACACCTTAATTGGTAGAGCTTTCATTGAAGTCTTTTCTTTTAATTAATTAATTTATTTATTTATTTGGCTGCACCGGGTCTTAGTTGCAGCATGCAGGATCTTTGTTGCCGCATGCGGGATCTTCGCTGTGGCTTGTGGGATCTTCAGTTGCAGCATGCAGGATCTTCATTTGTGGTGTGCGGGATCTAGTTCCCTGACCAGGGATTGAACCCAGGCCCCCTGCACTGGGAGCTCAGAGTCTTAGCCACTGGACCACCAGGGAAGTCCCTCTCATTTAAGTCTTGATATCTAGTTTGCAGTTGAGCAAATCCTCCCACCTTTTTCTTCTTCAGAAACCTCATGGCTAGTTTTTTAGCTGCTTCCTTTTTCCCTCAGTGTCCAGAATTAAGTTAATTATAATCTCTTGTTTGCGTCAGAATCTCATCTTTGGTCCATGCGTGCCCCTCCTTTAATTATCCCTTTGTTGGTTTCTTTTTAATAATATAATAAACAGGGACGAACCCACACCCAACACAGGAAGTATAACCAGGGTTACCTGGGTGGTTCTCAGCCATCCCACCTCGGCCTCTCTCTAAGACATGGTCACTACCTTGGGATCTCATTCCCTTGATTTTTGTTTTTATTTCTTTTTTAAATTAACGTATGCATTCTAAAAGGCATATTGTTTAGGTGTAGTGTTTAACTTTATTTTTTTTAAAGGTCATTGCGTGTGGTCATCTGTATTGTTGCAGGCGGCTGTAGCACACCCATGCCACTGCTATATAGAATTGCATTATTATTTACCCATTCTTCTTTTGAAAATTAGTTGGGGTTTGCTACTGTGGACAGTGTTTCTGTGAGCATTATAGTTCATGTCACACGGTGTTCATTTGCCAGAGTTTATATTCCTAAACTGAGTCACAGGAAGTGGAATTGCTGAGTCACAGGATGTGTGAACGCTCAGCTTTCCAAGAAAATGCCCAAGCATTTCCAAAGTGTCTCTTTGCTAGTAGGAGTATAAATTGGTACAGCCCACTTTGGAAAGCACTTGAGCATTATCTTGGAAAAATAAGAGTATTAGTCATTTTATTTTTGATAATCTCTTTTATTCCTGTCCTTGTCTGCAAATGTGCTTGCCATATTTATCGCTCATATTTTGACTTTAATGAATCTTTTCATGATTATCTCCATACTGTTTTATTCTGAAGTATTTTGCTTATTCTTGGCCCTTTATTTTTCTAAATAATTTTTGAATCCATTTAAACAAGTACTGTGAAAACCCTGATGGAAACTTGATTGGAATTGGATTGTATCTATAAATCAGTTTAGGAAGGATTGATAATTTTATAACATTAATTCATCCTTTCCATTAGCAAGATATATCTATTTAGGTCTTTTTAAAGATTTTTTTTTACTACCATTCATTTTCTTTAATAGTAATAAGACTCTTTAGTTTTTTTAATTTGTTTTTGAGTCCATTTTATTAAATTATTTTTCTAGGAATTTCCCCTTCAACTAAGTTTTCATATGCATCTTCATAAAATTATTCACAGTATTTTCTTATCGTCTGTTTAAATATCTGTAGGATGGATGGTGATATCTCCCTTTTCATTTATGATATTTGTTATGTGTGTTTTCTCTTTTTTTCTTCTTGATCATTCTCACCACAGGTTTTCTAAATCTTTTCAAATAAACAGCTTTTAGTTTCATTGGTCCTCTCTGTTTTAGATTTATTTTCTGTTTCATGAATATCTATTCCTACCTTTATGATTTCCTTTATTCTACCTTCTTGGAGGTATCTGACCCCAGAACTCATGCCTGTGCAGTCGTGATGCTCTCAGTAATTTCTTGTTGTTCGATTTCTTCCTTTCCTATTTCTTTTTTTTTATACATCTTTATTGGAGTATAATTGCTTTACAATGGTGTGCTAGTTTCTGCTTTATAACAAAGTGAATCAGTTATACATATACATATGTCCCCATATCCCCTCCCTCTTGCGTCTGCCTCCCTCCCACCCCTATCCCACCCCCCCATCCCACCCCTCTAGGTGGTCACAAAGCACCGAGCTGCTCTCCCTGTGCTATGCGGCTGCTTCCCACTAGCTATCTATTTTACGTTTGGTAGTGTATATATGTCCATGCCACTCTCTCGCTTCGTCCCAGCTTACCCTTCCCCCTCCCCGTATCCTCAAGTCCATTCTCTGGTAGGTCTGTGTCTTTATTCCTGTCTTACCCCTAGGTTCTTCATGACTTTTTTTTTCTTAAATTCCATATATATGTGTTAGCATATGATATTTGTCTTTCTCTTTCTGACTTACTTCACTCTGTATGACAGACTCTAGGTCCATCCATCTCATTACAAATAGCTCAATTTCATTTCTTTTTATGGCTGAGTAATATTCCATTGTATATATGTGCCACATCTTCTTTATCCATTCATCCGATGATGGACACTTAGGTTGTTTCCATCTCCTGGCTATTGTAAATAGAGCTGCAATGAACCTTTTGGTACATGACTCTTTTTAAATTATGGTTTTCTCAGGGTATATGCCCAGTAGTGGGATTACTGGGTCATATGGTAGTTCTATTTGTAGTTTTTTTTTTTTTTTTTTTTTTTTTTTTTTTTTGCGGTATGCGGGCCTCTCACTGTTGTGGCCTCTCCCGCTGCGGAGCACAGGCTCCGGATGCGCAGGCTCAGCGGCCATGGCTCACGGGCCCAGCCGCTCCGCGGCACATGGGATCCTCCCGGACCGGGGCACGAACCCGTATCCCCTGCATCGGCAGGCGGACTCTCAACCACTGCGCCACCAGGGAGGCCCAATTTGTAGTTTTTTAAGGAACCTCCATACTGTTCTCCATAGTGGCTGTACCAATTCACATTCCCACCAGCAGTGCAAGAGTGTTCCCTTTTCTCCACACCCTCTCCAGCATTTATTGTTTCTAGATTATAGGTTTGGCCTCATCATTTCTTCTGGAACTTGAGTCTGTGAGTTGGTTCTCATTTGCCTGGGTAGAAGGAAGCACTGTTTTATCTCCCCATTATTCCTGTGAGGCAGGTGGCTCTGCATCACTGAGGACACGGCTGCCTTTGTTACAGGTGATAGAGACGGATCCTGAGCCTGCTTACTCAGTACTAGAAGAAAACTACCAAGAACTGCAGCTGCAGATCAGTGCCAACGTGAATTTCGCTTCATACAAGTGCCAGACGAGCGATGTGCACTTTAAGGAGACACTGGTTCCCCAGACCCGAGTGTTTGAGTGAGTCATCAGAAGCCTCCTGACACTCTCAGAGAAGTTCTTTCTCTCCATCATTCACTGGCTCCTTCATCAAACATTTATTCAGTGTCCACAACAGCATAGACCAGACATCACATCTGCGCACCAGAGGGTCTTTGTAGGTCCAATGAAACATTCAGACCCACAAAACTATTGAAGTTCACACTTGGAAATCAAGATGTAGACCTGGAAACACAGTCTTACCGGGAAGGTGGCATCAGGCAATGGGCTTCGGTGGGAACAGTCCTTGCAACAGCCCGTATCACCACCCAGGAACTATTCCTGTTGCCCCTGCCCCAGGTGACAGCTTGGAGGATACCTACGCTAGCGGGCGTGGGGTCCATCTTAGCTTAGAAGGCCGTGACCAACAGAAGCCAACATTTCTCCTAACCACTCCATGGCTATAGCTTCCAGGATCCCTGCAAGGGACATGCCCAGTTACAAGAGTCACTACACTCAGAGAACCCCAGTGCTATGGCCTCCCTCCAGGGAGTCATGATTCCTCCCAGTCCCGCCCAAAGCAACTTACCAATCGGGTCATTTTTACTATAAACAAAGTTGTCTAATAATATGGCTGACATTTCTCTTATCAGGCTTCCACGGAAGCAGAACTAGAAAATTAATTCAAAGTCGAAATTGTCCTTAGAAGGAGAAAGGGTTATGGTAACCCTTTAACCACACTCAGGTGATACAAGGATGCTGTGGGTCCTGCTCTCAAAGAGCTCGTAGTGGGTGTTGGGGGAAATGGGTGAAAGTAGTTCAACTGATGGTTGCAGTATAGTGCTCTGGGTTTGCAGGAAGCGTACCTAAAGCAGACCAAGACACGGGGAGAGGCAAGTGTCTGGGAAGGCTTCCCGGACAAAGTGGTGGCCCAGCTGAACTTTGGAGGAGAAATAGGAGGTGGCCAGGTGAGGAAGTGAGAAAAAGGGCCTTCAGGCAGAGAGAGCGACACAGACAGAGAGAAAGCCTGTGACTATTCTTTGAGAACTGCAAACACAAAAGCGTAAGCCACTGACATCTCTGCATTGTAAAAATTAGTAATTAACTTGTTCAACTCATTCTGCATTTGTGGCACTTAAGGCGTCCTCTCAAATTATTATAGAACCAAAAGAGAGGAAGCAGGAAGTGGGATCTTCTGCTGAAGGCCATTTCACCTACAGCAGGGGTTGGCAAACTCTGGCCCGTGGACCAAACCCAGCCAGCTGTTTATTTTTATAGATACAGTTATGTGGACACACAGCTGTGCCCGTCTGTTTATTATCGTCCACGGCTGCTTCTGCACTTCCACAGCAGAGGGAGCAGTTGCTGCGGAAATCTCTGGCACACAAAGCCAAAAACCTTACTATCTGGCCCTTTACAGAGCATTTGTTCACTCCTGGACCTAAACCAAGAATGCGTTTTACTAGGAGTATTCTGTGCCACTGAGATTTCTCCTCTTTATAAAGATTTGCTTTAGGATAAAGACCAGTGCTCATAAATTCACACAATTCATAAATTCACACAAGCCCCTGAGGCCAAAGCACTTGACTTCAGGCACAGCTACATGGTCTACCGGGACCGGATAATGGGAATCTAACCCCTAAACCCCACCTTTAGACCTACTGCCCCGCCCCCCGCAACTCTCAGCTCCCACTTCTCCCCTAAAACTGGGAAGAGCATGTGTGTTTCTTTCTCTTGCACAACCATTTTCTTACATCAAGGCCTCATCCTCTTGCTGTGACTGTGATCAAGTTTAATCGTGATTCCAGAAAAAGCCTCTATCTCCCAGTTCTTGTCTTAGAGCAGGGAAACTTGAGACAAGAAAAGTCTCCACTAATTGAGAATTTGAGACAAGTATGTGTCTCAGCCAGTGAAGGCATCTGAGGCAGGAGTCAAAGGGTTTCTGACCACAAGGACATTGTTTCTGGTGGAAAGTGATTCAGGAAAGGAGAGGCTTTGGAATTTGCACCCGAGGGAGGTGCTGTCTTGTGAAATAGAGTTTGTTTCCTCTCTCATGGGAATTTTTCAGGATTACCATGATGCAGGCGGAGAGCTCATTGCACAGGCTGCTGGTAGTATGCAAGACGATTTAAGTGCTAAACATCTGCATACTTTTACTTTTAATAGCTATATATATATTTGTGTGTGTGTTTTAGAAGGAAATATAACTAGCATATCGCATGCATGATTTCAGATAAAATTGCTTAAAACTTGTCTTTGAAGAAATATTTAAGAAACGAAGTGACTTGACTTAAAAAAGTTAACGGTACAGATGATGTGCAGACAGGACAAAAATCTGAAGCACATTTCTCAATTCCATTCCCTGATCTGTTTGCAGGTTTGAACTGATTAATTCAGGAAATGTGCAGCTGGAATTCAGCTGGATCTCAGAAGAGACGGCAAAGGCTGTCAGCTTTGCAATGCCAGATAACCAAGGTAAATGCGGTGACGGGTAAAACCTAGGGCTTGAACTGGGTCCCCAGTTAGTACAAGAGCCTTGTTCATGGAGAAGCAAGCACTGCTCCAACGGCCCCCTAAGAAGCAAAGGAGAAGCAGAACAGAGGCCTCCTGGCATCTGCAGAGCCAAAAGGGCCTGAGAAACTCAAGAGCTGAGATCTGCCTTCCTGGGGCCCACACAGATCCCTAGGCATCTTTTCTTTTAGATCTTAACCTTCTAGAAGATTACAGACTCTTGGAGAAACTGATAAAAGCTATGAACTGTCTCCCCAGGAAAATACACACCCATACCCAATTTGCACTTTAAAAAGAGCCCAACACTTAGTGGGCAATTATCTGTTAATTCTCTTTCAACTTGGAGATTCCCAGACCTTGCTAATGAGCCCTTTTCCATGGGCCCCCAGATTATGAACCCCTACTTTAAAGCAATGATTCTCCGAACATTATGTTCACAGCCCATTATTCTTGAGGCACATGACCCACAGACATCTACTTGACCCACCCCCTTGAGCCAAAAGGAAACAAACATGAAAACTTGATGTAATCAATGGAAGTATTTTTCATGAGTCTCGTGTGAGAGATGGGAGCCCATTCTTTGGGCCCCGGGGCCCAAAGTGTACCTGCTAGCAGAGGTGAGCCCACAGAGGGTGCCCAGGGCCTGTGAGTGGGCTGCCTTACACCTGCCCTCCCACTGCAGGTGCAGAATATCACTGGCGCTCTATCTGCCCCCAGGTTTCTCCCAAAATGACCAGCTTAGCCAGGGCACACTGCACATGGGCAGCACCCTGGACGGTGCCATGGACCATTGGAACAAAGCTTCCCTGCCACCCTTCTCTGTGGAGCCCGTCTCGGGCATGGTGCCCGTGGGGAAGACTCAGAAGCTCAAAGTGAAATTCTCCCCAGTGGAGGCTGGAGACTTCGAGAGCCATCTTTTCTGCCAGTAAGGAGATGATCTCCCAGCACAAAGCGCTGCAGCTCCTAGCCCCTCTTCTGTCCCACCACGCCCACCGTTCTTTCCAGCCCCAGACCCCTCCTCAGCCCCACGTTGCCACATTTCCCTTTGGAGAACAAGGAGAATCCAGTCTTTGGTATAGCTCGTCAACCCTCTGTAGACCCTGCCTCCCGCCCACCTCCCCTTCCCAGCCACGTACAGGATTCCTCTGGGCAACAGGATGGTGGGCAGCCAGCTGGGTTCCAGTCCTGGGGCAAGTGTGAACTTGGGAAAGCTTTCTTGTACCTTTTCTGAGACTCAGTTTCCTCCTATGTAAAATGCAAATGACAATACCCACCTTGTAGAGTTGTGAAGACTAAATGAGCTAATTCAAGTGAAGAGCTTAAAACAGTGCCTGGCACGCAATAAGTACGATAAACATTAGGTGGTGGTGGCGATGGAGGAGGTGGACCTGGTACATAGTAAGCGAGGGACAGATGGGGCCCAGGTCCAGTTAGAGGAGAGTCAATCCAGTAACATCTGGCAACAAAAGTCCCTGATGTGGTACCCACTCCCCGGCCAGCTCCATGGAGAACACCTACCTTAGAGGAAGTCTGTGATCCATGGCATGGGGTGGCAGAGACCTATGTGAACAATAAGACCTATAGAAACCCTGCAATCACACTGCAGGGACCTTTCCCACACCTGGGCCACCTAAGCTTGGTGCTGGGGCTCGAGGTCTGCTCACAACTAGTGTACTTTCTCCAAGGAGCTCAGGGTAGTTTTGTAAGGATGTCTGAGTCCTTTTTCGTATCCCACTAGATGCCTATGAAAGAGCCCAGAGGGAAAGACTGTGCTGACCTTATAGCAGGGAGGTTTTCTCACCATTGGCAAAGGAAGTAACATGAGGCCATAGTAAGGTACACAGAAGGAACCAGAATTCAGGCCCCTCATACTCTGCCCATTCATGCATCCATCCACTCCACAACTAATTAGTGACCACTTACTATGTATCATGTACTGTTCAAGGCACTGAGGTTGTATTGTTGACCGAGACAGACCCAGCCTCTGCTCTCATGGAGCTCACATTCTGGTGGGTGGCATATTCATTTCCAACCACGAAAGCAAAAATCGATTAAAAAGTTAAAAATAGACCAAAATAACCTTATCCTCTCAGGATTCCTAACCTGCCACCTGGAGAGCAAGGCCCAGTCCTGTCAGCAAAAGGGCGGAGCTCCCTGCCCTTCTGCCATTTTGACCTGAAAGACTCGGACTACATCAGCGGTCATCGGCGCAACCCAGCTCTCCGAGGGCCTAGTGGTGGGGCTCTGGATCCAAACACCCGGGTGATTGAGTTCACCAGCGTGGGCATAGGAGGGAAGAATCTCCGGTGAGTCATTTAGGTTTGCACTAGTTGAGTTCATATCCGTCAGTCCTTCTAAAAACTCAGAGGAGGCATTCAGAGTAGCAAGCTAGACTGACACGTAGAAGCACGCTTGCTATCCTGGGGTTTGACTTTAGAGAACTGCCTCCGTGAGGAAGCTGACTTCTGTCTCCCTAATTTTGACACTCTGGAAAACTTGGAAGACATAAAAATAGGATCCCTGACCACTGCCTTGACCACAGAGGATCACTGGGACAGAAGAGCCCTTGGTGTCATTATTATTCCAAAATCCAGAACTCTAGCCACACTTGGGATCCCCAAGTGAGATGCAGTTTTTGTTTCTGCAGTAACGAAGTGCTCAGAACGGTTCTGATTCCCACATAAAGGAAGTATGCTAGGGAACAGTCTAGAAAAGTTCCTCTTAATCCTCAAGCCCCTCTCTCACTCTCTGCTATCTATTCTTCCCCCCCTCGGCCAGGACTTTTACAATACTGAACCCAACCAATAGCACCTACTCCTTCTGCTGGGTCTCTGAAGAAATTGAAAGTCTCCAGAACCCTCCAGCCTTCATATGCCTTACAGAAAAGGGCCTCATCCTCCCTGAAAAGAAAGCTGAGGTGTGTATGAATGGGGACCGCTTGACCCAGGACTTTATTAACTCTATGCCCCTCTGCATAGCAGGTCTGCGGTAGAGCATGGGTACAGTTAGGGAGAACAGCCTAAGGGTGTGTCCATCAACAAGTGTTTCTTGAGTGGCTACTCTATGTGTTAGGCAGTCCTCATGGACAAGACAAACCCGAGCTCTCTTGGTAGGCCATGGAGAAACAGAAGTTTTAAAAATTGAGATTATTAAAGCAAGGAAAGGAGAGTTGGACACCAATGCCTGGGGACTCTACTAGGACTCATACAAGAATAAGAAGTAAAGAGTTATTTTTGTCCAAGGGACTGACAGCAATGAAAGGACACAGATGTATTTTTACTTGGTCAGGCCAAAGGGCAAAACAGAAAAGTGGAGTCATGTTCCATGGTTTAGTCCTAATGTCCACACAGTGATTTAGAGCAGAGGGACAGACTTAAAGAAATACGAACGTGCTGGCCAAAACAGATCCGTGGGCCCTATGTCCTGTAAATTCCACAGAGAATCTTGGAGGCAGAAATAAATCCATGAAACGGAAATTCCGAATTCAGTTGCCTTCAGGAAGACCATACAAATGGATGATGCAGGCCAAGGGGACAGTGATAGGGAATGATGGGCACCAGGGCTAGTTGGCCACAGTGCTTCTCTGGAAGGTCACCATACAGAGCAGTGGGCTCAATGTTGCCAGTTCTCCCAGACTTTTCAGAAAAAGCCCAAATTACAAGCTTCTACCCTGAATCTTTCCATTTTCACATGCCCTCCAAAGACATGGCATGAAATATGGCAGCCTAGCCAGCAGAGCCTGTGAGTGGGGTAGACCCCCCTAGAAATACTTGGTGGGCTGGGCCAACAGAAATTGATGTTGCTGGTACAGCTAAACTTACGTGCCCTTACAAAGAGGGTGGAAAGGAAGTGATGACCTGGTGATGTCAGCCAGCGTAACCCCAGGGCTGGCAAGCCTCTAAGGGCACGTGGAGGAGACACACAGGAGTGCCTCTAACTGCTCTGCTACAAACTGCCTTCTCAGATCATCTTCCAGTTCACACCTTTCCATCTGGACATCTCGGAAGCATTCTGGACTTTCTTAATCCCCGAACACAACATCACAGTCCCTTTCCTGCTGGTAGGCAAAGCCACTGACCCTCTCATCAATCTGGACAAGTCACATCTCAACTTCAGTTGTCTCCTCATTGGTAAGGCTGCCCTGTTGGTTTATATTTAGAATTGGCATGACCTGTGGGGGAGGGGCGTGGGACCAGCCCAGCAATGCGCTGCAGGAGCAGACATGGGTGGGGAGCTCTTCCTGGTGCCTTCCAGAAGCATATCAGAGGGCCTCTATCACTATTCACAAGGCCACAAAATACTCAACCTCTCAATCTAATTTCCATCAAGTGTCTTCTAAACCCACACACCAATAACCTAAGGAAATTTAGGAGGCTTGCTGCAGAGCCTACTTGGAAGATTCCTTTGGGGCCTGGACTGACGATGTTTATTTCCAGATCCTCATGTCAGCCCCATCCTGCTTGCATGTGCCCCCAGATTATGGCTGTATCTGTTTGCTGCTTGTTCTGTGCCAAAGTGATCACATTTCTCTGCCACCCTTTCACACTTTTATCCAGCTCAACAAATATTACTGAGCCCCCTGTGTGAGCCAGGCACTCTTCTGTGAGCTGGGAATGCGATGGACAAAGCCCAAGTCCTGACCGTCATGATGGTTACATTCTAGTAGCAGGAAGCAGACTACCAAAACATGAAAAAGCAAAATGTATAGCATGTCAGATGTTGATAAGTGTTCCAGAGAAGAATAAAGCAGGGTAGGGGAATAAGGAATGCTAGTGGGCATTGGGAAGGTGACATTTGAGGCGAGACTTGAAGGACATAAAGGAAGTGATTAGCAAGTCCCTTATAACACTGTGAATCTATCACATGGATGTGATCTTGTGTGTGTGTGTGTGTGTGTGTGTAAAATACAACTAAAGTCAGAGGATTTTTTAGTAATTCATTAGATTTTATTATTTATAAAAGTAATATTCTTTATACGTCAATCAATGTGGTGTTGTATAAGGAAAAATGTAATAATCATCCCCCCCATTCTATCTCATCCTTTCCTTTCTGTCAAAGGAAACCAGTGTTAACAATATGATGTGTCTTACTTCCATACATTTCTTATACTGATACATATAAACAGATAGGAGGAGATTGTGGCATTTAGTAAGGTTTTGAACAAATAAATGAGCAATGTAGCATAAGAATAATAAGAGAAACAGGGTTTAATCTAGGAATGCAATGATGGTGCATTTCAATATAATTGTTACATCAACAGATTAAAGAAGAACCAGGTGATCATACTGATATATACTGAAAAGTCATTGCTGGGGCTTCCCTGGTGGCACAGTGGTTGAGAGTCCGCCTGCTAATGCAGGGGACACGGGTTCGTGCCCCGGTCCGGGAAGATCCCACATGCCGCGGAGCAGCTGGGCCCGTGAGCCGTGGCCGCTGAGCCTGTGCGTCCGGAGCCTGTGCTCTGCAACGGGGGAGGCCACAACAGTGAGAGGCCTGCGTACCAAAAAAAAAAAAAAAAAAAAAAAAAAAAAAAAATCATTGCTAAAATTCAGCAGACATTCTCAACAAAAGCTCTAATAGTAAAATAGGAATAGAGGGAAAAACATAAATAAAGAAGATTAACCAAAATCAAGGGGCAGATATTATCTGGTAATAAACTACTAAACTCACTTCAATTAAAATCAGGAATTAGGCAAGGATGTTCATTATCACCGTCATTATTGAACCCTTTCTTAGTGATTTTAGCAAATACAGTAAAACAAGAAAATTAAATAATTGACATAAACATTGGGGAAAAAAGAGGCAAAATTATCTCATTATGCTGTTGCTGATGACTTCATACATAGATAACCTCAAGAGACTCTAGAGAAAAGCAAAACTACTTGAATCAACAAGATAATGTAGGAATGGCTGGATGCAAGAGGTGTGCAAAAATCAATGGTTTCTCTTTCTTTTAGCAGTAAGCACCTAGAAACAAACAAAAAATTCCATTCATAAGACCTATATAATAGCTAAGGATAAACGTAACGAGAAAAGCACAGGACCTATATGAATAAAACTATAAAATCTTATTAAAATGCCCCCAAACAAGATCTGAACATTTGTCAATTCTCCCAAAATTAAATGCAAATTTAATCGAGTTTCAATTAAAGTCCCAACTAGGGTTGTCAGATAAAATACAGGATGCACAGTTAAATCTGAATTTCAGATAACAATGAATAATAGTTCAGAATGCCATGCAATACGCAATATTTGGGACATACTTATACTAAAAAATTATTTGCTAAATCTGACAACCTTAGTTGCAAAATGATTGGGGTGAGGGGGGAGTTGGAAAAAATGATTCTAAAGTTCATGTGGAAAAATAAATGCTCTACAATAGTCAAGGAAAGTAAGAAAAAGCAAAACAGTGATAGGAGATGTATTAGTCGGGGCCCTGTCAGCACACTCATGACATACCCAAAGCCTAATTCGAAAGAGTCTGATGCAGGGGTTGTTTGCAGAGATACGGGCAGAGCTGAGGGGCCTACCAGCCCCCATTAACAAAAGCAGGAAGGCATTGGGTCTGAAGGAACAAGGGAGGATCCCAGGAGAGCTGTGACCCAGGCAGAGCAGCCACCCAAGAGGAGCAGGCAGTTGATGGGGTAAAGTTCTAGAAGGAAGAGATAGAGTCCCTTTGGGAGGAAGGACCCTTGTAGAGCAAAAAGAAGGAAGAGAGGAGGCCAAAGGCCGAGGAACTGGGAAGAGGAAGGGAAGGAAGCTGCGGAGCCTCTTCTACGAAGGCTTCCTCGTGCCTCCTGAGGTGGGTCAGGAGCCGGCACGAGGCCTCCCTGAGGGCGGTGTTTCCCTTCCCTCCCCACCGCAGGCAGAGAGGCCAGGGAGACCGTGAAGATCACCAACCAGGAGGAGCAGCGGTTCCATTTTGCCTTCCAGGACACCTCCCGGTATTCTGAAGGTTTCAGCAACAGCCTGGTCGTATGTCCCATGGAAGGCTGGGTGCCACCGCTGTCCAGGTAAACAGAAAGGAAGGCCCCCAGGACTGCACTCGCCCAGCATGGCAGGGTCCCAGGCCCGCCAGCCAGGAGAATCGGTTTCCCTTAGGGTGCCCCATCCCTGAAGTCGCTCCCCACTCTAAAACTTAGACATTACAAGTCCATCTCTCTCCTACTTATTCCCTGTTGTGAATTTTCCTCGTGAATCGTAGAGCACTGAGAGCTTTAAGCTCTTGTTCTCAGTATTTTCTTCTGTTTATATTCTTTTCCTTGCTATCCACTGTGTTTGCAAATCCATGAAGCAGTGGCCTGCCGTGCCTGGCAAATCTTCAAAATTCATCGTGATTTGGAGTTAGGATGCCTTTTCCTCCTCGTGTATCATAGTTTAGTAGTCAAGCTTCTTTAACAGGTTGGTCTAGTTATCTAATCTGCTGTCTTCTTCCCCAACCAGGTTTCCAATTGATATTTCCTTCACACCGAAGCAGGAAGGAGAAGTGAACTTCAATTTGATCTGCAATGTGAAAAAGAAAGCCCACCCTCTGACCTTAAATGTCAAGGCTGAGGGCTACTCTATGAATGTAGAGGTCAAGTGCAAGGACAAGACTGGCACCACCACTCTCTTGACTCCCAACCAGACCACCACTCTCAACTTCTGTGAGGTAAAGATGTGAGAGGGCCTCGCTCTCTCTGTTTCCACACTGGTTGGGAAAAGCAGTACAAGTGAGTAGTAGCTGAATCTCTGTTTCAAATGCCGGGGAGACCAGGAGAACAGAAACATGCCAGGAGCAGCTCCACCCCCAGAATGTGCATGGTTTTCATGTGAAAGCTTATTTTACTCTTCAGAGGGTGGAGAGATGGGAGAGAAGGGGGAAATGCTTGTCTTAAACCTACAGAAGGATGTTTTGCTACCAAGTGAGATCTAAGAACTAAATCGTCATCTCACTCTGCTCACTTAGTAGCTCTTGCTGGACTCTCTGAGCTAATGATACTCGGCTCACGAACATCATCTGCCATCACTATTTCCCAAAGGGTATTTTCCCCCAACATGTAGCATATCCTGACCCCACAGCAGGGAACCATGGTTTGCATTCACTCAACATTCAACTCTGTTCTTTCTCAGGTGGAGTTGAATGAACGTGTCCAGTGTGAATTCAGCTTTATCAACACCGGAAGGTTCAACGTCAGCTTCCAGGCAGAGCTATCCGGCCCCAAGTCCCTGCTGCAGTACTTGGAATTTTCACCCATGGATGGCAGTGTGGATGTGGGGCAGAGTGCACACGCCTCCCTGTCTTTCCAGCCATTTAAGAAATGTGTCTTGAAGGGCCTGGAACTCAAAATCAAGGTGAGACCATTTAACATTGTCCAACACTGAACGCATTCACAGCATTCTGTCTTGAGAACGATGTCTGATGGCCACCCTTAGCTGCAAGGAAGGATGGGAAGTCAAGCGTGCTGCCCAGGCACATTGGCAGCCAGAGTCCTGCTAATGAGGAGGCCCTGGGAGGCAGATGTTGGGTAAGGACTGGCAGCCTCTGCACACCCCTCCGCCTTCAAGCTGAATCATCGCTGCAGGAGCAAAGCAAGAGCCCATGTTGGGCCCAGTTGCAGAGTAGTCCACCTTGCTTTCCTTAAATAAACATGTAAACTGTTCATCAGAATCTCTGCAGATGGAGCCCTGAGACCTGAATTTTTTTTAAGCACTCGACTGTTTCCCTCCTTCACCTGAGGGCGTAAGGGCCCTTTCCTCTCACTTCTAATCACACTCCACCTGCCATTTCCTTCCCACAGATCAGCCACGGTCCAACATTTTTGTGCAGCATCTCAGGCTGTGCCGTGAGCCCAGCCGTCCATTTCTCCTTCACCAGCTACAACTTTGGGACCTGCTTCATCTACCAAGCTGGGATGCCCCCATACAAACAAATCCTAGTTGTCACCAACAAAGAAGAGACGTCTGTGAGGTAAGCAGACTTCCCAGAGCTTCCAGATGATTCTGCCACTCCTGTGGGTCCTACAGCCTCCACACAGGTGAGGTCCTGCCAGGACAGAGAAGGAAGGATTATGGGAAAGCCTCAAACACAGGTGGGCGTGAATCCTGAGTCTCCTTTCCCCACCGCTAACACTCATACTTGGATAGCCATGAGCTACTCTGCTAAAAAAAAATCCCCTTCTGGAAATGAGGAGGGCAATGCCGAATGACCTGACAAGAGGCTTGATGGCTTCCGTTTATTTTCCGCATGTAATAGATGTGGGAACTGAGGTTTGGAGAGTTAAAAAGTTAATTTCTCAGGCCAGTGACCTTGCAGTAAAGGGCAGATCTAAACTGAGCCTGAGCCTTCTGATTCAAATCCAGCCTCTCTGTGCCATCCCTGTGTAGAATGTTCCGGTCCAGGTTTCTGGGCCCTATTCCAGATCTAAGAAAACAAAACTGGCCCAGAGACCTATGTTTATTCAAAGTTCTCCAGATTAGTACTCTGCAATTGAACTTTCTTCAGTGTCAGAAATGATGTATATCTGCACTGTCCAGTACGGTAGCCTATAGCTGCATGTGGCTGTGGAGCACTTGAAATGTGGCTAGTGCCACTGCAGAACAGAACTTTATTTTATTTTATTTTATTTTAATTAATTTTAACTTTAAGAGCCACATGTGTCTAGTGGCTACCATATCACACAGCACAGGTCTAGGTTCAAATCCCAGCACTTCCCTAGCTATGTGACCTTGGGCAAAATTTTTAAACTCTCTGTGCCTCTGTCTCCTTGCCTGAAGTGGGGGATAGTCATATCTCCCCATAGGGCTATTAGAAGGATTAAATTAGTTCCTTTAGAGAGAGTACAGTGCCCGGAACATAGGAAATGCTCAGTTTTTTTAATCTGCTGCTACTGTTGTGGCGGTGATGGTGATGATGGTGCTGGTGATGATGATGATGATTCTCCGGAATGTTAAATTACAAGTGTCATGTAATTTTAAATACTAATTTAAAATCTTATCTACCTACACTCCTCCTTGCCTGATTTAATTTAATCTGAGTCTTACTTTGTTTAAGGCATTACGCTCTATTTTATTGCCTTAGCTAGAGTCCTTCTCTAAATACCCAGAAGGCAGATGAGGAGGGGCTGTAATGGAGGTCTACGTGCTTCCTACCCACAAGTGAAGGAGGGTGGACATGATCTTTGAAGGTCCCTTCTAGTTGAGCAATTAGCAATAATAATAATAGCTCACCTTTATGGAATGTTTCCTCTGTGCCCTGTCTAGTGACTGATTTAGTCACTTTATCTCATTTAATCCTCACAACAACTTTATGAGGTAGCCATCACTACCCGCATTTTACAGAGGAGGAAACAGAGACCCAAATGGGCTGAGTAAACTGTTCTCAGGTCACATGGCTAGTTAGGGATAGAGCCCGGATCCACACTCCTGTCTGTCTGACTCTGGACACATACTCCTCCGCACTGTGCTTTACCACCCAGTTACTTCAGGAAGCCCTTTGAAATGTACCTGCTTCCTTCTTATGAAAGGGTACGAAACTGTGAGCTGCATTATCAAGGAAGAGAGGATAAAGAAAGTGAAAAGAGCACTGGGCAAAAGGTCATGAGACTTTGCATTGGAGGCCTGGCTCTGCCAGGATCTCTGGATGTGATCTGGGGGAAGTAACTCGACGGTGCCCAGGAGACCACGGGCTGGATCACTGCTGAAGTCCCTTCCAGCCCTTACATTTGGACTCCCAAGACAACTGGGCAGGACATCCAGCAGTGGATCCAGCTCAGAGAAATAAGGGACAAAATCTCCCCTTCTGGGTCAGGCATCCGAGAGCTTACACACCTTCCTCCTGATCTTCTCCAGCTTAGAGTGTTTGTACACCAACACCAGCCACCTCGAGGTGAACTTCCAAGTTGATGTGGTGAAGCCAGGAAAGACATTGGAGATTCCCATCATCTTTTATCCTCGAGAAAGTATCAATTATCGAGAACTCATCCCCTTTGAAATCAATGGGCTCTCACAACAAGTAGTTGAAATCAAAGGGAAAGGCACTGACATGAAGGTAAGAGCCAGTTGGGGAGATCCTCGGGCTTGGCCCCCCTCCTTCTTGCCCTTCTTTGCCCGCCTGAGCCCACCTGCCACCCCCTCAAAGTCTCCTGCCCCCAAGCTGCTCTGTCAGGGGGTCAGCCAGTCCCACCAAGGGGTGAATCGTCATATCAGACCCAAGTGGATCACATAGATCTCATTCAATACCAAACTTTACTGTATCAAAGGATACAAGTAATCACAGGAGATCACTGGAGAAACACTCTCTTTCTTGGAGAAGTTTGAGACTATCCGATGCAGCATCCCAAGCATGTCCTTTTCGTCCCACATTAGGGCGTGTAGTGTTTTCAGGTTACGAGGTGAGACTTGTTTTAAGCTCTGTATGCAGACGTACCTTTCAGTTATGGGACATCTTTCCTAAACACCACACAGACTGACATTCTCCAGCCAGCCACACCTCCCAGGATCCTATTTGACTGAGGGCCTTCCTTCTAACCAGGTGCTCCTCACAGGAAGGGAATGGTCCAGTCCTGCTGCTAATCCCTTTCCTCCCAGTGTCTGGTTAACGTTTAAGGTGTCTGTCTGGTGGGAGTATTTTCATTTAATAGGAAGTTTTGGAAAACTGAAGACCTTCCAAGATCCTCGGCAAGGCATGGGACATTTCAGCAACCAAGAGAAAATGGGAGGGGTGTATTCCCGGCAGCCTTCCCATCAAGCCAGAGAGCAACAGGACCAGGCCACCTGGTGTGTCTGCACCTGAGCCCGTGATGGGATCTCTTCTGATGTCATTGATTCATTCGAGTGTTCATTCTTTCACCACTCGTTCAGCACCCATTGTGTCAGGTGCTTTGCAGAAATCCTGCAGAGGAGACTTAAGCATGTTCTCTCACCTCCAGGAGTTCACAGGGAGGGACTGGAGACCCTCGCCTTTGTGCACAAAATGGAAACATATGGGCAGGATAGAAGGAGTGTGTAGGGGAGGGGTGCAGTTTAGTGACTGGTCAAATGACAGTGACCACTGGGTGCTATTCGTGTGGGCCACGTCATCCTGGAGGACAAGGCCCAGCCTGACCTTGGCCTGATCCAGGCCAGCATTTTGATCAGTACTTTAGATGCGGACTTTGAAATGTACCTGCTTCTCCCACCTCCGCTGCCGCCATCACCTCTCACTCCTCAAGGCTCTCTCTCCTGCCCTCTTCCAGTCCGTCTCCACAGAGGAGTGAGCCAGAGCACCCTCCCAAGATACACACTTGATGGGGCCACTCCAGGCTGCACTGGCTTCCCACTTCTCCCAGAAGAAAACCTGACCCCTCTCCAAACTGTCTTCCCGTGTCTCCCCCTCGCTCCCAGCCACGGGCCTAACCAGTCCACTCCCTCCAGCTCAGGGCCTCGCCACAGCGTGTCTCCTCCCTCGGGATCCAGCCCCACACCACCCTGATGCAAACCCACAGGATCCCACCCTTCCTTTAGCTCTCAGTAGGAACATGCCTTCCTCAGGGAAGCCTCCCTCACCCCCAGGCTGGCTCAGCCCCTTGTACCCTGAGCTTTTCCTTCCTAACATCTCTGAACCCAGCCGTAATTATGTGATTGTGCAACAAGTTGTTTAGTGGGCATTTTAAGCACATAAATGTTTGTTGAGTGGGCAAATGCCCATCCAATGTGAAGAATGAGGGACACAGAAAGAGAGGGACCCAGCCTTGCCTCACCAGGGTACACGTATCGTATTTCTTTCTCTCATTAACTGATGAACCCTCCTTCCCTGCCCTCTTTCTTATCCCACAGATTTTAGTCCTCGATCCAGCCAATAAGATTGTGAAGTTAGGAGCTGTCCTGCCTGGACAGGTGGTGAAGAAAACGATTTCCGTCATGAACAACAGCCAAGCCCAGCTCACATTTAACCTGTCAGCGCTGTTCTCGATTCCAGAACTCCAGGAACCCAAGGTTGGTGCTCGGGCCCCTAGTGGCATCTTCACGCCCCATCCCTCCCCCCACCCCCCGCCCCGATGACAGGGATGACCGTGGTAGCAACACTGACACCTCACGGTTCTCGTGCACCTTCAGTGTGCCAGGCAGTCCTGAGAGCTCTTCCTGTGCTGCCTCTGGTCATCTTCACAGAAACAGTATAGGGTGGTGCTTCTATTATTCTCATTTTACATGTAAGGAAACCAAGGCTTGGAGAGGCTACATGCCTC
Source organism: Mesoplodon bidens (assembly GCF_964165515.1). Taxonomy (NCBI): domain Eukaryota; kingdom Metazoa; phylum Chordata; class Mammalia; order Artiodactyla; family Ziphiidae; genus Mesoplodon; species Mesoplodon bidens. The sequence continues at coordinate 14,439,854 of NC_138175.1, read as the reverse complement.
TAGAGGGCAACAGTGATGTAGAAAGAGAACTGCCCTTGATGGATTCAGAAGATCTGGGCTCTAATGAATATACGTATATCATCACAGCAGAAAATTTGAAAAATACAGAAAATCACAAAGCAGAACATTTCACCTATAATCGCATACCCAGAAATAATCACTTAACATTTTGGTACCTATCTTTCCCCTGTTTTTCCTACACATTTTTTAAATAAAACATTAATGTTCAGATTGTTTTGAAACCTGCTTATCCCAACTTGAAATAGCTCCTAAACATTCAGTATCATTTGTTCCTCTATATCTCCATTATGCAGATGGACCAATCCTCTGTTTCTGCTCATTTCAGGTGTTCCTGATTTTTTATTTTATAAGCAGCATTGTAATATCCATGTAAACAAAACTCTTTGTGAATCCATGGCTCTCTGCTTAATACATACTCCTAGGAGTGGGCTTCTTGGACCAAAAGGAAGAGTATGTTTCGATATACATCACTCATCTGCCCCCAAAAGCTTGTCCCTCTTTACACTTCAATCCGCTGTGTGAAAGAAGCATGCTTGTTGCCAAATCCATGTCCTCGAGCTCCCTAAATAGAGAAGCTACAGTCCTGGCTGCCGTCTACCCATCTCACAGTGTTTGGGTGGCCCTTTGAAAATGGACCAGGTGTATTTCGTTTTGAGGGCGGACTATATCCATTCCTTCATTCAATTCATTCTTACATTTACTCAGTAAATCCGTGCTACATGCTGGAAATATAAAGGTGTGCCTTAGTCAGCTTGGGCTGCCATAACAAAACACCACAGACTGAGTGGCTTAAACAACAGACATTTATTTTCTTACAGTTCTGGAGGCTGGAAGTCTGACAGGGTGCCAACATAGTCAGCTTCTGGTGAGGACGCTCCTCCTGGCTTGCAGACGACCACCTTCTTACTGTGTCCCCACATGTCAGAGAGACAGCAAGCTCCAGCTCTCCGGTGTCCCTTTTTATAAGGGCGCTAATCTCATCATTAGGGTCCCACTCTCATGACATCATTCTAAGCCTAATTACCTCCCAAAGGCCCCATCTCCAAATACTACTCACATATGGACTTGGGGGGACACAATTCAGTCCATAGTAAGGTGAATATGACATAGACTTTGGTCTGGTGGAGTTCACAATCTTTTGGGGTCACAGACACATGAACAGGCCCAGGAAAGCCTAGAAGCTGCAGAAGCAGGGTGTGATTCAGGACCAGGGCTGCTCAGAGGAGGGCTCGGTGGGCTACAGAAGGCCTCACCTTCTCGGTGGAGAGAGGTCTGAACTGAGTTTTACAGGATGAAGAGGTATCTCCCAGGCAGACAGGTTGAGGAGGAGTGTTTCTGGCAGACAAGATTATACAGGCTCAAAGGGATTGATGCTTTTGGAATCCTAGGTGTGATTCAATGTGGTAGGAGTGTTGTGGACCCTCTGAGGATTGCAGGATACAGGAACACCGGCTGTGAGAGGTCAACCAAAGCAGGACACCCAGTGGGCATCTCGTCCCCGGACCCCACATCACCCACTTTGCCATCCAGAGAAAGAGGGAAAACTTGCTGCTTCCCTTTCCTCATTAATCCAAAGTAAAGTCCTCATTCCAGTGGGTCAGGGCCCCTCACAGTTCGGCTGCACCAGTTCTGCCTCTTGAGGTACTGAGACAAACGCTGCCAGAATGGCCTGAACCAGCACTGTCACCCCGGGAGGTCACTTCCATCATGGTGTTTTGAGAAATCTCTAAGGTCACTTTCCTATTGTGATTCTCAGCCATTATGTCACTCCCCCACCCACCCACCCCTCCCTGCCCGCCACAGTCCACTTCCTGGTGACTGCTCAGCACTCCGTACCAAAGGGAGCTCGAGGATGAAAAGGGCTTGACTTCCTTCAAGCTGATTTTGATTTGATTTTTACCAGGACCAAGGGGAGAGAGCAGCCCCTTATATTCAAGTTCTAACAGTGGTTCTCAAACTTCAGAACACATGAGTCCCCAGATGCAGGTTCCAAGCTCTCCCAAGGTGACTGGTTCTCTTGGGCTGGGGCAGGACCCAAGAGTCTACCTTTTAACCAGCACACTGGGAAATGTGATGCAGGGAGCCCAGGGAGCGCACCTTGAAAACCACCAGAGCGCTGAGTCTTTTCTACTTGCTCTTACTGTTTCCTCCACCGGAGAACAGGGGTTATTTGCAAGGGGTTGGAAAGAGAATTAACACTGATTGAATGCCTGTTACGTGCCACACATTTTGTACGGCGATCTGGATCTTCACCGTAGAGTAAATCACAGAAAGTTTCAGTAACTCACCACAGGTGACACAGCTGGTGAGAGAGCAGAATGATATTACACCTGGCCTGATACGGTCCCAGCAGCATGACCCCCAGAAATGGAGCCTCAGGGGCACCCGACCCTCAGCTGCTGAGACTCGTTGTCATTTTATCCAGGTCATCACCTTGACACCATTCAGCAACATCACTCTGAAACCCAAAGAGGTCCGGAAGCTGGAAGTCAACTTCGCCCCGAAGAAGCGTGTCCCTCCCTTCTCCGAAGAGGTGTTCATGGAGTGCCTGGGGCTCCTGCGGCCCCTCTTCCTCCTCAGCGGCTGCTGCCAGGCCCTGGAGATCTCCCTGGACCAGGAACATCTTCCCTTCGGACCAGTCGTGTGTCAGACACAAGCCACGCGTCGCGTCCTCATGTTGAACACGGGCGATGTGGGTGCGAGGTAGGAGAGCCCTCTGGGCCTGGATTCCCAGGACCCTCTAAAGTGGTTAATACATTGTCCCCATTGCACAGATGAAGTTGAGGCTCAAAGTGGTTATATGACTTGCCAGCAGGGACCCACCCAGGCACTACTTGGGGAATGCTGCCATAGCCGTGCCCGCTGCGCGCCACACACCTGCAGGGGGCACCCTTCACACTGACCTCAGTTGAACAGTGCCCTGAGGCTGTGGTATGGCAGCCTTGGCACTGGAATCACTGGTCTGCACCATCCACCCTCTGTCTCCTACCTGGACCAAGTGCCAGACCACAGAAGGGGTGACCACACCGAACCATTGGATCCCAGGGCCACCAAGAATAGGGGCAACTCTCATGTGAAGGGATCATCTCCACCCCCCTGATCAGACCTGAGAGGCAGTGCAGGGAGCGGTTATGGCCACAGTCTCAGGAGGGTTCCAGTCCTGGCCTGGCCACATCCTAGCTGTGTGACCTCGGGTACATGTGTAAGCGTGTTCATGCACATGCCCCCCAGTGTGCCACTTCCCACCCTGCTCAGCCCCAAGGGAGAGCCTAGAGATCCCACCCAGGAATGACCTGGCCTTTGTCCCACCTGCCTCTGCTTTGCCCAGTAGTCTTCCTCCTCTCAGGCCCCAGGGAGTGCACGAGGGGATGAACCTCCCAGCTAAAAGCACAGGCAAAATCTCTTGTCTCAGCAGGATTGAGGACACCCCAAGGATATTAGTAAACTACTTTGTGTCCTTTTGTCTTGGAAAAGGTTTAAATGGGATGCCAGACACTTGGAGCCTCATTTCTCCATCAGCCCGGAAGAGGGCTATATCACCGCGGGCATGGAGGTTTCTTTTGCAGTGACTTACCAGCCTACTGAGGTGGGCGAGGGGACCCTCCATAAAAACGTGCCCTGCCTCATCCAGGGCGGCAGTCCTCTGAGCCTAGCCCTGTCTGGAGTCTGCGTGGGACCGCCTTCGGTAAAAGAGGTCAGTAGGTGCTGCCCACAGACGGGCCAGTGGCCAGAGTGGGCCCAGCAAGCCCCACAGGAGAACTCAGTCAGGCCTTCTAGGAGCAAGTGGCCCTGTTCAAACAGTCCTTGGTGCCCACATCAAACATGTAGACCTGCTCCCTCCCACCACAGGGCCTTCGCACATGCTGTTCCCACCGCTGATATATTCATTTCCCCCTCTCCATCTAGTTAATTCCTATTTATTCTTCAGCTCTCAACTCAAGCATCTCATTCTCAGGGAAAGTTGTATTGACATCTCTGGCTAGATCAAATTCTGTCATAAGCTCTGTAAGTAAGGGGTGAACACCTTTCACTTTCTCTATGGTTAAAAAATGGGCTTGGCTGTGACAAAGCGAAAGAGAGGCATGGACATATATACACTACCAAACGTAAGGTAGATAGATAGTGGGAAGCAGCCGCAGAGCACAGGGAGATTAGCTCGGTGCTTTGTGACCGCCTGGAGGGGTGGGATGGGGAGGGTGGGAGGGAGGGAGATGCATGAGGGAAGGGATGTGGGAACAGATGTATAGGTATGACTGATTCACTTTGTTATAAAGCAGAAACTAATAAAAAATAATAATATTTACGAAAAAAAAATGGGCTTGGGTTAATCCTCTGCTAGCCCTGTTCCTGGAAACCTAACAGTGGAAACCTGATATAGTTCCTGGCAACACTGCTTATGGTCATAGACACCTGATCTCCATCTCCTGTTGTTTCAACAGTGTTATATAAATGGAATCATGCAGTATGCTATAAATGTGTATGTACAAGTCTTGGCAAGAATATATGCTTTCATTTTCTTGGATAAGTATGTAAGAGTGGAATGGCTGGGTCATAGGGTAGGTATATGTTTACCTTTTTAAGAACCTACCAAATTGTTTTCCAAAGTGGTTGTGTCATCTTACATTCCCATCAGCCACGTCTGACATTTCCACTGTGCCACATCCCTGCCAATACTTGATATGGTCAGTTTTTTAAAATTTTAGTCGTTCTAACAGGTACGTGGTGATGTCTCATTGTGGTTTTTAATTTGCATTTTCCTAGTGACTAATGATGTTAAGCATCTTTTCAGGTACTTATTTGCCATCCATATATCTTCTTTGTTGAAGTGTCTGTTCAGATCTTCTATTTTTATTTGGGTTGTTTGTTTTCTTACTATTGAGTTTTGAGAGCTCTCTGTATATCCAGGACACAAGTTTTAAATTTAGACCTTCAGTCTGTTTAGAGTTCATTTTTGTATGTAGTGTAAGACATGAATCAAAATTCATTTTTTTGTACATGGATATCCAGTTGTTCCAGCAGCATTTATTTAATTGATTATCCTTTCTCCACTGAACTGCCTTTGTACTTTGGTCAGAAACCAATTGATAATATATGTGTGTGTCTCTTGCTAAACTCTATTCTTGTCCCACTGGTGATCTCTTTGACTCTCTTCACACCAATGCGACATTGTCCACGTTGCTAAGCTCAATGGCTAGTTCTCACCGCTCATCTTACTTGACCTGTCGATAGCATTTGACACCTTGAACAAGCCCCTCCTCTTTCACGCACTTCCTTCGTTACATGGCCTCCAGGGTACCACCCTCTCCTGGTTTTCCTCCCACCTTATTAGCTGCTTCTTCTCGTCTCCTCTTCTGATTTTTCTTAACATTGGAACATGCCAGTCAGGAATTAGTCCTGAAATTCCTTCTTTTTTCCCTAAATACACTTACTTCTTGATAATTTCATGCAGTTTCTGGGCCTGAAAAAAACATTGCTATACTGACAACACCCAAATATATATATATATATCTATATATCTACAGATATAGATATAGATATCTATATATATATATGGCTTGAACCTTTCCTTGAACTCCAGATTTGTAAATTCCACTGCCTGCTTAAGGTGCCTGTTTTCTTCCAGGTGGTGAATTTCACCTGCCAGGTACGCTCCAAGCACATACAGACCATCATGCTTTCAAACCGCACCAACCAAACCTGGAATCTGCACCCCATCTTTGAAGGCGAGCACTGGGAGGGGCCCGAGTTCATCACCCTGGAGCCCCATCAGCAAAACAAGCCCTATGAGATTACCTACCGGCCCCGCACCTTGAATGTGGAGAACCGCAAGCATCAGGTAGGTTGAGCCCCACCTCCCCCACTGTTTTCCTGGCATGGTTGGAGGGAGGAGTTGTGTGAGAGAGAATGTTAAGACAAGAGGGGACCCCACAAATGATATTGGATCTACGAGGAATCATGTCCAAAGCTTATCAAGTCCAAAACTTTCCTTTTCGTCCGTGTATTTTCATGTTGAGGGGATTCTCTTGGAACCAGGGGCTCAGTTCTAAAACGGAGTCCTCAACTAAGCATCGAGCAATTAATACTTAGTTTAAGTGAACAAATAGCATCATAGTGACTGTAATAAAAATCAAAAAAAGAAAAGAAGCCACAGTCTTCCACCTCCCCTCCCCAAAAAGAACTGTTTTCTTCTGTCTTCGCTACCAATCCTTATTCAAATACAGCCATAGCTGCCATCACAGCATCCTCAGTTTTGCATCCTGTTTACTTTTACTTTACATTATATCATGAGCATTTTTCTATTTAACTATGTAATCTTTGTGATAATCATTTTTAACAACTGACTAATATTTCATTGAATGACAGTTCCATAATTTATTTAACATTCCCAGTTATTGGATGTTTAAGTTATCTCTAAATTTTCATCAATATAAGTCGTTCTAATATACACGTGTATGTATATATGTAACTTTTTCTGCTGCAGGGGTTTTTCTTCGATGAGTTTCTTGGGATGGGATCCCTGGTTCAAATACATGAACATTTTTATGACTCTGGGGAACATATTCCCAAGCTGCTTTCCAAAAGTGTTATGCTTATTTGCAGAGCCTCCATTAATCCTGTGCTACCGCCATGCCTGAGAGGTGGCTAATAAAGGACCCTCTGTGTCATTCTGACCACATTTCTTCTTCTCTTAGGGCACCCTCTTCTTCCCCCTCCCAGATGGGACTGGCTGGCTGTATGAACTGCATGGGACTTCCGAGCTCCCCAAAGCCGTGGCCAATATCTACCGTGAAGTGCCATGTAAGACGCCCTACACTGAGCTCCTGCAAATCACCAACTGGCTGAACAAGCCCCAGAGGTGAGGGAGTGGGGGAGATGGGGGGAGGACTCGCACCGTCGAGCCTAGCCCCTCCCCTGGTCAGGGCCCCTAGAGGACAGTGGGGGCTAAAGAGTCAAAGTTCTGTGCTGTGGCCAGGCATTGCTTAACTGAGCCCCAGAGAGAGTCTCCTGTTCAGCACTCTCTATGAGCAGCTGATAACTTGAAAATCTCCTAGAACAAAGCCTGGCACAAAATAAGTGCTCAGTAAATGTTAGCTGTCATTATTATTATCAAAACGATAATCGTGGTTGTTATTATTGAAAGCCCTGTCTTATCACCTAAGCCACTGGCCAGAGAAGGACGTCCCTTGGATCTTGTAGTTGCAGTGAGAGTGGAGGAGAACAGAAGACCTAGAGGAGCTTGAGGCCAACCAGCCTGGTCCCCTTCTTTTATGGAAAAGAAGCCAAAGGCTGGGAGAAGAGAACTGCCTGCTCAGCACAGTGGATGAAGGCCCAGACCCCAGCTGAAATGCTAGTTCTGCCAATAACTAGGCATTGTTAACCGAGCTGTCTTCTTCCTTCTCTCAGCCTCAGTTTCTTCCCTAGTAAGATGGAGAGGATAACGCGAGGTACCTCCGACAGGCACTGTGAGGACTAAAAGCCTGTAATGTAACACGTGTGGTGCACCGACTCAGTTCTGGCACAGAATAGGCGGTTAGTAAATGGTAGTTACTGTTAATTGTTAGTGACAGAGTGGAGACTAGAACCCTGGACCCGTGTGCTTTCCATGAAATCAAGAGTGGAGATGGCACCTTGCCTTCTTCCCTTTGGGCAAACTGTCTCATTTTGTCTGTCCTCTCTTCTTGCACCCCTGTGCTCCCCCAGATTCCGGGTCATTGTGGAAATGTTGAAACCGGAGAAGCCCGACCTAAGTGTCACCTTAAAGGGCCTTGATTACATTGATGTGCTGTCTGCCTCCAAGAAAGACTACAAGCTGAACTTCTTTTCCCACAAGGAGGGACTGTACACAGCAAAGGTATCCACATGTTAAAGGCACTGCCCTGGGACCCCGGAGGTTTGACCTGAGGCTGATGATCCCCGTGTTGGGAGTGAAGATGCCCTCTCACAGCCAGCATAGCGTTATCCTGTTAGGCTGACCATTTAGAGGGACCAGGCAAAGGCATTCAGGATTCCCAGACTCTTCAAGATGAGACCAGATTGCAGGGCTAGCCAGCCAACGTGTAGGTCCATTCCAAGCCTTCAAGGTGGCAGAATCTTGAAAATCTTTAAGCAGTAGGTAACAGTGGACCAGCAAACACCAGACCGCAAAAATAATAACAAAAGATCCCTTTTCTGAGGGCTTACAGAGTGTCCAGCATCATGCTGAGCCCTTGACACAGCTAGTAACATCAGAGCCAGGATTCAACTTAGAGCCATCGACTCTAAGACTCCTCAGGGTCTTTCACACATGAGCTGTTTGTCCTAATTCATTCGTCAATTGAACAAGCATCTCTTGAGCACATGTGCCATATGCTATATACTATGTGCTGGTAATGCAGCGATGATCAAAAATAGGCACAGTCTCTGTTCTCCTGGAGCACACAGTCCAGTGGAGGGAGATGGACATTCATCAAATAATTGCACTATGAATGCATAATTATAAAATGGCCTAAGTGCTGTAAAGAAAAGGAGCATATGGGTCAGTGGCTCACTGAGATGTCAGGGCTGAAGAGAATTACAGAGGAATTATCCACTTACAGGTAGTACTTGAAGCCAAGATGGAGGATGGAACCACCTAGGGAAAGATTTTAAAGTGAAAAAAATGGCATGTGAGCGCAAAGAAATGTCAAGAATAAAAGGAAATAATAACAAGTACTGGCAAGGGTGTGCAGAACCTGAATCCTTCATGCAGTGCTGGTGGGAGTGTAAGTAGTGCAGCTGCTCTAGAAGACAGTCAGGCAGTTCCCCAAATGGATACACATAGAGTTACCATAGAATTCAGCCATTTATACCCAAAATAGGTGAAAACATATGTCCACACAAAAACCTGTACATAAATGTTCATGGCATCATTATTCATAAAAGCCAAAAAATGGAAACAACCTAAATTTCCATCAACTAGTGAATGGATAAATACAATGGAATCTTATTTGGCAATAAAAAGTAATGGGAACAAAGTACTGATTCATGCAACACTGAAATGAACGCTGAAAACATCATGCTAAGTGAACGAAGTCAGTCACAAATGGCCACATATTATATGATTTTGTTGAAATGAAATGTCCAGAATAGGCAAATCTATAGGAACAGAAAGCAGACTAGTGGTGCGTAGGACTATAAGGGATGGATTAGGGGGAAGTAGGAATGATTGTTACTGGGGACAGGGCTTCTTTTGGGGGTGGTGAAAATGTTCTAAAATTGAGCGTGGGGATGGTTGGATCACTTTGTGAATATATTTAAAAAGCACTAAATTGTACACTTTAAATGGGTGAATTGTATAGCATGTGAATTGTATCTCAGTAAAGCTGAAAGGAAATAGGAGACATAAAATATATATCAAGAAGTTCTAATACCCATCTAGTAGGAGCTCCCAAAACAGAAACACAAGATAACAAAAGGAAGAAAATACTCTATGAAATAACTGAAGAAAAAAATGTCCAGAGCTATTTGACGAAGTCTGAGTCTTCTAACTGAAGGAACCCACCAAGTTGCCAACCAAGGTGAATGAAAAACAGACTCACATCTAAGTACATGAGAACAAAATTTCAGAAAACTGGGATAAAAGAGAAAGTCCTAAATAATTCTAGAGAAAATAGATGGAAGTAATATTCACAATAACATCAGATTTCTCGTGGTGACACTGAATACCAAAAGCAATAGGGTAAGCTATTCAAACTGTTAAGAATGACTTTCAATTTCGAATGCTTTTTCCAGACAAGACTATCATGAGAGCAAAATAAAGACACTTTTAAACATGCAAAGACTCAAAGTAACCAACCCATGTACACAATCCCTATCTGAAAGAAGTGCTACAAAATTTAAAATTTTTCTTTTTTTAATTTGTAGACAATTTATGTTTATGTTAACAGATACAGTGGAAATATGAAACATTAATTCTAATTAGCAAAATGATTCCTCTTGTAAATGAATCCAAGAGGAAAGTACAAGGATACAATGAACAAAGAATCAAAATTAAATTGATAGGTAATTTCAAATAATTGTTGAAAAGAAATCTGAAATTAATATTCCATATGACCTCAATATAGGAAATAGCAAGGGGAGGGATAAAATAAGGCAATGAAAAAAATTTTCTTTCATTTGGAAGCAAATGGGGAGATAAGAGATTTTCTCATTCATAGAGAAGGGTAGGGAGAGAATTAGAGCTATTTGTAAACTGTAGGTATGAACAGAAAAATACCAGCAAATATATTTATTAAAATACAAGTGAAGGGACTTCCCTGGTGGCGCAGTGGTTAAGAATCCGCCTGCCGATGCAGAGGACACGGGATTGATCCCTGATCCAGGAAGAACCCACATGCCGCGGAGCAACTAAGCCCATGCACCACAACTACTGAGCCTGCGCTCTAGAGCCTCTGCGCCTAGAGCCCGTGCTCTGCAACAAGAGAAGCCACTGCAATAAGAAGCCTGTGCACCACAACGAAGGGTAGCCCCAGCTCGCCGCAACTAGAGAAAGCCCATGCACAGCAATGAAGACCCAACACAGCCAAAAATATAAATAAATAAATAAATTTATTTTTAAAAAATAAATAAAATACAAGTAAAATTTTGGGTAAAAATGACGACAAACCCAGATCACAGGATCTCTTTACAGTAACATATATAGTGAAATGAACAACAACAACAACCTAAAAGTGTTTTAAAAGTCAAAAATACTTTTGCTTCTGGTTACGTTGGAGTAACTAGACCCTCACCATAAACAACCATAAAGCTGGACAAAATATCTGAGGTAACTCTTCTTAGGCATCGGACAACAGGCAGCACAATACTACAGTCCATCAGAGAGAAGAGAAACTTATGAAATGAGTCCTGTGATTGTCCTCTCTGGCTTGGGACAATTTCCTGACTGCTGTGTTTTCAGCTCTAGAGCAACTACTAAAAATCTATTATTTAAAAATATAGGTAAGAAGCCAGTAGAGGAAATAAACTATATTACAAAAGACTACACATTGATCCAAAAGAAGGCAGGAAAGTAGCAAGCAAGAAATGAAAAAATAAGAGACAAATGGAAAAGAAATAGCAAAAGGGGCGACTTCAACCCAAACACATAAATGATTGCTTTAAATGTAAAAGACTAAACACTCCAATTAAAATACAGAGGGTATCAGAGCACTCTAAATTTAAAGACAGGAAGAGATTGAAAGTAAAAAGGCAGGTATGTAAAGAACTATTACCACCTATTGTAATAAGATAAACAACTCAAGGTATTAAAAACAAAAAACTGGAGTAGACTCTGCGTCACAGAAGTAAATATGTGAGTGACCAAGAAGCGCATGAGAAAATGCTCAACGTCATCAGTCATCCAGGGAAAGAACTGAAAAAGGGGAGAAGCTTATCAACAGGTCAGACACAGGGGTGAGGGGACAATGCACTGCAGTTACAAGTGTGAGCTCTGGAGTCAGGCCAACCTGGGTTCAAATCCTGGTTCTGATACTACTATGCAGGTGACCCTGGGCAAGAGAATAACTTGCTAAAGCCCGTTTGCTCATGTTTAGAAAAACCGGTGAGGGGAATAGTCATGTTGCCTGCAAACTGTATGAATTAAGTACTTCCAGTAATCAAGTGTTAGATGCTATCATTATCATTATTATTATTATTAATATTAACTATTCCAGAAGCAGCAGGAACTGGAGTGAAGCCCAACACAACATGAACCTCTTGAGGTCTTGCTTGTTCTCCAGGGCCACTCAGCTGTCCCCACTGGGGACACCTTCATCTTCAGCACTAGACGGTGCTGCTCTAGCCTCTCCTAAAGCAACCCAGGCTCCTTCATGCTCTCTCACCTGGGAGAAGCCAGAGCAGAATACCTGAAGAGAAGGGCTGGCTGGCAGGGTTCACAGGGGCTGGGAGGGCCTGTGTCAGCCTGGTCCCTGTGCTTCATGCGTCCACGCACTGCGAACAGGGAGAAGGACCGTGTAGATGGCGGAGGACCCTGGGCTAACCCTCCCCTCTGCCCCACTTCCTTCCACTCTCTGTGAACCCAGGTGATCTTCCGAAACGAGGTGACCAGCGAGTTCCTATACTACACAGTGAGTTTCAGGGTCATCCCTTCAGGCATCATCAAAACCATCGAGATGGTGAGCCCTGTCCGGCAGAGCACATCAGCCTCCATCAGGGTGGAGAACCCCCTGCCCTACTCGGTGACCTTCTCCACGGAATGCAGGGTGCCCGACATCAGCCTGCCCTCCCAGTTTGTGGTGCCGGCCAACTCTGAGGTATGGCCCTGCCTGCCAGGGGCTCCCCGCCCCCTTATCCGTGCTGGAGGCTCCGCCCAGGGGGCCTCTGGATCCACGTTCTGCATCCCTTAGTTGGGCCAGCCTTGGCGGTGGTCGGGAGGGCAGGGGATGGTCGACGGATCGACCACGCTCCTGTTCTCTCCTTTCCTCTGCTGCCCAAGTCCTCGCATAAGCCAGGGCCACATAGAGCTTTGGTTCAGGCATGGAAAAGGGACTTGTCTCTATTATGTGTTTGTTTGCCTTGCTCAAATTTAAAATATTCTTCTTGTTTTTCCTGATTACATAAGTCACATAGAATATATGTGGTGAAAAGGACAGCAAGGGACACATAATAGTGTATCAAGTGTACAACACACACATGTGTCTGTGGGCTTGTTTATGCGCAGACCACTTCAGGGAGGTGGCACAAGAAGGCTTTGACAGTGGTTGGGCAGACATGGCCCAGAGTTATCAACTGGTGGGAAGATAAATGCTCTTTTCATCAGTTTGTCACTCCAAACTCTCACTGTCCGGATTCCATCAAAATCTGTTTCCCCAACTTCAACCCACCTGGCCTGTTCCCTGCCCTCCCACTCTGTCTCTTCCTTCACTTTCAGAATCTAGTTGTCTGTTTTGTTCTTCAGAGAGAGTCTCCATGCCCTTTATTTTATCGTATTTTTATATTTTTCACTGTGAACTATACAGAAAAGTATATAAAACATACATATACATATATGTATGTGTACATATAAACATGTATATGCATGCAAACATGTTTGTTTAAACAAAAACTTATGAAATAAATATCTGTTAAACCAATACCCAGGCCAAGAAATAAAAACTTGCCACCTTCCCAGACACCCCTCTCTCCCTCACTCCTAAAAGTCGCCACTATCCTTATTTTGTAATGATCATGTCTTGCTTTTAAGCAATATAGTTTAGTTTTGCCTGTTTTTGAACTTTATGCAAAAGAAACCATACTATATACATTCTGTAATGTGTTATTTCTTTCGCTCAGAGTTGTGAATTGTGACGGTCCTCCGTGCCGTTGCCCACAGCGGAGGTTCATTCATCCTCACCGCTGTAGACTATCCTAAATGACTAGACCACAAATTAGATATCCATCCTACTATGGCCAGACATTTGTGTTGGTTTCAACATTTGGCTCTCGTGGAAAATGCTGCTATGGTTCTTTTGCACAAGCGCCCTCTTGATGCACAAGCACCTGTATTTCTCCACAGTGTACACCCAGGTGTGGAATCCCTGGGTCATAGGGTGTGCCTGCCTCTAACTGCCAATCAGTAGATAACTGCCAATCAGCAGTGCGAGTTCACCAACCCTTGGTATTGTCAGAATTTTTTAAAGTTTACCGATCTCATAGACTCCTAATAAACGGATAACTCCCTTTTTACATACAGATTGATTTTAGTTGGGTAATAGTCTGTGTAGGAGATTTGCCTCTGTGTTCATGAATGAGAATGGACCACAGTTTTCCTTCCTCATACTCTTTGTCCAGTTTGGGTGTCACTTTTGCTAATTTGCTCGCTTTCTCAATTCTGTGAAAGAGTTTATAAAAGATTGAAATTATGTCTTCTTTGAACTCCCCTGGTGAAGCCACTGAGGACTGGTGTTTTCTTTATAGGAAGATTGTCTACTACTGATTTAATTCTTTCAGTGGGTTATTGGACTATTTAGATGTTCTGTTTCTTCTTGAGTCAGTAATAAGAGCACTTTCATTTCATCGATATAGTGAAAATATTGGTATAACATTGTTACTATCCTCTTATTACCTTTTTTTTGTTTTTTGATTTTCTTTGGTACTCAAAAAGGCCTCATTTTTTAAAAATTAATTTTTATTGGAGTATAGTTGCTTTACAATGTTGTGTTAGTTTCTGCTGTACAGTAAAGTGAATTAGCTATACATATACGTATATCCCCTCTTTTTTGGATTTCCTTCCCATTTAGGCCACCACAGAGCATCAAGCAGAGTTCCCTGTGCTATACCGTAGGTTCTCATTAATTATCTATCGTATACATAGTAGTGTATATATGTCAATCCCAACCTCCCAATTCATCCCACCACCCCCCTCTGGTATCCATACATCCGTTCTCTACATCTGTGTCTCTATTTCTGCTTTGCAAATAAGTTCATCTGTATCATTTTTCCAGATTCCACAAATAAGTGATATTATATGATATTTGTTTTCCTCTTTCTGACTTACTTCACTCATTCTCTAGGTCCATCCATTTCTCTGCAAATTGCACAGTTCCGTTCCTTTTTATGGCTGAGTAATATTCCATTGTATATATGTACCGCATCTTCTTTATCCATTCTTCTGTTGATAGACATTTAGGTTGCTTCCATGTCCTGGCTATTGTTAATAGTGCTGCAATGCACATTGGGGTGCATGTGTCTTTTTGAATGGTTTTCTCTGGGTATATGCCTAGAAGTGGGATTGCTGGATCATATGGTAGCTCTATTTTTAGTTTTCTAAGGAACCTCCATACTGTTCTCCATGGTGGCTGTATCAATTTACATCCCCACCAACAGTGCAGGAGGGTTCCCTTTTCTCCACACCCTCTCCAGCATTTATTGTTTGTAGAGTGTTTGATAATGGCCATTCTGACCAGCTTGAGGTCATACCTCATTGTAGTTGTGATTTGGATTTCTCTAGTAATTAGTGATGTTGAGCATCTTTTTGTGTGTTTGTTGGCCATCTGTATGTCTTCTTTGGAGAAATGTCTATTTAGGTCTTCCACCCATTCTTCAATTGAGTTGTTTGTTTTTCTTGATATTGAGCTGCATGAGCTGTTTGTATATTTTGGAGATTAATCCCTTGTCGGTTGCTTTGCTTGCAAATATTTTCTCCCATTCTGAGGGTTGTCTTCTCGTTTTGTTTATGGTTTCCTTTGCTGTGCAAAAGCTTTTAAGTTTAATTAGGTCCCATTTGTTTATTTTTGTTTTTATTTTCACTACTCTAGGAGGTGGGTCAGAAAAGATCTTGCTGTGATTTATGTCAAAGAGTGTTCTGCCTTTGTTTTCCTCTAAGAGTTTTATAGTGTCCAGCCTTACTTTTAGGTCTTTAATCTATTTTGAGTTTATTTTTGTGTATGGTGCTAGGAGGTGTTCTGATTTCATTCTTTTACATGTAGCTGTCCAGTTTTCCCAGCACCACTTATTGAAGAGACTGTCAAAAAAAGCTTCATTTTTAATTTAGCTTTCTGACTCTGTGCTTTTGCCTTCAATACTTTCTCAACGATTTTCTTCTCCTCAATAAGGAGAGCATGTTTGATCCTGTCACTGACACATTTAGCACACAGGGAGCTACCAGAGGCCTGGCTGACGTGTCTTTTCATTTTAGACAACCTCATAAGAACTTTAGGTCTCACAGCACGAATCTTATTACCTTTTTTATGTGACATCCCCTTTTCATTTCTAATATTGGTTATTGTGCCTTCTCTCTTTGTCTCTTGATCAACCTTGCTAGAGGTTTCTCAACTTTTTTTTTTCTCCCCAAAAAACATCTTTGGGCTTTGTTGTTACACTCTATTGTATGGTTGCTTTCTAGTTGATTGATTTCCACTCTTATATTTGTTATTCCCTTCCTTCTGCTTCCTTTGGGTTAGTGGTGCTTTAACTAATTTCAAAGATAAACGCTTAGGGAATTAACTTGTAGTCTTCTTTATTTTCTAATATACACACTTAAGATTATACATCTCCCTCTAAGTACTGCTTTAGCTGTAGCATATAAGTGTTTATATTTATATGTAGCATTTTTTATCATTAAGTTCAAAAGTGTTCTAATTTTCACTATTATTAATACTTCTTTTTTGACTCCTGGTTTATTAGAAGTTTCTTAATTTTCAAAGATGTGGATTTTTCTAGTTACCACTTTTTAAAATTATTTTGTGGTCAGAGAATATATTCCATATTATTTCAGTACTCTAGAATTTTTTTAGACATGCTCTATGGCCCAATATAGTCTTTTTTTAAAATCCTCCATCTCTTTTTGAAAAGAATGTGTTTGCTGTTTTGTTGTTCAGTTTTCTTTAGCCTTACTGATAGTTTTGTTTGCTTGCTTGATCAGTTTTAGGAGAGGATATTAACATATACTACTATGATTGTGGATCTATTTATCTTTGTAGTTCTATCATGTTTTGCTTTATGTATATACTTTGAAGCTATATTACTAGTTAAATAAAAATTATAATGTCTTTCTGGTGACTTGAAACTCTTTTCATTATAAAGTGATCTTCTTTGTCTGTAGTAACACTTTTTGCCTTAAAATCTATTTTGTCTAATATTAATATAGGTTTCTTTTGGTTAGCATTTGCATGGTGTGGGGGTTTTTTAATCATCATATTTTGAATCTTTCTCTATCCGTATAATCTAAACGTGTCTCTTATAAACAGTGTACAGATGAGATGGATTTGGTTTTTTAACCCAGTCTAGCAAGGCTTCCTTTTCACTTGAGCATTCACACCATTTATATTGAGTGTAAATAGTGACGTATTCAGGTGTACATGCAAATCTGTACTTTCTGTTTATCTTATCTGTTCTGTGTTTTCTTTTTCTCTTTGTTTTGTAGTGATCTCTTCCTGGCATGTCTTCATTGTCTATAGCAATATTATTCTGCTCATCATTCAACTTTTTTATTCCTTTTCTGTTGTACATTCTAACTTTTTCCATGCTTTTAGAAGGAAAAGGTGGCCCTGGATACCTTTTGTAGCTTCACATAACTAAGATTCTCTCTTCTGTTGTTACCACAAATATTTTTTAAAATACAGCTTTGTACTGTTTAGGGTTTTTTTTCTTTTTTCTCCCCACCTTTATCTGAGCTTTATCTTTCCTTTGCCCTCAGTGTCTCAGTCACAGTCAAACAGATTCTACTCTCAGAGGTTTCTCTCGGCACAAGGTTTTGCCTTAGAAGGGAGTTTAAGTAACTTGGTTTTAAGCTGCCCCACGTCACCCAATCTTATTGTGACATGTTTGCAGTTAGCGATAAACTAGAGCCTGAGATCATCCTTCCAGCTTAGGCTGCTGTTGTCAGTTGTCCTGTCAAGTTTCCCAGGTTGAGTGGGACCCTCAATCTAGGGTGATTCCCTGGCTCTCAGACTGATGTTCCTTTGCTGTCTCTCCCACTCCTCCCAGACAGTGGCTTACTCACACCGGTCTCATGGCTGTGAGTAATCAGCCCTACTCCCCCATCTTTTGGTGTTGATAGCTTATCTTTTCACTTAGTTATGTTATAGGTGTTGTCGTTAAGCTGGTTGGTCTGAGTGTCTTGTGGGGGATTTGGGAAGACTGTGCAGCGGCTGCTGCTATCATCTTGCTCAAAACCTGGAACTGGTTTTAATGTATGACGTGAGGCAAGAGTCAACTTTCCTTTTTCTCCAAGTGAATATAAATCATCTCAGACTGTGTCACTACAAAGACCGTCTTTTCCACACTGATTTACACGGCCATTTGTGAAATAAATCAAATGTCCATATATGCATGAATCTGTTCTAGGTTTCCTATAATATAATAATGACTCAATTTCTGAACTTGTACCAATACCACAGCATTCTAATTATTACAGTTTTATAGTATAGTTTGATATATGGCCAAGCAAGCAATCACTCTAGCTTTATATTAAGACTTAATAATCTCTTATATTCTTTTTTTTCAAGAGTACCTTGGCAAGAATAGCATTGCATTTTTGGCCCTTTGCATTTCCATATATATATTTAAATCAGCTTGTCAAGTTCCTTTAAAAACAAAAACTCTGTTGGGATTTTGATTGGGATTAAATTAAGTCTATAGATTATTTTAAGAATGTATAAGTTTTCTGGGGCATTCCCTGGTGGTCCAGTGGTTAAGACTCCACGCTTTCATTGTCAAGGGCCTGGGTTCAATCCCTGATCGGGGAATTAAGGTCCCACAAGCTGCGTGGTGCAGAAGGAAAAAAAAAAGAATGTATAAGTTTTCTGTTGATCCACAACACATTATTCCAAAACTCAGCAACTTAAAACAACAGACATTTTTTACCTACACAGTTTCTGAGGATCAGGAATCTAAAAGCAGCCACCTAACTGGGTGGTTTTGGCTCAGGGGCTTTCATGAGGATGTCAATTGTCATCCAGGACTCTAGGCATCCCTAGGCTTGACTGGGGCTGGATAATCTGCTTCCAAACTCACTCATGTGGTTCCTTGCTGGCTGTTAGCTGGAGGCTTCAGTTCCTCACCATGTGGCCTCTCCTGCGAGCTGCTTTCAACGAGGCAGCTCACGTACCATAGAGTGAGCGATCTAAAAGAAAGTGAGAGGACTTCCCTGGTGGCACAGTGGTTAAGAACCCTCCTGCCAATGCAGGGGACACAAGTTTGATCCTGGGCCGGGAAGGTCCCACATGCCACGGAGCAACTAGGCCCATGCACAACTACTACTGAGCCCGTGCGCCACAACTACTGAGCCCACGTACCACAACTACTGAAGCCTGCCTGCCTAGAGCCCGTGCTCTGCAGCAAGAGAAGCCACTGCAATAAGAAGCCCGCTCACCGCAACGAAGAGTAGCCCCCGCTCACCACAACCAGAGAAAGCCTGCACGCAGCAACGAAGACCCAACGCAGCCAAAAAAATTAAAAATTAAAAAAAATAAAAGAAAGTGAGGCAGCAAAGAAGAAAGAGGGTGCACAAGACAGAAACCACAGTCTTTTCCTCTTAATCTCAGAAGTGACACGCCATCTCTTCTGCCACATACTTGTGGTCACATAGACCAACCTGGTTCAGTGTGGGAGAGGACTATACAAGGGTGTGAATACCAGGAAGTAGGGGTTACTGGGGGCCATCTTGGAGCCTGTCTGTCATAGGGGAGAATTTGAATCTTTATAGTATTGAGATTTCCAACCCATGAGCAAATCTCCATTAAGTCTTCTTTAATTTCTCTCAATAATATGTTTTTTGTTTTCTATGTAGAGGCTTTACTCATCTTTTGTTAGATTTATTTCTAGGTTTTGTATATTTTGATGCTATTATAGATAGCATCTTTTTAAAATTTCATATTCTAAATATTTGTTGCAATCATTTAGAAATATAACTGATTTTTGTATATCACCTTTTACCCAAACATCTTATAAATAAAATTCACTTAATAATAATTTAAATTGTAGATTCTTGTATTTTGTACATGTACAATCATGTCGTCTTTAAGTAATTACAATTTTGTTTCTTCCATTCTAAACCTTTTCCTTTAAGTACTTTTTCATGCCTTACAGGGCTATCTAGGACCTCCAGAACAATGTTGACCAGAAAGGCAACAGAAGGCATTGTCTTGTTCCTGATCTTGAAGGGAAAGCTTTCAAAGTTTCACCATTTATTATGATATTTGTTTTGGGTTTCTTATAGGTACCCTTTATCAGATTAAGGATATCTCCTTCTATTCCTAGTTTGCTAAGAGCTTTTTAAAAAACACTATGAATGGATGTTGAGTTTTATCAAATACGTTTACTGCATCTATTGAGATGCTCATTTGATTGTTTTCCTTTTAATTTGTTAATGTGGCAACTGATTGGTTTTTCCAGGGTTAAACCAACTTTTCATTCATGGAATAAGCCCAACTTAGTCATGTAGTATTCTCTTTTTTATATGTTGCTGGATCAGTTGGATAACGTTTTTATTAGACATTTTGTATATGTGTTCAGTAGGGAAACTAGCATCCAATTTTCCTTTCTCCTTGTTGGACTCTGATGTCAAGATTATGTTAGTTGAGGTAGGTTTCCTCTTTTTCTTTTCTCTGGAAGAACTTGTAGAATATTAGATTGGTAGAATTTAAAAGTAAAGCTTTGTGATCTGGAATTTCGTTAAGGGAAATTTTTTGTTTTACTATTGATTAAATATCTTTAATGGTTATAGGACTATATGGGTTTTCTTTATCTTTTTGAGTCTGTTTCTGTAATGTATATTTGTTTATACATTTGTCCGTTTTCATCCAAATTTTTTTAATTGTGGTAAGATCATGTAAATTTTTGTACTGTATTCTCTGTTAAGCATCTACAATAATTTTAGTGATATCCTCTTTATTTTATTGTTCAGGAAGAAGTAGTTTTCTTTTTTTATATAAATTTATTTTATTTTTGGCTGCATTGGGTCTTCATTGCTGCACGCGGACTTTCTCTAGTTGTGGCGAGCGGGGGCTACACTTCGTTGCAGTGCATGGGCTTCTCATTGCAGTGGCTTCTCTTGTTGTGGAACACGGGCTCTAGGTACACGGGCTTCAGTAGTTGTGGCTCACGGGCTTAGCTGCTCCGTGGCGTGTGGGATCTTCCCAGACCAGGGCTCAAAGCATGTCCCCTGCATTGGCAGGCAGATTCTTAACCACTGTGCCACCAGAGAAGCCCAGAAGTAGTTTAAAAAAAAAAAAAAGAACCTACTCATGATAAAAACTAAATTTTAACCCTACAAAAGTACATGAAATAGAAAGTAAAAGTCCCCACAGTCCCATTTACCCCAACCTAAGATAACTACTGGTAACAATTCGACATACCCTTGTCTCTTTTCTGTACATACATAGACATATAATCTTCTCCACAAAAATAAGCTCATATACATTTCTAGAGCTTTATATACATTTCTAGAACCTTCTTTCTTCCACTTAAAATATTACCAACACCTTTTATTTCAATGCTTAGAGCTTTGCCTCTTCCTTTGTAATGGCTACATAATATTCCACTGATGTGAATAAAGAATACTTTATTTACCCAATCTCTTACTGCTAATGCATTTGAATTGTTTCCCTTGTTTTGCTATTATAAGCAGTACTCCGTGGTTCTTGTTTTGTTTTGCTTTGGATGATAATAGAGGAAGGAGAAGGCCTCCCCCCAATGATGATAGAACCCAGGAAACTGTTCAGAGATGGGCTATGAGCAAAGAAAGAACTGCCTGACCTTCAGCCCTCCTGCTCCTCCAGCCCACCCCCCCATCTCCATAATTATGCTTCTCAAGAGAGGATCCAGTACCTATTTTTAGATTCAAAGAGATTCCAGATATAGAAATACCCAGACTAGGGAAAGGTAGAAGGGGTCCAGGGGAGGAAAAGTGGGCTGGTTTGGACAGAGGTTCCCCAGGCTCAAGGTCAGTATGAGCATCTGCTACCAACCTGCTGTGAGGTCACCGGGGGGCAGAGGATGGGTCAGACATTCAGCGTCACAGGAGCCTTCGTCTTCTCTTGCAGGGCACGTTCTCATTTGAATTCCAGCCCTTGAAAGCTGGAGAAACCTTCGGGAAACTAACACTGCACAACAGTGATTTGGGTTACTACCCATATGAGCTCAGTTTGAAGACCATGCCAGCACTGCCTGAAAAGCCTGTCCACTTCCAGGCTGTTCTCGGCAGTGGCCAGAGCATCTTTGCCAAGTTCACCAATTACGCCCGGCAGAAGACAGAATACTACTGCAGGGTGAGCAGCCCCTGCCTCACCCTCTGCCCTCGCTTTCCAGAAGTCTGGGCTCCAAAATAATGGGAGGGGGACACGGTGGGTGCAGAAATGTGAAACTCAGACTCAGGTGCTTTATCTAGTTGGAAACTGCCAGCTAGAAACAAAGAGTACCAGGCCTGGGTTCTTCCTCACAGACTTTCTAGCATAACAAACTGGGGTTGGGGTAGGGGGAGTTTTGCTTCCCACAACATACTCAGTGGTCAGTACAGTGAGACAATAGAGCTTAGTGGTCATGAGTATCGGCTGTGGAATCCAACAGACCTGGATCTGA
Organism: Mesoplodon bidens; assembly: GCF_964165515.1. Taxonomy (NCBI): domain Eukaryota; kingdom Metazoa; phylum Chordata; class Mammalia; order Artiodactyla; family Ziphiidae; genus Mesoplodon; species Mesoplodon bidens. The sequence continues at coordinate 14,417,819 of NC_138175.1, read as the reverse complement.
ATCCTGGCTTCACCGTTTACTCTTTGTATGAATAGTTTACTAACACTCTCACAGGATAGCTGTCAGGATTTTTAAATAGGTATATAAAACTAATCCTGGCCCATAGTAAGCGTTCCATATATGTTACCTATTAAATCAGTGTGAATATAGGATTAACTACTGAAACAGAAAGCCCCACAAACCAACAAAATAGTAGTTTATTCCTCTCTCAGATAGCAGTGTGGGCATAAGCAGTTTGGGCTGGAATGGCAGCTCCATGACATCAGGCACCCAGACCCCTCTTTCCTGATGCTCTTCCCTCTATGGGGAGTTGCTTCGGTGCACACAGACCAAGATGGTTTACTGTGACATCCACACTGCAGCCAGCTACCTGGGGGAAACGGGGAAGCTGCATACATTACTTCCACTCACATTCCATTGAAGAAAACTTCATGTGACCACACCCAGCAACAAGGGGAGCGAGGAGTGTAGCCTTACACTGGGTGGCTGTGTGCCCAGTTATCATCAGAGTCCCAAGGCCATGGTCACAAGGCATAGGCTCTATTTTTAACTGAGGTATAGTTGATGTACAGGATTTTATAAGTTTCAGGTGTACAACGTAGTGATACACGATTTTTAAAGAGGCGTAGGCTCTTGATCATACCCATCCGTCAGGAGAAGCCTGGTTATTCTGTAGTAACAAACAGCCCCAGCATCTCAGAGGCTTAAAACAACAAAGGTTTGCCTCCCGTTCATGCTTCTCTATCCAGGGAGGGTCAGCAGGAGACTCTGCTCATCACAGCCACTCGGGGATCCAGGCTGAGGGGCAACCACTATCTCAGATGTCTCCAGTCATAGCAGCAGAGGGGTGAAAAGACCCCAGAGGGACTTGCTCTGGCAAATAAATGCTCTAGTGTGGAAGGGACACCTTGCACTTCTACTCGCAACTTATGGTCCAGAACTAGTCCCACCCGTCCACGAGGAGCCAGAATCTCTGGTCCTCCAGGGGCAGTGGAAGGAAAGAAGCAAGGGATACGGGGGAGCAGCGCCCAGGCCCGCCACCCATATCGTCCCGCTGTGTGTCTATTTAACATCTCTTGGCCTTGGTTTCTTTGTAGTAAAACGGGGATAACCTAGTAACACCTACTCTTCAAGGGAGTTTTAAGGGCACAGCTTTTGTATAACCTGCCCGTCCTCACGCAAGCGTAGGTTGCTCATGTCGGAGGGTTGGGGGCTGGGGACGGACCTGAACTGCTGGTTTGCTCTTCAGGGTCCTGGGTGAGCCGAGCGCGTTTGTTCTCCTTTCAGACCGACTGTCCAGACTTCCACACGGAAAAGTTCATCTACGCGGCGCCCGGGGCGCAGGGCGGCACCGAGGTGAGTGTGGAGGTGTACTTCGAGCCCAGCCGCCTGGGCGAGAGCAAGGGCCTCCTGAGCCTCTCATCGCTCGTGGGCGGCGAGTACATCATCCCCCTCTTCGGAGTGGCTCTGCCCCCCAAGCCGCAAGGCCCCTTCCTGATCCGAGCCGGGGACAACATAGTCATCCCTTTCAAGAACGTCTTCTTCCACCCGGTCACCTTGTCCTTCACGGTGGAGAACCCAGCCTTCTCCGTCCGCGCCGTAGACTCCGTGAAGCCCAAGAAGACCAACAACATCACGGTCTACTTTGGAGGAAACCCATCAGGCAGCAAAACACCCATCACCAGCAAGCTGATTGTAGCCTGCCCTCCCGGCGAAGGCAGCGACACTGGAATTAAATGGGTTTATTACCTGAAGGGGATCACCCCGTAGTGGGAACCAGGGCCCGCGGCATCATGGAAAAGCCGTCTCCTCAGCCTTCATACCTGTGTGTTGTCCTAGCCCTGCAAAGAATAGAGAAAATCATCAGAAGTCTAAAGGTACTGTTTTATCCTCCAATTCAATTACAGGGGCACCTATTTCCATATTATATGAATTCCAGATATCTGTATGAAATATAGATATTCCATATTAAACATGGTAACTACACGAAACAGAGCTATATTTTACTTGGCAAGGGCAAGTCTCTTCATTTAGTTTCTTAATATATCTCCAAAGCCCAAGCACTATGTAATAATGCTCATGTTTAATAAGATGACACAGGTCTTACACTCACGACCTTCCATCATACAGCACTTAGCAGTGTATGACTCTGGGGCCCCGCAGTTTCTTTTTAAAACCCATGGCTTTTTAAAGCCATGACTCTACTTGGACATGGTATCTTATTCTGCTTTCACATAAAAGTCAAATAAGTCACTACTTTCAAAGCAATGAGCAGACACATTAGGACAGTTATTGCAGGGACAGAGATCGGGATGCTCCCTCCGTCTCTGAATCCAATATCTGTTCCCCAGAGAAAGTTCTCGCTGAAGGTCAGGTCCTGGAGGGATGCTAATAGACACCCCAGTTCCCCACCCCCAGCCCTGTGTACAGCACTCAGCCTATGGAGCAGTGATTCTCCACCTAATTCTGGTCCAGACCCCACCTCCCCAAATACGGATTTAATCCGTCTGGGGAGGGACATGGCATCATTTCTTTTCAGCTTGTGTGGCAGTGTTGAGAACCAGTGCTACAGATCAGAACCCACCTGGCCATTAATGGTGCAACCAGTCAGGAATATACTTCTAGAGAGAGGACTACGTCCCGGTGTCATGTATTTTAAACTGCAGCCATTTTGTGCGCGCGTAAAGGGTGATGTTCTAAGTTGGCACCTTTCTTCAGAAGGAAAGCACCGTGGAAGCCCCACCTCCAAGGAGAAGCGGGCATGTGCAGACTCTTCTCCAGGGCCTGCAGTGGTATTAGTAGAGCCACTTACCTGTTGGCACCGCCTGTTGAAGTAAAGGTGGTTAAAGGCTGGCCCTGGAGTGGACTTGCTTCTGCACAAATGCACGCACTCACCTATGCCTGAGGGTCCCTGGCGTCCACCTCCTGCCCTCTTCTCATCCCCTCCAGCCCACCCGCAAGAGAAGATGGAGGCATAAAAGGAGATGGCCATTTGGGAATGGACGCTCCAAAGAGGTGGCGCTCAGAAGTGATCCCTGGACCTGCAGCCCCAGCATTGCCTGGGAATTTATTAAAATGCAAATTCTCAGGGCCCACCCCAGACCTATTGAGTCAGAAACTCCAGGGTTGTGGCCCAGCAACCTGTGTTTTAACAAGACCTTATAGCTACTAGAGGTGTTTTTTTTTTCTGATGCACATATCCTTTCTTTTTTTAACATCTTTATTGGAGTATAATTGCTTTACAATGGTGTGTGTTTAATGGACAGATTCTTTCATCCCTTTGTACCTCCCGCCGCCCCTCAGCCCATTACACTTGACACACAGCTAGTACCAAATGAAGCCTGTCCTAAAGCATCTGCAGACGCACACTTAATAGTTCATTTTTGTAGCCACTAAAGGCCCTGCTGATAGGAATAAAGACAAAGAACAAGACGACAGATACGCCCAGTGATTAAACGAGCAAACAACACACTAAGCAGCAAACTGAGAGGGCACAGAGCCCAACGAGCTGGTCCCCTAACCGGCAAATACACGGAGTCTGAAGAAACCGCCGGTTCTCAAATTTAGTATCTATCAGAATCGCCCCAAGGACTTGCTAAACCACAGACTGCTGGGCCATCCTCAGAGGGCCTGATTTAGTAGGTTTGGGCGGGCCCGAGAATTCTCATTTCTGTCAAGTCCTGGGCGATGTTTGCTGCTGATCTGAAGCCACTGCCTCCTCACATCAGCATCACATGGGACCTTGCTAGGAATGCAGGCTCTCAGGCCCGGCCCCAGACCTACTGAGTCAGAATCTGCATTTTAATGACACCTCCAGGGGGTCTGTGCGCACACTGCAATGCAGAGCGCTGCTTTAACGGCGCCGGCAGAACTTGAGGCTTTGCTGAACCCACAGCCCTAACGCTCTTCATTAGAGCCCTGGAGAGGAGTCTCTCCAACTCTGCTTTCAGCCGAAGTGACTGAAATGGTTGCCCGCCCCCCAAAGTCCCTCCTCCCACCCACTCCCCAGAGGCAGAGCTGGGGGAGGGGAGCAATTGGCCCACCACCACCTTCTCCTAAACGGGTACCTTTTCAACACGTCTAAACCTAGTATGATAAACAATCGTTAAGACTGCAGGAAAGACGGAGGAAGCCGTGTAGAAGTTGGGTGAAGCACCCACGGTCACAGCCGGAGCGTGATGAGACTCAAGATTCCTCTAACTGGGACTTCCCTGGTGACGCAGTGGTTGGGAATCCGCCTGCCAATGCAGGGGACACGAGTTCGAGCCCTGGTCTGGTAAGATCCCGCATGCCACGGAGCAACTAAGCCCATTTGCCACAACTACTGAGCCTGTGCTCTAGAGCCCGCAAGCCGCAACTGCTGAGCCCGTGAGCCACAACTACTGAAGCCCGCTCACCTAGAAGTCTGTGCCCCACAATAAGAGAAGCCACCGCAATGAGAAGGCCACACATCGCAACGAAGAGTAGCCCCCGCTCACCGCAACTAGAGAAAGCCCGCACGCAGCAACGAAGACCCTAGGCAGCCAAAAATTAATTAATTAATTAATTTAAAAAAATTCCTCTAACTGTGAAGGTCAGGACTCAGATATGTTCCCTTGAGGCTCCAGCCACCACCCCAGACACTGGATGCTACAGAAACTGGCCACTTCCCAGTGTCACCACCTGCAAAATGGTGCCTTTAGGTGGCCTGGGGCAACTCCCCTCCTTCAGCCTCGCTCCAGCTCCCCCCAAGCCACTGAGTCTAGAGCCCAAGCCTCAGGCCTGGAGTGAGGAGGCAGACCGGCCTCCCTGGGACCAAGCACCCAGCTCAGACCCTGCCCCAGCATGAACCCCCTTCCAGGATGACTTGAGATGGGGTACATCGCTTTCCTATAGGTGGTTCGTATGTTTTCTTGGCCTCAAAAAAGGCAATGACAAAATCGTTTCATATTGGCAAGTTTGGAATGTCGCTCAACAGAGAGCTGAAGGGGAGGCTTGGTGAAAACAAGCATCCTGACGAAAGCTAGTGGAAGTTACATCTGAAAGAATGCATTCTCAGCAAAGGAAACCGGGAGACATCTCACTGGGGGGTGTTCAGAAAATATCAGGGCCCAGGTGGCACCATTCCAGAGATCATTGTGCACGGAAGACAATGTGAATGAGGCCCCCTGACACTGTTCGACACAGAGGCCCTGGTGAGTGTGGCATCCTAAGTCTAACCACTTCTTTGGGCGAGTCCTGCCTCAGGTCAGAGGTGATTATACTGTGACGTCATGAGGGCCTGCTGGATCTGAAGAAATCCCAAGTTTGGGATCTCCCAAACCTCTCATACCCTCAACATGTTGCCCTGACCCTCCAGCAAAATCACACTGCTGTTGGAGAAACTGCTTTGTGCAATTCAAGATTCGGGTTCAGTTTCTTACAGTGTCACCAGCACCCTCTTGCAACAATGCCCATAAGTTATGTAACACCAACCAGGCCTCATCACACATATGTGCAGATGAGTTATAACTGTGAAATGATGGCCACTCTGCAACCAGACATACTAATTATCCACTAGTCTGGAAGAGTCTGAGCACGGCAGGCCTGGCCACCAGGGACAGAGGAGAAGCGAGCACATGGAGCAGGCAATGGTGGCCCTTGGGCTTTATTCTCAGTACCAACGCCAGTCCAATTATGCATAAATAACCTTAACTAGCTGACATTTTCCAAGATGTCAGAAAAAAAAAGAAACAGTTATTTTCAGGAACTTCTGAACTAAAGGTAGGACAAAGCATTGGTTTCGGCCTTGAATGAAAAACTGGTTTCTTAGCAACCTAGGCCAGAATGTGATTTCAGGAGAAAAGAGTTCCTTCTGGTAAAAAAACATTTCCTTACTGTTTCAATTATTTAAAAATTGTATCACATTATGACCCATGGGAAATTCAGTTCACCCTTAAGAAAAAGCCAAACCAAACAGCAAAAGAAACAGATGAAATATTATATTAGATATGGATCTAGTGGAAATAAATACACACTAGAGAAATAGATCCAAATCATTCCCATTGATTTTTTTTGCATTGTTTTACCTCAACCATCATCAGAATTCTAAAGACATAAACTTTGCAAGACATTTAGAAATGTCCTTATCAGTGCTACTTGGTATCAAGGTAAGGGGAGGAAGCTATTAAGCAATACATTTTCTTCTGGAGATGAATCTGTATTTGGGGCAGTTTTCAGGTTGTTGGTGCACCCACCTTCATTTGTCAGATTGTGTTGGCAAGGGTTTTAAAAGCTGTGAAAACCCCACCAGTAAAGGAAAGCACATTTTTCACAGATTTTTATAGACCCAATTCCTCCATGACTTGCTGAGTGTGGGGATAGCTCCTGTATTTGTTTTCTATGGCTGCATAACAGATTATCACAAATCTAGCAGCTTAAAACAACACAAATGTCTTATCTCAGTTGCCATGGGTCAGGAGTCCAAAAGGTACTAAATTGGGTTCTTGGCTCAGGCTCCCAAAGGCTGAAATCAACATGCCAGCCAGCTACATCCTCATCTGGAGGCTCAACTGGGGAAAGATTATCTTCCAAACTCCCTCAGTGTGTTGACAATATTCATTTCCTGGCAGCCATTTCACTGACGTATCATTTTCTTGGCAACTGACAACAGGGGACCAATTTTAGCAACAAAAGACCACTCTCAGGTCCTTACCAAGTGATCCATCATAGACAGTTCATTGTTGTTATTATCGACTCCTCAGGGCCAGCAGGAGAATATCTCTCCCATTTAAAATCTCTCCTAACTTCTTTAAGGCCTCTGCTGATTAGGTCAGGCCCACCCAGGATAATCTCCCTTTTTAGTAACTCAAAGTCAACTGATTAGGGACATTGATTAGATCTGCAAAATATCTTCTGCTATATAACATGACAATTGTTAGAATGACAGTCCATCATATTTACAAGACAATCACAGTTGAAGGGAGGGGATTGCACAGGGTGTACAGCAAAAAGCGTGGGACTCTTAGGGACCATCTTCGAATTCTATGAGCCATAGCCCCTCACTTGTGTCCCATAGATTCTGATCTGTTGACTGAGGATAACACTCCATTTTCAAGACTGTTGTAAGCTTTACATGACTGCTTTTCACTCATTAGAAAAAAGTATGACCAGTGTTATTTCATATTGTTAAAAAAAAGAAACAGGCCCCAAATTGATTCACTTGTGCTAAACCCACGTCAGCAAACCAAGACTTAATATCTAACCTACTTGTAGTTTCAGCTTCTCCCAGCAATATGACCTTTAACTAGTTAATCTGGAATTACCTGATCAGCTCTGGTGAAGTAATCTGCATGATAAACACCCCCCTTCCCCAAAGGAAGGTGACATGCCTGAAACAATCTACTTCATTCCTAGCTGCCACCCCCTTCTGCCTATAAAAGCCTTCCATTTTGTTGAGCTCCTTGAAGCTCCTGTCTGCTAGATGGGATGCTGCCAGAGTCATGAATTGTTGAATAAAGCCAATTAGATCCTCAAATTTACTCAGCTGAATTTTGTTTTTTAACAATATTAATCCTCATTGGGTTCCACTATGGTATTATAGCTTTGTCCTAAATCCCTGTCCACTATGGAAGCTTATGATAAGGAACTCTGATGCATCTCCCTGTTACTGTATCTTTAGCCACACTGCATCCATAAAGTGCTTTTAAAGTTTTTATCACACAGCTTCAACTTCTGTTCCACCATTTAGTGTGAAACTTCAAAGCACTTGGAGGGGCCGCTTTATAGTGGATCCACCTGGAGACCTGCAATCAACACATTTGGGGCCTCTGCTGTCTGTAACCCAGCCCTCCAAGGTATCAGAGCATAATAAACACATCCTGAGTCCCAAATGGTGGGGTGACAGCCACTGTTGGTACCTGAGATTTTAGATGGTAGGCAGATAGTTCTGTTTTTAATTGAAATTTATATGTTTTAGAAAAATATGTCACTACTCAAGCCCATGATTTTAAGGCATAAGCAAGGCTAAAGAACGAATTTAAGATTTTTCTTAAGTGAGTTGATTAGAAAGTACTTTTAAAATAACAGTACAAGTGGCTAGGACATAGCGAAAATCAAGATGGTGTTACTCCAATGCGGGAAACTTTGGCATATGAGATATTGACTGGTGACTAAGTAGTGAATGAACTAGCAGATTCAGTAGGTATAGAATAAATTATCCTAAGCGAGTCAGGCTCCAGGAGCCCCTTCGTTCTCACGAACATCTACAGAAGCCCACCAAGCGCCAAGCCTACGACGTGCGGGCAGTTGACTGCATGTAATACAGGCCCCATTAAGCAGGTCTCAAACCAGACTCAGACTGTTGGGGTCGAAAGCTGGAGTGTGAGGGGAGAAGGTGAAGCCTTGTGGGGCGTGGCCAAATCCCCTGCAGGTGCGTGCGGGGGCGTGGCTGGAGAGGGGCGGGTCCTAGCGGCGGAAGGCGGAAGCTGCTGCAGAGTCACTTGATCCAAGTAACATGGCTGCTGCCCTTTAAGAACTGCAGTGCGGGCCCCAACTGGGACTCCTGACCGGTTGGGCAGTCGAGGGTAGGTGTGCGGAGACGGGGACCCGGCCCCGGTTCCGAGGCGGCGCGCGGCGGCGGAGCGAGACAGGCGGCCCGGGGCGGCGTGGTCCATGAGCCGGCGCCGGAGGCAGCGCGGAGCCGCAGACTCCCCTAGCCCCGGCGCGGCCCGGGCTGCCGCGGGCTGAGGAGTCGCGGGGCTCCGGGGGTCACCCCGAGCTGCTGCCATGAACCCCGAGAAGGATTTCGCGCCGCTCACGCCCAACACCATGCGCGCCCTCAACGACAAGCTCTGCGAAAGCTGAAGGTGGCAGCGCTGGAGATAGACAGGTAAGAGCCGCGGGCACCCGGGATGGGCGTGGAGAGCGGAGCCGGGACTCTGTCCTGGCTCTGCAGGGGTCCCGCTCCTCCGGGCAGGTCCTCACGCCTTTGCAGCCAGTGTTGCTACTCCAGGTTTCAGGCCCTTAGGACCGTGCTTAAGAGCAGGAGATTGGCAGTCCCAGCTTTGCTTCTAACTATGTGACTTGGGCCAAGTTCTTTAACCTACTGATGCCCCAAAGGGCTGCCGTGAGAATGAAGCGCCGTAATGTATGTGTGCTGCTTAGGGCTGCGGTGAGAATGAAGCGCCATAACGTATATCTGGTGCTTAACACAGTGCCTGGCACATGGTGCGTCCTCAGTGTGGTCTCCATCAAAACGAGCAAATCAGAGCCTGGCCTCTGATGCGAGGGAGATGGGAAGCGTGAGAATTTGCTAAGGATGTTGACCTGCCTCATTTCTTACCCAGCTTCTGAGAAGTGAAAGGGACAGTAAGTTGACCAAGTGGAGAAATCAGGTCCAAAACCTCAAGGCTCAGAGAGCTGTTTGTTTTCTCTCTGTCATATCACGCTTCCCTGCAAGCGGAAGTAGGAATACTTTGACCTTTCTTGTGTCTGCAGTCTTTTTTTTTTTTTTTTTTTTTCTTTTTGCGGTATGCGGGCCTCTCACTGCCGTGGCCTCTCCCGTTGCGGAGCACAGGCTCCGGATGCGCAGGCTCAACGGCCATGGCTCACGGGCCCAGCCGCTCCACGGCATATGGGATCCTCCCAGACCGGGGCACGAACCCGTATCCCCTGCATCGGCAGGCGGACTCTCAACCACTGCGCCACCAGGGAGGCCCTGCAGTCTTATTATGTGTTCAGTAGGACCCTCTTATCTGTGGGAGATACGTCCCCAGACACCCAGTGGATGCCTGAAACCTTGCATGGTAGCAAACTCTATATATACTGTTTTTTCCTATACATACATATGTATGATAAAGTTTAATTTATAAATTAGGCACAGTAAGAGAATATCCCAATGGCCAGCATCACTAGCCTTGCACTTTAGGGCCATTATTAAGTAAAATAAGGGCTATTTGAACATAAGCACCGCGATACTGACAGTTGACCTGATAACCCTACTAAATGGGTAGATATCATATACAGCATAGATGTGCTGGAGGAAGGGATGATTCATGTCCTGGTGGGACAGCAATAGATTTCAACTCAGAACAGCATATAGTTTAAAACTTAGAAATTGTTTATTTCTGGAATTTTCCATTTAATATTTTGGACCTGCGGTTGACCACTGGTAACTGAAACCTCGGATGACGGGGGACAACTGTATGTGTAACCATGACCTGACATTTTGCTTTTTTCGCAACCTACAAAACAAGATGTTTGTGAACATTTTATTAAGATTTGTCTGCTGTTATTTTACTTTTGTATTTTTTCCAGCCAAATCTTTGTGATAAAGTCTGGTGGGTGGGTAATTTCGGAGGAGTAGAAAAGAGCAGGCTGTGAAACTGAAAGAATGCCAGTCTGGGCATCAGGAAATACGGACTGTAGTCCTGCCCTGTCCAATAGGGTAGCCACTGGCCATGCTTGGCTGTTTACATTTAAATTATTAAAGACAAAATAAAAAATTTAAATCGAGTTCTTCAGTCACACTACCCATATCTGACATGTTCAGTAGCCACATGTGGCTGTCAGCTGCCATAATGGACAGTGCAGATTTTAGAACATTTCCATCACTGCAGAATGCTTTGTACAGCTCTAATCTAGTCTGTTGTGTGACACTCATTCTTTGACCTCCAGCAAATTCCTTAACTCAGGGTTTCTTAACCTCAGCACTACTGATATTTTTGGACAGAAAATTCTTGGTTGTGGTGGGCTGCCCTGTGCATTATAGGGTTTTTAGCAGCATCCCTGATCTTTACCCACTAGACACCAGTAGCTTTCTATCAATTGTACAATCAAAAATGTCTCCAGACAAACTGCCTAATGTCCCGTGGGAATGGACAGTCACCCCGGTTGAGAACCACTGCTTTAACTGCTTTGGGTTTTAGTTTCCTCTTCGGCTAAAGGGTTTGGATTTTGCTAAGAGTACCCTCCCATTCAGCTTTAACATCCAGTGTGTCCAGAACCACCTAGCTGCTTCTCTCATCAAGCACCACTTTCTAGAATGCTCTCTTTTCCCACCACTAGTGGTGGCTACCCTGACTCTCGCCAGTGCCAGCAAGTCGTAATGATAAGTATTGCTATGATGAGTAGGAGACCCAGAGCTGATGTATAGACTTGGCTCCATATCCGTGGTTTTATCAGCTGACGCTAGTGACACCTGTTTTGTCCATCACCCGCTCTGTTTCCCAGGAATGTTCAGTTTTATTTATAGCTTGAGTCATCGGTTGAGTCCTTGAATAGAGGTGTTCATCTCAGCATTATTGTTGCCTCCAACACATCTTGTGTAAGTGCTCTCACTCTGCAGGCTATTCTGGAAGGGCTTTGTCTTTAATGGGGTTCGTTTTGTGTTTGACATTGCCCTTGGCTTGTGGAATCAGGGAAACCCCTTAGGGCCTTCACTGGACTATAAACTCCTTAAGAGCAGAGACCCTGTTTTATTTATCTTCAGCACTTAGCACAGTGCCTGGCAGCATTTGATGGTTGGCATCTAAATGAATGAATGTTCATACATTTTTGGTGGGGAAATAACATTGCAGTCTAAGGACCTTGCTACTCAAAAGTGTAGCCCGCAGAGCAGCAGCATCAGGACCCCCTGGGGGCTTGTTAGGAACAGATTCTCCAGCCTCACCCCAAACCTATGGATCAGAATCTGCATATTTAACATGATCCCTGGTGCACATTAGCGTTGGAGAAGCACTGGCCTAGAGGACTACACTCAGTTTGGAGTCTTCTTCAGACATGTTTGGGATGAGGAGTGTCCTGTTTGATATCAGGGACAGGGACTTACTCATGCTTCACCTGAGAGCTTTCTAGTGTCTCTGCTTATAAGGACACTGATCTATTGGATCAGGGCCACACCTATATGACCTTATTTAACCTTAATTACTTCCCTATAGGCCCTATCTCCAAATACTGCCACCAGGGTTGTATGAATTAGGGGGCAGGGTGGAACAATTCAGTCCATACCATTGATCATTTCAAAAAGTGATCACGTGTAAAACGCTGTCTGCCCTATTTGGGGGGGAGGAGGATTTGGCCCTTGTACATCCCCCATCTCATTTATTTTGCACAGCTGCCCTATGAGCTAGGTAGTGTTACCCCATTTCACAGATGAGGAAACAGAGGCTCCTTGAGGGTAAGGAATCATCCCAAGGTTTCACAGCTAGAACCTGGATCTAAAAACTCAGATTCTTCTGTCTCAAAAGGCTTCCCCACTACATGAATCGTTTTCCCTTCTGAAAGTGGAACATATACTTAATAAGTTTCATACTTGAACACCCCCATGGTAGTTTTAACTGCCACTTTCTGTTTTCTGGAAACCATCTATCTGCTTGGGTGGCAGAACCAGTACTGCATGGGGTGCTGGAGTGAGGGATTAAAATTCCTAATAAGAGGAGGGTGTTTTATCTTGATGACAGGCCTCAGACACTAAAAACGCAGAGACGGATGCTTGGCTCGACTGAAGGACCCCAGACTCTCGACTCTCAAGACCAGGCTGTGTTAGGTGACCAGGATCTGATGGCTAAATGTGTGAGCCTGTTGTGCACAGTCCTGGAGAGGCTTTACCCCACAGCTTGGCTCCAACACGCCCACACAGCTTTCTCAAGGATAAGGCCCTGAGGCTAAGATTTTAGAATGGCTGTGGCGGGTTTTGCGGGCCCTGGGTGTCAGGAGTTATCGTCCCTGATGAGTCCCGAGGACAGGGATGGTGAGACCCCAGGCCCTGCTCTCCGGGAGAGTCTAGCGTGGGGGAGAAACGCCAACAGGCGCTCTGATAAGTGTGGTGGGTGCTCCCTCACTGCGGTGACAGGGCCCTCACTGCAGGCTGGGAGAGATGGTGCCCTTCGTGGTGACCCCGGGTGGGCTCACTGGCAAGTCTCTGGTGTTCCTGAACTTTGAGTTCCCAAAGCCAGCAAATGGAGGTGCCCAGGCCCTGCGCCCTGAGAACACCGAAGCCCAAGGAGGGGCTCCAGGATCAGAGCTCCTGAGGGATGAGTCCCTGCCTGCTGGGGAAGGCAGGGTGGGGAGGGTGGCGTGGGGAGCCGGGATCCCTGGGGCTCTGTGATCAGATCAGGGTTGAACTGCTGAGTTTGACCGGGCCTTCTGGAGCCTGCCACCTCTGTAGGGAGGCACTGTTTATTACCAAGTGACTTCAGGCAGATTTTGGAGTGTGCGTCAGAATTCCACCCAGCAGATTGCTTCATCCAGGGGTCACAGACTGGCAGCCAGGGGCCCTGTCCTGCCGGCAGACCTGTTTGGTTTGGCCTGGATCCCAGGGTATTTTTTTTAATAATATATTTTTTCCTGCCTCTCTTGTGGAAGGGTTGGCGTGTTTTCATTGTTTGAGGTAAGCGTGATTTTGCTATTGTCTTTTTTTGGTTTTATTTTGGGGGTGGGGGTGTTGCTTTTTTTTTAATTGATTTTATTGAAGTGTAGTTGATTTACAGTGTTGTGTTAGTTTCTGCTGTGCAGCAAAGTGATTCAGTTATACATAAATATACATTCTTTGTTTTTAATAGTTTAAGAATATTTTTTAAATATTCTTTTTTTAAAATATCCTATGGTTTATCATAGGATACTGAATATAGTTCTCTGCACTATACAGTAGGACCTTGTTGTGTATCCATTTCATATATAATAGTTTACATCTGCTAATCCCAACCTCCCATTCCATCCCTCCCCCACCCCTCTCCCCCTTGGCAACCACAAGTCTGTTCTCTGTGTCCCTGAGTCTCTTTCCGTTTCGTAGATAGGTTCATTGTGTCATATTTCAGATTCCACATATAAGTGATATCATATGGTATTTGTCTTTCTCTTTCTGACCTCACTTAGTATGATAATCTCTAGTTGCATCCATGTTGCTGCAAATGGCATTATTTCATTCTTTTTTATGGCTGATTATTATCCCATGGTATATATGTACCACATCTTTATCCGTTCATCTGTCGATGGACATTTAGGTTGTTTCCATGTCTTGGCTATTGTGAATAGTGCTGCTATGAACATATGGGTGCAGATTAGAGTTTTGTCTGGATATATGCCAAGGAATGGGATGGCTGGATCATATGGTAGTTCTATTTTCAGTTTTCTGAGAACCTCCATACTGTTTTTCCACAGTGGCTGCACCAACTTACATTCCCACCAACAGTGCAGGAGGGTTACCTTATTTCCACACCCTCTCCAGAATTTGTTATTTGTAGTTTTTAATCATGGCCATTCTGACTGCTGTGAGGTGGTACCTCATTGTACTTTTGATTTGAATTTCTCTAATAATTAGCGATTTTGAGCATCTTTTAAAAAAAATTTTATTGGGACTTCCCTGGTGGCGCAGTGGTTAGGAATCCACCTGCCAGTGTAGGGGACACAGGTTCGAGCCCTGTCTGGGAAGATCCCACATGCTGCAGAGCAACTAAGCCCATGCGCCACAACTATTGAGCCTGAGCTCTAGAGCCCGTGAGCCACAACTACTGAAGCCCGTGCGCCTAGAGCCCGTGCTCCACAACAAGAGAAGCCACAACAATGAGAAGCTCGCGCACCACAATGAAGTGTAGCCCCCGCTCGCCACAACTAGAGAAAGCCCACACACAGCAATGAAGACCCAAACTCAGCCAAAAATAAATAAATAAAATAAATTTATTTAAAAAAATTTTTATTGGAGTATATAGTTGATATACAGTTGTGTTAGTTTCAGGTGTACAGCAAAGTGATTCAGTTATACATATACACATCTTCATTCTATTTCAGATTCTTTTCTCATATAGCTTATCACAGAATATTGAGTAGAGTTCCCTGTGGTGTACTGTAGGTCCCCATTGGTCATCTGTCTTATATGTGCGTGTGTTCATCCCAAGCTCCTGATTTATCCCTCCCCACCATGTTTCCCCTTTGGTAACCATAAGTTTGTTTTTGATACCTATAAGTCTGTTTCTGTTTTGTAAATAAGATCATTTGTATCTTTTTTTTTTTTTTTTTTTTTTTTGCGGTACACGGGCCTCTCACTGTTGTGGCCTCTCCCACCGCGGAGCACAGGCTCCGGACGTGCAGGCCCAGCGGCCATGGCTCACGGGCCGAGCCGTTCCGCGGCATGTGGGATCTTCTCAGACCAGGGCACGAACCCCCGTCCCCTGCATCGGCAGGCGGACTCTCAACCACTGCGCCACCAGGGAAGCCCTGTATCTTTTTTTAGATTAAATTCCACATATGAATGATATCACATGAAATTTTCTTTATCTGTCTGACTTACTTCACTTAGTATAATAATCTCTATCTAGGTCCAGACATGTTGCTGCAAATGGTATTATTTTGCTGTTTTTTATGGCCGAGTAATATTCCATTGTGTATATGTACCACATCTTCTTTATCCATCTCTCTGTTGATGGACATTTAGGTTGCTTCCATGCCTTGGCTATTGTGCATAGTGCTGCACTGTACACTGGGGTGCATATATCCTTTCAGATTATGGTTTTCTCTGGATATATGCCCAGGAGTGAGATTGCTAGATCATATGGTAGTTCTATTTTAAGATTTTAAAGGAGTCTCCATACTGTTCTCCATAGTGGTTTACCAATTTACAGTCCCACCAACAGTGTAGGAGGGTTCCCTGTTTCTCAATCTTGTTTAACCTTTCAGATAACCAGCTCTTGGTTTTATTGATTATTAGAATTTTTTTTAATTTCTATTTTATTTATTTCCTCTCTGATCTTTATTATTTCCTTCCTTCTGCTGACTTTTTACAGGGTATTTAATTTTTTAAATTAATTAATTTTATTTATTTATTTATTTATTTTTGGCTGTGTTGGGTCTTCGTTGCTGTGCGCGGGCTTTCTCTAATTGCGGTAAGCAGGGGCTACTCTTCGTTGTGGTGTGCATGTTTCTCATTGTGGTGGCTTCTCTTGTTGCGGAGCACGGGCTCTAGGCGCACAGGCTTCAGTAGTTGTGGCTCACAGGCTCTGGAGCACAAGCTCAGTAGTTGTGGCTCACGGGCTTAGCTGCTCCGCAGCATGTGGGATCTTCCTGGGCCAGGGGTCGAACCCGTGTCCCCTGCACTGGCAGGCAGACTCTTAACCAGGGAAGCCCCTGAAGGGTATTTTAAATTGAGAAATTTCACAATGAATTTCAGGTTTCTGGTGTCTCTTAAAGGAACCCTGGGGCTTTGTGATCAGATCAAGGTTGAACTGCTGAGTTTGACCTAGCTCTTTGGAGCCTACCACTTCTGTAGGGAGACACTATTTATTACCCACTGGCTTAAGGTAATTTTTACAGTGTGGGTCAGAATTCCACACAGCTCTGCTCTTTACCAGCAGTGGGACCTCAGCAAATTGCTTCATTCAGGGATCACAGACTGGCATCCAGGGGCTGTGTCCGGCCAACAGACCTGTTTGGTTTGGCCTGGATCCCAGGGTCTTTTAAACTGACAAATTTCATAGTAAAATTCGAGTTTCTGGGTTCTCTTAAGGAATGGGAAGATGTGGCTCTGTGGGGCCCAAACAGCAGATCCAGGGACCCAGGGGTCCAACCTCCTACCCCAGCCAAGACTTGGGCTCCCCAGTTTGCTTCCTGTGTTGACAAGTTCAGCACAGCCTGTCTTACCTCCCTTGGCCTTCTCACTTGTGTCTCTTTCTTGGCCCCTGTAAGCATTTGAGTTTGTGACCTTGGGTTTAACCTCTCTGTGCCTCAGTTAACTCATCTTAAAAAGAAAAAAATGCACATTGAAAACATGCTGAGTGAAAGAAGCCAGTCACAAAAGGCCATGTATTGTATGATTTCACTTATATGAAATGCCTAGAATAGGCAAATCCAGAGACAGGAAGTAGATTAGTGGTTGCCTAGGGCTTAGGGAAGGGGATTGGGGGATATGGGTAGTGACTACTAATGAGGTAATCTTTGTGGGATGATGAAAATGTCATAAAATTGATTGTGGCGACAGTCGCTCAACTTTGTGAACATACTAAAACCCACTGAATTGTACATGTGAATTTATGGCATGTGAATATCTCAATTTAAAAAACATAAGAGTACCTGTGGGTTGTGTTACATTGTGAGGAAAGTGCTTATGCAGTGGTCACAGTTACTGTCACCTGAGATCCAAACGTGCCCCCTGCTGTCTCGGACTCGTTTCTTCTTTACAGTTTTTCCACTGATTACACCCAGTGGATGCTCAGTGTATTTTGTTACTTAACTCACTCTTGGGCCTTTTCAGAAGCTCTTGGGCCTTTCCTCAGAGGCAGATGTTCGGCTTTTCCTGTTCAGTTAGTGGAGAGTAGTGAGCAAGTGGAAACCAGGTTACTTAAATACTCAGCAAAGCAGATGGAGGAGACGTTTACCTGCCAGCTTCTGTTTGGGAAATCACTGCCTGGATATGTTGCCCAATTACAGCATGTCACATAGAGAACTGAGGTGGATCACTGGACTTGCCAGGGTAAAAAAGGCAGCCCAAAGTCCAGGCTGAAATTTTTACAGCACAGGAATAAACACAACTCTGGATTATCTTTCTGTCCTACTTGGAGCCAGGAGCAAAGCAGGTTCTCAGTCAGTGGTTAATGAATGAATATGATCTTGTATGGTGTGTTTAAGATCACAGTTTGTCTGATTGTGGCTTTGCACGAATACTGTTACAGGAGTATACGTAGTGCAGAACACATTGCATGCATTATCTTATGTAATCCTCTAAAAACAGTGCAAACTCACAGCTAAGGCTGTCTCCGCTAAAGACACAGAAATGTGTGTGCAGTGGCTGAAACCTCTGCCACCTCCTGGCCGGGCCATTTGGACATCAACAAATAAAATGAGATTGGGTTAAATGAAATAATGCATGTAAAGTGCCTGGCACCCAGTAGGCATCCGACAGGTGGGAGCTTTGATGTTTGAAGAGGGGATAATGTAACATGGTAGATTTCAGACCTGGTGTCAGAAAAATCTAGGTTTGATTTCTGCACCTACCATCCGTAAGTTGTGTGATGTATGTTTCATTAACATCTCTGAGCCTCAGTTCCCCCCATCTGTAACATGGGTATTATAGTACCTAGCTCCGTGGCTTATTTTAAGGTTTAAATGAGATTACACGTGTAAAGCATCCACCACATTCCCCAGCATGTAGTAAGTAAGTGCTCAGCAAGTGGTTACTTCTTTCCTGCCTTAATGGTAGAAAACCACCCCTAGACCTTCATTTCAACATCTCAGGTATGTACCTCATCTGTATGTACACCCACGTGTGGTGGAGGAATGCTTCAGAGACGTCTAACAAACACTAGACAGTGATGAAAAGGCATGCAGAAAGCTGCACTTCAGTTGGCGCCTGAGTTCTGCACGAGGGAAGTACCCTCTGTAATTGGGTGTGTGCACTTTGCAGCTGACGTGCTTTAATGGGCGGGAGGAACTGGTGTACAGTTGAGGGGGCCTGGGCTTTGTAGGTGCCAAGGTTCAGATCCTCTGTGACCTCAAGAAAAGGACTTGGTTTCCCTGAGGCTCTGCTTCAAATCTAAATGATGAGATGATAATAACCACAGAAGGAGGTTGCTGTGAGGAATAACCACCCCCTGGAATACTTAGAGTGTGTTTGTGAGAAGTGGTCAGCTCCCCAGTCCTCATGCAGCCTGTGGTTGTCCCTGAGCTGCGTTACAGAGGCCGAGGGGCCCAGTGCAGCGCTGTGGTTTTGTTGCAAGAAAGAAAGTGGGGCGCAAGAGGATGGTCACATCCCAGGTCTCAGGCGATCCCTGGGATGGCCGCCGAATGTGGGTTCTTGTCTTCATGCAGGAAGAATTCAAGAGCGAGCCATAGTAAAGTGAAAGGTTTATTCAGGGAGATACACACTCCATAGACAGAGTGTGGGCCATCTCAGAAGGTGAGAGAGGCCCCAGGTATGCGATTGTCAGTTTTTATAGGGGTGGGTAATTTCATAGGCCAATGAGTGAGAGGCTTATTTCAGGAATTGAGCCACCACCCACTTTTGGCCTTTTACTGTCTGCCTCGGAATTGACCTGGCACCTGTGGGTGTGGCATTTAGCTTGCTGATGTGTTACAGTGAGCCTGTACTGAGGCTCAAGGTTAGTGAAAGTCAGTCAGCTGCCATCTTGGACCTAGTTGGTTCTAACCAGTTTATGTCGTGTCCTCAGTGGCTATGTCATTCTTGTAAAGGTTGTGCCCTGCCCCTTTCCTATCTCAGTTGTGTTGCTGAGACGAGGCCCCAGGTTCTCCTTGGGCGAAAGACACATCCTGGCCTGTCTGTGGCTCCTTCTCATTCAGGGACAAGGTAGTCGGTGTGGCACTTTGTGAAGTTGAGAGCAGTGTAGAGCTTGGAGTTGGCCAGCACTAGGCATTGTGCCTCTTGCGGAACGGGTGTTCCTGCCATCCTACAACACCTCTGACTAGTTGAGAATGGAGGCTCTGAGCAATCTCTAGAGGATACTTCGTCAGCCAGAGTTTTTAGAGAAATGAAGCAGAAGCAGATCTCTTCTCTGGGACATAGAATAGCTATGCATGTGACCCTAATGTCAGCAAAGGGCACTGGGACTTGTGATCATAAGTTTCTGGGCCAAATATTAACTTCAGAACTAGTTGAGATCCCCCAGCTGTGGCTCACAACGTGGAGATGAAAGAGGAGACGGGGTGTTCTTTTGAAGAGACACTAGCCTGGAACTAGGGGCGCCCGGATTTCAAACTTCACTTCCTCTGCTTCCCTTTGTAGTTGCTTTTTCTCTCTGCCTGTGCCCTGTGGAGATACCAGGTCCTGCTGACGGGGGCTATTTGGGGCACCCCCAAGGGGTTGGTTCACCCCTAGGCAAACGCATGTCAAGTCACATCCTGGCATCGGCATCTGTCCCCAGCCATGCCCTGGGGACCTGGTCCTTCTCAGTGTGCGTTTGAGATCCTGGTAGTGGTGCCCTTTGTCCCTCCTAACTTGAATTGTAAACTAGGGGTCAGGCCCGTCCAAGTACAATTCTGATTTACCCAACAGGTTAGCTGTAGATGAGCAGGCCACCCCTTGTCACCAGTACGGCAGCGTGTGGGGCTTTGCCCGTGTTTCCCTACAGCTTGCCCTGCAGCCCCACCCACCGGCACAGGTGGGTCCCTGGGCAGATGCTTACTGATTCCTCACTTACTGTGTGGGGAGCTCTAGACGCGGGGAGAGGGCTGGCGCTCAAGAGGCAGAGAATCGTGGCACCAGTCTATCCTCAGGGACTCTGGCCTGCAGCTGTGGAGCTAGAAACATGAAACACGTGAGAAAGAACCCGTGACACTCGATGGTGCAGTGCTGGGCACAGACTGCAGGGTCGCCGAGTCCTTCAGCGTGCAGAGGAGGAGTGGTCCTTCCTGGGATGGTTGGGAAAAGCAGGGGGTTGGATGTGAACTGGACTTTGAAGGCTGGCTAGGATGTGGACAGGAGCGGGATGTTCCCCATGGAGTGGAATGAACAGGAAGTGTCCAAGGAGCAGCATAGCAGGGCCCAGTAAGAAGCCCTTACTGGAGAGGAAAGTTGTGAGACTGCAGGGGGTCAGCCGGCCCTGTCTTGATCACCCTGTCAGGTAGAGAGCGTGGGCTCGGTTCGTGGGACAGGTCTTCCTGCTGTGGCCCCAGGGGTGACCCACAGGGCCAGGCCCAGTGCTCTAAGAACTGATGGTTTTGATGAGAACATGTTCTCAGGGTTCCCCTCCACAGGGAACCAATGTCTGTCATTGTCGCGCTCTCCTGGACACTGATAATATTCTTCCTCCAAGAGCAGATGGAGATTTGGGGTTCCAGGCCCTCGGGAACTGAATGGGCCATTGTATTTGTACTGACCTGGGGTGCCCTGAGTTGCGTCCTGGTAAGATTCGGGGTGGGGGGACCTTGCAGCTGGTGTAGAGCGAACGGGAATGTCGGGGGGTGCTGAACACAGATATACCCCTTGCCCATCTCCTCCCCCTTCAGGAGACCCTGTCACACTTGCCCGCTGTCACCCGACGTTAGTGCCCCATTCCTCGTGCTCTCCTACCGTTTGGTCTCTGTCAGCCTTTGCAGTCCTCAGAGTTCCCTAAACGCTGTTCAAATCCTACCACCCACTGCTGCTGATGACTCGTACCTTCCGTGGCTGCTCACAGCCACCAGAAGCAAAGGCCACTTCCTTTGCCAAGCACATGAGTGGGCACAGCCTCTCTGGCCCTGTCACCCACGTCTCCTCCACCTATGTGCTTTGTGCTGCCAATCCAAGGGCCTCTGTCCTTCCTCTGAGCCTTGGTTCATGCTGTTCCCTCTGCCTGGGCTTCCTCACCCTGAATGAACACCTACTGATCCTTCAGAACCCCTTGCAAAAGCTGCCGGTTGTGCTCTTTCTCACCTGCCCCCTCCTCACCTTGCACTGTCCTCACCAGATTTTTTTTGTTTTGCATGAAAGTCCTTGAGGCCTCTCAGGGGAATTCTGGCAGCGAGCCCCTCAGGGGCAGGGAATGCGTCCCCTTTGCCGTCTCTCAAGTGGGGAGGAGGGCCCTTTCCGGTGGCTCAGGGACCGTTTGTGACCTGAAACAAGGAGACAGGCGAGGAGGTGGTTCCCGGACGGGCTGTGCTGCTGGCAGGGCTGGGTCTCCTTTGCTGCCCTGCTGGAGCCTCATGAATGTCATTACGCCCACTCTCAGGGCTGCTCTAACACGGACGGAGCAGAAACACACACGGCCTGGCTTCCCCAGGGGCATCGCAGTCAGAGTCCCCGGGCAGCCTGTCTGGGCAGGAGGGGAGGCACAGCTGCTTGCAGCGGCTTTGGTGATCCCCACATCCTGGACTCCTCAAGAACAAGGGGACACAAGATCTAGGTCTCTGTGGAATTTAGGAAACAGGCGTGGAAAACTCAAGCCAGAAAAAAGTCATTCTAGGTTTTTCAGACTCTATCACCAATGCTATCACCAATGCTGTGGGCAGTGTGAAGTGTCAAATCCAGTCTCTTAGGATGATAAAAGAAAGTTTGCTGCTGCATTGGCCGGGAATCGAACCCGGGCCTCCCGCGTGGCAGGCGAGAATTCTACCACTGAACCACCAATGCTCCAGCTGTGAGCAGCTGTGTGAGCACCTCCCTTTAACCCCAGTCCCCTTATCTATACGCTGATTCACAGAATGGAAGGCCACATCAGCACAGCTGCAACGGCAGAGGCTTAGGCTCCAGAGCAGGAAAGACGGCAGGAGGAGGCTGTGTGTGCATGTGTGTGTGTGCGGGTTATGTGTTTGCCTGAGAAGTTGATTTGCCTTCAGACGTCAGGACAGGAAGTAGAGCTCAAGTCGTTCCTTCTCAGTAGCAAAAAGCCCACTGAGACTCTGGGGACTTCCTCCTCTCTGAAGTGTGGGTCCTCCCGTCCCACGTTCACGTGGTGTGTTGAGCTGTTTTACAGCTCACAGGCTTCAGCACAGCTTCCTGCTGGAGACGGGCCAAGGCTGAGGGGGTGCAGCAGGAGTCCCCTTACGGGGTGAAGGGTCCCACAGCCAGGGGTGCCTCTGTGGAGAAGCCAGCTGCTGTTCGTGCTCACGAAGCAGAGAAGTGTGCTCAGAGGTTCGCAGCACCCTTGGCTGCTGCACGCCGGGCGTGATTGAGGAGCTGGATCCTGCAGCAGGATGTCTGGGGGAGCTTGCCAGGAAGAGGCCAAAAAGCAGCACTGCATTGGCCGGGAATCGAACCCGGGCCTCCCGCGTGGCAGGCGAGAATTCTACCACTGAACCACCAATGCTCTGGCTGTTCTCTGGCACACCTGCAGGCCTTTTCTCAAGAGGCTGTGTCTCTCATAATAGTCAGAGAGCTCTGAAACATCACTGGGCCTCGTCTGGCTGGTTTGTCCTGTTTGAGAAAACAACGGGTTTGTGTAGAGCCATCCTTGCTGCGCCTTATTACACTGCTTAGGGAGGGGGCACTTATGGAACTGGCTTCCTCCTGAGGACTTTGGTTCATCCACAGCCCTCAGCCCCCTGGGGTGGGCTTGGTGGAATCACACCCTATAAAGATCAAAGCAAGAGGCCCCTCACAGACCATCTGCGCAGCCCCTTTCTGGAGTCCCTGTTTCTGCTCCCACATCCGCCAGCTCAGGAGTCAGGCCTGTTTGATTCACCTGTGGCCACAGTCCCAGGCACAGAATAGATGCCCCCTACGACTTGCAGGATTGAATCTTTATCAAGCCCTGTAATCCCCATTGAACAGCCTTTTTACAGGAGTGGTCACAGCCTCACAGGACAGCACATTTATTTAAACAATGCTAATTACTAGCAGGTTCCTGACACCGAGCTGGAACCACACAAACTAATTAATACCTTTTGGACTTGACTGTCCTTAAAATTCTTTGAGCCAGCTTGAGACCCCCATTTATGCCGTAGGTGAGCCGTGTACCTGCTGTGATGGGCACAGAGCAAGCAATTAGGCAATGAGTCCAGGCAGCTACTCTGACAAGTCTGTGATCTCTAGGCCTCCCTCGTCACACCTTCAGCTGCTACTCGGGTCCTGGTCCCTCCCAGCTGATGATGGGACCGCCTCCCCCTTCCCATCCATCTCAGGGCTTCTTAAAACACCCTTTCACCATCTCTTCAAAACCCGTAAACAGCTTCCCCGTTACCCATGACGTGAGATCCCTTCTCCTGAATCTGAGCTGCCAGGCCGGCTCATCCCAGTTGATGTCCTGCTGTTCTCTGGACCCCAGGCACATTTGGCTATTTTTCTCTCCTTGCCTTTGCCCACACATTTCCTCCTGCCCAGAACACCTGCTTCCTTCTCTCAGGGTCCCTGCCTCCTCCGAGGTGCAGCTCAGTTCCACTCCAGGGAAGATGTCCCTGACCCCCAGGTCGCAGCTCCCCAGTGGTTGTCTGGGCCCCTCACGCCACCATTTGCCCACATGAGGCTTCTCACCGCAGAGACGCTGTGAGCCTCCGCAGGGCAGAGTGTCTTCACGTCCACTGGGCTCTGAAAGGAGACCCTGGTGCCTGACGGAGCTGGGCCTCCCTGTGCTCACCCTCCACTCGGGCGGAGCCTGCCTTGGGGGCATCCCCCCAGGGCGACCACAGGCGCTGCCTCCCTCAGACCCCCTCTCCCTGCTAGCATCAGCCCCCCAGGTGGGCAGCTTGCAGGCGTCTCTACCCTTCCTGCCCTCTCCCCTCTCCCTGCTGCTTCCCACTGCCTCAGCCGTATTTCAGGTCCCCTTCCTGACCCTGATAGCTGCGGTGTTCTCCCTGGGAGATGTTTCAGTCTCCCTCTGTCAAACCAGGCCACCCCCACCCAGGGCAGCCTTTCTGGTCAAAACGTAGACATAAATATGTCACCCCCTTGCTGGAAACCTTTCACCGGAGCGTCTTTTCCTTTAACTGTCCCCAGCCACCCCTTCCCCACACCGGACTCCTCACCCTCCCTAAATGCACCCTGTCTTCTCAGGGCCCCTGCCTTTAGCCAGGCTTTTCCCTGTGCCTGAGGTTCCCTGCCTTCCTTTCTTTACTGGAAAAGGCCTGTTAATGGTACTAAGATCTGACTCAGATGGCGCCTCCCCGTCAGCCCAGGGAGACTTACCTGCGGCGTTCTTGCTTCTGTGGTGTTGCTTGTGTCATGTTGCTACACATACTTGTTTGTTTGTGGATCCCTAGAAACAATGACACAGACACAGAGGACCACTTGGGTGCATGAATTGCAACACGGAGCAAGTACTGAATGAAGATGGTGGATCACTGCAGTTTTGGGGCCCCAGCAGGACATTCACTTGCATTCTCTCAGATTCCCAGAAGTGAGATTGCTCACTGTTCTTCATTCCGTCGTAGACAAAGGGAAACGGAGACCCAGAAAAGGGAAAGGACCGTGACCCAGCCAACGCCTCCCAGTCAGCAGCAGAACTGGGAAAGCCCTGCCCCAAGACGCCTGACTCCCAATTCCTCTTTCTAAACAGGTCATCCCCCTCCCTCACCCCAGCCCAGGGCCCCAGAGCCGGCAGCAGCAGGAGCAGCCTGATCCCGCTGGTCCTGCAGCCCCTCTCTGCTCCCTCTCCAGGCTGGTTTGGGAGTTCGTGGCCCAGAACAACACCGTGCAGATCAGGCAAGTGATCCAGACACTGTCTCAGGAGTTTGCCCTGTCCCAGCACCCGCACAGCCGGAAAGGGGGCCTCATCGGCCTGGCCGCCTGCTCCATCGCGCTGGGCAAGGTGAGCCCTTCTCCTGGAGGGACGTACAGACCAGCCAGGGCCTTGACCCTGACCCCTGAGCCCCAGCAGGGTGTTGCAGACTTGTGATTTCTTTATTGCCAGTCTCTCCACATCTCAGACCACAAGGCTGGCTCTGCAGCCTTGCACCCTGGGTCTTGATGCTCTTCGTAATTTAAAAAAAAATTTTTTTCACTTGCAGTTAATGGAATAGTATACAGCTGTATGGTGAGAGTACAGAGTTATGTCTACAGCAGGATCAAAATACAGAACCATTCTGTCACCCTAATGTCCCCTCATGCTGACCCCACCCTGCCCCCAGTGACAGGGGCAGTTTATGCTCAGCTCACCAGGGCATTCGATCCAGACCACAGAGATGCAGGGTTTTGCCTTTTGATTAGTTCTCTCGACCCTGATTCCTGCTTTCAGTGCATCCTTTTTGCTGGTCCTTCGGCCTGTGTGAGGAGGGATGCTCCGGGGGCCTCTCCTGCCTGACTCAGGCTCCGTCATCTTCCTCTGTGTCCACCTGACCCCTGGAGCCAGCCTGGGCCAGGGATTCAGCCAGGTCAGGCAGCCCCGCCCCCAGCAGGCGGCTCTCATGCCTTTGACCCACAGGACATCGTGACGGAGAGCAACAAGTTCGACCTGGTGGGCTTCATCCCCTTGTTGCGGGAGAGGATTTATTCCAACAACCAGTACGCCCGGCAGTTCATCATCTCCTGGGTAAGGTCCGGCCTCACGACACTCCTTCTCCAGCCGTAACGAGCCTCTAGTTGAGTGAGGTCTGCTCTCTGGCTCACCTGGGCACTTCCTGTGGCTGTGGGGATGCCTCATTGTTATCCCTCTAGGAGCCAGTGACACCAGATAATCCGAACACACATTTATTCAGCTCTGCCCCCAAAGCCCATCACGTTTGCCTCTGAAGAGGATGTGGTTCCTTCCTTGTCTCCGGAAACACCCAGATTTACCTTTGAAGCCAGCTGTGCTCCTCCAGCTGTCACACCTCTTCTAGCCTTGCCCACCTTTCCCATGGGTTCCCTCCTGCACCCCCCGCCCCGTCCCCGGGCATCTGAACTGCCCTGGGGTTAAATTGCCGTTCCCCTGCCCATTGAACAGAAACAACAGCTACTAGCACCGCCCCCCCCATGGGACACCCGCAGTGCCCTGAAAAGATGCCTCGGCAGGGCCCCTTCTCGCTGGCCAGTCCGGAGGATGGGCGAGGAGATGCAGGTTCTCTGGCTGGTGACTTTTCCTGATGGTTTCCTCCCCTGGGGCAGATCCTAGTTCTGGAGTCCGTGCCAGACATTAACCTGCTGGATTATTTGCCGGAGATCCTGGATGGACTCTTCCAGATCCTGGGCGACAACGGCAGAGATTCGGAAAATGTGAGTGGAGGAGGGGAGGGGCAGGCGGCTGCAGGGGCCCCTTGGCGCGTACGCCTACCCCACACCCAACAGACAGGCAGCGGCAGGAGAACACGAAATTCACCGTCCTCTTCCTGGCTCGTGTGCTTCCTGCTTTGAGGAGCTAGGAGATCATCCACCCCCAGCCTCTGAAAAATGTCCATCTGACAAGTGTGTCCCACAGAGCACAGCAGAAATGGTTCTGGTGGAGGCTCCTCTGGCTCTGGCTGCATGAGCTCTCTCCTTTCTCCTTTGCCTATTGGTAGGTGTGAGGTGGTCCTTGGAGAATTCTTGAACGAAATTAAAAAGAACCCCTCCAGTGTTAAGTTTGCTGAGATGGCCAACATCCTGGTGATCCACTGCCAGACCACGGGTGAGTGTGTAAAGGCCCCAAGGCCACCACTACCTCCTCAGAAGCACCTTTCTGTCTCCCCATCTCAGAGAGAGTCCTCGTGGGAGTGTGAATCAGTGTGACAGTGGGTCCTGGAGCAGTGGGTCCTTGTGGGAGAGATTCCAATTCTCTAACAAAGGTATAACTAACCAAGTTCAGGAATTAAAAATGGGGGACCTTACTATATATCCTAGTTCATGATTTAGTAATCCATAGTAATACTAACAGTGTTCTCCTTATGGCATAACTTTTTACTGTATAAACAATATATGATGCTTGTGTATATAATTTAGAAAAACAGATACCAAAATGAAATACAGTCCCACAACTTAGGCAAAAGTGTTCAATTCTTATAGAATGTAAACTACAAAACATTGAAAAATTAGAGAATACCAACATAAACGTAAAGACATCCCACATTTGTGGATTAGATGACTTAAGATGACAATACTTCCCACATTGATTTCCATATTCAATTCAGTCGATATCAAAATAACAGCTGCATTTTTTTCAGAAATGTTTCAGATCCTAAAATTCATATGGAAATGCAAAGGATCCAGAATAGGCAAAACTACCTTTCAAAAGAGGAAAAAGATTGGAAAATTCATACGTCCCAATTTCAGAACTTACTACAGAGCTACAGTAATAGATGGATAGATCAAATAGAACTGAGAATCCATAAATAAACCTTTACATTTGTGGTCAGATATTTTTCTTAAGAGGTGCCGAAACAATTCAGTGGGGGAAATTAGTCTTTTCAACAAACAGTGCTGGAACAACAGGATACCTGCATGCAGAAAAATGAAGTTGGACCCCCTCCTGACACCATACACACACAAAGAAAAAGTCCAAATAGATCACAAGCCTAAGTACTATATTTAGAACTATATAATTCTATTTAGGGGTAAATCTTTATGACTTTCGGTTGAGCAATGGCTTCTAAAATATGACAGCAAAAGCACATGGGACAAAAGGAAAAAATAGGTATTTGGGGATTCATCAAAATTTAAAAGTTTTATGCTTCAAAAGACACTATCAAGGGACTTCCCTGGTGGTCCAGTGGTTAAGACACCATGCTTCCACTGCAGGGGGCACGGGTTTGATCCCTGGTCCAGGAACTAAGATCCCGCATGCCACACTTCATAGCCAAGAAATAGAAGGAAAAAAGCAAAAGACGCTATCAAGAAAGTGAAAAGACAATTCCACAAAAGGGAAGAGAATATTTATAAATCATATATCTGATATGGGACTTGTATCTAGAATATATAAACTCTCATTACTCAAATAAACTCAGTTTTTAAAAATGAGATCTGAATAAACATTTCTCCAGAGAAGATATACAGATGGCCAAAAAGCACATAAAAAGATGCTCAACATCCTTAGCCACTAATACTAATGGACGTAAAGATACCACTTTACATCCATTAGTATTAGTATCAATGGCAAGTATCAAATAAAATAAAAAGGAAAATAACATGTTGGCAAGAGCGTGGGGTAACTAGAAACCTTATACACTGCTGGTGGGAACATAAAGTGGGACAGCTGCTTTGGAAAACAGTCTGGCAGCTCCTCAAAAAAACATCTGACCCAGCAACTCCACTCCTAGGTATATATCCAGGAGAAATGAAAACCTATGTCCACACAAAACCTTTTACGTGAATGTTCATAACAACGTTATTCGTAATAGCCACAAAGTAGAAGCCACCCGAACGTCTATCAACTGGTGAATGGATGAGTAAAATGTGATATATGCCTGTAACTAGGTATTATTTTACATTTAATCCTGTGAAGGACCTGATCAGATTGGTTTCTTATAAAGATTTACTATAGGATCAATGCAGATAATCAGTTGCGGGGGTGGACAGGGAGACACTTAGTTAGAATGGAGACAGGAGGGACATCGGGAGATTGCTGCTATGTCCCAAAGATGCCTGAACTAAGGTAGCAGCAGTGTGATAGGAAAAATGGGACAAATTTGAGAGATGTTGTCTAGAATTAATGGGACTCAGCAAGTAATGGAGGAGAAAAGAAAAGGGAAAGGGGGGAGTCACAGCAAGCTCCTACTTTTCAGGACGCCACTCAGGCAACATCACCAGAGAGTAAAAGCTCCCAAACCGTACAATATCAAGAGTTAATAAACTTTCAGAAACTCTCTAATAGAATAGGCTGCAGAACCAGACTCCCTGGATTCAAATCCAGCTTCTCCATTTCTTGTGTTGCCTTGGACAAGTTACTTAACATTTGCAGGCCTCCGTTTCCCATCTGTACAGCGAAGATAATATCACCTATTCATAGAGCTGTGCGGATTAGACAGTCAATACATCAATACATAGAGACACCTTTAAATATTCTAGATGCATGCAAGTGTTCCATTAATATTGGCTCCTCTTATTAAGTCCCTACCTTATCAATTTGCAGCAAGCCTGTCTCTTTACTGTGACTTCTAAAATTTGCACAGCACCCAGCGTTAACTGATGTAGCTTATATCCTGTGAACACCTGATAGGCAGAAAAGAGTCTCAAGCTGTAGCAAGGTGAATTTGCGGACCTATTCACCAGTAACTAGCTAACAAATATTAATGACTCCATAGTAAAAACAGATACATTCAGACTTATGATATGAAGGTTAAAGGCTCAATATGCCAACTCCATTTCCCTTGACTAGTAGCCCTCCTTCCACATGATATGTGTGTTTACTGCAATGACTGACTAACTGCCTTTTGCGGAAACTGTCAATATTCTGCATACACAGCATCTAGAAGGATTAAGCAGAACACTAGGGAATTAAAAGATACAATTAAGTGAAAATTAAGAAGGAAATAGAAAGATGTGTTCTAAATCCCTAGAAAAGAGTTTTAGTAAACTTTCAGTCTTTTTCCCCCTTTTTTGTTAGACTAATATTAGAGTTCTGTCCTTTTAACTGTCAAATGGTTTTCCAGCCTACAAGTTATCTTTCTTCACAGAGGAGTCTTTTAAAAGTTATAAATAAAATATCCCAAGTATTTTCTTTTTCTCACAGATGAGAACATTGGAACACTGACATTTTAATCTGTTCTGTACAAGAATTGAGTTGTGTCAACACAGTGCTCCCAGCTACAGCACTGAAAAAAACAAGTTTAATTAAAGACAGAGAAGAAACTGCATATGGAGCCTAAGCCATTGAGATATAATGTCATCTTCAGAGTGAGTTCTCTATGAACAAATCTCTTTGTCAGTGTCAGGAGGGAAAAAAAAGACATAGCAAAGTAAAGGTGTGCTGTATACCACAGGGAACTCTGCTCAATATTCTGTAATAACCTAAATGGGAAAAGAATTTTAAAAAGAATAGATACATGTATATGTATAACTGAATCAGTTTGCTGTACACCTGAAACTAACACAACATTGTTAATCAACTATACTCCAATATAAAATAAAAATTTAAAAAAAAAGATGAATGTATAAAGATGTGGTGTGTATATATACAGTGGAGTACTACTCAGCTGTAAAAAAAAAAAAGAAAACTTGCCACTTGCAGCAAGAGGGATGGACCTGGAGGGTATTTTGCTAAGTGAAATAAGTCAGAGAAAGACAAACACTGTATGATACCACTTATATGTGGAATCTAAAAAATACAATGAACTAGTGAATATAACAAAGAAATAGACTCACAGATACAGAGAGCAAACAAGTGGTTACCAGTGGAGGCGGGGAGAGGGGCAAGATAGGGGTAGGGAATTAAGAGGTACAAACTATCAGGTATAAAATAAATAAGCTACAAGGATATATTTTACAACAGAGGGAGTATAGTCAATATTTTATAATAACTATAAATGGAGCATTAACCTTTAAAAATTGTGAATCACTATATTTTACACCTGTAACATCAACTATACTTCAGTGAAAAAATTAAGGGTACTTCCCTGGTGGTGCAGTGGTTAAGAATCTGCCTACCAATGCAGGGGACACGGGTTCGATCCCTGGTCCAGGAAGATCCCACATACTGCGGAGCAGCTAAGTCCACACACCACAACTACTGAAGCCGACATGCCACAACTACAGAAGCCCACGCACCTAGAGCCTGTGCTCCACAAGAGAAGCCACCGCAGTGAGAAGCCCGCGCACCGCAACAAAGAGTAGCCCCTGATCGCCACAACTAGAGAAAGCCCACACACAGCAACAAAGGCCCAACACAACCAAAAATAAATAAATAAATTTATAAAAAATAAAAATAGGGGCTCCCCTGGTGGCGCAGTGGTTGAGAGTCCGCCTGCCGATGCAGGGGACACGGGTTCGTGCCCTGGTCTGGGAAGATCCCACATGCCGCGGAGCGGCTGGGCCCGTGAGCCATGGCCGTTGAGCCTGCGCGTCCGGAGCCTGTGCTCCGCAACGGGAGAGGCCACAACAGTGAGAGGCCCACATACCGCAAAAAAAATAAAAATAAAAATAAAAATAAAACAGACTTTCTGCACAATTGTGAGGGGTTTTTTTTCTAATGTTTTTTAGAAAATTCAAAAGAATCTTTAAACAATAACATAAGCCTTTGGGTGCTCAGATCTCTTACTGGTTTATAGAAGTCATAAAAGAGAGGCCATCATTTTTCACTAGCTAAAACATAAAACAGCATTTTTAAATTAATTGTCATTTTACATACCTACATAAACACAAACCTTAGTGTTTAAGCTTTCAGAAATTGTGATGAGAAGTTCTTTTAAGCGAACAAATTGAACTGTGAAGGTTAAAGAAAGGTAGAAAACAACAACTCAATTATTCAACCAATATTTATTAAGCACCCCCCCACACCGTGCAAAGCCTCCTGGGAAATACAAATATGACCGAGATGCAGATGCTGCCTGTGTGGGGATTGCTGTATAGCAAGTAACTGTTTCTGACCTTCCATTTGCAAAAATGGGCAGTGTTCCACAGGCTCTGTAAATTTAAAATGTTCTGTAGGGCATTTTGAATTGGTTTGTATTCTAAAAGAAATGGGCAGGACAATAATATAAAGCATGGTAAAAAATGTACCCCTTTAAAACTTTAGCTTCTCTAAAGACTGTGATCATGTTGATAAACTATGTGCATATTGCCTAGGAATGAAAAAAAAAAGAAGTAAAGGTGTGATGCTATAAAGGGAAAACATGGTGGTATCAAATGTCAATATTCAGACTAAGAACTAAAACTTAGTATTTGTGTAGTACTTACTACTTACTTCCAGAGTTTGAACAGTACTCCTAACATCATAAAACATCTTTGGATATAAATAGATACCTATTAACCACATATATGTTATAAAAGATAGAGCTGAAGTACAAAAAGAGAAAGAAGCTTAGCCAAGGTCACAACAAGGTAATGGTTTAACAAAAACGAATACTTTTACTGGGTTTATTCCAGAATATTGGTTATATTCCTTCCTCAAATTCTAATTTGAAGAAAAAAAGTACCATTATCACAGTACTGTTTTCCAAAGTGAAGCACAGCTCTAACCACATTCTAACAGTGGCTCGCCTGCGTGTCTCCTGCCCTTCTGCCAGGGCACCTACCATCAGAGAGGCAGGAGGACAGCACAGTGAAAAGAAAACAGGGCAGATGGGCCCAGATTCCAGCCTCAGCTCTACCACTTCCCAGCTCAGTAACTTTTGGGCAGGTTACCTATTTGAGATTTATTTTGGTTGCACCAGGTCTTAGTTGCAGCTCACTGGCTCCTTTAGTTGCGGCACATGTGCTCCTTAGTTGTGGCATGGGAACTCTTAGTTGCGGCATGCATGTGGGATCTAGTTCCCTGACCAGGGATAGAACCCATGTCCCCTGCACTGGAAGGCAGATTCTTAACCACTGCACCACCAGGGAAGTCCCTCTTTTCCCTCATCTATAAAATAGAGTTGATAGCAACTACTCAGTAGTGTTACGATAACACTTCGATGGGATAATATATGTAAAGTACCCAGTTCACTTCTTGGCACATACAGTCGATGCTCCATAAATAATATTCTTATTAACTATTGATTTCTATATCACTGACCATTTGCTGATTACATGTTATCATACTCTCCAGATTGTATATTTCTTATGACTACAACTTCTCTTTCTTCCTGTAATATAGCCTAACTCACTTTAGTGGGCATGTTTAGTATTAAATACATACTGGACTGCTCATACATATATAACTTGGCTTTTCTGCAGCACAGTATTACAGAATGTTTTATTAGTAAGGGCTCATTGTCAACACTGCCCACTGTAACTGATTACATTTCAATCCTGGCGTTGATACTTAATAGTGTACAACTTTTGGCAAGTTACTTAACTAACCTGTGTCTCAAACTTCCTCATCTGTAAGATGGAGATGTAAAAATATTTTATATTTATAGGGCTGCTGTGAAGACTAAATACGTTAAATATACATAAAGCTATTAGAATAATGCCTGGTCCAAATAAGAGCACAAAAAAACATTTGCTATTACCTGATAACTACATATTCATGATGAATATTATTTTATATTTATTGTAATAGAATTAAATATTTCTCAGAATTTATATGATATAAAGTTGTAGGGAGAGGGAGCGGGGTAAATATCATGATAAAAACAATTGGCACGTGTATAAAGGGAAAACACTGACAAATATAACACAGAAAGTAAGTGAATAAGAATTAATAGAAAGAAAGAATCCAGGCTTTATAGAGGGCACCAAACTTGAATGAGTTAATGATGTAATCAAATGGAAAAGAATACAAAAAACAAAACTGCCATATTTTAACTGTATTAGGGACAGCATCACAGAGAAGACAGGAGGAAGATTCAGAGATGACAAAGGAAATGCAGGTTATTCAAAAACAGTAAAAGACATGAGTAAAGGCATGAGAGGAATACTGAAGGCCCATTTGGAGGCCAGTGCACAGATGTGTCTGCCTGGAACTGAGGCTCACGTAGACGAATACCTGATACAGTGTTCTCAATTCCTTTCCCCTAGAGCTTAGCGTGGACACAAACAGTGCTCATTAAATATCTATGTAACAGATAGAATGAATTCCAACTGCAGCCAGTCTGAAATGCTAGATTAAGCCGAGCTTCCCAGTAAGTATACCAAGGCATACTGGTGTGCCCAAATTAGGTGACGGCTGTACTGAGAGGGTGACTCAGCCTTTAGAATCCAAAACCTCCAGTCATAAGATGGCTTGCTTCCTACCCCAGTGTACCACACAAATATCATCATTTTCTAAGTGTACCATGCCATAAAAAGTTGGGAAACATTGAGTTTAAAATATGGCTATTAGGCAGTATGTAATGGGACAAAGATAAAGAAGATTAAATAGAAGAGGATATACTGTACAACAGTCATTGCCTAGTTTGGTGGTACTGTGGAAGATCAAGAGGGAAAAGACAAGGAGCAAAAAGAGCCATTCAAAACTGCTGTTAATAGGCAAGGCCCAAAAAACAGGCCTAAATTAGACTAGCAACAAATGAGATAAAACAGGTTGTGAAAGAATAAGTGCTTAGAGGCCAGGTTAGTTCAGTTCAATAAACACTTATTGCTGCCTATTATGTGTCAGCCATTTGCTGGGCAGTGGGGATTTAAAGTGAAGAAATTATTCCAGTCACTAGGAATTTTTTTTTAACTGTAGAAACAATTCCAGGTTTTCTTTAATGCATTCTATTTCACCTTGGCTTGAAGAAGAAAGGAAATATTAAAAGGTGTTACATATTGCACTATAAACCAAAGGTGGTTTTAACTTACTCATTGAAGTTTCCAAAAGTAAGCCTTTTTCAGTTAAGAGGCTCAATATCAGGACGCTTAGGGCTATGAACAGAATCCTGTGGCACAGTCACTGAAACACAACAGCTGTACGAATAGTTCTTAATATATTTGTATCTGAGCAAGTGTTAGAATGCATGCTATTGGCAAATTCCTTCTAGCATTTAAGAGATGATAATATCAGCTATCATTTATTAGGGGCTCACTATGTATCAAGCATCGTGCCATTTTACATATATTATCTCATTTTATCCTCCAAACATCCCCAAAGGGTAGGTATTATTATTCTCACTTTGTTCATAAAAACCAAGGCTTAGAATATTGTCACCTGTCCAAGGTTACCCAGCTAGTAAAATGGCAGAGTCAGAATTTAACCCAGGCCCACCTAACTCTTAAGTCTATGTTCTCATTAAATGCATTTTAATAAGTAAGTCATTCAAGAAAGGGCTTTGAGGAAGACACCTGAGATACAAAGAAAGAAGAGCCACTGAGGCAAACATGGGCAAGGCCCACCTGCACTGTTCTAGGAGAAGGTGTGCTTGCCCAAGGCCTACTGCCTAGATCCATATTATAAGGTCTGTGTTTTAGTTTTTCATTGCTACTGTAACCAATTTCCACAAATTTAGTGGCTTAAAACAATACAGATTTATTGTTGTACAGTTTTATAGGTCAGAAGTCTGACATGAGTCTCACTGGTCTAAGGTCAAGGTGTCAGCAGGGCTGTATTCCCTTCTGAGAACTCTAGGAGAGAATCTACTTCCTTGCCTTTTCCAGTTGCTAGAGGCCACCAGCACTCCTTGGCACATGGCCTCTCGCCACCATCTTCAAAGCCACCAGTGGTGGGTTGAGCTCTTCCCGTACTGCCCTACCTCTTGTTCTTCCATAATCCCATCACCCGTTCACCACAGAAAGGTTCTCCCATTATAAAGAAATGTGATTATGATGGATTATCTAGGCATGTCCAATCTAATCTCCCCATCTCAAGGACTTTAACTTAATCACATCTGCAAAGTCCTCTCTGCTGTGTAAGGTAACAGGTTGTAGGGATTAGGACACAGGTATCTGTGGGGGTTGGTGGGGGCATTATTCTGCCTACCACATTCTGACTAAGAGAGTGGTGCCACTCCATGTTTGAACCATGTAACTAGCCTCCTTATTCTGGTTCCATATGTGCAAGGCAACTTACTGACAACACTTTAGCTTCCCCTACAGCTTACTTATAGGATCAGTCAGGGGTTGAGTTTGAGGGTATATTTAACAGGTCTATATCTATGATATAAAAAAAAAAACTTGAAAATCATGATTAAGAAGCTGTATATAATGAGATATATCTAAGAATGCGGTTATATGTCACTCTCTTTGATTTACAAGACATATCAACAAAGAGATTAGTTTTCTGACTGTACCTGTGTGATCAATCAAATGGTTTGAAGTAGAATGTCCTTGGAAGGCAGCAGAGAATTTCAAATCAACAACTTGTAAAACTTGGATCACATGGTTGCCTAGGGCTGGGATATTGGGGGAGAATAGAGAGTGACTGATAATGAGTATGGGGTTTCCTTTTGGGAAAATAAAAAATGTTCTAGGGCTTCCCTGGTGGCGCAGTGGTTGAGAATCTGCCTGCTAACGCAGGGGACACGGGTTCGAGCCCTGGTCTGGGAAGATCCCACATGCCGCAGAGCAACTAGGCCCGTGAGCCACAACTACTGAGCCTGCGCGTCTGGAGCCTGTGCTCCGCAACAAGAGAGGCCGCAATAGTGAGAGGCCCGTGCACCGCGATGAAGAGTGGACCCCACTTGCCACAACTAGAGAAAACCCTAGCACAGAAACGAAGACCCAACATAGCCCTAAATTAATTAATTAATTAAGAAACAATGTTCTAAAATTGATTGTGGTGATGGTTGCACAACTCTGTGAATAACAAAAAAATCATTGCACTGTACATTTTAAATGAGTGAATTGTATGGTATTGAATTATATCTCAATAAAGTTGTTAAAAGAAAACCGGGTCACAAAGAGAAGGCAATGAGAGGAGGATCTGATTAAATACTAGGATGAAATGGGGCCGGGGGGCATCTTATGCAATTTATGATCTTAATGAAGATCCTTCCTTCATGTCTACTACTTTCCTCCTTCTTTCCTCTACTCTAGCTTTTTATAGATTCTGCTCTTGGAAAAGTCACAACTTCCCACCTCTTTCCTGTTTCTTAGTTTACTAATCAATCAGTATATACATACAACATATACAACAAATTTATTCCATAAATTATAAATAACATAGAATGTGATTCCAATGTTAACTCCCTCTGCTCTTCACTAAAGAGAAGTATGGATGAAAGGAACGTTCCCATCCTGATCCTGTTTTAGATGCTCATGTTTTGTCACCCTTATTCTGTATTGTGTGCTGATTCTCTATATGCCCTGAATCATTCCATGTACCACAAAGCCTATGTAAGATTCATGCCTCCTTGTATCAAGATTCTCATATTAAATTCAAAGAATTTTTGTTCTGTTTTATAGTTGTAACTATTACCATGCCCAGTAGTGACTCCCCTGATCTGTACAATGTTACTAAATGAGCTCTCTGCACTTCTTTTCACCTGCATCCTCTTTCTCAAGAGCAATGACATCCCCTTTATCCAAATACCATAGCAGAGGAAAACCTGCATGTCAGAGGTCACTAGGTAGCTATGCTTACAAATTAGAAGGCCAGGCAAGGTTTGGCTTGAAGCTTTCCTATAGTTGATATGAAAATGATCAACTGAATAGCCGCCAATGCCCCCTTTGAGTGAGTGATCAAGTCTTTTCATTTCAAAGAAAACACTTCCCTGAAACTGATACATTAAAGCAGTTTAGTTAAATTAATAAAATACCATTATCTGAGCCCATAAACAGGGGTTCTTTCAACCTTGAGATGAAATACTTACCTTATAAGGGCTTAGACAAAATGGTTAGTTACTTTTCTACTTGAGAATTATAAGAGATCACTGTCCATTCTCAGAGTAACAGAAATAACTGAGGTTGCAACCCTAATCCGTGGGTATAACTGTGCTTATATACTGGGTTAGCCACTGAACCACAAGTCCACCACACTCTGTCATACGATTCCATGCAATACAGTTGATTCCCATATCATGGTATGCCTACTTGTATATGAAGAACCTGATCATCCAAGAAGAAAAGATCAATATATATGACCCACACTGTAGAGTGCAGTATTACATAATTTCCTTCCTCTTAAATATGAACAACTGAGGCCTGTGTGCTGGAGCAGAGCCCTGTCAGAGGGAGGCAAGTAGCAGAAAAGGCCAAATAAGGCAAAGGGGCATGTTGTATAGGTCCCATAGGCCACTGTAGGAGCCAGAGCTTTTCCTCTGCAATGGCCAAGAGAGAAGAGTGATGTAACTTTGTGTTGTAAAAAGGCCAGACTGCTGCGTTGAAGAGGCTACAAAGACGAGAGGAGCAGCAAAGACTATGTCAGTATCCAGGGTGTTTTTTGTATTATAAATAGAATACATGGGAGATGGGCGAAGATGGAGGAGTAGAAAGACCCTGAGAGCTCACCTCTCACAAGCACCCCAGAATCACAATTATCTGCAGAACAGCCATCAATGAAAAAGACCAGAACCTACCAGAAAAGAGCCTCTACAACTAAAGACATAAAGAAGGACCCACACAAGACGGGTAAGAGGGGCAGACTTGTGATATAATCAAGTCCCATACCCCCAGGGTGGGTGACCCACAAACTGGAGAATAATTATAGAGCAGAGGTTCTCCCGCAGGAATGAGAGTTCTGAGCCCCACACTGGGCTCCCCACCCTGGGGGTCCTGGACCAGAAAGATGAGCCCCCAGAGCATTTGGCTTTGAAGGTCAGCAGGGCTTAATTTCAGGAGTCCCACAGGACTGGGGGAAATAAAGACTTCACTCTTAAAGGGCACACACAAAATCTCACACACACCAGGACCCAGGGCAAAATCAATAATTTGATAGGAGCCTGCTTGTCTTGAAGAGCCTCTCAGAGAGGCAGGAGGGGAGCTGCAGCTCACCCTGGGGACACAGACACTGGCAGCAGCATTCTTAGGAGCTCTCTACTGCATGGACACTCGTGTGTGCAGGTGCCACCGTGGGATCCTCCCTCTAACTCATTAATGCCAAGTCCTGGCTCCACCCAACATCCTGTAGGTGCTAATGCTGGGATGACTCAAGCCGATAACTAACTGGGGGGTGACGGGCGGACACAGAGCCATCCATCAGCAGAAAGGCTGTCTAAAGACTTCCTAAGCCCACAGCCACCTCTAGACATGCCTCTAGACTCGGCCCTGCCCACCAGAGGGCCAAGGCACAGCTCCACCCACCAGTGGGCAGGCACCGGCCCAGCCCTCCAGGAAGCCTGCACAAGCCTCTAGACCAGCCTCACCCACCACGGGTCAGACACCAGACACAAGGAAACCACAGTCCTGCAGGCTGCAGACACCACCTGCCCACAGAAGGACAGACCCCACCCTAGGACCAGCTGGGCCTTAGTCATGTCCACTAGCAGGTCAACACAGGCTTTGGGACACCCTGGACCCTAACCCATCTGTGTCAGGAACTGGTCTCCCCCCATGAGCTGTGTGACACCAGCTCTGGGATCCCAGGGCCCTGCAATCAGACTGTAGGACTCAGCTCTGCCTGCCAGTAGTTCAGCACTAACCCCAAGCCATGGCTTCACCCACCAATAGGCGGGCAACAGCCCCGGAGTCTTCTGGACCCTGACTCTGCCCACCAGTGAGCCAGCACTAGCCCCAGGGCCCCCTGGGGTTCTGCAGTCAGCTGCTTTGGACCAGGCCCTGGTAACCAGCAGCCGGCATCCTCTGCACAAGGCAGGGCCTGGCAACCAGCAGGGCTAGGGGCCAACCAAGCCTACCAGACACCCATATAGTCAGCCCACCACAACAGAAGGGCCCACACAGCCCTCAAAGGGGGAACCCCAAGAGCATATAGCTTGGGTAACAAGTGGGGAACACACTGCTGGGACATACAAGATGTATCCTAGAGAAGCCTACTTCTCCAAGGTCAGGAAACCATAACTAACCTACCAGATACATTACAATACAAATAGCAACCTAGGCAAAATGAGGCAGCAGAGGAACACCTTCCAGACAAAGGCACAAGATAAGCCCCCAGAAGAAGAACAAAGTAAAGTGGAGACAGGCAATCTACCCAAGAAAGGATTCAGGGTAATGACTGTAAAGTTGATTAAAGAACTCGGGAGAAGAACGGATGCACAGAGGGAGAAGTTAGAAGTTTTTAACAAAGCGTTAGAAAATATAAAGAACAACCAGAGAAGAAGATCACAATAAAACAAATGAAAACTACACTAGAAGGAATCAACAGTATACTAAACGACACAGAGGAACATACCAGTGACCTGGAAGACAAGAGTAGTGGAATTCCCTGACGCCGAACAGAGGAAAGAAAAAAGAACGAAAAGAAATGGGGACAGTTTAAGAGACCTCTGGGACAATATCAAGTGCAAAATATTCATATTATAGAGGTACAAGAAGGAGAAGAGATAGAGAAAGGGGCTGAGAACATATTTGAAGACATAATAGCTGAAATCTTTCCTAACCTGGGAAAGGACAGTCACCCAAGTCCAGGAAGTGCAGAGAGTCCCATAAAGGATGAACCCAAAGAGGAACATATCAAGACACAGTGGAATTACAATGACAAAAATTAAAGATAAAAGAGAATATTAAAAGCAATAACGGAAAAGCAACAAAGAATATACAAGGGAACTCCCATAAGGCTACCAAGTGACTTTTAGCAGAAACTCTGCAGGAAAGAAGGGAGTGGCATGATGTATCTAAACTGATGAAAGGGAAAAACCTACAGCCAAAATACTGTACCCAGCAAGGCTCTTGTTCCGATTTGATGGAGAAATCAAAAGCTTTAGGACAAGCAAAAGCTGAAAGATTTCAGCACCACTAAACCAACTTTACAACAAATGTTAAAGAATCTTCACTAGGGACTTCCCTGGTGGTCCAGTGGTAAAGAATCCGCTTTCCAATGCAGGGGACATGGGCTTGATCACTGGTCGGAGAAGTAATATCCCACATGCCGTGGGGCAACTACTGAGCCCATGCACCTCAACTAGAGAGCCCACGTACCGCAAACCACAGATCCCATGCACTCTGGAGCCCACGTGCTACAACTACAAAGCCCACGCGCTCTGGAGTCTGCAAACCACAACTAGAAACAGAAAACCCAGGTGCCACAACTAGAGAGAAGCCCACACACCACAAAGAGCCTGCACACCACAACTAAGACCTGACACAGCCAAAAATAAAATAAATAAATAAATAAAAAATTTAAAAGGGACTTCCCTGGTGGTGCAGTGGATAAGACTCCACACTCCCAATGCAGGGGGCCTGGGTTCAGTCCCTGGTCAAGGAACTAGATCCCACATGCATGCTGCAACTAAGAGTTTGCATGCCACAACTAAGGAGCCCGCATGCCGCAAGTAAGGAGCCCACGTACTACAACTAAGGAGTCCATGAGCCACAACTAAGGAGGCTATCTGCCGCAAATAAGACCCGGTGCAACCAAATAAATAAATGTTTTTTTTTTTAAAAAGAAAGAAACTTCTCTAGGCAAAAAAGAAAAGAACACAACTAGAAACAAGAAAATTACAAAATGTGGGACTTCCCTGGTAGCGCAGTGGTTAAGAATCCACCTGCCAATGCAGGGGACACAGGTTTGAGCCCTGCTCCGGGAAGATCCCACATGCCACAGAGCAACTAAGCCCGTCCATGCGCCACAACTACTGAGCCCACGTGCCACAACTACTGAAGCCCGCACGCCTAAAACCCATGCTCTGCAACAAGAGAATCCACCACAATGAGAAACCCACACACAACAAAGAATAGCCCCTGCTCGCCGCAACTAGAGAAAGCCCATGCACAGCAACAAAGACCCAATGCAGCCAAAAATAAAGTAAAATAAATTTTTTAAAAAAAGAAAATTACAAAATAAAAAGGCTCAATGGTAAAGGCAAACATATAATAAAGGTTTAAAAAAAAATCACCCATGCACAAATTCAGAAGGAAGATTGGTTTTTTTGTTGTTTTTTGGGTTTTTTTTTATGGCTGCGTTGGGTCTTCGTTGCTGCATGTGGGTGGGCTTTCTCTAGTTGCAGCGAGCAGGGGCTACTCTTCGTTGCAGTGTGCAGGCTTCTTATTGCAGTGGCTTCTCTTGTTG
Organism: Mesoplodon bidens; assembly: GCF_964165515.1. Lineage (NCBI taxonomy): Eukaryota > Metazoa > Chordata > Mammalia > Artiodactyla > Ziphiidae > Mesoplodon > Mesoplodon bidens. The sequence continues at coordinate 14,375,940 of NC_138175.1, read as the reverse complement.
TGGAGCACAGGCTCTAGGCCGGTGGGCTTCAGTAGTTATGGCACATAGGCTCAGTAGTTGTGGTGCATGGGCTTAGTTGCTCCACAGCATGTGGGATCTTCCCAGACCAGGGCTCAAACCCGCGTCCCCTGCATTGGCAGGAGGATTCTTAACCACTGTATCACCAGGGAAGTCCCCTTAATTTTTAAATTGAAGTATAGTTGATGTACAATATTATATGTTACAAGTGTACCTCACCACCAGCAAAGTCCCTAGCAGGAAGATTAAAAGACAAAAGTAGTAAAATCATCTATATTCACGATAAGTAGTGAAGAGACACACAAAACAATTCTATGTAAAATATGATATCAAAAACAGTAATTGTGAGAAGAGAGTACAAATACAGGGGTTTTTTAAAAATACATTTGAAATTAAGAGGTCAGCAACTCAAAACAATCACATATATATAAAGACTGCTACATAAGATCGTCATGGTAACCAAAAGCCAAAAATCCATAAAAGATATACATACAAAAAAGAAAAAGGAATGTAAACATAACACTGAATAGAGTCATCAACTCACAAGACAACAAAAGAAAGAGGGAAACAATGAGCTACGAAAATAGCCCCCAAGCAATTAATAAAATGGCAATAAGAACACACATATAATTACCTTAAATGTAAACTGACTAAATGCTCCAATCAAAAGACACAGACTGGTTGAATGGATACTAAAACAAGACCCATATATATGCTACCTACAAGAGACTCACTTCAGATCTAAAGACACACAGAGACTGAAAGTGAGAGGATGGAAAAAAGTATTCCATGCAAATGGAAATCAAAAGAAAGCCAGAGTAGCAATACTTATATCATACAAAATAGGCTTTAAAATAAAGAATGTTACAAGAGACAAAGAAAGACACTACATAATGATCAACGGATCAACCCAAGAAGAAGATATAAAAATTGTAAATACACATGCACCCAACATATAAGCACCTAAATATATAAGGAAAATGCTAACAGACATAAAAGGCAAAATTAACAGTAACACGATAATAGTAGGGGATTTCAACACCCCACTTACATCAATGAACAAATCATCCAGCCAGAAAATCAATAAGGAAACACTGACCTTAAGTGACACGTTAGACCAGATGGACCTGATTGATATTTATACAGCATTCCATCTGAAAGCAGCAGAATACACATTCTTTTCAAGTGCACATGGAACATTCTCTGGGATAGATCACATGCTAGGCCACAAAACCAGCCTCAGTAAATTGAAGAAAATTGAAATCGTATCAAGCACTTTCCCGACCACAACATAGAAATCAACTACAAGAAAAAACAAACAAAAAACCACAAACAGGTAGAGGCTAAACAATATGCTACTAAAAAACCGCTGGATCACTGAAGAAATCAAGGAGGAAATCAAAAAATACCTGGAGACAAATGAAAACAAAAACACAACAATCCAAAACCTATGGAACACAGCAAAAGCATTTCTAAGTGGGAAGTTTAAAGCAATACAAGCCTACCTCAGGAAAAAAGACTGAACCAGGAAGAAATAGAAAATATGAACAGATCAATCACCAGTAATGGAATTGAATCAGTAATTTTAAAACTCCCAACAGTAGCGAAGTGGGTGGACCTAGAGACTGTCATACAGAGTGAATTAAGTCAGAAAGAGAAAAACAAATACCATATGCTAACACATATATATGGAATCTAAAAAAAAAAATGGTTCTGATGAACCTAGGGGCAGGAAAGGAATAAAGACGCAGACATAGAGAATGGACTTGAGGACATGGGAAGGAGGGAGGAGAGCTGGGACGAAGTAAGAGAGTAGCACTGACATATATACACTACCAAGTGTAAAATAGCTAGCTAGTGGGAAGCAGCTGCATAGCACAGGGAGATCAGCTTGATGCTTTGTTACCACCTAGAGGGGTGGGATAGGGAGGATGGGAGGGAGATGCAAAAGGGAGGAGATATGGGGATATATGTATATGTATAGCTGATTCACTTTGTTATAAAGCAGAAACTAACACACCATTGTAAAGCAATTATACTCCAATAAAGATGTTTAAAAAAAAAAAAAACGCCCAACAAACAAAGTCCAGGACTAGATGGCTTCACAGGTGAATTCTACCAAACATTTAGAGAAGATTTAATACCTATCCTTCTCAAACTATTCCAAATAATTACAGAAGAAGGAATACTTCTGAACTCATTATATGCAGCCGGCATCACCCTGATACCAAAACCAGACAAAGATATCACAAAAAAAGAAAATTAAAGGCCAATATCACTGATGAACATAGACCCAAAAATCCTCAACAAAATACTACCAAACAGAATTCATCAACACATTAAAAAGACCATACACCGTAATCAAGTGGGATTTACCCCAGGGATGCAAGTATTCTTCAATATATGCAAATCAATCAACGTGATACACCATATTAACAAATTAAAGAATAAAAGCCAAATAATCATCTCAGTAGATGCAGAAAAAGCTTTTGACAAAATTCAACACCCATTTATGATAAAAACTCTCCAGAAAGTGGGCAGAGAGGGAAACTACCTCAACATAATAAAGGCCATATATGACAAACCCATAGCAAACATCATTCTCAATGGTAAAAAACTGAAAGTGAAAGCATTTCCTCTAAGATCGGGAACAAAACAAGGATGTCCACTCTGGCCATTATTATTCAAAATAGTTTTGGAAGTCCTAGCCATGGAAATCAGAGAAGAAAAAGAAATAAAAGGAATACAAATTGGAAAAGAAGAAGTAAAGCTGTCACTGTCTGCAGATGACATGATACTATACCTAGAAAATCCTAAAGATGCCACCAGAAAATTACTAGAACTAATCAATGAATTTGGTGAGGTTGCAGAATACAAAATTAATGCATAGAAATCTCTTGCATTCCTATACACTAACAACGAAAAATCAGAAAGGGAAATTAAGGAAACAATCACATTTACGATGGCAACAAAAAGAATAAAATACCTAGGAATAAACCTACCTACAGAGGCAAAAGACTACTCAGAAGACTATAAAACACTGATGAAAGAAATCAAAGAAGACACAAACAGATGGACAGATATACCATGCTCCTGGATTGGAAGAATCAATACTGTGAAAATGAGACTATACTGTCCAAAGCTATCTACAGGTTCAATGCAATCACTATTAAATTACCAATGGCATTTTCACAGAATTAGAACCAAAAATTTTACGATAGCCAAAGACCCTGAATAGCCAAAGCAATCTTGAGGAAAAAAAATGGAGCTGGAGGAATCAGTCTTCCAGACTTCAGACTATACTACAAAGCTACAGTAATCAAGGCAGTATGGTACTGGCATAAAAACAGAAATATAGATCAATGGTACAGGATAGAAAGCCCAGAGATATACCCACGCAGCTATGGTCACTTAATCTACGACAAAGGAGGCAAGAATATACAATGGAGAAGAGACAGCCTCTTCAATAAGTGGTGCTGGGAAAACTGGACAGCTACATATAAAAGAATGAAATTAGGACACTCCCTAACACCATACACAAAAATAAACTCAAAATGGATTAAAGACCTAAATGTAAGACCGGACACTATAAAACTCTTAGAGGAAAACATAGGAAAAACACTCTGACATAAATCACAGCCAGATCTTTTATGACCCACCTCCTAGAGTAATGAAAATAAAGACAAAAATAAACAAATGGGATCTAATTAAACTTAAAAGCTTTTGCACAGCAAAGGAAACCATAAACAAGACGGAAAGACAACCCAAAGAATAGAAGAAAATATTTGCAAACAAAACAATGGACAAAGGATTAATCTCCAAAATATACAAACAGCTCATGCAACGCAATATCAAAAAAACAAACAACCCGATCAAAAAATGGGCGGAACTCTTAAATAGACATTTCACCAGAGAAGACATACAGATGGCCAAGAAGCACATGAAAAGCTGCTCAACATCACTAATTATTAGAGAAATGCAAATCAAAACTACAATGAGGTATCACCTCACACAGGTCAGAATGGGCATCATCAAAAAATCTACAAACAGTAAATGCTGGAGAGGATGGGGACAAAAGGGAATCCTCTTGCACTGTTGGTAGGAATGTAAATTGATACAGCCACTGTGGAGAACAGTATGGAGGCTCCTTAAAAAACTAAAAGTAGAATTACCATATGATCCAGCAATCCCACTACTGGGTATATACCCTGAGAAAAGCATAATTCAAAAAGACATATGTACCCCAATGTTCACTGCAGCACCATTTACAATAGCTAGGACATGGAAACAACCTAAATATCCATTGACAGATGAATGAATAAAGATGTGGTACATATATACAATGGAATATTACTCAGCCATAAAAAGAAATGAAATTGGGTCATTTGTAGAGATATGGATGGACCTAGAGTCTGTCATACAGAGTGAAGTAAGCCAAAAAGAGAAAAACAAATATTGTATATTAACGCATATATGTGGAATATAGATAAATGGTACAGATGAACCTACTTGCAGGGCAGGAATAGAAACACAGATGTAGAGAATAGCCATGTGGACACAGAGGGGGAAGGGGAGGGTGGGATGAATTGGGAGATTAGCTTTGACATATATATACTACCAGGTGTAGTATATATACTACCACATCTAGTGATGACCTAGATGGGTAGGATGGGGGGCGGGGGGAGGTCAAAGAGGGAGGGGATATATGTATACATATAGCTGATTCACTTCACTGTACAACAGAAACTAAACACAACATTGTAAAGCAGCTATACTCCAATTTTTTAAAAAAGAGAAAGAAGAGTCATTAAATTTGGTCTTAACCTTTGGTTAAAATAAATTTTTAAATCTCTAATACTACTAATGGCTGTGCAATGCTCAGTTCTTCCACATGAGCTATACTTTTTAAAATGTATTTGCAGCAAATGGGCAGCACAGAGTCATAAGCCAAAGTTCATTTCAGTTCCTCCATAACATTAACCAGGGTTTCAATGGAATATGCTGCTTAGACTTAAGTTAGTAGCCTAATATTTTCAAATGACGAAAAGATGAATTAACTATTAGTTGATCGATACGAAGATGCCATTGCTAGAGGTCAAAAACAGTCAAATCTTGGCAATTTCATGCAGTTTAATCTAATAACAGCTTTTTAGACATTCAAACTATACTCTAGAAAAAAGCAAATACACATAAAAAACTGTTTACATGATGTGAAAATACACATAAAAATGTTTTCAAAAGAAACAACTAACGCAAAGGTATAAAGAGAAATAAAAATAGTGGGCTTTATGAGAAGGGGAAAAAATCAGGTAGTTCAACAGGTTATTGAAATCCTGGTAATGATCAATAAATTTATTTCTGCTTCACCTTTTATGAAGAGGCTGTACTTAGTAAATCACTAAGCTGCCTCAATAACACTACTGCTATCAAGTTTACTTGCAATGATTCCAACAAAGAAATTAATTTCTTCATGACAAGAAAAGGTTATCTGAAATGGGGAAAACATAGGAGGTGGAGCTTTCTGCTAATAAAACAGACAGGTAACAGTCTAGGCACTGAATTCAGAGCTGTTTTATGCTCCGCTAGATCTGAATTCCTTGTAGCTCTACTACCATTACTTTAGATGCACACACACACACACACACACACACAAGTATATGAAGATACATAATTGCCTATTAACTTGTTTTTGCAAGGTTCCTAGTTTTAGCACTGAAAGTTCCATGATCTAGAAACCCAAGCCTAGGCAAACTGGGATGATTAGCTACCCTGATGTACAGCTACCAATCCATGCACATGTGTGTGCTTGTGTGCATACACACCCCCCACACCAATCTACATCCCAAACTCCAAAGAATGTTTCCTATAACTTATAAGAAATTTATTAACTCTTTGGAAGATAAGTGCTGTTATAAAATTATCCAAAAGTTATTACTTGTTTTATGACTATATCAATAAAATATGTAACTGGCAGTGATCAAATCTGAGAACATGGAAACTACCATTCATCACAAATCATCAGACCCACTCTTTCCCAAAAACTTTCATGTGTTGACAAGCATTAGAATTGGTCACTTCTTACAATTACGCTCCATTTTGTAAATATGAGGACAAACTCTGGCACTCTACAGGTTCAAAACTCAGTTTCACAACTTATAAACAATGTAGCTTTAGGAGAAATTGCTTGACCTCATTAATTCTCTTTTTCCTACTATGTAAAATGGGAGCAATAATAGTACCTACATCATATGGTTTTCATGAGTACTAAATGATGCAATGTATATATAATATTAATTATATATAAGATGTTACCTAACATGTTATGGAAAACCCCGAATGAACTTTTTGGCCAATCCAATACTTAGTACAATATGAAGCATAAAATTAATTCTCAACAAATGTTACTTATTACTATAATTGTTATTAGTATATTGTACAGGTAAGAACTTGCAAGTGCTTTGAAAGTGGCAGTCACCCATTCCTGTCTTCTTTGGTGGACACATTTTCTATTTAAAATAATTTATTTCCTTTTATAATATTAAAATTTCCAGGATTATACTTTCTGACTGTAAAAACTAAGAATCTTGAATAGTTTTTAAAAAGAGTATCCTTATATGAGATTAATTACTTCTTTTTTTCCTTCCTGCCTTTCTTCCTTCCTTATTTATTTATTTATTTATGGCTGTGTTGGGTCTTTGTGGCTGCATGCGGGCTTTCTCTAGTTGTGGCGAGTGGGGGCTACTTTTTCTTGCCATGCACGGGCTTCTCATTGCAGTGGCCTCTCTTTCTGACTGTAAAAACTAAGACAATCTTGAATAGTTTAAAAGAAAGAGTGTCCTTATATGAGACTAATTACTTCTTTTTTCTTATTATTTATGTTTGTTTGTTCATTTATGGCTGTGTTGCATCTTCGTTGCTGTTTATTTATTTATGGCTGTGTTGGGTCTTCGTTGCTCTGAGCGGGCATTCTCTAGTTCTGGCGAGCGTAGGCTACTCTTCGTTGCTGTGTGCAGGCTTCTTATTGCGGTGCCCTCTCTTGTTGCAGAGCACGGGATCTAGGCATGCAGGCTTCAGTAGTTGTGGAATGTGAGCTCAGTAGTTGTGGCACATGGGCTTAGCTGCTCCATGGCCTGTGAGATCTTCCCTGATCAGGGCTCAAACCCATATCCCCTGCACTGGCAGGCGGATTCTTAACCACTGTGCCACCAGGGAAGTCCTAATTACTACTTTATATGGAATTTCTTCCCATTATTGAATTTCAACATTGGATACAATAGTGCAAATAAAGAATACAAGAGCTCCTTGACCCCTAACTTTAATAAAATATAATATTTAATATGTGAAAATATAGGTGGTAAAATTCTATCTGTGCTAAAAAGAACAAGTATAAAAATTAAATCAAAATAGAGTTAAATTAGATTTTACAGTTTGAGGAAACCTTTAAAATCATCCAATCCAATCCCCTGATTTTATAAATAAGACCTAAAAAGCTGATTTGTCCAATGTCATATGGCCAGAATCAGAGATAATATAGGAATTCAAGTCTCCTGATACCCACTCCAATTATCTATTCAACATGCTTCTCTCCAAAATCATAAGGGAAAATCACAAGACAAATTCCAATTCTAAAATTTCTAACAAAAACCAGGAGATGTGTTGAAAAGGATAAAGGAAAAATAACTAGTAGTATGTAGTAGAAAATATACTTTGAAGTCTAACAGAGCCAGCTCTGTCACTCATTCCCTCTATGTCAATGGGCAAAGTACTGACTCTGAATTCAGGCTCCTCATTTGTAAAATGGGGGTAAAACCACCTAGAACAAATAAATAACATATGAAAAGGGTTAGAATACCACAATAGCTGGCAGTCACACAACCAACCTCTGAATCCCAACCTAGCAACTTACTTATTGTTTGACCAAGTTATATAACTTCTTTGAGCCATAGAAAGGACTTTAGCACAGAACATGGCACATAATAATGTCAAAAGGTTTTACTTTTATCAATACTACATATAGATCACAACTAACTGCTGAACAATCTTCGACAGGAAGACACTGGAACTCACCAAAAAAGATACCCCACAACCAAAGACAAAGGAGAAGCCGCAATGAGATGGTAGAAGGGGTGCAATCACAATAAAATCAAATCCCATAACTGCTGGGTGGGTGACTCACAAACTGGAGAACACTTATAACCACAGAAGTCCACTCACTGGAGGGAAGGTTCTGAGCCCCACGTCAGGCTTCCCAACCTGGAGGCCCGGCAATGGTAGGAAGAATTCCTAGAGAATCAGACTTTGAAGTCTAGTAGGATTTAATTGCAGGACACCGACAGGACTGGGGGAAACAGACTACACTCTTGGAGGGCACACACAAAGTAGTGTGCGCAATGCGAACCAGGGGAAGGAGCAGTGATTCAATAGGAGACTGAACCACACCTACCTGCTGCTGTTGGAGGGTCTCCTGCAGAGTCAGGGGGTGGCTGTGGCTCACCGTGAGGACAAGGACACTGGCAGCAGAAGTTCTGGGAAGTACTCCTTGGCGTGAGCCCTCCCAGAGTCTGCCATTAGCCCCACCAAAGAGCCCAGGTAGGCTCCAGTATTGGGTCGCCTCAGGCCAAACAACCAACAGGGAGGGAACCCAGCCCCACCCATCAGCCCCACCCATCAGCAGACAAGTGGATAAAGTTTTACTGAGCTCTGCCCACCAGAGCAACACCCAGCTGTACCCACCACCAGTCCCTCCCATCAGGAAACTTGCATAAGCCTCTTAGATAGCCTCATCCACCAGAGGGCGGACAGCAGAAGCAAGAAGAACTATACAATCCTGCAGCCTGTGGAACAAAAACCACATTCACAGAAAGATAGACAAGATGAAAAGGCAGAGGGCTATGTACCAGATGAAGGAACAAGAACAAAAAACCCCAGAAAAACAACTAAATGACGTGGAGATAGGCAACTTTCCAGAAAAAGAATTCAGAATAATGATAGTGAAGATGATCCAGGACCTTGGAAAAAGAATGGAGGCAAAGATTGAGAAGATGCAAGAAATGTTTAATGAACACCTAGAAGGATTAAAGAACAAACAGAGATAAACAACACAATAACTGAAATGAAAAATACACTAGAAGGAATCAATAGCAGAATAACAGAGGCAGAAGAACAGATAAGTGACCTGGAAGACAGGATGGTGGAATTCACTGCCTTGGAACAGAATAAAGGAAAAAGAATGAAAAGAAATGAAGACAGCCTAAGAGACCTCTGGGACAACATTAAACACAACAACATTCGCATGATAGGGGTCCCAGAAGGAGAAGAGAGAGAGAAAGGGCCCGAGAAAATATTTGAAGAGATTATAGTCGAAAACTTCCCTAACATGGGAAAGGAAATAGGCACCCAAGTCCAGGAAGCACAGAGAGTCCCAGGCAGGATAAACCCAAGGAGAAACACGCTGAGACACATAGTAATCAAATTGGCAAAATTTAAAGACAAAGAAAAATTACTGAAAGCAGCATGGGAAAAACGACAAATAACATACAAGGGAACTCTCGTAAGGTTAACAGCTGATTTCTCAGCAGAAACTCTACAAGCCAAAAGGGAGTGGCATGACATATTTCAAGTGATGAAAGGCAAGAACCTACAACCAAAATTACTCTACCCAGCAAGGATCTCATTCAGATTCAACAGAGAAATCAAAAGCTTTGCAGACAAGCAAAAGCTAAGAGAATTCAGCACCACCAAATCAGCTCAACAACAAATGCTAAAGGAACTTCTCTAAGTGGGAAACACAACAGAAGATAAGGACCTAAAAAAAAAAACCCAAAACAATTAAGCAATTGGTAGTAGAAACATACACATTGATAATCCCCTTAAACATCAATGGATTAAATGCTCCAACCAAAAGACACAGGCTCACTGAATGCATACAAAAACAAGACCCATATATAAGCTGTCTACAAGAGACCCACTTCAGACCTAGCAACACATACAGACTGAAAGTAAGGGGATGGAAAAAGATATTCCATGCAAATGGAAATCAAAAGAAAGCTGGAGTAGCATTACTAATATCAGATAACATAAAATTTAAAATAAAGAATGTTACAAGAGACAAGGGAGGACACTACATAATGATCAAGGGATCAAGCCAAGAAGATGATGTAACAATTATAAATATATATACACCCAACATAGGAGCACCTCAATACATAAGGCAACTGCTAACAGCTATAAAAGAGGAACTCGACAGTAACACAATATAGTGGGGCACTTTAACACCTCACTTACACCAATGGACAGATCATCCAAACAGAAAATTAATAAGGAAACACAAGCTTTAAATGACACAATAGACCAGATATTTAATTGATATTTGTAGGACATTCCATCCGAAAACAGCAGATTACACTTTCTTCTCAAGTGTGCATGGCACATTCTCCAGGATAGATCACATCTCGGGCCACAAATCAAGCCTCACTAAATTTAAGAAAATTAAAATCATATCACTCATCTTTTCTGACCACAACGCTATGAGAGTAAAAATCAATTACAGGGAAAAAAACGTGAAAAACACAAATACATGGAGGTTAAACAATACGTTAGTAACTAACCAAGAGCTTACTGAGGAAATCAAGGAGGAAATCAAAACACATCTAGAGGGCTTCCCTGGTGGCTCAGTAGTTGAGAGTCTGCCTGCCAATGCAGGGGACACGGGTTCGTGCCCCGGTCCGGGAAGATCCCACATACCACAGAGCGGCTGGGCCTGTGAGCCATGGCCGCTGAGCCTGCGCGTCTGGAGCCTGTGCTCCACAACCAGAGAGGCCACAACAGTGAGAGGCCCACATACTGCAAAAAAAAAAAAAAAACACATCTAGAGACAAATGACAATGAAAACACAATGATACAAAACCTATGGGATGCAGCAATAGCAGTTCTAAGAGAGAAGTTTATAGAAATACAATCCTCCCTCAAGAAACAACAATCATCTCAAACAAACTAACCTTACACCTAAAGGAACTAGAGAAAGAAGAACAAACAAAACTCAAAGTTAGCAGAAGGAAAGAAATTATAAAGATCAGAGCAGAAATAAATGAAATAGAAACAAAGAAAACAATAACAAAGATCAATAAAACTAAAAACTGGTTCTTTGAGAAGATAAACAAAATTGATAAAACATTAGCCACACTCATCAAGAAAAAGAGGGAGAGGACTCAAATCAATAAAACTAGAAATGAAAAAGGAGAAGTTACAACAAACACTGCAGAAATACAAAGCATCCTAAGAGACTACTACAAGCAAGTCTATGCCAATAAAATGGACAACCTGGAAGAAATGGACAAATTCTTAGAAAGGTATAACCTTCCAAGACTGAACCAGGAAGAAATAGAAAATATGAACAAACAAAACACAAGTAATTAAATTGAAACTGTGATTAAAAATCTTCCAACAAACAAAAGTCCAGGACCAGATGGCTTCACAGGTGAATTCTATAAAACATTTAGAGAAAAGGTAACACCCATCCTTCTCAGACTCTTCCAAGAAATTGCAGAGGAAGGAACACTCCCAAACTCATTCTATGAGGCCACCATCACCCTGATACCAAAAGCAGAAAAAGATACGACAAAAAAAGAAAATTACAGGCCATTATCACTGATGAATATAGATGCATAAATTCGCAACAAAATACTAGCAAACAGAATCCAACAACACATGAAAAGGATCATACACCATGATCAAGTGGGATTTATCCCAGGGATGCAAGGATTCTTCAATATATGCAAATCAATCAATGGGATACACCATATTAACAAGTTGAAGAATAAAAACCATATGATCATCTCAGTAGATGTAGAAAAAGCTTCTGAGAAAATTCAACACCCATTTATGATAAAAAATCTCCAGAAAGTGGGCATAGAGGGAACCTACCTCAACATAATAAAGGTCATATATGACAAACCCACAGGAAACATCATTCTCAATGGTGAAAAGCTGAAAGCATTTCCTCTAAGATCAGGAACAAGACAAGGATGTCCACTCTCACCACTATTATTCAACATAGTTTTGGAAGTCCTAGCCACTGCAATCAGAGAAGAAAAAGGAATACCAACTGGAAAAGTAGAAGTAAAACTGTCACTGTTTGCAGATGACAGGATACTATACACAGAGGATCCTAAAGATGCCACCAGAAAATTACTAGAGCTAATCAATGAATTTGGTAAAGTTGCAGGATACAAAATTAATGCACAGAAATCTCTTGCATTCCTATACACTAATGATGAAAAATCTGAAAGAGCAATTAAGGAAACACCCCCATTTACTACTGCAACAAAAAGAATAAAATACATAGGAATAAACCTACCTAAGGAGACAAAAGACCTGTATGCAAAAAACTATAAGACACTGATGAAAGAAATTAAAGATGATACCAACAGATAGAGATACCATGTTCTTGGATTGGGAGAATCAATATTGTGAAAATGACTACATTACCCAAAGAAATCTACAGATTAAATGCAATCCCTATCAAATTACCAACAGCATCTTTTACAGAACTAGGACAAAAAAATCTTAAAATTTGTATGGAGACACAAAAGACCTTAATAGCCAAAGTGGTCTTGAGGGGAAAAAAACAGAGCTGGAGGAATCAGACTCCCTGACTTCAGACTATACTATAAAGCTACAGTAATCAAGACAATATGGTACTGGCACAAAAACAGAAATATAGATCAATGGAACAGGATAGGAAGCCCAGACATAAACCCACACACCTGTGGTCAATTAATCTATGACAAAGGAGGCAAGGATATACAATGGAGAAAAGATAGTCTCTTCAATAAGTGGTGCTCAGGAAACTGGACAGCTATATTTAAAAGATTGAAATTAGAACACTCCCTAACACCATACACAAAAAATAAACTCAAAATGGATTAGAGACCTAAGTGTAAGACCAGACACTATAAAACTCTTAGAGGAAAACATAGGAAGAACACTCTTTGACATAAATCACAGCCTGATCTTTTTTGATCCACCTCCTAGGGCAATGGAAATAAAAATAAATGTAAACAAATGGGATCTAATGAAACTTAAAAGCTTTTGCAAAGCAAAGGAAACTACAAACGATGAAAAGACAACCTTCAGAATAGGAGAAAATATTTGCAAATGAATCAACAGACAAAGGATTAATCTCCAAAATATATAAACAACTCATGCAGCTCAGTATTTAAAAATAACAAAGAACCCAAACCAAAAATGGGCAGAAGACCTAAACAGACATTTCTCCAAAGAAGACATACAGATGGCCAAGAAGCACATGAAAAGCTGCTCAACATCACTAATTATTAGAGAAATGCAAATCAAAACTACAATGAGGTCTCACCTCACACCAGTTAGAATAGACATCATCAGGAAATCTACAAACAACAAATGCTGGAGAGGGTGTGGAGAAAAGGGAACCCTCTTGCACTGTTGGTGGGAATGTAAACTGATACAGCCACTATGGAGAACAGTATGGAGATTCCTTAAAAAACTAAAAATAGGGGCTTCCCTGGTGGCACAGTGGTTGAGAGTCCGCCTGCCGATGCAGGGGACGCGGGTTCGTGCCCCGGTCTGGGAAGATCCCACATGCTGCGGAGTGGCTGGGCCCGTGAGCCATGGCCACTGAGCCTGCGCATCTGGAGCCTGTGCACCGCAACGGGAGAGGCCACAACAGTGAGGGGCCCGCGTACCGCAAAAAAAAAAAAAAAAAAAAAAAAAAAAACAACTAAAAATAGAATTACCGTATGACCCAGCAATCCCACTACTGGGCATATAACCAGAGATAACCATAATTCAAAAATGCACATGCACCCCAGTGTTCACTGCAGCACTATTTACAATAGCCAGGTCATGGAAGCAACCTAAATGCCCACCGACAGACAAATGGATAAAGAAGATGTGGTACATATATACAATGGAATATTACTCATCCATAAAAAGGAACAAAATTGAGTCATTTGTTGAGATGTGGATGGATCTAGAGACTGTCATACAGAGTGAAGTAAGTCAGAAACAGAAAAACAAATATCATATATTAATACATGTTTGTGGAAACCAGAAAAATGGTACAGATGAACCGGTTTGCAGGGTAGAAGTTGAGACACAGATGTAGAGAACAAACGTATGGACACCAAGTGGGGAAAGCTGCAGGGGGGTCTGGATGGTGGTGTGCTGAATTGGATGATTGGGATTGACATGTATACACTGATGTGTATAAAACTGATGACTAAATAAGAACCTGCTGCATAAAAAAATAAATAAAATAAAATTCAAAAATTAAAAAAAAAGTAATACTAAACTTTCTTTGGGTTACTTGTATGGAAATATGTTAATATAAATGTTTCAGACATTACATGAAATTCCTAAAAATCTTATATGTTCTGGTATAATGTTATAAGTCATAATTCTAGTTATTACTTTGAAATGTATATCTCAGAAATAACTAAATTTCCTTGTCAACTGCATTATTATGAACTTTCATCAAATCTTTAACCGTGGTCATTTTTAAGTCTTTTGTCATTTACATACAGTTCTGGGTATACTCTGATGCTTTTGCAAAAATGTTCCTATAAAAGGGTTTCATCTTCAAGGAATTCATGGAAAAGACTCTGACATGTACAGGTTTCTGGTAACTGACTATACTGCTGAACTGAATGAATAAGCATTTTCAGAACTCTAATGGAAAACTGATGAATTCATAAAAGGGCTGACAAAAGATCAAGATGAAAAAAAAATTAATTACATGGGACTGAGTGAACTGATGAGGATGATTATAATTTTTGTGACTTTCTGTTTGAATAAAAAAAGAAAAATGAAATGAAAAAGAGATGTGGACAATGCTTTTTGCACAAGGATATTCTTTACTTTCCATTTATAATGTAAAAAACTGGAAATAAGTTCAACAAAAAATTGTATTGGAATGGTACACTATGGTACATTGATGATTCTGAAAAATTCTGATTTTGAAGAACTTTAATTATATGTAAATGTCCACAGTATAAAAAAAAAAGATCCCACATGCAGCAGAGCAACTAAGCCTGTGCACCACAACTCCTGAGCCCACGCACCCTCAACTACTGAAGCCCCCACACCTAGAGCTCTGCAACAATAGAAGCCAGAAGCCACCACAGTGAGAAGCCTGTGCACCACAACGAAGAGTAGCCCCCGCTTGCCACACTAGAGGAAGCCCACACACAGCAACGAAGACCCAATGCAGCCAAAAAACATTAAAAATTTTTTTAAAATTTTTTAATTAAAAAATAAATGCAAAAAAGTTTAAAAATAAAGACACATGAACCCCAATGTTCATTGCAGCACTATTTACAATAGCCAGGACATGGAAGCAACCTAAATGCCCATCAACAGACGAATGGATAAAGAAGATGTGGTAAATATATACAATGGAATATTACTCAGCCATAAAAAGGAACGAAATTGGGTCATTTGTAGAGACATGGATAGATCCAGAGACTGTCATACAGAGTGAAGTCAGAAAAAGAGAAACAAATATCGTATATTAATGCATATAAGTGGAACCTAGAAAAATGGTACAGATGAACTGGTTTGCAGGGCAGAAATTGAGACACTGATGTAGAGAACAAATGTATGGACACCAATGGGGGAAAGTGGCGGGGCGCGGGTGGTGGTGGTGTGATGAATTGGGAGATTGAGATTAACATATATACACTGATATGTATAAAATGGATAACTAATGAGAACCTACTGTATAAAAAAATAAAATTAAATTCAAAAAAATACTACATATCAATTACCTGGCACTTAGTGGATAGTGGATAATAAAAACCACCACCACAACTAACAGCAAAAACAAAACACCTGCTTTTACAAATAAAACAGATGACAAAGGCAACATGCAATAAAAACCAATGCCACCTATCTTAAAATATACCCATGTAATAAGCAAAGTTCATTAGATTGGGGTTATATGTCAAAATTTTAAAGTACAAAATTTAAAATCTATCAAGTAAATAATCATTCTAGAGTGACATATTTAAGAAAATTGTGGTTTTCAGGGTATTGGACTCAGTTCACAAGTCAGAAAATTATGCTATAAAGTCAGAAGTTAGGTAATATTAGAAGTGTTACAAAGAATGAAATAAAGCTAAAATTACAGCATTAGTACATTAGAAAATCTGTAAAAGACCCACTGTGCATAGAAGAAACCATCAACTTTGGAAGACTGTCTAATATGACATGGTTTATATAAACTCCTAATCAAAAATATAATAAAAGAAAAAGAAACAGTAGAAAAACACATCCAACATATCGCCATTTAAAAGAACCAGTTCCCAGGTGATTAGAAAAGATCTCTGAACCGGGAGGAAGGGCATAATTCCTAAATCCAAAGTGAAATTAAAACCACAAAGTTTAAACATAGCAGCATGAAAAAAATCAATACCTCACAAAATAAAAGGGAATAATTTAGGTTTCATCTTTCTCTTTACAATAATTCTGTTTTTTAGATCAGACACAGTGGTTTAAGATGCTACCATGCCTTTAAGCTCCATTTCGTCAGGAAATACTTGTTTGTCTGCTACTTCTGAAGGTAAATAGTAGGTTGTACATTTAAGTTACAATGTGGAATACTTCAGAGTAACCTCATGCCAAAGCGACACATTTCTGAGGGATGTAAAGACATTCAATAAACAGCTTTTAAAGGCATATTTTTAAACTTGCAGCAGGAAAGCTTTCTGTGTCAAGACAATTATTCTTTTAATAGCATTGATCAAAATGTCATTCTTCAATGAGTGTACAATACCTTTTAAAGGCATACAACAAGGCACTAGGGTTATACACCTCTGTATAGCAGACATCTTATTGGAAAAAAGAGAACGCTGGCCAAGATACAGTCAGTAGGTTTTATGCTTCTAATAAGAAACCTTTTCCTCCCTAGCTACTTCATTCTGAAGTCCACAACTGACATTATCCAAAGATTAAGTGTAAGATCTCCTTACTTCCGTAATTTAGAAGCATTTTCACAGAGGCCTAAACTGCAAGTCTCAACTGTATCTCTGTAGATATTACAGGATGGCCTTGAAAACAGCCTCTCAAACAAGGCCAGTGAGAAATTATTCATGAAGATCAGCAAAGAATGATGGTCTAATTTACTTTGCTACTTTCTGGGGAAAGAAGAAAGTGAATTTTAAGAAAGTTTTCAGATAATCACTGTTCATATTTACTGACAAAGCCACATACTAAGGGAACAGTAAAATTACATATTACTCTACCATAAAATGCCTCTCTTTGTCAACTAACATTGATTAGGTAATCTTTCATAAAAGGGAACTATTTAAAAATCATCTTAAAACAAATCCTTTTTCTCGGGGTATGCATGCTTTAAGAGAGATAAAATAGAGAGATTGGTTCAAGATGGCAGAGTAGAAGGACATGCTCTCACCCCCTCTTGTGAGAGCACCAGAATCACAACTAACTGCTGGACAATCATCGACAGGAAGACACTTGAACTTGCCAAAAAAGATACCCCACATCCAAAGACAAAGGAGAAGCTACAATGAGACAGTAGGAGGGGCGCAATCACAATATTGTCAAGTCCCAGAACTGCTGGATAGGTAACTCACAAACTGGAGAACACATACCACAGAAGTCCACTCACTGGAGGGAAGGTTCTGAACCCCATGTCAGGCTTCCCAACCTCGGGGTCCGGCAACAGGAGGAGGAATTTCTAGAGAATCAGACTGTGAAGGCTAGCGGAATTTGATTGCAGGACTTCAACAGGACTAGGGGAAACGGGGACTACACTCTTGGAGGGCACACACAAAGTAGTGTGTGTGTTGGGGCCCAGGGGAAGGAGCAGTGACTCCATAGGAGACTGAACCACACCTACCTGCTGCTGTTGGAGGGTCTCCTGCAGAGTCAGGGGGTGGCTGTGGCTCACCGTGAGGACAAGGACACTGGCAGCAGAAGTTCTGGGAAGTACTCCTTGGCGTGAGCCCTCCCAGAGTCCGCCATTAGCCCCACCAAAGAGCCTGGGTAGGCTCCAGTGTTGGGTCGCCTCAGGCCAAACAACCAACAGGGAGGGAACCCAGCCCCACCCATCAGCAGACAAGTGGATAAAGTTTTACTGAGCTCTGCCCACCAGAGTAACAGCCAGCTCTACCCACCACCAGTCCCTCCCATCAGGAAACTTGCAAGCCTCCTAGATAGCCTCATCCACCAGAGGGCAGACAGCAGAAGCAAGAAGAACTACACAATCCTGCAGCCTGTGGAACAAAAACCACATTCACAGAAAGATAGACAAGATGAAAAGGCAGAGGGCTATGTACCAGATGAAGGAACAAGATAAAACCCAAGAAAAACAACTAAATGAAGTGGAGATAGACAACCTTCCAGAAAAAGAATTCAGAATAATGATAGTGAAGATGATCCAGGACCTCGGAAAAAGAATGGAGGCAAAGATTGAGAAGATGCAAGAAATGTTTAATGAACACCTAGAAGAATTAAAGAACAGAGTTAAACAACACAATAACTGAAATGAAAAATACACTAGAAGGAATCAATAGCAGAATAACTGAGGCAGAAGAACAGATAAGTGACCTGGAAGAAAGGATGGTGGAATTCACTGCCATGGAACAGAATAAAGGAAAAAGAATGAAAAGAAATGAAGACAGCCTAAGAGACCCCTGGGACAACATTAAACGCAACAACATTTGCATTATAGCAGTCCCAGAAGGAGAAGAGAGAGAGAAAGGACCAGAGAAAATATTTGAAGAGATTATAGTCAAAAACTTCCCTAACATGGGAAAGGAAATAGGCACCCAAGTCCAGGAAGCACAGAGAGTCCCAGGCAGGATAAACCCAACAAGAAACACGCCAAGACACATACAAATCAAACTGACAAAAATTGAAGACAATGAAAAATTATTGAAAGCAGCAAGGGAAAAATGACAAATAACATACAAGGGAACTCCCATGAGGTTAACAGCTGATTTCTCAGCAGAAACTCTACAAGCCAGAAGGGAGTAGCATACATATTTAATGTAATGAAAGGGAAGAACCTACAACCAAGATTACTCTACCCAGCAAGGATCTCATTCAGATTAGATGGAGATATCAAAAGCTTTACAGACAAGCAAAAGCTAAGAGAATTCAGCACCACCAAACCAGTTCTACAAATGCTAAAGGAACTTCTCTAAGTGGGAAGCACAAGAGAAGAAAAGGACCTACAAAAACAAACCATTACAATAAAGAAAAGGGTAACAGGAACATACATATTGATAATTACCTTAAACGTGAATGGATTAAATGCTCCAACAAAAAGACATAGGCTCGCTGAATGGATACAAAAACAAGACCCATACATATGCTGTCTACAAGAGACCCACTTCAGACCTAGGGGCACATACAGACTGAAAGTGAGGGCATAGAAAAAGATATTCCATGCAAATGGAAATCAAAAGAAAGCTGGAGTAGCATTACTAATATCAGATAACATAAAATTTAAAATAAAGAATGTTACAAGAGACAAGGAAGGACACTACATAATGATCAAGGAATCAAGCCAAGAAAATGTAACAATTATAAATATACATGCACCCAACAAAGGAGCACCTCAATACATAAGACAACTGCTAACAGCTATACAACAGGAAATCGACACTAACACAATAGTAGTGGGCACGTTAACACCTCACTTACACCAATGGACAGATCATCCAAACAGAAAATTAATAAGAAAACACAAGCTTTAAATGACACAATAGACCAGATAGATTTAATTGATATTTATAGGACATTCCATCCAAAAACAGCAGAGTACACTTTCTTCTCAAGTGCACACGGAACATTCTCCAGGGTAGATCACATCTTGGGTCACAAATCAAGCCTCAGTAAATTTAAGAAAACTGATATCATATCAAGCATTTTTTCTGACCACAATGCTAAGAGATTAGAAATCAATTACAGGGAAAAAACTGTAAAAAACACAAATACATGGAGGCTACACAATATACTACTAAATAACCAAGGAATCACTGAAGAAATCAAAGAGAAAATCAAAAAATACCTAGAAACAGATGAGAATGAAAACATGACAACCCAAAACCTATGGGATGCAACCAAGGCATTACTAAGAGGGAAGTTTAAACCAATACAATCCTACCTCAAGACACAAGAAACATCTCAAATAAACAAGCTAACCTTACACCTAAAGCTATTAGAGAAAGAAGAACAAAACAACCCCAAAGTTAGCAGAAGGAAAGAAATCATAAAGATCACATCAGAAATAAATGAAAAAGAAATGAAGGAAAAAATAGCTAAGATCAATAAAACTTAAAGGTGGTTCTTTGAGAAGATAAACAAAACTCTTAAACCATTAGCCAGATTGATCAAGAAAAATAAGACTCAAAGCAATAGAATTAAAAATGAAAAAGGGTAACAACGGATACAGCAGAGACAAAGAATCATAAGAGATTACTACAAACAACTATATGCCAATAAAATGGACAACCTGGAAGAAATGGACAAATTGTTAGAAAAGTACAACCTCCTGAGACTGAACCAGGAAGAAATAGAAAATATAAACACACCAATCACAAGCACTGATATTGAAACCATGATTAAAAATCTTCCAACAAACAAAAGCCCAGGACCAGACGGACTCACAGGCGAATTCTATCAAACATTTAGAGAAGAGCTAACACCCATCCTTCTCAAACTCTTCCAAGAAATTGCAGAGGAAGGAACACTCCCAAACTCATTCTATGAGGCCACCATCACCCTGATACCAAAACCAGAAAAAGATACGACAAAAAGAGAAAATTACAAACCAATATCACTGATGAATATAGATGCAAAAATTTTCAACAGAATACTACCAAACAGAATCCAACAACACATGAAAAGGATCATACACCATGATGAAGCGGGATTTATCCCAGGGATGTAATGATTCTTCAATATACGCAAATCAATGTGATATATCGTATTAACAAATTGAAGAAGAAAAATCATATGATCATCTCAATAGATGCAGGAAACCCTTTTGACAAAATTCAACCCCCATTTATGATAAAAACTCTCCAGAAAGTGGGCATAGAGGGAACCTACCTCAACATAATAAAGGCCATATATGACAAACCCACAGCAAACTTCACTCTCAGTGGTGAAAAACTGAAAGCATTTCCTCTAAGATCAGGAACAAGACAAGGATGTCCACTCTCACCACTATTATTCAACATAGTTTTGGAAGCCCTAGCCATGGCAATTAGAGAAGAAAAAGAAAAAGAATACAAATCGGAAAAGAAGAAGTAAAACTGTCACTGTTTGCAGATGACATGATACGATACATAGGGAATCCTAAAGATGCTACCAGAAAACTACTAGAGCTAATCAATGAATTTGGTAAAGTTGCAGGATACAAAATAATGCACAGAAATCTCTTGCATTCCTATACACTAATGATGAAAAATCTGAAAGAGAAATTAAGGAAACACTCCCATTTACCACTGCAACAAAAAGAATAAAATACCTAGGAATAAACCTACCTAAGGAGACAAAAGACCTGTATGCAGAAAACTGTAAGACACTGATGAAACAAATTAAAGATGATACAAACAGAGGGAGAGATATATCATGCTCTTGGATTGGAAGAATCAATATTGTGAAAATGACTATACTACCCAAAGCAATCTACAGATTCAATGCAATCCCTATCAAATTACCAATGGCATTTTGTCACGAACTAGAACAAAAAATCTTAAAATTTGTGTGGAGACACAAAAGACCCCAAACAGGCAAAGCATTCTTGAGGGAAAAAAACACAGCTGGAGGAATCAGGCTCCCTGACTTCAGACTGTACTACAAAGCTACAGTAATCAAGACAATATGGTATTGGCGCAAAAACAGAAATATAGATCAGTGGAACAGGATAGAAAGCCCAGAGATAAACCCAACCACCTGTGGTCAACTAATCTATGACAAAGGAGGCAAGGATATACAATGGAGAAAAGACAGTCTCTTCAATAAGTGGTGCTCAGGAAACTGGACAGCTACATGTAAAAGAATGAAATTAGAACACTCCCTAACACTATACACAAAAATAAACTCAAAATGGGTTAGAGACCTAAATGTAAGACCAGACACTATAAAACTTAGAGGAAAACATAGGAAGAACACTTTTTGACATAAATCACAGCAAGATCTTTTTTGATTCAGCTCCTAGAGTAATAGAAATAAAACAAAAACAAAACAACAAAAAAAAATGGGACCTAATGAAGCTTAAAAGCTTTTGCAAAGCAGAGGAAACTACAAACAAGACAAAAAGACAAGCGTTAAAATGGGAGAAAATATTTGCAAATGAATCAATGGACAAAGGATTAATCTCCAAAATATATAAACAGCTCATGCAGCTCAATATTAATAAAACAAACAACCCAATCCAAAAATGGGAAGAAGACCTAAAGAGACATTTCTCCAAAGAAGACATATAGATGGCCAAGGAGCACATGAAAAGCTGCTCAACATCACTAATTAGTAGAGAAATACAAATCCAAACTACAATGAGGTATCACCTCACACAGAATGGACATCATCAAAAAATCTACCAACAATAAATGCTGGAGAGGGTGTGGAGAAAAGGGAACCCTCTTGCACTGTTGGTGGGAATGTAAATTAATATAGCCACTATGGAGAACAGTATGGAGGTTCTTTAAAAACTAAAAATAGAACTACCATATGACCCAGCAATCCCAATACTGGGCATATACCCTGAGAAAACTGTATTTAAAAAAGAGTAATGTACCACAAGGTTCACTGCAGCTCTATTTACAATAGGCAGGACATGGAAGCAACCTAATTGCCCATCAACAGACAAATGGATAAAGAAGATGTGGTACATATATACAATGGAATATTACTCAGCCATAAAAAGGAATGAAACTGGGTCATTTGTAGAGATGTGGATGAATCTAGAGACTGTCACACAGAGTGAAGTAAGTCAGAAAGAGAAAAACAAATATCATATATCAACGCATATATGTGGAACCTAGAAAAATGGTACAGATGAACTGATTTGCAGGGCAGAAATTGAGACACAGATGTAGAGATCAAATGTATGGACAAAAAGTGGGGAAAGTGGTGGAGGGAGGTGGTGGTGGTGTGATGAACTGGGAGATTGGGATTGACATATATATACTAATATGTATAAAATGGATAACTAATAAGAACCTGCTGTATAATAAAATAAATTAAATAAAATTCAAAAAAAAGAAAGATAAAATAAATTCCGAAACTACTTATAAAACTTAATCACATGAGTATACAAACTCATAAAACACTTCTATCAATTTACCAAATTTCTAACCATTCAGCAAATAGAGCTAAGGGTGGAACAAAAATAGAAAGGGAGACTGTTCCTGCTTTTCATGCTAAACATTTACTTATTTTTCACTGTTAAAGAAAATATGACTTGAGTAAATTCTTAGAATTACACCAATATTGCAGATATGTTGACTGCAGCCTAAACGTCTACCTTTTGCAAACTATTTAAGGGCCTCATAGAGTCTAAAGAATGTTACCAATAATAATTATAGTCTTGCACCAAAAAATAAAACTCAGCTTTACAGACAACACCAGATGCACTTCATAAACCTTTTCCCTAAAAGTAAAGTTTTAAAAGTATAAGACTCTGGGCTTCCCTGGTGGTACAGTGGTTAAGAATCTGCCTGCCGGGCCTCCCTGGTGGCGCAGTGGTTGAGAGTCCGCCTGCCGATGCAGGGGATACGGGTTCGTGCCCCGGTCTGGGAGGATCCCATATGCCGCGGAGCGGCTGGGCCCGTGAGCCGTGGCCGCTGGGCCTGCGCGTCCGGAGCCTGTGCTCCGCAACGGGAGAGGCCACAACAGTGAGAGGCCCGCATACCACAAAAAAAAAAGAAAAAAAAAAAAAAAGAATCTGCCTGCCAATGCAGGAGACACAGGTTCGAGCCCTGGTCTGGGAAGATCCCACATGCCGCGGAGCACCTAAGCCTGTCCCCCACAACTACTGAGCCTGCGCTCTAGACCCTTCGAGCCACAGCTACTGAAGTCCACGTGCCTAGAGCCCGTGCTCTGCAACAAGAGAAGCCACCGCAATAAGAAGCCCACGTACCGCAACAAAGAGTAGCTCCCACTCGCTGCAACTAGAGAAAGTCTGCACACAGCAACAAAGACCCAACTCAGCCAAAAATAAATAAATGAATAAATAAATTTATAAAAGAAACCAGGTAGTAGGAACATCAAAAGATTATTTTTTTTTAAAAAGTACAAGAATCTAATTCCTTTTAAAGGTGTGAGTTTGGGTGTGGGTATGTGGGTGTGTAGTGGGAGGAAAATGTTAAGAGAAGAAAGTTCATACGAATGGCTTTCCAAAATTTTATTATCAAACAGAAAATTGTTTCAGGCAAAGCAGAGAACCAGAGCATCTGAACCAACTCCATCACTGAAAGCAACTAAAAATGCAAGGTAATATACAAAAACATCTTAAAAGCATCCCAGTTGATAAAAATAGTAAGAAATTATTAATATAAAATCTAAAGAAAACTGGGAAATCAGAATTTAGTGCTAAATCTGCTTTTGCCCTAAGGATATTTGGTCAACCATTTTGACCAAAGTTACAATGTACAGATCTGGTTTGGAATGAAGGAAAACAAACACAAACACCATCAAAGAGTCTAACAAGAGGCTCTCCTCCCATGAAGCTGGGAAATCAAAGAGTTAGGCCCACAAAGTAATGGTAATCCAGGAGTCTGGGCTTAAGGGACTCTAACAAAATCTCTTAGCAATGAGCAAAACAGAAGAAAACATAAAACACAAGTTGTAAACATAACCTAGCAGTCAAATAAATATACACGCCAAATTCACATCACCCAAATGGGTCCAAATAAATAAATGAATATAAAGTTGTATGTGACTGGAAGGGCAGAGTCAAGATGGCAGAGTGGGAGGATGCAGAGTTTGCATCTCCCCACAGCTAGGGCACCTACGGGACACTGGTGGAGCTCCTCCACGCCCGAGGAGATGGGAGGAACCCCCGAGCTACCCAGTAGGACATAGGGGGGACTGAAGGGGGAGGAGAAGTGGAGGCCAGACAGGACTGGTGCCCCTGAGGGGTGGCTGGGAGAGGAGAGGGGTTCCCACATCTGGAGGGACCCTTGGTGGCTTGGAGGATCAGGGGTCAGTGCAGCTAGCATTTCCCCTGCCCAATCGGCCCCGGGAAGCCTGCTGGGCTCCTAGGCTGGGTCCTCCCCCTCCAATGCCCCCTGCAGCTGCACTGGTCCTTGGGGTGTAGGAGGGAGGGGTGGGAAGAATAGGAGAGGTGGAGGTGGAGGGGCCCTCTAGGATCAGAGAATCAGGGGAGGCACAGTGGGCGTTTCCCCACCCCACCCCTGCACACTCGGGCCCTGGAAAGCCTGCTGCAATCCCTTCCTTCGCCCTCCAGGGCCCCCTACAGCCCCGTGGGTCCTAGGGGCATGGGTGGGGAGGGGGAAAGAATAGAAAAGGTGAGGGGGAGGGGCCCGCCCGGATCGAAGGATCAGGGGAGTCTAGTTTCCCCTGCCCACTCGGGCCCAGGGAGCCTGCTGGGGTCCCAGACCTGGTGCTCCACCCTCCTGGGCCACAGGCACTCCTGGGCCTCTCCTGGGTGGGTCGCCTGGGTGAGGCACTGAGCCTTAGCCCCGCCCCCACACCCCCCCACCCCTGGGGCCTTTTCTGGCCCTGTGGATCCTAATCATAAGGCTGCCTCCTACCTAAATCCCACCCCTGCCTAAGCCCCATCCCCCACAGCCAAGGCCTTTTCTGGCTTTTTTTTTTTTGCTATTGTGATTCTATTTTACCTTTTAGTAAAAGGTTGTTGTTTCATTTATATTTTTATTTTTTCTAACATATCTGTTAGTTTTCTAATCTTAGTTTTTACTCTTTATTATTGTTCTGCTCTTTCTTCTTTCCCCCTACGCAGCTTGCAGGATCTTGGTTCAAGAGCTGGTGTTCGGGCCTACGCTCCTGTGGTGGGAACTCTGAGTCAGAACCACTGGACTAACAGAGAACCTCAGACCCCAAGAAATATTCATCGGAATGAGGTCTCCTAGAGGTCCTCACCTTGGCACTAAGACGTGGCTCTACCCAACAGCCTACAAATTCCAGTGCTGGACGCCTCAGGCCAAACAGCCAGTAAGACAGGAACACAATCCCACCCATCAAAAAAAAAAAAAAAAAAGAAAATGAAATGACAAAAAAATATGTCACAGATGAAAAGGCAAGGTAAAAACCTGCAAGACCAAATAAATGAAGAGGAAATAGGCAATCTACCTGAAAAAGAATTCAGAGTAATGTCAGTAAAGATGATCCAGAATCTTGGAAATAGAATTGCGGCATGGATTGAGAAAATACAAGGAGTATTTAACAAAGATCTAGAAGAACTAAAGAACAAACAAACAGAGATAAACAACACAATAAATGAAATGAAAAATACACTAGAAGGAATCAATAACAGAATAACTGAGGCAGAAGAACAAGTAGTGAGCTGGAGGACAGAATGGTGGAAATAACTGCTGCACAACAGAATACAAAAAAAGAATGAAAAGAAATGAGGACAGTCTCAGAGACCTCTGGGACAACATTAAAGATACCAACAGTTGAATTATAGGGGTCCCAGAAGAAGAAGAGAAAGAGTCTGAGAAAATATTTAAAGAAATTATAGTCGAAAACTTCCCTAACATGGGAAAGGAAATAGCCACCTAAGTCCAGGAAGTGCAGAGTCCCATACAGGAGAAACGCAAGGAGAAACACACCGAGACACATATTAATCAAACTAACAAAAATTCAATTCAAAGAAAAAGTATTAAAAGCAGCAAGGGAAAAGCAACAAATAACATACAAGGGAATCCCTGTAACGGTATCAGCTGATTTTTCAGCAGAAACTCTGCAAGCCAGAAGGGAGTAGCAGGATATACTTAAAGTGATGAAGGAGAAAAACCTACAACCAAGATTACTCTACCCAGCAAGGATCTCATTCAGATTCAATGGAGAAATCAAAAGCTTTACAGACTAGCAAATGCTAAGAGAATTCAGCACCACCAAACCATATTTACAACAAATGCTAAAGGAATTTCTCTAGGTGGGAAACACAAGAGAAGAAAAAGACCCACAAAAACAAACCCAAAACAATTAAGAAAATGGTGATAGGAACATACATATCAATAATAACCTTGAGGGCTTCCCTGGTGGCGCAGTGGTTGAGAGTCCACCTGCCAGTGCAGGGGACACAGGTTCGTGCTCTGGTCCGGGAGGATCTCACATGCCGCGGAGCGGCAGGGCCCATGAGCCATGGCCACTGAGCCTGCGCGTCCGGAGCCTGTGTTCCGCAACGGGAGAAGCCACAACAGTGAGAGGCCCGCGTACAGCAAAAAAAAAAAATAATAATAATAATAATAATAATAATAATAACCTTGAATGTAAATGGATTAAATGCCCCAACCAAAAGACACAGACTGGCTGAATGGATACAAAAACAATACCCATATATATGCTGTCTACAACAGACCCACTTCAGACCTAGGGACACATACAGACTGAAAGTGAGGGGATGGAAAAAGATATTCCACACAAATGGAAATCAAAGGAAAGCTGGACTAGTAATACTCGTATCAGATAAAATACATTTTAAAATAAAGACAGTTACAAGAGATAAGGAACAACACTACATAATGATCACGGGATCAATCCAAGAAGAAGATATAACAATTATAAATAATTATGCACCCAACATAGGAGTACCACAACATATAAGGCAAATGCTAACAATCATAAAAGGAGAAATCGACAGTAACACAATAATAGTAGGGAACTTTAACACCCCACTTACACCAATGGACAGATCATCCAAACAGAAAATAAGGAAACACAAGCTTTAAATGACACAACAGACCAGATAGACTTAACTGATATTTATAGGACATCCACCCGAAAATGGCAGAATATGCTTTATTCTCAAGTGCACAGAGAACATTCTTCAGGATAGATCACATCTTGGGTCACAAATCAAGCCTCAGTAAATTTAAGAAAATTGAAATCATATCAAGCATCCTTTCTAACCACAATGCTATGAGATTAGAAATAAATTAAAGGGAAAAAAACCTGTAAAAAACACAAATACACGGAGGCTAAACAGTGCACTACTAAGTAACCAAGAGATCACGGAAGAAACCAAAGAATAAACAAACAAAAAAATACACAGAAACAAATGACAATGAAAACACAATGACCCAAAACCTATGGGATGCAGAAAAAGCGGTTCTAAGAGGGAAGTTTATAGCAATTCATTCTCACCTCAAGAAATAAGAAAAATCTCAGGCTTCCCTGGTGGCGCAGTGGTTGAGAGTCCGCCTGCTGATTCAGGGGACGTGGGTTCGTGCCCCAGTTCGGGAGGGTCCCACGTGGGGCGGAGCGGCTGGGCCCATGGGCCATGGCCGTTGAGCCTGTGCGTCCGGAGCCTGTGCTCCACAGTGAGAGAGGCCACAGCAGTGAGAGGCCCATGTACCGCAAAAAAAAAAAAATAATAAGAAATAAGAAAAATCTCAAATGAACAATCTAAGCTTACACCTAAAGCAACTAGAGAAAGAAGAACAAAGAAAACCCAAAGTCAGTAGAAGGAAAGAAATCATAAAGATCAGAGCAGAAGTAAATGAAAAAGAAATGAAGGAAACAATAGCAAAGATCAATAAAACTGAAAACTGGTTCTTTGAAAAGATAAACAAAATTGATAAACCTTTAGCCAGAGTCATCAAGAAAAAAAGGGAGAGGACATAAACCAATAAAATTAGAAATGAAAAAGGAGAAATCAAAACTGACACCACAGAAATACAAAGGATTGTAAGAGACTGCTACAAACAACTATATGCCAATAAAACAGACAACCTCAAAGAAATTGACAAATTCTTGGAAAGGTACAATTTTCCAAGACTGAACCAGGAAAAATTAGAAAATATAAACAGACATATAGTAAGTAATGAAATTGAAACTGTAATTAAAAATCTTCCAACAGGGCTTCCCTGGTGGCGCAGTGGTTGGGAGCCTGCCTGCCGATGCAGGGGACACGGGTTCGCACCCCGGTCCAGGAGGATCCCACATGCCACGGAGTGGCTGGGCCCGTGAGCCATGGCCGCTGAGCCTGCACGTCTGGAGCCTGTGCTCCCCAGCGGGAGAGGCCACAGGGGTGAGAGGCCCGCGTACAGAAAAAAAAAAAAAAATCTTCCAACAAAGTCCAGGCAGATGGCTTCACAGGTGAATTCTATCAAACATTAGAGAAGAGCTAACACCTATCCTTCTCAAACTCTTAGAAAACATTGCAGAGGGCAGAACACTCCCAAATTCATTCTACGAGGCCACCATCACACTGATACCAAAACCAGACAAAGGTATCACAAAAAAAGAAAATTACAGACCAATATCACTGATGAACATAGACGCAAAAATCCTCAACAAAATACTAGCAAACAGAATCCAACAACATAGTAAAAGGATTATACACCACGATCAAGTGGGATTTATCCCAGGAATGCAAGGATTCTTCAATATATGCAAATCAATCAATGTGATACACCACATTAACGAATTAAATAAAAAACATATGATCTCAATAGATGCAGAAAAAGCTTTTGACAAAATTCAACCCCCATTTATGATAAAAACTCTCCAGAAGATGGGCACAGAGGGAACCTACCTCAACATAACAAAGGCCATATATGACAAACCCACAGCAAACTTCATTCTCAATGGTGAAAAACTGAAAGGAAATCTTAGAGGAAATCTCTAAGATCAGGAACAAGACAAGAATGTCCACTCTGGCCACTCTTATTCAACACAGTTTTGGAAGTCCTAGCCATGGCAATTAGAGAAGAAAAAGAAATAAAAGGAATACAAATTGGAAAAGAAGAAGTAAAACTGTCACTGTTTGCTGAGGGCATGACACTATACCTAGGAAATCCTAAAGATGCCACCAGAAGACGATGAGAACAAATCAGTGAATTTGGTAAGGTGGCAGGACACAAAATTAACGTGCAGAAATCTCTTGCATTCCTATACACTAAGAGAAATTAAGGAAACAATCCCATTTACCATCGTAACAAAAAGAATAAAATACCTAGGAATAAACCTACCTAAGGATGCAAAAGACCTGTACTCAGAAACTATAAAACACTGATGAAAGAAATCAAAGATGACACAGACAGAGAAACAGACCATGTTCTTGGATTGGAAGAATCAATATTGTGAAAATGACTATACTACCCAAAGCAGTCTACAAAGTCAGTGCAATCCCTATCAAATTACCAATGGCATTCTTCACAGAATTAGAACAAAAAATTTTACAATTTGTATGGAAACAAAAAAGACCCGAATAGCCAAAGCAATCTTGAGAAAGAAAAACGGAGCTGGAGGAATCAGGCTCCCAGACTTCAGACTATACTACAAAGCTACAGTAATGAAGACAGTATGGTAGTGGCACAAAAACAGAAATATATGGGACCTCCCTGGTGGTGCAGTGGTTAAGAATCCGCCTGCCAATGCAGGGGACACGGGTTTGACCCCTAGTCCAGGAAGATCCCCCAAGCTGCAGAGCAACTAAGCCCATGCGCCACAGCTACTGAACCTGCACTCTAGAGCCTGTGAGCCACTACTACTGAGCCCATGCGCCACAACTACTGAAGGCCACGTGCCACAGAGCCTGCGCACCTGCAACTACTGAGCCCAAACACCACAACTACTGAAGCCCACACACTCTACGGCCCACGTGCTGCAACTACTGAGCCCACGTGCTGCAACTACTGAAGCCCGCATGCCTAAAACCTGTGCTCCACAACAAGAGAAGCCACCGCAATGAGAAGCCCGCACACCACAATGAAGAGTAGCCCCGCTCGCCACAACTAGAGAAACCCACACACAGCAACAAAGACCCAACGCAGCCAAAAATAATAAATAAAATTATTTTTTTAAAAAACGGAAATATAGATCAATGGTACAAGAGAAGGCCCAGAGATAAACCCATGCACCTATCGTCACCTCGTTTATGGCAAAGGAGGCAAGAACATACAATGGAGAAAGGACAGTCTCTTGAATAGATGTTTCTGGAAAAACTGGACAGCTACATGTAAAAGAATGAAATCAGAACACCCCCTAATACCATACACAGAATTAAACTCAAAATAGATTAAAGACCTAAATATAAGACCGGACACTATAAAACTCTTGGAGGAAAACATAGGAAGAACACTCCTTGACATAAATTACAGCAAGACCTTTTTTGACCACCTCCTAGAGTAATGAAAATAAAAACAAAGTAAACAAATGGGACCTAATTAAACTTAAAAGCTTCTGCACAGCAAAGGAAACCATAAAGAAGACAAAAAGACAACCCTCAGAATGGGAGAAAATATTTGCAAATGAAGCTACAGACAACGAATTAACCTCCAAAATATACAAAGAGTTCATGCAGCTCAATATCAAGAAAACAACCCAATCAAAAAATGGGTGTAAAACCTAAATAGACATTTCACCAAAGAAGAGATCCAGATGGCCAAGAGGCACATGAAAAGATGCTCAACATCACTAATTATTAGAGAAATGCAAATCAAAACTGCAGTGAGGTATCACCTCACACCAGTCAGAATGGCCATCATCAAAAAATCTACAAACAATAAATGCTGGAGAGGGTGTGGAGTAAAGGGAACCCTCCTGCAGTATTGGTGGGAATGTAAATTGATACAGCCACTATGGAGAACAGTATGGAGGGTCCTTAAAAAATTAAAAATGGAACTACCATATGACCCAGCAATCCCACTGCTGGGCATATACCGAGAAAACCATAATTCAAAAGGAGACATGTACCACAATATTCACTGCAGCACTATTTACAATAGCCAGGACATGGAAACAACCTAAATGTCCATCAACAGATGAATGGATAAAGAAGATGTGGTACATATATACAATGGAATATTACTCAGCCATAAAAAGGAACGAAATTGGGTCATTTGTAGAGATGTTGATGGACATAGAGTCTGTCATACAGAGTGAAGTAAGCCAGAAAGTGAAAAACAAATATCATATATTAACGCATATATGTGGAATCTAGAAAAATGGTACAGATGAACCTATTTGGAGGGCAGGAATAGAGAGGCAGACATAGACATAGAGAACGGACATGTGGACACAGGGTGGGAAGGGGATGGTCGGATGAATTGGGAGATTAGGATGGGCATATATACACTACCATGCATAAAATAGATAGCTAGTGGGAACAAGCTATAAAGCACAGGAAGTGCAGCCCGGTGCTCTCTGACGACCTAGTTGGGTGGGATGGGGTGGGGAGAGGGAGGTCAAAGAGGGAGGGAATATAGGTATACATATAGCTGATTCACTGCATTGTACAGCAGAAACTAACACAACATTGTAAAGCAATTATACTCCAATAAAAAAAATTTTTTTAGTTGTATGCGACTAGTCACACTGAAAAAAGCCAGACTGCAATGAACACAAATGTTATCTGGTGGAACAAACTATGCATCATGGAAGAAACCAGCAAAAACAAACCTATGAGTTCATTTTTTGGAATTATCAAACACAGATTATATAATACCCATGTTTAATATGTTTAAAATAATTTTTAAAGTGTAAAAATATCTCCACAGAACAGAAAATTTAAACTCATGATGTAAAATGTTCACAAGACATTTATATGAAGTAAATATACAGTAGTTGAAAAAATTTTTTTTCTTGGTTTCTTGGTACTACAGGTCTTTTTTTAATTGAAGTATAGTTGATATACAATATTGTGTTAGTTTCACAGCAAAGTGATTCAGTTATGTATATATATTCTTTACGTATATATATTCTTTACATATATATATCTTTACATATATATATTCTTTACATATATATACTCTTTATATATATATATTCTTTTTCAGATTCTTTTCCATTATAGGTTGTTATAAAACATTGAATATAGTTCCCTTACTCTACAGTAGGTCCTTGTTTATCTATTTTATATATAGCAGCATGTATCTGTTAATCCCCAACTCCTAATTTATCCCTCTTCCCGCTTTCCCACTTGATAACCATAAGTTTGTTTTCTGTCTGAGTCTGTTTCTGTTTTGTAAATAAGCTCATTTGTATCACTTTTTAAGATTCCACATATAAGTGATAACATATGCTATTTGTCTTTCTCTGACTCACTTCATGCTAGTGTGTTATCTTTACATCCATCCATGTTGCTGTAAATGGCATTATTTCGTGTTTTTATGGCTGAGTAATATTCCATTGTACATATATACCACATCTTCTTTATCCATTCATCTGTTGATGGATACTTAGGTTGCTTCCATGTATTGGCTATTGTGCTGCAATGAATACTGCGGTGCATGTATGTTTTCTAAGTATGGTTTTCTCCGGATATATGCCCCAGGAGTGGGATTGCTGGATCATATGGTAGCTCTATGTTTAGTTTTTCAAGGAACCTCCATACTGTTCTCCATAGTGGCTGCAATAATTTACATTCCCACCAACAGTGTAGGAGGGTTCCCTTTTCTCCACACCCTCTCCAGCATTCATTCTTTGTAGATTTTTTGATGGTGGCCATTCTGGCAGGTGTGAGGTGATAGACACCTCACTGTAGTTTTGATTTGCATTTTCTAATCATTAGCAATGTTGAGCATTTTTTCATATGCCTGTTGGCCATCTGTATGTCTTCTTTGGAGAAATGTCTATTTAGGTCTTCTGCCCATTTTTCAATTGGGTTGTTTTTTGGTTATTGAGCTGTATGAGCTGTTTGTATATTTTGGAAATTAAGCCCTTGTCAGTTGCTTCATTTGCAAATATGGTGGCATGTGGGATCTTAGTTTCCCGACCAGGGCATGCCCCCTGCATTGGAAGCGTGGATTCTTAACCACTGGAATGCCAGGGAAATCTCTGAAAATGTTTTACATCTTGATCTGGATATATATATATATACACACGCTCCGTGGCATATGGGATCTTCCCAGGCCAGGGCTCAAACCCGTGTCCCCTGCATTTGCAGGCGGATTCTTAACCACTGCGCCACCAGGGAAGCCCCATTCTAACTTTTAAATCTAAATATAACTCAATCAAATTCAACAGAGCAAAACAAATCTAGAATTTTAAATGATTAACTATACCGTACTTCTGTGTAAAATTCATAGATGATAAAAAGTAGACAGATTTAAAATCCTCTCCCAATATTTTCAGTGTACTTATAAAATGTCCATCACATTGAATGAAACACCACAAAACCAACTGCATTACACCTTTCATTTACCCTGTGTGTATAATTTAATTCAATAAAACATAAAACGACAATGAAATCTTTCTACAACATTAGCAGGTCACCCTCAAACAACTTGACCTACACATGACTTGTCTAGCCATGACAACCTGTCTTTCACAAATCAATCTTCCCCTCTTCTCTCCCCATAATACTCCATATGCAGCAACAACTAGAAAGAAAAAAAATATCTAGTAATAAAGGATCAAATGTCCCTGCTAGGGCTTCCCTGGTGGCACAGTGGTTGAGAGTCCGCCTACTGATTCAGGGGACATGGATTCATGCCCCTGTCTGGGAAGATCCCACATGCCGCGGAGCGGATAGGCCCGTGAGCCATGGCCGCTGAGCCTGTGCGTCCAGAGCCTGTTCTCCACAACGGGAGAGGCCACAACAGTGAGAGGTCCGCATACCGCAAAAAAAAAAAAAAAAAGTCCCTGCTATACATTCAGGAAATTCAAATGAAAACCTGATAGTAATCTTAAATATAACACTATTTATAAAATATTCAGGGAAAAGAAAGAAACAAGATACATACCTTTTCTATCAAGAGATATTTCAGATGGCAAAAAGTTTCAGGTGGAAAAGGGTATTAGATTGTGATTTAAATAGTAATTCCTCGCCTCAACCAGCCACCGGAGCCAAGCCCAAGGTCCCGCCATGGAGCCCCACTCGCTCGCTGACTCGGGCCTGGAGGCGCCGGCCACACGCCTCTGAGCCCTTCGGCATTCTTGGAATATGAAAACAAGCCTGGACGACCTAGCAGGCCACCCTCACCAAAGCAGAATGTGAGGAAGAATATTGACTTTGAGCCTCTCTCTACCACCACACTCATCCTGGAAGACAGACCAGAAAATCTCTCAGCAAAGCTAGCTGAAAAAGCTCAGAAACACAGGAAACCGTATGAAGAAATGGTGGTTCAGGCCAAAAAAATGAGAGTTGAAAGAAGCCCAGAGAAGGAAAAAGCAGCTGGAAGAAAGATGCAGATTAGAAGAAAGTATCGGAAATGCCGTCCTCACTTAGAATAATGAGATTTTGCCTAACTGGGAAACAGTACTCTAGGAAAAGTTAGAGATTTATGGTGGCAGGGAATCCCTCCCAGTGTGAGAGGCAAAGTCTGGAGCTTAGCCATTGGCAACGAGTTAAACATCATCCAGGAGCTCTTTGACATCTGTCTTGCCCAAGCCAAGGAGCAGTGGTGGTCCTTTAGCACGGGAGGCTCTGAAGTGGAGAATGAAGATGCTGGTTTTTCAGCAGCAGACAGAGAAGCCAGTCTGGAGTTTATTAAACTAGACATTTCCAGAACATTCCCTAAGCTCTGCATTTTCCAGCAAGGTGGCCCGTATCACAACACAGCATTTTGGGAGCTTACACTTGTTACCAACAGGATGTGGGTTATGTTCAGGGCATGGCCTTCATAGCAGCCGTGTTGATCTTGAACTTACTGTAGATGCCTTCATTGCTTTTTCTAAACTTCTGAATAAACCCTGTCAAATGGCTTTTTTCCAAGTGGACCACGGCCTTATGTTGACTTATTCTGCTGCGTTTGAGGTATTTGTTGAAGGAAATTTGCCAAAATTATTTGCTCATCTCAAGAAAAACAACTTAACTCCAAACATCTACCTAATTGATTGGAGACAAAAGGCTTACTTCTAGAAGGTAAAGTCCGAACATCATCTGAAACGAGGCTCAGTCCCTTAAAAAAAGCCGATTTGTCTGCACCGTAGACAAATCTTGGAAGCAAGCCTTTGGGACTCTCGGCGTTTGTTGCTTCTGTCCCAAACCCTGAGACTGTTCCGACGCCGCTGAATTCTCACTGGGAACAAGGTTTTGGAGGTGAGAGCTCATAGCTGAGGCCACAAGCGCTGGTGTCACTGTGGAATAGTACAGACATCAGGCCATGAAGTGGCTGCTGGCGGGGGTGCTGGGCTGGCGATACAAAGCATTACATGTTATATGGTGATAAGATTTAACTACTCACTATTCACTGAGCAAAATTTGACTCATCTAGATCCAGCACCTATAAGATATATTATAAACTGACATGATATGCATATAGCATATTACTTTCCCTGGTCATTTAATTGAGCTCTTGTCCTCCTGTTCTACAGGCAAGGAATTTCTTCCAGGTCTCAAAACACTAACTTACAAATTTAGGTTACTGCTCACAAAAGGACAGTGGACATCATTGAAAATCTCAGAGTAAAAAGCTCTGAAAACACTTTCCTCCATAAAAGCAATGAGAACACTAGCAAAAACTGTCAAAATCAACTTTCTCAAAATGCTAGAAATTAACCAAAGACTTGCAGCAATCTAGGGAATGATTGCTGAATCTCAGTAAGAACAATGAGCTTTGTGGCATTTTAATTTCCCTGTGCACATCTGCCCATCCCCAGGTGCACAGGAATCTTGAAAAACAACAGCCACAACCAAGTCTGGCAGTCCAAGAAGTTGGAGTTCCCAGAGAAGGGTCATTATTGGACATGAAAGACTTCACATGTAAGGCTGTCATTATTGAACTTACTCAGAGCTCACTAGTACAAAAAGTGGTCTCCCCCCAAGACAATCTATCAAAACCAACCAGAGACAGTTGTTGAACATAACTCTTAAAACTCAATAAAAAAAAGGAACCCATTAATAGACAGGCAAAAGATCTTAACAGATATCTCACCAAAGAAAATAAACAGATGGCATAAAAGCATGAGAAGAAGCTTAATATCATAATGCATTAGGGAATTGCAAATGAAAACAATTAGAAATCACTATACACCTATAAGAATGCAAAAAATCCAAAACATTAATAATACCAAATGCTGGTGTAGATGTGGAGCAACAGGAACTTTCATTCGTTGCTGGTAGAAATGCAAAATACTACAGCAACTTTGGAAGATACTTTGGCAGTTTTTTTTTTTTTTTTTTTTTTTTACAAAACTAAAATACTCTTACCATAAGACCCAGCAATTGTGCTCCTTGATATTTACCCAAAGGAACTGAAAACTCATATCCACACAGAAACCCGCACATGGATGCTCATAGCAGCTTGATACACAATTGCCAAAACTTGGAAGCAAGCAAGATGCTCTTCAGCAGGTGGACAGATGAACTGTGGTACATCAATACAATGAAATTTTATTCAAGGCTTAAACGAAATGTCTTTTCATAGCATGACAGCTCATGTTGAAACCTTAAATGCATATTACTAAGTGAAAGAAACCAATGTGAAAAGGCTACATACTATATGATTTCAACCATATGATATTCTGCAGAGGTAAAACTATGAAGACAATAAAAAGATCAGAAGTTGCCAGAGGTTGGGGGATGGGGTGAGAGGGATGAATCAGCAGAGCACAGAGGATTTTTAGGCAGTGAAACTATTCTGTATGATACTAAAATGGTGCATACATGTCATTATCCTTGTGTCAAAACCCATGAAATACAAAACACCAGGACTTCCCTGGCAGTCCAATGGTTAAGACTTCACCTTCCAATGCAGGGGTGTGGATTTGATCCCTGATCAGGAAGCTAAGATCCCACATGCCTCCTGGCCAAAAAACCAAAACATAAAATAGAAGCAATATTGTAACAAAGGGCCTCCTCGCCGCCCGGCCCGGCCCCCGCACGCCCGGGAGGCGGGCCCTGCCGGCGGAGGCGCCCGGCGCACCCTGAGCCCGGGTGCCAGTCTTTGTTGTGAAGGGTCCCAGGGTGTGCGGCCAACATGGCGGAGATGGCATTTATTTCTTAAATAATGTTTATCACTGTACTGATGAATGCTTCAGCAACACTGGTGAACTCTAGGGTACAAAGAGTTCTTTACCTGTTGGCTCTATCCCTCACCCCCAATGTTGTAAATGAGCCGTCAGACTGCAACAGCATTACCTACTGGAACCTCAAAGTGTTCACCATCCCAGAGAGTACCTGCCCTGACTGGCACAACTGCGTCCAACAATGACTTGGCAAGTCTTTTTGAGTGTCCGGTCTGCTTTGACTATGTGTTACCACCCATTCTTCAGTGTCAGAGTGGCCATCTTGTTTGTAGCAACTGTCGCCCAAAGCTCACATGTTGTCCAACTTGCCGGGGCCCATTGGGATCCATTCGCAACTTGGCTATGGAGAAGGTGGCCAATTCAGTACTTTTCCCTTGTAAATATGCCTCTTCTGGATGTGAAATAACTCTGCCACACACAGAAAAAGCAGACCACGAAGAACTCTGTGAGTTAAGGCCTTATTCCTGTCCGTGCTCTGGTGCTTCCTGTAAATGGTAAGGCTCTTTGGATGCTGTAATGCCGCATCTGATGCATCAGCATAAGTCTATTACAACCCTACAGGGAGAGGATATAGTTTTCCTTGCTACAGACATTAATCTTCCTGGAGCTGTTGACTGGATGATGATGCAGTCCTGTTTTGGCTTTCACTTCATGTTAGTCTTGGAGAAACAGGAAAAATACGATGGTCACCAGCAATTCTTTGCAATTGTACAGCTGTTAGGAACACGCAAGCAAGCTGAAAATTTTGCTTATCAACTTGAGCTAAATGGTCATAGGCGGCGATTGACTTGGGAAGCCACTCCTCGATCTATTCATGAGGGAATTGCAACAGCCATTATGAATAGTGACTGCCTAGTCTTTGACACCAGCATTGCACAGCTTTTTGCAGAAAATGGCAATTTAGGCATCAATGTAACTATTTCCATGTGTTGAAATGGCAATCAAACATTTTCTGGCCAGTGTTTAAAAGCATTGCATTCAGTTTCACA